>NC_090269.1:433902386-434538457 GCF_040414725.1 Anabrus simplex
TACCATTTTTGCTAAACCCCGGACTCCTCATCTATCACCAAGACCACACAACGTGCACATAGGTTCTGTTTGAACTCAAAAATATGTGCACATAATTACGAAACATACACAGATATATGGATATATACACTTCATGCACAAAGGAGAGCCATTCCTAGAGGAAAAAAAAACAACATGGTTATCACTGTCTCCGGCCCAAAGCGTACGCCTGGAGCAACCCGCTCAAGGGCGCCGTCATAATCCGGGGTCGAACTGGCCGACTCCCGACCGAGAGGTACTGTGGGTTTCTGTAGATCCCTAGAATAGTTACAATCTCATATCGCCGGATATCCGGGGGGATCCCTACTCATTTATTAAATACCTTCAAAAGAAATCACCGTGATATTATCATTATACAAGTATTCTTAGCTAGGCCATTTAAACCAACCGAGGGGAGCGCGAGGTTGACCCACGGCTCCAAGTTAGTCTTAACACAATGGTTTAAAGGGATCCCTCTGTCACGAGGGCGAGAGCCTGACATTCACAACAAAAGGAAGGCCGGCCATTCACTTCGCACGGCCGTTCTGATTCTTCTCTCGCTCACACGTCTACCCCCTCATCTCGGGGACACATTTCCACGGCCCGCTTCATTTGCTTATTCATATCATTATGGAATTCCCATGAAATACTCTTTTTATTCACTCCCTTCTCATTATTATCACTGAGACTGTGGGCACGATCACTTCTCAATCATCTCATCGTAAATTCATATTCGGCCTTCTCACTACGTCTCATATCGCGTATCTTCTTCCCTTGGGCCTATGGCTCTCATGGCTCCTCGTTCATACCACATAAATACACTTATATTTAAACCTTCTGACCAAAGATCAAGGACTCCTGCCCCTGGGTCTCGCCCCGGCTATAGATAAAAAATAAAAACACTCCAAACCATTATGGCCAATTAATCAAAAATCACGGGAAACTTGCACATGGTTCCACACACCTATCTAAATCACACAATATGTACCTCTCCCGGTCGGGATTTCTTCTTTCTTGCAGTCCATGCACTGATTATATCTGTAAGCTAGGCATGCATTGTCTGACTGACCCATGAGTTTCCCGGGCATATTCGACGACCACGTGGGACAGTGACTACCAACATTTCGACATGTTTCCTTGCTTGCCAACACCATTTTTCCAACCTCCCCTACGGGAAACTCAAATATTCTCCTAACCTTGTTCCCATATCTGCTAGGACATTCTACATATTACTAAAAATATAACCCTCACGATAAGCTAATCATTAAGAAAGAAATATGAGTCGTCCGGGAATTTAGCTCCCTTGAATTTACTTCAACATTATAAAAATCAATAAAATTTCCATATATGACATGCATTAACTTACAACATTTTGATATTTACAAAAGAACGCTAATCCTATCCCCGGGTTATGTCATGCTTAGAAATTAAATTTGGACATCACTCATCTGTTTAGTGGCCGTTATCTCTCCTTCCACGGGAGACCCATGGTGAAGTTCTTAGTACTCCATGACCACTCGGTAGGTGGCGGGCGTGCAGTCCTTCATCCCTGGTCCATACAAGTCCGACATCCTGGGGGACTCGTCACAGCTGAAATCTTACAGTAATCCAGGTGGGTAACACTTTTACACTCGTCACACGTCCTCTATTTCAGAGTTTACACCCACGAATAAGACGGTCTTTCAAACCACGGCGGGCGCGTTCACAGTAAGAATCGGGTGGCTCACGAGACTCGAGCCCCTGATTCAAAGTAACACTTTGGGTGATACCTAATTATGAATTTCACTGACTCATTAAACCGGCAGTTTCTCAGCCGAATTCTAATACTTGTTCGTAAATTATGCTCGCGGTTTTTACTAGTTTAACACGCAGCACAGAAACAATTCACCTAGGCTCGTTTGGCCTCCCGTTCACTACACAAAGGCTTTTGGACACAATACCACTTCTTTGTACGCGGTCAGGGGTTTCTGACTGTAACTGGAGCACCGCGGGACACAGTGTCCGTCTCACGACCCGTGAAAGAACAACTGTCTCTGCAATGGCCTGCCCGGCCTATATTATCTTGCCCGCCGGAAGCTTGGGGGCGTCAACGTTCACGGCTCATTAAGAACAAGAGCTCCTTTCGTACCAAGAATTGACGATATTTAAATAGTGCATCTTGTGGCCCTCTGTCTCCTCTTTCATTTGAGCCAGGCGTGCTGGACCTACGATCAGCAGTTTTTATGTAATTTGCTTCCCGCCTTTGATTAATTCATAGCGTCCTTTGGAGGGTGGAGTTATCTTTTAAGCGCGACTCTTGGCTTGGGTGACGCCGCTGTATCCACATGTGTTAGCGATATATTACATCTGGACAGCTGGTGACCTCATTTCTTCCCCTGCATAAGTTATTACATATTTTTAGTCCGGGGAACGCAGAAAATTCCGCTCTATTCAATGGTGTGTCTCACATAATTTTCCTATGTCCGGATTAAAATATCATCCCATTGTTTACGCGCCAAAATCCGACGTTGGCACCCGTGACACGTGCATAAAAACCCGGAAGTTCCTTATGTTCGTTTGGAACTCTGGGAAGCTAGACCACACCTCGGGGCGTATCTGACTACTCCAGCATCGCGTCCCCTTCTATCTCTCTCTGCAAGTTGAGAGCGTATTTCCGCGGGGGCTTGGCTGTTGCTTTGTCTTTCCTTTGTCTGGCAAGTGCTCTTTTCGCGGGTTCCATTCTGGCATGACGCCGCTCGATCCCCATCGCCCATACTGCGACCAATGACGCGACCTTTAGGAGTAATTTTTAATGGAGTAGAACGGCCCATATCATTCCCATGGAGCTGTACAGGACACTGTACGGTTTCATTCTCCTCCTGCTTCATCAAAGAAAAATCACGAACTCGGGATTTTTCTTTCCCTTTAAACTGTCTCGGAAAGTAGTCACTGGTGATGGTCGCGTAACTTGTGGACCTTCTCGGTCAACTCTGTGTTCTCCAGTTGTATCTGGTAGCATAGATTAATTAAAGCGTTCCTAAGACCGGTCCTCTCAGAACATTCTGGACAATCTTCACAGGCTGATGCCTCGGACTCGCTCCCTTCTTCCAAAACAATGTGATTCACGGCATCATCTTCTTCATCGGCTTCCATTTCTTCCATTGGATCCGGGTTGTCCTCGTCATCCTCGGCTTCTCCTGGTTCTTCTTCCTCCGGACCTTCTTCAGGGTGTTGTCCTGGGGCATGGTAAAGTTTGGTTATCCGCAGCGTTGTAAGTGGTCTCTGTTCTTCCATCCATTGGCTGTACTTCATAAGTGTTAGTCTCTAGGTTCCGATGTAGGGTTCCGTAAACTATGGGAATAATTCCTCGCTGTCAGACTCTTCTCGGCCTATGCCTGGACATCTTGCACCGTTGTCTTCACCCAAGTTCAGTTTTACTCCTCCTGGGCTCCCGCTGATTCCAACTTGGTCTCATCTGATGCATAATCAATAATATATTCGTCCCCCTTAAAATATGTGGCGAGAAAAAAAAATTGCCCACATCTATGGTGAAATTTATTTACATAATATACAGTTTCTCATGCGACCACAATTCGCTATTAATCCTGTAGATCCTCTCTTCGCCCTCCGGGATCGTACTCTGAGACCTGGGGGTCTAATTGGATGCCCCTGCCTCTGCCTTCCTTAGGATGAGGTTCCCAATTCTTCCCTTCTTTCTTCTTTCCTGTGCTAACGTTCCCGTAGCTACACCGGTCCTCCTTCTTCCGAGCTCTGTTATTACGTAAGGTACGCTGCACGGGTCGCGATCTCATAGTCCTTCCGTAGCGTCGCTCCTCTCTTCCCGACAGCAATTTCCCCCGTCTAGTGAACCATCCGTACTTGTAGCGGTATCGTCTTTTACGTCGACCTAATACATTCTTCTTCCTTCTTCTGGGCTGAGATACCCAGTTCGATTCTCCAGCTGGTTGAAACTGTTTGTTCTCCATCACCTGTTCACTTAGCTCCGTACGAGAATTAGCGCTCGTACTTACTTCTCCCATTACATTTACATTAGCGACCTTTCTTTCATTATAAGCTAGGGATACGCCTGTCGCCTCTTGTCCACTCACAATGGCCTGGGTACTTAAAGATAGCTCGCCCCCTTCCTTCAGCTCTGCTCCCAGATGACCCAATGTCTTCCTTTCTTCTCCGGAGTTTACTACCTGCTCCCAGCAGTTCGTGTCCCTCTGTTCCACGGCTACTGCTACGTCCATTAGCGAGCCACACTCCCTGGCTTCATTCTTTGACCTTTCCATCTCGCACTTCCTTTCGACATCTGGGGTCGCATCTCTTCCCACTAAGTCTTCTGGTTTGGGTTCGATCCCTGCTTGATGTACGCGTGACTCCATATCTTCTAGTCCTGAGTTCGACTCCCCAGTATCTTCAACTGACGCTCCTATGTCATTAGCCGTTCTCGCTGTTCCGGCTCTTACCAATTCAGTTTCTACTTCTTCTCTCGGCTCCAGATGGCTTATCGCGACGTCATCTATTATCTCCATTATCTCTTCCACTCTTGAGTACACTCCGCCAGCCATGTCACTCATCTCCAAGCCTGGTGGTCGCCGTACGTCAGTTTCATCCACCTCGACGTCACCCTGGGTTTCGGATGCGTCTATTTCGGTATCCCTTTTAGTGGCCACCTTCTCTGCTCCGTTGTTCTTATCTGCGTTCACTATATGTTCGGTAGAAACTTTACCGATTCTTCCTATCCCCATTTCTTCGGTCATCTCCTTCCGTAGCTTCTCGACCTCATCGTACATCTGCGTCTGGACCTCCTTGAATTTGGTTGTCGCAGTATCCTGCACTTGGGCTATGCTGTCCCTGAGTTCATCTGCCACTTTGTTGAGGGACTCCGTCGTCTGCGTCCTTAGTTCTCGGACTTCCGCTTTGGTATCCTGCACGTCTCTTGCAACATCCTCTACGCGGGTGCTCACCTTCTCCATCTCTCCCACGCACGCGCTTATCCTGGTGTCCGTCAGGTCGATCTTCTTTGTCACCCTAATCTCCACTTGCTTCATTCGCTGGATGACGTCATCTAACTTCCCCTCTAACGCCTCGGTCATCTTTGCCTCCAATCTCGCGGCGTTTTCGTCGCTACGTTCACGACCTAGTCTCATATCCTCTGCGAGCTCGTCTAACGAAGCCTTATTCGTAGCCGCCTGAGCCTGGCAAAGCTCTGCCTGCGTGTCAAACTGCGCCTTAAAGTCCGCTGCCTGCTTGCCTAGCTGATTTAATTGTTCCCTTAAAAGTTCCCTGTCTTCCTTTGCCTTTTCTTCACGTTCTGCCAATAATTGGCGCATCATATCCCTCATGACCTCCATGTCCATATTAAAATCAATCTTGGAGAAAGCGGATCTCCCGTGGGCAGAAAATGACCACCGGTGATCGACAGAAAGCATAGATACATTCAAAAAAAAATTTTTTTTTAAATATAAATTTCAGCGTGACCTAACTCTACTCGAAATTCCGACAAACCAATCCAAACTGGGCCTACAAACGGCTTGTGTCACGCCCCCTACCATATTAATGTCATAATTCATTGTATAGGAAATTCCGTCATATCATTTGACAATAATAATAACAATAATAATACTGATTCTACGTTAGCCCTTTTATCCTGGAATAAGTTTTCCGGTCACACGCGCGCGGCCTACCGTGGGCTCGATTTTACGTATGCCGGAGACATGGCATACCCCAGTCACTAATGGATGTTATCACCTTGAGATTGGTAAGATGACGTTAGCAGACAATTACCCGTCTCAAACTGGCAACATCGCATCCGTCACTGCGCAAAAATTAGAGCCTGGGTTGAGGTACCCTGCTCTATCCGCGGCGTCTAGAGCCCTCTCGAAAAACATACTTATATCTGCCAAATGTTGTTACCTCAGCGCACAATCTTTGGCCGATACCCGTAACTGGCGAAATTTGAAGAATTTTGCCGGTCGTTTTAACCTCACACTGAGAGAACCATAACACTGTCTCCCAACGAACTGACGACTTCATAGTCTGTCCCGGGTATCCATTTTAAATTTATGAGCGACACTCATGCGGATTTCCACTTAAACTGGACACATGATTTTTCTGTTCTTGTCATTTTCCTATCCTATTTATTATTCACGTCGCTCCCTTTTATGGCTGATCTTGTGTGAGTTATCATCACGAGTTGTGACTTACGCACACCCGTACGATGACCATGACAGTCCGGCTGAGTATCACACAATCAGAACAACCCTTGCAGTATCCAATTTATAATTTATGAATCTTAGCACTTCGGACATGTGCTTAACGTCTCCATCCGTTCGGTTACGTGGCGGGTACTCCATTCCAAATAACTGCCAACCCGTTCGATACCAAATGTAATCAGATTGTGGCACGAACCTGGCAATTTGACTCCATCATAGCACACTATCCTCCCTGTGGGCGGCCTATCTATTACTAAAACTGCTCCAGCGTACACTATAAACAATGCCCGGCCACGAAGGGCGCCAAGTATACACCCTACCGGGCTTCGAATGGATGACCCACGCATAAGAATGCCTCCACGTAACGGGGTAAACACCCACGGATGAGATTGGATTGAAGAGCGGGTCGAATTGCTTAACGAGCTTCGAACCGCTCCCCCTCCTACTTTCTGTGCCGGCCCGGCAGCCTGAGCACTTGGGGAAGTGGTACGTTCGAAAGAAGAAAAAAAACTAATACTTAAGATGGAGCCTTATGTCTATAATATGAAAGTAGGATCCCTGGGTTCAAATGCCTATTGGATACTGCTTAGCACTGCTACAAATGACAAGAATCATAAAATAGGGGTTACGAATGCAAATTTATTCAAATATGACAATTTAAAAAAAAAAATGACACAGCTCTATACAATGACTCTCCACATATGGGAGGAAAAGGAAAATAATAATCACTTTAAAAATGCGAATCGCCCATGGGCGTCGTCTGCATAACGGTATGATTGAGGTTTTGCGACTTGCTATCGTTCATTTTTCCTCATTAATTCATACCGTTCATGAAATTTTGTACATTATTCTGTCTATCACACCGTGAGATGACCTGATGTCCCTATACACAAATATTACTAGCTGTTCTAAGCACGAACATAACCGGGGCCTACACTACATAATATCATATTAAAAGACACATTTGCATAATGCACAAACAAACACAAATACCATTTTTGCTAAACCCCGGACTCCTCATCTATCACCAAGACCACACAACGTGCACATAGGTTCTGTTTGAACTCAAAAATATGTGCACATAATTACGAAACATACACAGATATATGGATATATACACTTCATGCACAAAGGAGAGCCATTCCTAGAGAAAAAAAACAACATGGTTATCACTGTCTCCGGCCCAAAGCGTACGCCTGGAGCAACCCGCTCAAGGGCGCCGTCATAATCCGGGGTCGAACTGGCCGACTCCCGACCGAGAGGTACTGTGGGTTTCTGTAGATCCCTAGAATAGTTACAATCTCATATCGCCGGATATCCGGGGGGATCCCTACTCATTTATTAAATACCTTCAAAAGAAATCACCGTGATATTATCATTATACAAGTATTCTTAGCTAGGCCATTTAAACCAACCGAGGGGAGCGCGAGGTTGACCCACGGCTCCAAGTTAGTCTTAACACAATGGTTTAAAGGGATCCCTCTGTCACGAGGGCGAGAGCCTGACATTCACAACAAAAGGAAGGCCGGCCATTCACTTCGCACGGCCGTTCTGATTCTTCTCTCGCTCACACGTCTACCCCCTCATCTCGGGGACACATTTCCACGGCCCGCTTCATTTGCTTATTCATATCATTATGGAATTCCCATGAAATACTCTTTTTATTCACTCCCTTCTCATTATTATCACTGAGACTGTGGGCACGATCACTTCTCAATCATCTCATCGTAAATTCCTATTCGGCCTTCTCACTACGTCTCATATCGCGTATCTTCTTCCCTTGGGCCTATGGCTCTCATGGCTCCTCGTTCATACCACATAAATACACTTATATTTAAACCTTCTGACCAAAGATCAAGGACTCCTGCCCCTGGGTCTCGCCCCGGCTATAGATAAAAAATAAAAACACTCCAAACCATTATGGCCAATTAATCAAAAATCACGGGAAACTTGCATATAGTTCCACACACCTATCTAAATCACACAATATGTACCTCTCCCGGTCGGGATTTCTTCTTTCTTGCAGTCCATGCACTGATTATATCTGTAAGCTAGGCATGCATTGTCTGACTGACCCATGAGTTTCCCGGGCATATTCGACGACCACGTGGGACAGTGACTACCAACATTTCGACATGTTTCCTTGCTTGCCAACACCATTTTTCCAACCTCCCCTACGGGAAACTCAAATATTCTCCTAACCTTGTTCCCATATCTGCTAGGACATTCTACATATTACTAAAAATATAACCCTCACGATAAGCTAATCATTAAGAAAGAAATATGAGTCGTCCGGGAATTTAGCTCCCTTGAATTTACTTCAACATTATAAAAATCAATAAAATTTCCATATATGACATGCATTAACTTAGAACATTTTGATATTTACAAAAGAACGCTAATCCTATCCCCGGGTTATGTCATGCTTAGAAATTAAATTTGGACATCACTCATCTGTTTAGTGGCCGTTGTCTCTCCTTCCACGGGAGACCCATGGTGAAGTTCTTAGTACTCCATGACCACTCGGTAGGTGGCGGGCGTGCAGTCCTTCATCCCTGGTCCATACAAGTCCGACATCCTGGGGGACTCGTCACAGCTGAAATCTTACAGTAATCCAGGTGGGTAACACTTTTACACTCGTCACACGTCCTCTATTTCAGAGTTTACACCCACGAATAAGACGGTCTTTCAAATCACGGCGGGCGCGTTCACAGTAAGAATCGGGTGGCTCACGAGACTCGAGCCCATGATTCAAAGTAACACTTTGGGTGATACCTAATTATGAATTTCACTGACTCATTAAACCGGCAGTTTCTCAGCCGAATTCTAATACTTGTTCGTAAATTATGCTCGCGGTTTTTACTAGTTTAACACGCAGCACAGAAACAATTCACCTAGGCTCGTTTGGCCTCCCGTTCACTACACAAAGGCTTTTGGACACAATAACACTTCTTTGTACGCGGTCAGGGGTTTCTGACTGTAACTGGAGCACCGCGGGACACAGTGTCCGTCTCACGACCCGTGAAAGAACAACTGTCTCTGCAATGGCCTGCCCGGCCTATATTATCTTGCCCGCCGGAAGCTTGGGGGCGTCAACGTTCACGGCTCATTAAGAACAAGAGCTCCTTTCGTACCAAGAATTGACGATATTTAAATAGTGCATCTTGTGGCCCTCTGTCTCCTCTTTCATTTGAGCCAGGCGTGCTGGACCTACGATCAGCAGTTTTTATGTAATTTGCTTCCCGCCTTTGATTAATTCATAGCGTCCTTTGGAGGGTGGAGTTATCTTTTAAGCGCGACTCTTGGCTTGGGTGACGCCGCTGTATCCACATGTGTTAGCGATATATTACATCTGGACAGCTGGTGACCTCATTTCTTCCCCTGCATAAGTTATTACATATTTTTAGTCCGGGGAACGCAGAAAATTCCGCTCTATTCAATGGTGTGTCTCACATAATTTTCCTATGTCCGGATTAAAATATCATCCCATTGTTTACGCGCCAAAATCCGACGTTGGCACCCGTGACACGTGCATAAAAACCCGGAAGTTCCTTATGTTCGTTTGGAACTCTGGGAAGCTAGACCACACCTCGGGGCGTATCTGACTACTCCAGCATCGCGTCCCCTTCTATCTCTCTCTGCAAGTTGAGAGCGTATTTCCGCGGGGGCTTGGCTGTTGCTTTGTCTTTCCTTTGTCTGGCAAGTGCTCTTTTCGCGGGTTCCATTCTGGCATGACGCCGCTCGATCCCCATCGCCCATACTGCGACCAATGACGCGACCTTTAGGAGTAATTTTTAATGGAGTAGAACGGCCCATATCATTCCCATGGAGCTGTACAGGACACTGTACGGTTTCATTACCTAGGTATTTAATATGATCCCCAAAGGGAAGATTCAACCCATCAGTGCAATAATTAAAACTGAGAGGCCTTTTCCTATTTTTGAAACTCACAACCTGACTTTTATCCCCGTTTATCATCATACCATTGCCTACTGTCCATCTCACAACATTATCGAGGTCATTTTGTAGTTGCTCACTATCTTATAACTTATTTATTAGTCTGTACAGAATAATATCATCTGCAAAAAGCCTTATCTCTGATTCCACTTCTTTATACATATCATTGATATATTTAAGAAAATATAAAGGTCCAATAATACTGCCTTGAGGAATTCCCCTGTTAATTATTACAGGGCCAGATAAAGCTTCACCTACTCTAATTCTCTGAGTTCTGTTTTCTAGAAACAGAGCCTCTCATTCAGTCACTCTTTTATCAAGTCCAGTTGCACTCTTTTTTGCTAGTAGTCTCCCATGATCTACCCTATCAAATGCCTTAGACAGGTCAATCGCGATACAGTCCAATTGACCTCCTGAATTCAGGATATCTGTTATAACTTGCTGCAACCCTACAGGTTGGGCTTCAGTGGAATAACCTTTCCTAAACCCAAATTGCCTTCTATCAAACCAGTTAATTTCGCAAACATGTCTTATATAATCATAAAGAATGCTTTCCCAAAGCTTACATGCAATGCATGTCAAATTGACTGGCCTGTAATTTTCAGCCTTATGCCTATTAACCTTTCCTTTATACACAGGGGATACTGTATTAACTCTCCACACATTTGGTATAGCTCCTTCATGCAAACAATAATCAAATAAGTACTTCATATGTTGTACTATATCCCAACCCATTGTCTTTAGTATATCCCCCGAAACCTTATCAATTCCAGCTGCTTTTCTAGTTTTCAAATTTTGTATTATACTATAAATGTCATTGCTGTCATAGGTAAATTGTAATACTTCTTTAGTATTAGTCTCCACCTCTATCTGGACATTGTAACCAACAATCTTTACACACTGCTGACTGAATACTTCTGCCTTTTGAAGATCCTCGCATACACACTCCCCTTAAACTGCTGGTGGAATCTCAATGAAACTTGTTACATTTATAACTTACTCTCTGGTTACATAGACTGTGGGGGGTAAGCCTCAACTAGCATTCTAGGGGTGGGAAGATTTAACATTTAAAATGGTGTCAAAACCAAGGCTTCCGTGTCGTTGAGATGAATTGTGATGCCGGTTAAGTCCAAGATCTGCCTCCATCGGTATGAGGGTCGGGAAGGGTTGAAAAATATTCAAAAATACCGATACTTCTGTTTAGTCCACAGTTTTCTGGGTCGCTAGCCTGATTGAGTGGTAGTGCTAGTGACAGTTGGAATCGTGTGCATCCTATCTACAGCGCGTGGCGTTAATGCATACAGTTATAACTTAATGTTATTATTTGTTTGACAGGACCAGCTACTTCTCTGATAATGTGCGCTGTGACAATGACATCTTTTAACGCAAAGTTATTATCTCAAACTAAAAATAAGCACATTGCAATAACTCTAAATTTACGAAAGATTCGTAAACTCTCCGTCAAATTCACAATAAAGAAATCTAAAAATTCCCTTCAAACTGCTAATGCAAGTCCTAAAATTAAATAGTCAAAGGAAGAGCCGGGTGCTAGAGCTATCAACTCTGGGTTCGTTTAGTTTTCCACGCTTTCATCGCTTCTTTTTGCAACAGTAATTCCTTCAAACACCAACGCAATCACCACAGTTCCTCCTGAAGGTATATTGATCAAATAGCCTTCGTACGTCTTATGAAACGATCGCAGCACGGTAGTGTAAGCAGTCAGGTGATTGGGCAGCAGAATAAAATGTCTGTCACATCCGGCTAAAACACTGCCGTGTTTCTAAATGTGGCCATTGTATGGCTGCAGCCTATCAGAATAAAACTGCCACAACTGAGATATTTATTGCAAATTTCTACTATTTCCGTTACTAAAATGCTAAGGGAAGAAAATTCAATTACGCGTAGTACAATTGCTACATTTGAACCTGAGTTGTGGCAGTTTTACAGGACGTACACTTGTTTAGAGATTTTCAGATGCACCATATACTTTTAAATTGTTTTTACTCATGGCTGTCTTGTACCAGAGTTGCGATATGTTTGCCCTACAAGCTCGTATTAATGCCCTGGAGTTAGTTTAAAGAGATATTTGACTTTTGAAAATATCTTAAACATCGCACCAGATCAGAGAAATTGTGGAAATCCAGCAGCAAAGGTAGACATTTTATTTTTGTATTTGAGTAGCATTATGTCTTGGCTATTAAATAATTAAGGGTTCTAACTGAAAATATTCACGTCACAAAGGGTATACGGAAAGCAATTTTGGAGGAAAATATCAAGAAAAGTTTTTGTTGTTATTAAACTTTGGAATTTCCTCTTTAAGATGACATATAAATCTTGAACAAATAATGTATAGAAGCATTTTAAATTAATTTTTTTAAATGTATTGTCTTACGCACGGCGAATTTTCTGCCATGGCATGGCGGATGACTTATTGTCAACATTTTGACGTTTCATTATTTTTGTGCATATCGTGCTGATCTAGGAATTACTTCTTTGTTTGAAAGAAATGTTGTCTTAGATTATTGTCTGTTGGTCATATTGTACCGGTAACAGTTTACATTATTGATAGTCCTTTGTTTGCTGTTTAGCAACAGGTTGGGCCACGTTTTTTCGCAAGATCTTTCTGTGAGTTTATGTAAAGTTTGTGGAAGTTATGCCTCGATTTTCGAACAAAGTGTTCAGGAAACGTGTGGCGAAAGATGAAATGTCCTTCAACTCTGCCAAAAACCATTGTTTAGAGCCTTCACGATGTGCAGCAGGGCCGAATACACCTAACCTAATAAACGTGAGTGAAAATATTTGTGAAACCCCGTCTGATGAGATGGATGCTGGGACTGAGCGCTCATCTAATAGAAAACTGAATGGTGTCAAACAGAAATACGATAACTTTCGTACTGGACGTGAAATTAACGAAGTGATAGATATATCAATTTTATCTGATATATTAAAACATAAATTATGTTGCAAGGAGTGTGGTAAGTATGGAATTTCCTTGAAAACAAAGAGACATATTGGCCTTGCTACTGAATTAGAACATTTCTGTGCTTGTTAATACAGTGTCATTTTTTTTATTCCTCAGCTATAAATAGTTTACAACAAGACAAGAGCCTTTACACTATAAATATTAGATTAGTTTATGGCCCTCGGTCATTATGGAAGGGCAGAGCAGCAGGTGGGCTCCCGAACAGTAAATGCTATGCATTCTATAGACATGGAGAGAATAAGATCATCTGAAAATGCTACCAAGTACATCATGAACTGTGGAAGAAACAGGAGAGCAACCAAGAAGCAGCTTCTTGATGAACTGCAAGAGGATGCTGATAATCTCAGCTATGCACCAGGCATGCATTGATGTTGAAACTTTGGAGGCGATTTCCCACAAAGTTACTTTTTTCCTGCAAAAGGAACATGATCTCAAAAACTATTACAGATATCACTATGAAATTTTCAGTACTCCTTTGTAAGAGTATGCCATATATTCTGAAGCAATATAAACAAACATATTGCAAAATTTCTGAGGTGGGTAAAAAAAATTCATGAGAATATTAGCAAACAATTTTGCATTATTAAAAAAATATATATTTTTTTCCAAAAAATGATCTTTATTTTAATGATCTTAGCGTCAGTACACAGCTCATATACCTGTTTATAATATATACAAATTTCAAGTGTCTGTGTCAAACAGTTGCTGAGAAAATGTTCCTTAAAGGTGACGTATTTTAACATTGTGAAGATAGGGCTTTCCGTATACCCTTAAAATAATTGAGACATGTACTTACTCTATATCAGTGCTGAAGAATATAGTCTAAGAATGTTGAAATTGTCTTCAATCTATTAAACGTATGGTCACGTTTCTGTGAAGGATGATATCATGAGGGGCAGCAAAAGAAGATAAGTTGTGTATGAATTGCTCTTTAATGAAAGGACGTAAGAGTAGTAAAAAGAAGCAGTGTGCTTCACTAAATGAGAAGTTGAAATAATAGAGGCTTGCAATCCGTATGGAGAAAAGCAGCACGAATTCGACGGCAAGTTGAGGAAGATGAGTGATAGAAAGTACAGTCAAGGATATTAAAACGTGGTGAGCTCTGAGTAACGGGAAATTCAAGAGTCAATATAATTGTTGTCTTTTATGAAGATAAAGACAGGTGAAAGCAAGGAAGCGGAAACAAAAACATTGAAGAAACTACCAGTTAAGATGGATGAGTATACTAATTAAAGCGAGGAACACGAGACCATAGTAGTCTTCTACTTTGGAGGTATGAAGTTCTTTCACTTCCCAAGGTGTAATTTCGTGCCACGTAAAGGTTATATTATTTGTTCTTGGAGTTGCTCAACATATCAGCAAATGGAACTTAATTCTCCTCAAGGAGCTGTACAGTATTCAGGATTATAATACAGTACAAACTGCCTTACGTTAATTTTCAGAATCTCGTATAAATTGGTACTTGGTAGTTACTCTTTTAATTTCTTCTTATAATATTTTATTAGATATGTACAGAAATATCCTGATTATCGTAGGTTCAAGATGAGGAATATTCATTTAATAATATGTTTGCACCGAGTGAGTTGGCTATGCAGTTAGGAGCGCGCAGCTGTGAGTTGCATTTGGGAGATAGTGGGTTCGAACCCCACTGTCGGCTGCCAGAAGATGGCTTTCCGTGTTTTCCTATTTTCACAGTAGACAAATGCTGGTGTTGTACCTTAATTAAGATCACGCCCGCTTCCTTCACATTCCTTGACCTTTTCTCTCCCATTGTCGTCATGAGACCTACTTATGTCGGTGCGACGTAAAGCAACTTGAAAAATGTTGTTTACTTCTTGTAGTGTTATGCAAATTTACTATCTTAAGACTCTCTGGGCAGCATTAATTTAGGGAAGAGCTTAAATTTGCAGTAAATATTTCAACGCTTTAAAAATAACATTGCGGTTTTGAATTTCTTTCTGGAAGGAGTTTATATTTTAAAGCTGTAATATTTTCCCCCGTAACATCCTGGAATGTTTGATTTGTCTTCCTGGTTAGTTTTTCCTTAATAGTACTGGTCTACACTGTCAAGGTTTGGTGGTGCATATGGAGTGTGTCACTCGTATGCTAATTCGTATCGGGTTTTACGTGTGAGAACAATCAAAGGAATAACGAAAATAATTTAATTGGAAGCAGGCTGGGAAAAGTGAGGTATGAGTGGATGGTAAAAGAAAGAATAAGTGTGATTATTAACAAACATTGTGTATTCTTTCTACTTGAAACACAGCCGAAACTGAGCACAGTATATTACAAATTTCAAAACTAAGGTACAACAAGATTTAAACGGAAAGACTTCATTGCGAAAGATGAACTTTGAGAAAAAAGTATAGTTACAAGATTTTATGCAGACAGTCCTAGATCACTTACAAAAGGTTTTTACAATAACTATAAAAAGATCTTACGACTCACCAGGGGAGTAAGTCTACAACAGTGAAGGTCGGAGAAGAAAGGGGCGGAATCACAACACCGGAAATCGTTCGCAAATAACTAGATGAAATGCTTCTTTTTTCAAAAGTTCACTTGCCGAGTGGTTCGTTTAATCTGAAGTCCAGTCCCACTTTTCACAACTCAAGCCTCAACCGAAGCTACATTTTCTTAGATTTTTAAACTAGTCAAGAGGAGTACTAAAGTTAATATGAGCTGCCCATTCTCGTAAAAGAAAAGGAACATAGTGTACAACTATGCCGGCATAATAAATTACGCGTGGAAAAATGACAATATCATAACACTCTGTTGCTCACCCAATATTGCTGAAGCAGTAGCAGAAGTTCCCAGCGATGAGACTCGGGGCAGCTAAGACTGGACTGCTGGACTGAAGACCGAGCTTTTCTTTTTCGGGGGTACCATATCCCGCTCCCCCCCGCGTGGCAATCGACACTAATCAACATCGCCTCCGACATGCTATTAATTTCTAAGGAGAAAAGAGATATCAGGGAGGAGTGGAATAGCACTACAGGAGTGCTTGCCTGTTTGCTCGTTGGACGCTTTACCTGGCAAGGTTTGTGTTGTAAAGGTGGTGTTTAGGCGTGGTATTAAGGGCTAGGGAATAGCACATAGCCGGAAAAAGAAAGAGACTACATGTAAAACCTGTCATATTTTGATAGCACATGCAAGGATGTGGGCTAGAGTGGTCCAGATGTTGTGTTAGTTAGGAATATGTGTCATGCGATCATGGGTCATAAAATAGTTATACATATGCACATTTATACACATCTCGATAGTAATAGAGTGCGGGCTGCTTTCCGTTCTCGTGCCCTGGGTGTTCTATGTAACTGAAAATTAACGGCACAGAAAATAGTGTGGTTAGTATGTAGCTTCTGGAGGTGGGCTTCTTGTTCACTCCCTTGTCACTGGTGGGGGGCGCAGGTGGATTGAGTCGCCTCTTGTTTTACGGCTGCGTTGCCTTCTTCATTTGAATTTATTATCTCGATCCTTCCTCGTTTGCATCCCTATGGTGGATAGAGCTGTAACAGATAGACACGTACATATATACAAGTGTTTGCAGTGTGGGATGTGTGAGAAATATTGTGTGGTGCGAAGTAGTGAGTTGGTGTCAGCTTAGGAGGGAGGGTGTTTTGGGACCTACGACCTCTTAACCCTATGGCTGGATGTAATGTGATTCGTAGTGGCGTATTTTGTGTGCAGATCGACATCGTAGCGTCCTATTCCACTGGCTAGTGTGTCGATCTTATTACCTCATGACTTTGTGTATTTTTGGAGTGTTTGCTTACGTATGTGATGCCTTATAGAGCTGACTTCCGCAATTTCGTGTAGGTAGCGTATTGGTGCGTCAGTTGGGAGTTTTTTGTTAGCCAGGTCTCGAGAGTTCGTAGTGCTATTTGTAGTCTTTCCCGTGTGCACGCTAGCTATGTGATGGCAGTGTCGGCAGCGTAGAGGTGCGCTGTTGGCATGTCGTTAGTAAAGAGGACGAACAGGATCGGGCCTATTAGTGACCCGTCCTGATCGTTCGCGTGCTTGGCAGTGTGTTGTGAACATCAACTTGGAACTCTCGGCCCTCCAGGTGCGACTTAATTAATCTTGTGCACCTGGGTGGAATTTTCGGTCTATGCGTTTCGCTAACAGGCCTTCATGGTACACTTTATTAATGCCTTCTGGATATCAAGGAATACCGGGCCCGTGTCTCCCCGCTTGTTAAGTCCTATGGTCGCTTACTCGATGAGCCGGGTGAGCAGTTACGGGCGGAGTGGCCGTTTCTAATGCCGAATTGTTCGTTTCGAATGATTCCTTTTCCTTTAACGTGTGCTATTCGCCTTTTCAGCAATATTTTTCTCGAATACTTTGCTGAGGGCATCCAGGAGGCTGATGGGTCGGTAGTTGTTTGGGTCAGATTTGTGCTTGCCTGGTTTCCCATACACAAGGATCCTCGCTTTTTCCAATGCTCTGGATAATATTAGTATTTTAACATTGCATTATATTGAACCATATCATCACATGCTTCATTGGCAAATTTTAATCGTGATAGAACACTGTGGACTTATTGCGCAACATGGCTTTGTGTGGGAGTCTGTTTGGGAGACGGTTAGATACCTGACCACGCTAGCATAAGAGGAGCGGCCCGTGGATGGCTTCAGACAACGAACTTTGTTTAAATTTGAACGTGGTTGCTGGAAACCGCCGCAGTATTCTTTGTCAAGCCAGTTTCGAAATCCGCCAATCACGAGCTAGTATGAGGACTCTGCGAACGGCCGAACCGCAATGGCAGAATAACCAACCATCTAACTGCATCTTTGAACCAGTTTCCATCTATGATAATAATCTGTCATTGCGCCGATATTCCACAGTTCTGATGTGTCCAGATAGATAGGTGTAATTTTTCTGATGCCTGAGAACATATTTGGGGCATACGTAAGGCATAGGTGTTATTTCGCATTTGTCAACAGCTTCTCATTCAAACTAAACCGCCGCTCAACAGACTTTCTATTCTTCAGAAGGGAGTTCCGTTATTTGAAAAACTCGAAGAGTCTTTATAACTGCCAGTAACAAGGGAGCGTCACCTCATTCTCTGCCTGAACTTCGTGCCGTAAAGTCGCTTGCACGCCGAGACTATATTTACCGGAGGACGCTCTTTTCTTATGTCTGAGAACTAAGCCAGTGATACGGGTTCGAGTAAATTCAATCAATAACTGTGATCAACTGTGGCACAATGTATGTGCAGTATTTTAATTCGATCCGGGAGTGATCCGTATATATGCATAATAACAATTCGCGGGCGCGATCGGGAATTCTCGTAATCGTGTGTCGCGTTGCCGCGCCAAGGACTCTTCACGTCCGGGCCGAATTGCCCTTAAATTAATGGTGAGCTGGACGAACTAATTTCTGCTTGCAGGTCGTAGTCAATTGACGGCCAAGCATTAAGGGCGTGATCTCACACACGTGTGTGACTAGCGGCGAAGAAACGGTGCCTAATTCAACTGTTACAGGTGCAACATCAATCAGCGCTATGGAGCCCACGCCGAGCATCGATGGATTGACTTCACACATCCGGAAGACTGGGGTGACCATGGCCTAAGTTCGTGATGACGCCAGTGGCCATGTAAACATCATGGGTGATGAAGCCGGCGCAAGATAAGCACTTTGTCATTTTTTAGCATGCCTGGGTAATAGTTGCACACTAGCTTAGATCAGATGTAAATAAATAAATACATTTCAAGTTAATTCTCAGCCAGAGGGCACAGTGGTTCTTCAATTCAAGTTACAGTTACATGCGTCCTGGGCTGATGCATGCTTTTATTTTTCTTTTATCTTTTTTTAAGTTAGTTTAGATGGGGTTAAGGGTGTGCCAGTGTAGATATAGGAGTGTTTTCATGTGTTTTGTTTTCCAGAGTATTCCAATATGTGGTCGATATGCAAGCTCTGATCGTCATTTACAGAGGCTATACGCCGGTGATGATGTATGGGAGATAAGTTTACAGCTGTACTTTCTCTCTTTCATTTTTTTTTACTTTTCATGCATGGGAATTTCAGCTGTGGTCAGGAAGCAGAATAGCGGAGATTCAACGTTGTTAGGTAGAGTCATTACTACACAAGGGAAGGGCGATTAACGGTTCTTATCGAACAACTGACCGGCCATGTAAGACGCCGGAAGTGCACGTTATAGATGAATGTTAACCTGGGGCTGGTTATGTGAGCCGAGTGGAATCACGAGTATATTGATGAGTAATTCAGGGGTTGATAGATTGAGACATGTGAAGGAGGCTGGAATTGCCGTAGTCATGACATAAGGAGGACGAGAACCCGTGTACTGCAAAATGAAAGACCCGAGTATGGTCTCAGGATTTACAGTAGGTGATGTGGGTATTCATATAAGAGAGGCTGACGCCCGTATTGAAGTGCCTTTATTTTAAAGCTGCGAATTGAGATCGCAGGTCATTATAAGGAAGAAGCAGTAATAGTGCTGCGAATGTTGAGAATTTATCCTTGTCTCCGAACGAGAGTTAGCAGGTAGAGACCAACCCTTTTCTTGAGAAGTCAAGTGTACCGCCCAAGGTCGTGTTTCCATCGAGTGCTAGGTGGACCGTTATTCGCATTCTCTCCCGACAAGTCAGGAAGTTACAGGTAACAGCTGTTTGCGACAGTGAAAGTGGTCCTTAAGGGATTGCCCTTGCGTCTGACTTATGGACGTAACCCATGTACGTGCCTGCTGGGGAGGATCCCGCTGACCACATGTGGAGCATTTATGCATATTTCATGTTGTTATTTTTCAGGTTCCATACTCCCACTTTATTTACATATGTTATCATGCTTATCTGGTTTGATCCATGGTTTCTATGAGATGGTGACGACTGGTTTATTTTGTTTGTGTTTGTTTATTTCCTTTGCATTAGGTGTCGGCGTGACCAGCGTTGCATTAGATTATTTGTGTGTTTTATTAGCTCGTTTGCTAAATAGATGGTCGTTGGCATTCATGCCATCCAATTGCTATGTGGACGGCCACATATTTGGAATCTGTGTAGTCATAAGTTGCAGCTCAGGGCTAGTGTTGAATTGAATTGATTTTGTTATTGATATGTAAATATGTATAGTTTGGATCGGTTACTAGTGTGTTTAACTATTTACCGCGGTCATGTATAGACACTTTCCGAAGCGCATCCCATAAGGGAATCATGACATTGAAGCGAATCTTGCGTCGACTTAAAGTAAACGTATTCATCCGAAGTCAGTTCCAAGTCGTGTCTTTCTTCCAATAGGAATTCGAGAAATTGTGTGTTTTAACATGGACATGTGCGGGGCACATATTTTACCTTGGTTTTATGAGGCCATCAGGCTTAATGTATATATATATATTTCATGTCGTAGTGAATGGGTTAATGTCTTTAATAAATCCATTTTACCCCCCATTTCTCTGTCTTATTCACGTAGTCTATGTACCCGACTTCCTGTCATGTACCTTTGGTATATTGCTCGTGACGAGTTTTGAATTTAGTCTGCCCATATCATTTTTTTTCTTCGAACGGTAACCACGTCTCTGCCGCGACTAGCCCGGGATATTATGAAGATGGGTACGGTACAATATATCTTGGTGAGTAGTGTGAGGGCTCACTAAGTTAATTTCTTAATTATGATGTTTTGGATCTCGTCTGAGCCGGGTGCTTTCCTCGATTTAAGGTGATCTATTATCCACTTAGTTTCGTGTATATTAGTCTTCTTAACCTCGGGATAAGGTGTTGCGAGGAATTCCACCATATTAGACTCTGTTCGCCAAGTGAAAGCGGGATCGGACGGTTCCTCGTTGGGCATAAAAGCCACTACCAGAGAGTTTCCTATGACCTCTGATTTATATCGATTCTCGTATACTGGTCCGTTTGCTCCCTTGATCGTTGGAATCACGTGTGGTTCTCGCGTGAAATATCTCGCTAAGTTTCCCATCGGTCTGGTGTTTGTATCAAATGTACTCAGTTTGTTGTTCCTGACCCGCGACATAAACAGCAGGAATAAAACATAAACTTGAAATAATGGATTGTAAAACTGAACACGATAAATTGACTCTCTCGCCGTAACCATTAATGCAAAAATTAAAGAAATTAATAAAATGAGTCCATAAGATAAAATATCTATCGCTCCAAAAATAATAACTAAAATTACCAAAATTGTCTAGTTGTGTCTAGTAGTTGAGTTTCGATTTCGGCGTTAGTGTGGTTTTTCATTTTCCGGGCTTCATCGCGGTTGTATCGGGCCCAGTTGCGCCTGTGTTGATTGCGCTTGTCTATTAGGTCTTTAATGTGGGCCGGTATATCGATGCTGGTGTTATGCTTATATTTGTGTACCGGGATGCTCGCTATTGTGGCTGCCTGGATCGCGTATACTAACGTTCTGACTGCGGCGTCGATTTAAGCTAGGCTTTTTATTTGTGTGTCTTTTCTGGGGGTTATTATCATATTCCTCTGGGTTCGCATTCAGTGTAAATGAGCACTGGTTGGTGCCTCTACCCCAGATTGTTTATTACTGTTATGCTATTGCCTTAAGCAGTATGTCAGAGTAAGGCTATATCTAATATGTCAAAGACCTGTCCCTTAGGTGCTTGGGGTGTGGGCTCGCAGGGCCTAGTACCACGTAGTCCTGGAATAACATGTGGTTGTACAGCTCTGTGCCTTCTGCATTATTTCTCAGGCAGCCCCAGCTGGCGGGTCTTGAATTTAGGTCACCTCCTAGTACTGTGTTTCGGTTGAGCCATAGAACTGCTTCTACGTCTTCAGTGTTTAGGATTTTCTGTCTGGCCTATGTCGACATGACATTAATGAGTGACCCTTGCACTGTCATGGCAATTCCGCATGCCTCCAGTTCGATCAGTCCTGGTAATTCTAGCTCCATATGTCAGATGTCTTCCCTTACCAGAATGACCACCCTTTCGACTCGATTGACATTGTTGCGTCTGTGTACTTTGTAGCCTTTCATGTTGAATTTCAACCTCGGTGCGAGGAAGGTTTCTGTTAGGAGTGCTACATGTGTGGAGTTCGCGGCTAGGAAGGCTTCAAATTCGTATTTACTGGACCCGACGGCCTGGCAATTCCATATTAATACTCGAAGCCCCTGCGTGTTGGTGCTGTTATTATTATTATTATTATTATTATTATTATTATTATTATTATTATTATTATTATTATTATTATTATTATTATTATTATTCAGTTGTTCAGTGATTACGGGTTACAGAGGCCTGAGATGAAATTTGCCACATCTCCCATCCAGGGCATTGATAGGGTCACGGCTAGTGCTCTCAACAACATACCTCCCGTACTTAGGAGTGTGTTGAGATTCAGGGTAGGTTACATTGTTTCCGGGAACTCGTCTACCATTTCCCTGAAGTTTTCCCCCCATATTCCCTGATGGTGTTTGCAGCTATGACATTACCTAATTGTGTGTAGCTGTTGTTGGTGTTAGTGATGTGTATGGTGGTACGGGTATGGTGCGGGGCGGGCGTTAGGGGCATTTTCGCGGGTGCCGGTTTGCTAGCGGCAGGTTTCCTGCGGGGGAGAAGCTGGCCAAAAGCGGCATCTGGGGCAGCTCGAGGACAGTTTGCGTGGGCTTAACCTGCCTCTTGGTTGTTTAGGGGGCTGGGCCTTCAAATTTCTGTTATTCTTGGAGGTCTTACCTTGGACGGTGGTGCGGGTGGGGATACCTGGGCTGAAAGCTCTGGGCTGGGTTCACCCTCCGTCCGTGGGGGTTGCAAATTGTGTTTGCCTCCACCTTGAGACAGGTGTAGAATCTCCTGGAGGTGGAAAGTGTTTGTAGAAGATTTTATTTGTAATTTTTTTTAAAGTAATATTTACTGTACGATCTGGAGTGTTGTGCTGGAATATTTTAGTCGTATTCCATCTTTCTACCTAACCTGTACAGTGTAAAATATTTTTGTAACATATGCTGTATGTAACTCCTGGATTATATTTCTATATTAACTGGAACAGTCCAGAAAGGTTGTGACACGGATTTTCGGAACGGGGTGTGTCGACCTTGTTAAGTATGCAATCTAGAAATATGTCCTTTCTATTCTGGAATACCGACCTCGATAGCTGCAATCGCTTAAGTGCGGCCAGTATCCAGTAATCGGGAGATAGTGGGTTCGAGCCCCACTGTCGGCAGCCCTGGAGATGGTTTTCGGTAGTTTCCCATTTTCACACCAGGCAAATGCCGGGGCTGTACCTTAATTAAGGCCACGGCCGCTTCCTTCCACATCCTAGACCTTTCCTACCCCATCGTCGCCATAAGACATACCTGTGTTGGTGCGACGTTAAACAAAATAGCAAAAAAAATATATTCTGGAGTAAGGAAAGTTCGCGATCGGGGTCTGTACATGTGTTCGAGAAAGTGGTTCAAAGATCGCGACCACATAAAGTGTTGTGATTGGTGAATCTGGGCAAGCTCCTGCGTTCTGATTGGCTACTCGAAGGCCAGATTTCCCGTTAAAAGGTAGCTAGGCAGCATTTCGTCTGGTCTTAAGTCTTTGAGCTGTCTTGGTCTTGGCCTGCCGAAGTTTTGAAGACGTCAACGTCTCCTCGTAACCAGAATGGGCTGCCTTAGGGTAAGCACTGTTGTTTTCTGTCGGGTTTTAATTTGCATGTAATTTTCGTTGGTGTATCACACAGGAGATTGCCCTATTCGCCACTCTATTGATTTGAAATTTTGAAAGGTATGTTTAACTTCATTCTAAATTGTAATAGCATATTGTGTTTCCTCTTACCTTCAAGATCGTATCGTACAACTTGATTTGTAATAACATGTACCGTGTTTGCTTGTCTCTTTCAAACTATAGAAAGCTCTTGTCATGGAATACCTAGTATGTGTTTCTCAAAGAACATACAATTTGTATTTTACAAATTGTGTACCGGAATTTTCCGCATAGCTGAATTTGTTCGGAATTCACTTTGTGAAGTCAATTTACTAAATAATGTCTTTGAAAACCAGAGATCACCGTTGATTTTTCCAAAAACCGCAATCTGAGCATCTCCATGGCCTTCGGTAGGGTTTCCAAGTCCCCTTTCCACGTTCCTTGTTTTTTTTCGTCAAGTTGACTTCACTGATATTTACTTGATTTGTACTCGGCGCTGTGCAGCGCAGTTCATCGAAGTTTATTTTGTGTGTAGTGTTTAAGGTACCGCGTAATTACTATTTTCCTCCTTTTAACTGTGTTTTGTGTAGCCGCCGAAGTAACGGTTACACATTGGTAGCAGAACGTGGTTGTTTGCGGACGAAGAGAAGTGAACGGTGACCGTATTTAACCTAAAAAGTTTCGACGTGAAATTCGTATATCGCTTTGAAAATAGTTTCTACCCGTCAGGATGGCTCGTGCTTTTCGTAATCCTTTCCATTTGAGAAACTCAGAACTAATTTACGAATCAAAAATCCGCAAAATTAATTCCACAGACAATGTCAGAGATGACACTAGCCTATTGAAACGGTCACTTAATTTACTTATAACCATTCCCGAATTGACTGCGGACGAGTTGCGGGAGTCTTTGGACGTGGTTAAAGATAAATTAGCAGAATTTAACGCAATTCTTGTGTCCTTTTGTGGTTCTGACCCCTCGCATGGCCAAATAGCGTGGGTCAAGACACAGTTACTACATTACCTGGACAGAATCCCATACGTAACCGTTACTTCGGCGGCTACACAAAACACTGTTAAAAGGAGGAGAAAAAGCAATTACGCGGTACCTTAAACACTACATACAAAATAAACTTCGATGAACTGCGTTGCACAGCGCGGAATACAAATCAAGTAAATATCAGTGAAGCCAACTAGACGAAAACAAACAAGAATCGTGGAAAGAAAACTGGGAAACCCTACCGAAGGCCATGGAGGTGCTTAGGTTACGGTTTTCGGAAAAATCAACGGTGATCTCTGGTTTTCAAAAATACTTTTTACAAAATTGACTTTACAAAGTAAATTCCGAACAAATTCAGCTATGCGGAAAATCCCGGTACACAATTTGTAATACAATATAGTTTGAAAGAGTCAAGAAAACACGGTACATGTTTCCAGCTGATGAGTCCAAATGGCACGTCTGGACGAAACTCTGCCTAATGCACACGGCCTAACCACCCAAAAGCTGGTTCTATTCCTGTGATTATACGGTACATGTTATTACAAATCAAGTTGTATGATACGATCTTGAAGGTAAGAGGAAACACAATATGCTATTACAATTTAGAATGAAGTTAAACATACCTTTCAAAATTTCAGATCTAAGAGTGGCGACTAGGGTTATCTCCTTTGTGATACACCAACGAAAATTACATGCAAATTAAAACCCGACAGATAACAACAGCGCTTACCCTAAGGCAGCCCATTCTGGTAGCGAGGAGACGTTGACGTCTTCAAAACTTCGGCAGGCCAAGACCAAGACAGCTAAAAGACTTAAGACCAGACGAAATGCTGCCTAGCTCACTTTTAACGGGAAATCTGGCCTTGGAGTAGCCAATCAGAACGAAGGAGCTTGCCCAGATTCACCAATCACAACTCTTTATGTGGTCGCGATCTTTGAACCACTTTCTCGAACACATGTACAGACCCCGATCGCGAACCTTCCATATTCCAAAATAGAAAGGACGTATTTCTAGTATGCATACTTAACAAGGTCGACACACCCTGTTCAGAAAATCCGTATCACAACCTTTCTGGAGTGTTCCAGTTAATATAGAAATATAATCTAGTAGTTACAAACAACATATGTTACAAAAATACTTTACACTGTACAGGTTAGGTAGCAAAATGGAATACGACTAAAATATTTTAGCACAACACTCCAGATCATACAGTAAATATTACTTACAAAAGCTTTACAAATAAACTCTTCTATAAACACTTTCCACCTCCAAGAAATTCTACACCGGTATCACACCTGAAGGGCCGCGTTTGCCTGATGAGCCCATTGTATGTCCCTTTTTGCCTGAGGGGCCTGCTAAGGCTTAAGGGTCGCCACACTTGTCGCCCTTTGCCTTGGAAAGCGGCAGCTGGGACATACCTTGTAGTTAGCCACGTGTTCGCGGTGTTGCTGCCGTGGGGACAGTCGCGAGACACGTGTGTGTGGGGGGGGGGGGGGGCGGCGCATCTGCGGAATCTGGGATCCAGTCGGCAGACCGCACCTAAATGCCAGTGTCTCTGGCACACCCCACATTGGGGGCCAGTGGCTAGGGAACTGTACGTCTTGACTGTCACCAGCATATTCGACACAATCCGCATTTTACGCGAGTTTTCCGCTCCTGGGACGCCCATCAGCCTTTGGCTGGCCTATTTCCTGCTTGCATCCGCGACACTGAAAAAGCTGAGATATCTGCGATTGCAACGCTATCACGATATCCTTCGCATCGAATTTGTTAATGGGCGTTCTCACTACGACGCGCTTCATTGTCCTGTTGGGCAATATCCGTACAAATTTGATATTAAGCTCGTTCAGTACTCGGAAAGCGATTTAAAATCTTTCAAAGCTGGATATGTGTAGCCGGACTGCTTCATGTACATCCATTCTCGGCCTGGAGAAGTAATTGTTTCTTTGTTCATGTGTCGGCTTTTTGAGAAGCTCCATTTCTATAAACTATGTGTCGTTGGTATATACCGTAAAGGGTGGGTGTCTGAGCCCTTACGGGTGGTGGTTTTGTAGGCTGTGGTGGTTGAGGTGGTTTCTGTTGCATCTGCTTCGTATTTGCTGTGCTCTGTGGTTTGATTGGCTGTGACTCTATTGAGTTTAAAATGGTGTCTGTGGAGCTATCGGCTCGGGTATTCGGTTTGTGAGCTCCGCCTTTCTGGACCTTGCTGCTCAGGGGCTTGTGTTCTTTCCCTTTCACCATCCTCCTCTTCCCCTCACCATTGGCCTCCCTGAAACCGTCATCCTGGTTTCCTGGCTGGGTCGCTGCGTCCAAGGTTTCGGTCACCCCGTGCGTGCAAGTCACCTCTCCCTCTGAACTTTCAGAGTCAGCCAGCCGGGATTCTTCCTGGGAGTCAATCACCAGGTTGGCTTCGTCTGAGTCTGAGTGAGATTTGCCGGCCCGCTTAGGTGGGGGTTGGGCTATAGGTGGTGCCATCCGCCGATCCCTTCTCTTTACCTTAATCCGTCCCAGGGTGCCTTGCCCTTCTCTTTGGTATTACTAAGTTCTAGCTGCTCGATGTTATAAAATAATATGAATAAGATCTCCGTGTGTCTCGTGCAGCTCTTGTAAGACAGACCCTCCGACGAGGTAGGAAAAACTGCGTGTGTGGCTGTGGTTGTTAAGGCGTTAAGTCTTTATGGTGTGACACTGTGTTAGCTGGTTCGAGTCTCGTTCCTGGAAATTTTATTAACCAGAATGTAGAAAACCTGGTGGTACCCGTTTTCTAATCACTATATTGCGTGCCAAAAGCCTGGGTTCAGTGCTAAAGCTTTCCGAATTGTTCTTAAGGACTGAGGACATACGACGCTCTTTATGGTGATTCGTCCGTCTGATGGTGACGTTAAAACTTGAGCAGACCCTCGGTGATATTCGTCGGGAGTAGGCTATGTGTGACACCGGGTATCACCCTCACCATATCTAATCATTATCATCATCTCACTCCCTGACGCGTAGATCTCCCAAGGGTGTCGAATAGTGTGATCACTAAGTGAGCGGAACTTGTCCTTGGTCACTCGCGGCATTTACTCGTTCAATGCCGTTCGTCAGCTTTGGTCGTTCAAATGAACGAGGTAATTCATGAGCTGATGTCTTGGCTCCTCGATCAAGAACGAGCAACGAGCTAGAGAGAGGACTTCAGAGTAGATGCCAGGTCTGCTACAGCGCTCTGGGTAGTGTCATTGCGAAATAGAGACGCCATATTATATCTGACTGTCAATTACGGTTTATTCTTGTTAAGGTGTGGCTCTTATCGTGGATGATTGCATTGAATCGGATAAATTAACTGCATAAATTATGCCGCCTAAATGTGCAGCAATCAACTGAACGTTCCGAAGAGGTAGCACAAGTTCTTTTAGTAAAGAGCGCAGTTATTGGTGATTATCAGAGTTTGTTTACTCGTTGCCACTGTCTGTAAATCAATCCATGCTCTCCTCCTGTAGCTTCCCTTTGAATAATAAGGGACTCTCGAAACGAAGACTGACATGTTTCTGCTCACTTTCATCTTTGAATCTGTAGAGTCAAGGAAAATCAACATGCGGTTAATATCAGAGTCTAGTGCACTAATAGATATGGTACCCCTCCATGTCCAAGATGATGAGATTGATAGTGCAGTATCGAAAGTACACAGCATTATCCTAAATTCTACTGTAAAATGTAGTCAAACCGAGAAAAGATAAAAGCCATGGTTACTAATGGTAGTTTCGTTATATTCTTGGACCATTGTGATTAACGTCCGCTCTATGGCTCTATCCTATTATTTAAATGTTTATGTGAGTCTAGATTCACTTATATTAACACTATGTGGATGTCATACCTTTTATTTTGCCTCTTACCATACTGGGTGGCAAACAGGCTGTCCATTAGACTGGTATGTTTAGTGTGCCTTACAGAGGAGCATTTTCTTTCTTACGTCGAGAGTATATGGCGAGCCCAGTCTCGACTGAGTAAGCAGTGTGAACGGATGTGCTAAGGGAGTGCTGAGGAATCGGGATTGCGTTGGAGCTGTATCGACTGAGGATCGGAAGTCGGCAGTGTAGGGGGAAGAAGACAACTGATTTATACAAGAGGATTAAGGGAGAAGAAATAGGGATGATGTCAGGGATGCTGGCGGTGGTGATGGGAGGTGTGGACATTTACTCAGGTCGGGTTCAGTGGGCGCCATATGGTGGAAGGAAATTGAGGCGATAAAGAACGCTGTGAGAGAGGCGTCCCATATAGATCAATTAAAGGAAATGTGTAGGGATCATGAAAAGGAGCTAAAGGACATAAGACAATGCATTACGAAGGTAGTGGAGGAGATACAAGAAAACGTTGAGAGTAATTGGGAGGAGATGGAAATAATGCGTAAGGAAGTGCTGTTGCTGGATTAAGAGGTGAAGTATCCGGGTACGCAAACCAGGAACGAAGAAAGAAGGATATTTTTACATATGGTGTAGAATAAGCCGCGAAATAATATAAAATGACGGTGGTTTGTAAGTTGGTGGAGATGATACAAAATAGAATGAAGATAAACTTTTGTGTGGCCGGTACTGATGAGGTTCAGAGAGTGCGAAGAGGGGTTCAGAGAGGGGGTAGGCCAATTAAACTGACGTTTATATCTACCCTGATGGCGGAGATAGTTTTAAGAAGAGCAGGGAACCGAAAATAAGAGAAGATCTGGATGAAACAGGATATAGGCAGGAAAATGGAGTAGAGATTTTAAAGTAATGAAAGGACGCTTTGGGATAGGGAAGCAGCAAGTGCTGAGGGCGTTCATTAGAGGTCAACAGTTGGTGGTGGGAAGTGGCAGATGGTTAAGAGATTGGTCGGTTGGTAAGTTACAAGAAATGGTCAGAAACTGTATACAGATTGTTATGCAAGCGGTAGCTGAAGGTGTAATAAGAGACAATGAGAGTCCAGCGAGTTAAAACGGGGCAAAAGATGAAGGTGACGAGACGAAAAAAGTCCAGGGCGAAGAAACAAATGTAGAAGAGCAGTGAGGAAAGAGAAAGAATGCGAAGAACTCGTAGCAGAATGACAAGTACACGGGAGGTAAATAGAAATAAGGGAGAAAAAGAGGGGACGAAGGAGGGTGGCAGGGAACTGGGGTGGAAGATAGGCTTCTTAAATATTGAAGGGGTTATAAGCAAACTGGGTAATGTAGAAGTAAGTAAGATGGTTGAGAGTTTTGATATAGTGGCCCTCCTTGGGACATCGCTTCTAGAAGGAAACAATTTAACATGCAAGGGATTCGTCGTAAGGAACACAACGAGGAAGAAGCAGGGTGAGAAGGGGAGTAGCCCTGGAGTCTTATCGACACTATAGGAAGAAATAAGTGATTTACTTGTAGAAATAGAAAATGAGATGGAAGAGGTGATGTGGGTAAGATTTATGATGGAGGGTGGAGAGAGGAAGAAGGTGTACTTAGGTTTTATATGCAACCGTCCGAGAGGCTCGATATATGCGAATGCATTTTTTGAAGGATTGGTAGTAGTATAAACATCTTATGTTCTAAAACAATGGGTACAGTATCAGAATTTTTCCACGAGGTCATTGAACCCTAGTTGAGTAGTAAGGCTATGTAGGATTCGGACGATTGAGGTTAAGACGCGGAATAACGTCATAACCTTGCGTACGTGAGCAAGCCTAACCTCACAGACTCCATTGGAGGGGTCTAATTGGTCAGGGAATGATCCGGCTTGCTTTTGACCCCTAGATCATACGCTTACGTACGAGGGCAATGCTAACCTCACTGGCAAACCTGAAGTGTTTTTGACGCTAGGTGAAGTTATGACGTCATACCCTTTCGAACGAGGGCAATGCTAACCTCACGGGCCACTTTGGAAGAGACTAATCGGACGAACCCCTGGGAGGAGCCGAATCGGAAAGGACACGGACCCCTTTGGTGGAGCTGAATAGTTCGAGCGCCCATGGAGGAGCTACAAATCGGTTAGGTGACCTACAGATGAGGTTAAGACGTCATCATGACGTGTTAACCTAACCTTGCGTACGAACGCTCACCTAACCTCACATGCAGGCTCCCCTTGGAGGGGTCCAATCGGTTAGGTGGCTGCTAGTTGAGGTTATCACGTCTTAACCTAACATCGCTACGAGGAACGCTAACCTAACCTCAGACGGGATCCCCTTGCAGGAGCCGAACTAGTGTGGTGACTTGTAGGTGTGGTTAACACGTGTGTTAACCTAACCTTGGCCACGAACGGTAACTTAACCTCACACAGGCACTTTGTCGTCTCCCCGGTGCAGTAGTTACGAAGCTGTGACGTAATAAAGGGGGCGGTTTAAGAATTCACGCTTATCTTTACATAACGGAACGCGCAGTCCTTCTCCTGACAGAGCTGTGCCGTCAGAGCGAGGGCGATTCGAAATGCCTAACGTATGTCCATTCCATGTCCCGTTTTTCCACGATGTTGGGCTTGTGATGAGATGAATCTTTTCAGATGGATTTTTATTATTGGATGCCCTCCCTGACGTCAACCTCATCAGGGAAGGTAATACGATGAAATAAATGACATGAGATATGGTAGTAGGAAGGGAGAGGGTAAAACCCGGTAGCGGCACATAGCCTTCTCCTGTCGAATAGCCTCGAGAGGTCTGCTCAAGGCTTTACTTCTCCATCCGACGGACGTATCGCCATCAACAGCGTTATATGCCCTCACTCCATATGAGCACTGCAGAGAGGATTAGAATTTAATCAAGGTTTTTTGGGCACACAATCTAGTAAATAGGAATTGTATACCACCACCTATCTTACCCTGCCAGGCTGAATGTCTCAGGCGGTCGAGACGCTGACTTACCATCGCAAACTTTGCAGGTTCGAACCTGGCTCAGCTGTGTGGGAGGAGGAGGGGAGACATATCAGCACACTCTCGCAAAGTCTTCGTGAGTTACTGTAAAAGTAATAACAGACAAAACAGTGCGCTGTTACGACGACTTACTGAGGTAGTAGGATAACAACAACTGATCATCTGTTAATAGTAGAGCTGATTGTAACTGAATACGTGTGTTAACGCATTTCCTTTAAAATCTCTTTCATATGCATGATACACCATGTTACAAGTAACGTTTTGTGTGCATGTACATCAGCTTGAGGTACACTCTGACGGCGAGTTTGCAAGTTACTGTAGAACGGATTACTCACGCACACTGTTAGCCGTGGTAGGAAGTTGGATTGCGGAGAGGGGTGTTATCTATCTAAAGAAATGATAAGCAATTCTTCATCCTTCGGATAGGTGTCACATGCATGTATGCATGACGGATGACATAGGCGTTAATTTTAAACTTTTGCATGTATGTGTTTCGAAGCAAGGAGATATTGTGCGGTCGACATAGAAATGAACAAGATACAACTATGGGATGTTGCATAGGAGCGTGGTAATGGACGAACAACGGTTGTGATAAAAAGAGAACTAGAAATTCTTCAGCCTATATATCCATAAAAATAAAATGGCGGTGACTAGGAAAACAATTGATAGGTTGGGGAGGCAAAGAGAATGCAACATGAAGAACATCTTAATTTTAATGAAATATTTATTGTGTAATTATTTACAAAATTAAACAAACTACTACAGGTTATACTACAGTCTTTCTTAAGCTGTCCACAAGTTTTCTGTATTCCTTAACATCTTACCGTGAAGAAGCAGCATGCTTCCAAATTTGTAATGTACCCCGCAACATTCAAATTAAGTAACATGCTTATTGTTTATGAAATGAATTTTTCAAAATATATTATACTATGCATGTTATGCTTCGAAAGAAATGGATGCAGTTCTTACCTTGATGTCGTCCATTGTTCATTTCCTTTCTTAATCATTACCGGGTACTGTAAAGAAGGTAGAATGTTCATCCGTGCACTGTATACAGTTTACAATCTTCGGATTAGGTCCATTGCAATCGCATTCGATGTGATTTTCACTTCGATGCTTGTAATGTCGTCGACAGCGTCTGCATGAAGTTACATCGATTGACATCAGACTGTCGAGAGGTAGGATGTCCGAAAATGCATCTACGAAAGGGGCAGCGCGCGTAGATAAAATCCTGGTGGTAAAAACTTAATCACATATTTTGGCATCTGATATAAGTTTCTATATTTATAGAATATCTTAATTGCCTCACTTACTTGAGTGAGGTAAATAAGATGTAGCGTATTAGTTTCGCTGGTAGGCGAATATGATCCACATTCACGGTTTTGTTTGTTATCAAGACGATTGTCTGTAATCGTATAGCCTTTTCTTTCCGTTCCAAAGTGTACGGCGTAACAGAATTCGTTAGTGGATATTAAATGACATCACTCATATTAATAATAAGATAACAGGCTGTTGTGTTAGCAGGAATATTTTCAGATGTTTCAGATTCTAAACGAATATCGAAAGGAGTTTCTTTTATGGAATCATCATGAGAACATCAGTCTATAACTACAATCGGTAATTTATTTTTAAATTCCTCAGGCGAAAATTCCGAAACAATTTTTTTCTGATAATACGATGATTGCAATTTACAAAACATGTAATAGAGCAACCCAAATTTATAGACATGATATTGTCTATATGTACGGGCCGTGAAAGCATTAATGGCAACCCAATTTTATATTTTCAAAATGAATGTCCATGTTTTCTTAGGGATATTTACTTCCGTTGAGATAAAGTCTAATATTTCTTTATCTTTTTTGGAAGTTGCTTTTACGTCGCACCGACACAGATAGGTCTCATGGCGACGATGGGACGGAAAAGGGCTAGGCGTGGAAAGGAAGCGGCCGTGGCCTTAATTAAGGTACATCCCCAGCATTTGCCTGGTGTGAAAATGGGTAACCACGGAAAATATCTTCAGGGCTGCTGACAGTGGGGTTCGTAACCCAGTATCTCCCGAATACTGGATACTGGCCGCACATAAGCGACTGCAGCTATTGAGCTTGGTATTTCTTAATTTAAAGTGAGCAAACTGTGAGCTATCTTTTTTATGATTGAATTTACGATGGGTTTGAAATATACAAATAATATACAAAGGCTTTTCAGTGAAATCTGACGTCTTAACAGCCCAGCTATGCTTGTTTGTAGGTGATAACACAGGATACTCATGCAGGTCACAACTTCGTAAACGTGTAGGCAATGGTGTATCATTTTCGACAATCTTGAGCAATCGAAGTTTTTCTCGATCAGATAATGTATCATGTGGAATTATCCACAATATTCGATGAAGAGTAATTTTAGAGTCTAATGGTGATTCTGATTCTTTAAGAGAATTGTAATCACTTCGATCAAGGATCAGAATTAGCTCTTGTTTAGCGTTGATTATAAATCGTCTAAAATCATCAGCAAAGCCGAGATCTTGTTTTACTTGTAACATACCAGAAAAAAGACCGTCCTGAATAATCGTCCAGTTGTTATTAGCCTTCGGACACCATCCTGCCATCCGTAAAATTTGCTTTCCTCATCACTATAAGAAGGGTAGATTCATCGCACTTGTAATTCCAACATCCTTCGATCTATTTCTACATTATTTACTTCACAAGGCGCTTCACAAAAGAGAAAAGCTAGACCATGATTGTGCAGCTGAGATGTGCTTGGTCAACTTCCATCTACCTTATCTAGGTGTCCTTCAATATACAGGTAGTTTTCGTGTGGTAGGATGTATGCATCTTGCTGATTAATGATAAAGCGAATTTCATCATTGTTATTGAGTCCACACGCAAAATGTCGATAAGAATGAAGCTCACTCCGTTCTACACATTCATGAGCTTCTACTGTGCACAGAACGTCTAGAATTTGTTCCATTTTGTTGTAGGGGCGAATAATATAAATCTAGGAGAATCTGCTGAAGGCCATCTGTTAAGTCGTTGAATCTTTGCAAAGATGTAGTATGTCTCCTGAATGTACACAGTGTTTTATAGATTTTTTCATACTGGATTAACATGAAGTTTGTAAGCTACGTACACGTGTCGAGCTAAATTAATGAGCTGATTATGTTTATTGATGTTACTAATGCGTTTTACAGACACAGGATGATAACGAGCTACTGACGGTTTCTCACGAATAGTATAACCACTTTCCTCTGTAATAATAAAGGCGTGCAGGACGTGTGAATGTTGTTGATTACTATACAAGTCTGTAATAATATTACAAGTGATGTTTACATGATGATCATCGAAGAGTGTAATAGATTGATCAGACTCATAACGTACGGTATGAACTCTCCTAGTGAACATCCAAGCACTGGTGCAATCCAATCAGGATGTGATTTGAAGTCAATCTTGAATGAAGACTCTATAACACATTATGTGTGATGTTGCTCAGAGTAATTGAGAAGTTGTAATTATTATTACCAAAACTCTCTTCACTAACGTACTTTCAGTCATGAATATCGTCTACTGAGTAACATTAGCGCATATTCATCGCAACAGAAAATGTTTTACCATCACGCACAATAGATTTTGTTGTACCATTCAAACGACACAAGTCCAAGACTGTGGCTGATGACCGAGTTCGATCGGTGGATTAAAGTAGACGGTTGTTTCAGGTCCTTCTTCGCGTACAGCGAACGTTCTTACACCGTTGGTTATCTCGTGCACACTGATGCTCCTTGCATATTGTCTGGGTTTGATATGACAACATAACACATAATCGTCCGCCCAAGCGTGAATTTTTCACATAGTTGTAAACAATGCCTGCACTGCTTCGGACATAACGTATGAGCTCAAATGGAGGAGGTAAGTCTCCACAGGTATCGAAATACCACGCTTTAGATTTACATTTTACTTAGGCAACGTAATGAATTCCACGACCGCGAGAGTTGTCAGTTAAGCACAGCATTCTCACGTTCACGTGGGCACGCTGGTAGTTCATCGCACATATACACACCGCGAAAATAATAAATTCCTAATATTTTAGCAAACGTAAAATCTTCGTGTGTTAGAGCTCGATGTTGCAGTGGATTCAGTAGACGTTTTATGATGATATGCAGATGGCAAGCCCTTTTTAGAATGGCACTTGCTTCATGTGTACGTCTTTGACTCGTAATGCATTTCTCTCAGTTTTTGTTATGGCGTTCACCCTCTTTCAACTGTTGCTTCGCTTCTCCTACAACCATAACAGTTTCGCAACAGCACTAGTACCACCCAGGTAAGACCCTAAAGCTGCTAGTCCAGCAACCAGCGCAGAAACAAATCCTCCTCGTTTTGGTGCAGGAATAATTTGTGCACGTTTACAAAACCTAGCTCTACACTATGGAGAAATTCTCGCTCTTGCTGCGCGTCGTGCCTTAATAATGGCTACTCGCGGATTGTATTCCCCTCGGGTAGCTTTTCATCTAGCTTCACAACATATTTCCATCCAAGAGATTTACTTTTCTTCTTCATAACCTTTGGATATCGTTGTTTCACCATTCTGTAGAAGGGTTTATTCGTCAAGAGCGATGTATGAACTGACAGTTACTTGTTGTTCAATTTGATATATATATATATATATATATATGGGCTACTCTATTATTCAGTTACTATGAAGACTACAAAGCAGAAAGACACACTATGTGTTAGTGACATAGTGCCACACCTCTTCCCTAGTTCTGGTACAACTACCCGAAAACGTCATGGAAAGTTGTTTCCTTTTACTATTTGTTGTATAATAACTGGCCCATCCGGATGCGGGAAGATAAATATTTTACTCACACTCATTACCTCTTTAAATGGCATACGCTTCGACAATATTTGCGTTTTCGCAAAGTCACTCCCTCAACCACTATATACTGTTCTACAAATAATAATGCACAATCTGGTAAAAGATGGTTTGAAAGATTTTCAATTTAATGCACACCAACACCGGATGATGTGCTTCCCAATTCTCTTATAATCTTTGACGATGTCACTACAGAACAGCAAAACGTTATTCTCGCATACATTAGAATGGGACGACATAAATATGTGCATTGCTTCTATTTATGCCAAACCTATTCCCGTGTGCCTAAGTAGTTGATAAGCGACAACGCAAATATGTCCGGCTCCATGGCTAAATGATTAGCGTGCTGTCCTTTGGTCACAGGGTTCCAGGGTTCGATTCCCGGCAGGGTCGGAAATTTTAACCATAATTGGTTCATTTCACTGGCACGGGGGCTGGGTGTACGTGTCGTCTTCATCATCATTTCATCCTCATCACAACGTGCAGGTCACCTACGGGAGTCAAATCGAAAGATCTGCATCTGGCGAGCCGAACTTGTCCTCGGACACTCCCGGCACTAAAAGCCATATGCCATTTCATTTCAACGCAAATATTCTTGTGATTTTTCGGCAAGATAAGCGCAACATGCGACATCATATCATATTATGATATCATATTGATCATATTAACACTGATATGACATTCAATGACTCTAAACGAATGTGTGCAACGTACTGGTCATCACATCGTTTCGGCTTTTTAGTTATTGAAAAAGAAAAATGATGTTCATTATGGACTGTATCGCATGGATTTTGATAATTTTATGTGCATCAACACTGAGTTACAGACTCTACTTGATGAAAAACTGTCATCATGACAACATCCGGCAAAGAGATTACAAAACATATAATCTGTGCTCGAAAAAATATTCTACGAATATTTAAAGAGCTTAAACGTATTCAAACACTGATTTATTTTTGAAAACGCAACTAGGTACACCACTGAGAGAAATTTTAAATTCAACTTCACTGCCCAAGTCTACTACACCTTATGTTTTTATGCAAACATCTCATAATAAAGAGAAGCAAGAACAAGAATATTCTGAAGATGAAGAAGAGAAGAAAACGAGGAAAAGGATGAGGATGGGGAGATGCAGGATAGAGATGAAGAAAAGGAGGAGGAAAGAGAACTCAACGATACTCACCATCTAAGCGAGTTGAGTTTATAGCAGATATTATTGCTGAAACACTGTCTTCGATTTGTACTCTAAGTTTGTTTTGCACCACCTGTGCCTTCTAAGACAGCAGCTCAAGTCAAAAAGCATTTAAACATATGGTTGAACAATCCGAACGCTGCCCAAGGCTCCATCAATCCGATCAAAGTAAAGAGTTTTACAACAAGGATGTTTCTTCTAACGTAAGTTAGGTTCATTTCAGTATCTTACGTCTACATTCGGAAACAAAGGCTTCTAGATAACATTAAGAGCACGTGCAATCGGATGATATGATAGAAACAGCTAAATAAACTCTCGATACTTGGGACTCAAGTTACTTGCCATTCATCCCTACTCTACGTTCAGCAATCTCAAGGCAAGCGTTGTAGAACGCTTTAATCGTACACTCAAAACAATGATGTTGCGAGGAGAATTTTGCAGGTCAAGGTTGTTATCGTTGCATTGAATTGCTACCTAGACTCGTGTCTACCTACAACCTCATAGGCAAAAATCCACGTCTTGTTACTAAGATTACACCACGCTTAGATGCTTATCATCTTGTAATCGAAACTGCTGATCCGCGCCGTCATCGCTTTAAAAAAGGTAAATTCGTTCGCATCAGGGAACACAAGCCAGTCTTTGCAAAAGGATGCACACCTAACTGGAGCATGGACATTTTTTAATTCAGGAATGTTAAGCTTACTAATCCAGTTACGTATTTATTTCGCGATCTTTCAGGACAGTCTATTGAAGAAGGATTCCACTTCGAAGAACTGCAGAATACTAAATGTTCTGATCACTAATTAATCGAACGAGTTATTCGTTGTTGTGGAAATAAACTGTATGTCAAATGGCTTGATTTTAATAACAACTTCAAATCATGGATGTACTTTTAGAGTTGAATATTTTTAATTCTGGAACCTCTACCTCTCATTTCTTCTATTGCATAAGGCAAGTATAAACAAGCAAGTCAACTTTATTACTATTAGTTAACTAGTTAATTTAGGACATTGTGTAGGGTAGGATTAACATTAAAAATCAAACAACAGCTGCATTATGTTTCACAAATAGTATTTATTTTAGTATATGTACATTTTTCTTTATGCCCTGTCCTTCCTTATATAGAATATTTTTGCTATCTTCGCCTTTTAATGCCACCGCTGTGTAACAGTCTTACTTCGATTGCGCCGCAACGACAAATGCTGCTCTCTTCTCGTTAACTGTGGCATTAGGTGACGTCACACGCTGCATAGAATTACGAAGCATATATTTATCAGCTAAATGTCTTAGTTCTGGTTTGTTTTGACGATAAGCAATGTCGTGCTGTTTGCAGGCAGCTTCTAACATTAATACCGGGATCATCACGTGCCAAGCTGACGTCAAATCTATTTCCAGGGCCATAGTATCGGTAACAAGGAAGATTAAGCTCTAAAGGAAGAAGAGCCATCAGCTTATTGATGAGTCCATGCCCAGCATACTTCCTAACATTTCTTCCGGCACGTTTCATCACCTTTACCTGCGACAGCTTGCTTACTCTTTTCGCAGTCATGATAAGTGTTTGTGAGTGAAGACAACACGTTAGTTTTAGGTCCGTGATAAAGTTTTATGAGTTGACATGTACGGCACTGTCCCACTGAAGGTTTCTTAGCTAAACTCACTTTTTTTATGTAAACTACACGTTGGAAGCCGTGACAAAACAGGATCTTGTGTCCACTCACGAGACAACTTATCCCAGATCTTCTTTACACCATTTGCAGCTACAGTACATTGACCAGGAATGCCTTTGGTAATGCGTTCATCTCTTCTTCAGTGAAAGTGTTCAATTTCTATTTGCAAGCATAAAACTTTACGATTGCCTTGTCAACTGCGTTACACTTAGCATCAGATAGAAATGACAAGTTCTCTTTTCTCTACAAATGTTTCTTACACACTGTCGTCATTTCGACACTGCAATTTACATATGTTTTTCACATCCCGGTTTGCACTGCGAAACAACCAATCAAAGAGCGTGCATACATGGCGTGAAGACTGTTTAGTTGTTTTCCACTATGCTCCTTGAGAAGGGTTTTAAATGATGGACATCCTTATTCATGCATGTCGAAAATTTCACATGTTGATTGCAGACACTCATGCAACCATTCCTTCTTTCAACAACCCTTTAGAAATACAAGATTTTTCTCTTGACAAATGAGCGTTCATAATCACAGAAAGCGATAAAGGAATTCCTTTTTCTTCCCGTTGCAGACCTAAATTTTTGTATGCGTTGTGTCTGCTTATTGTCTTCATCTGTTTGCAAACACTAACGAAAAGTTGGGCTAAATACTAAACTGACGAGTTTTGGCGCCCAAAACAGAGTGCAATCCAACACAGCCACATCGTTGAACACAAATTTGTTCCCGTTCACTTTAAAGCCTTGTAAATTAACTAATAATGTTCATGTTATGACGGAATAAAGCGGTCTACTCCCTATCACAGTATCGTATAGACTGAAGGGAACATTGTCACTTGTAGCATATATAATGGCTTGAGTTTACTAGAGAGTGACCTTGATGACGACAAGTCTCAACATGCATAACCTTGCTGACGTGATCGCTGCATGTTGAAACAGCGTGATCTTAGCGTGGCACATGCTCAATCCCGCTATTATAGAACTACACAGAATGTATGTACAGTGTGTATGATTCCCAGCTCTGTTACGAAATTTGAAACGTTGTACAAAGCCTGAAACGGACTCAAATCTGGCACAGTTGCTCTAATAAGTAGAGATGCATTTGAGGAGGGGGAGGAGGAGGAAGAGAAGGATAAGGAGCAAGTCAAAGTATGAGGAGGAGGAGGTAGTTATATGCTACTAGTTCCATAAGGTGGGTAGAACTCTCTCGGTTAGAGGAGGATATTCAGACAGATAAGGTGAGGAATTAAAAGAAAATGTATAGTATAAAGAGCGTTAAGTACAAAGGTTACTTGTAACAAGCTACATCTTGCATAAAAAAAGGTAGATTTTAAAGGAAATGCGTTAACACACATATTCACGTGTCAATCAGTTATACTTTTAACAGAGGATTAGTTGTCCTTTTAGTACCTCAGTAAGTCGTCGTAAAATAGCACTGTTATGTCTCTAGCGGGATATTAGTTTACAATAACTCGCGAAGACGCCGCGAGATTGCGCTGATATGCCTCACCTCCCCCTCCCACACAGCTGACGCAAGATCGAACTTGCAAAGTTTGCGACGGAAGGCCAGCGCCGCAACCAACTGATCCATGCAGATTGGCAGGGTATTGTAGGTTGTGTATACAATTTCTAATTATTAGATTGTGTGCCGAGAATGCCTTTATTAAATTTCAATCTCCCCGCAGTGCTCATATGGAGTGTGGGCGTATAACGCTGTTGCTGGAAATTTGTCCATCGGATGGAGACATAAAGACTTGAGCAGACCTCTCGATGCTACTCCACAGGAGAAGGCTATGTGCCACTACCTGGTTTTGACCTCTCCATTTCTACTGTCATATATCACGTTGTTCATTTCATTTTATAATCTTCCGTGATGAGATCCATCTGAGCAGATTCATCTCACCACAAATCCAACAGTGTAGAGAAACGATACAAAAAACGGACACACGTTAGGTTATAACGTCATGCACCGTTAGCTAGCAGTCCACATTTCGAATAACACACGCTGTGACGTCACAGCTCTATAATGAGAAGGCCTGCGCATTCCGATATGTAAAGATAAGCATGCATTTTTAATTGCTCAAGCCTATTACGTCACATTTCCGTTACTACACCAAGGGGAGACGATAAAGTGCCTGCGCGAGGTTAGGCTACCGTTCGTGGCCAAGGTTAGTTTAACACACATTTTAACCACACCTACAAGTCACCTCACTAGTTCGGCTCCTCCAAGGGGAGCCAGTTTGTGAGGTTAGGTTATCAATTCTCCCAGCGAGGTTAAGTTAACACTTCATAACCTAGGTACCTGTCACCTAACCGATTGGACTCCTCCAAGGGGAGCCAGTGTGTGAGGTTCGTGCGCAAGGTTAGGTAAACATGTCATGATGAGGTCTTAACCTCATCTGCAAATCATCTAGCCGATTTCTGGCTCCTACATGTGCGCCTGATCGATTTAGCTCCTCCAAATGGTCTGTGACCTTTCCGACTCGGTTCCTCCAAAGTGGCCCGTGACGTTATTAGCACTGTCCTCGTACGTAAGAGCATGACGTTATAAGCTCACCTAGGGGTCAAAAGCACTCCAAATCATTCCCTGACCAATTAAGCCACTCCAATGGAGTCTGTAAGGTTAGGTTTGCTCTCGTACACAAGATTATGACTTTATACCGCAACTTAATCACATTGGTCTGCAAGTTATATAGCCTTACTAGGATTCAATGACGTCGTTCTAAATCTGCATAGGCTTACTACTCAACTAGGGTCAATGACCTCGTGGCAATATGCTGACTCAGCACTCATTATTTTAAAACATACATTTCTCATTCTACTATTGGGGAGGAATGTGATTAGTCTTAAGTACGGAGAGGATGGATTTTGTTACGGGATTGGAACCCGAGAATGGGGTGCTCTAGCCCAGTTTATAGTAAAGTGTGAAGGGAATCGAAGATGGGAAACATAAGAAGTGAAGATAAAGGGGAAATTGCTACAGTCAGAAGTTGCTAGAATTATGTGGGGTGAGCAACGTGTACACAATGAACGGGTGGTGGGAGGGGATAGGGAAGGGAAGATGTCAATCATTACGAAGGAGGGAGGAAGTGTTATTGATCAGGTAAATAGCTCGGAGGATACGTGAGATAGAGCAAGCAAGATTGACGTTGTCGAGTGGATGGGTTCACACCACTCCCCAGTAATCGTCCACAGAAGGGAGACAGTGGAAGTGAAGGGATTAGGAAAAGAGGGAAGGTGATAGGGCGCGAAATTCCAAAGTATATATGGATAAAGGAGAGTAAATTGTAGTGAAATAAATACATGGAAGATACTGAATTTTATATTATTAGGGCAGGGATCTATGTGGCATTAGAGGGTAATAATACTGATAGTTCGCCAGAGTTACTGGAATATCCCAGCAGGAGGGTGGCGATGGAAAAATCAGAAAAAGTCGCTTATAGAGGAGGGAGAGTGCTGGTACAATAAATAGTGAAAAGAGAAGAGGAAACTAGTGATGAGAGCACTAGGTGAGTAAAGGAAATATGGAGGGAGGGGTTTAAGGGAACAGTTTTCCAGATTGAGAAAAGAATTTAAGAAAACGCTAGCAAAGAGTAAAAAGCTTTAAAAGGCCCAAACGGACGCTATAAGTAGAGAGTGTAAGTACAGGGATGTGGATAAGTTGTGGGCGAGAGAAAATAAAATAAACCGGGTTGCAAGTAGAATTTCAGAGTCGAAAATTGAGTACGGAAATTTGGTGAGGTATTTTCAGAAGTTACAGGGAGAAAAGGAGGGGTGGGTAGGGGCGAAAGTAGGATATCAGTTTGAGAGATGGTTAGAGGTGGGTAGTACTGAATTAGACAAACGAATAACCGGTGATGAGTTGCTGGAAGTGATAAGGAAATTAAAGAACAGGACAACGGGATGTGAAAAATAGGATAACTAATGTGTTTCGGAAGGAAGTAATAAAGAATAATGAGATGTGAGAGAGGTTGGTTTCATTCCTAAATAACGTATTTGATGGGGCAAATATTCCGAGAGAGTGGCAGAAATGAATCATTGGTCCTGTCTATAAAAGAAAGGAGAGAGGACGAACCCCAGTAACTGTCGAGGTATGTAACCTTGCTGGAGTCCCTAAGTAAGGTATACACGGGATACTGACAAATAGGAAGTGGGTGAGTAAGGACGGCGGATAACTTAGACAAATACGTGATGAAAGACGGCACCAAAGAATACTAAGAACAGGGAGGGCCGGAGAAGCTAGAGGCGGGGAGAAGATGGGAAGAGACTAAGTGTCACCTCTGGCGGGATTAACGACGAGTAATTCTTAAGGGAGAGTCGAAATTTAATTTGGATAACCGTAGATGTTGACGATTGTTTTGTTGATGTATCAAAGTAGTCAACACTCCTACTGCTTCCTACTTCTGTAATTACCAACCAATCAGGAATTTTGGGATTATTTTCTCTAGGCGATAAAAATTGGGGGAGCGTACGGACATCCAGCCTATCTGTAAAGCGTTCTGCAAACTTCCCCTCGAAATGCTATAAAACCTGGGCACATTTCGGCTGTGTCGTCTTCATCTTCACCCCTCCAGTTGATTGTGCGCGGTGTGGGCTGAGGAGGCAGGGGTCGCAGGTCGGCGTTCGGAAAGTCCAGCAGCTCAAGGTAATGGGAGAATTTTCTTAAAATGTGAGAGCTCCGGCAGATAGCTTGAGGGTAAAGTTTCAAACACCTTTTATTTAAGTATAATTATAATTTCATGGTTTAAAAGTCGATTTTCGACAAGTCAGTGGACTCTGTTCAAATCCCAGCTGGGAAACATATAATGTAAGGGAACAAAGAGTGATCTCCCTCTGTTGATTCCCATTCAAATGGTATGGGGCGAGTAAAGTTTCTAATCATCTAAAGTTCTTAACTCTCTTTCGGAAATTAATGTTTCTCATTTAGTCACCTCGGCATAGAGTAAGCTTAGGAGTGCAAATGTTTCGCCTTCCAGTTCCTGACCAATATTATTAAACCTTTTCCTTTTTACATTAAGGTAATGTAGAATGGGCACTCGTGGTCTCTGTTGATTTTGTAATTGTGTATAGACCAGTGTGTAACAAAGTGACGAGCGATGAAAGAGCCCACTTCAGGGCAGAGATGTTTATACACTTTAGTTAAGAACAACCTATACGTTGAAAGTGCGCTGTTAACAACGTATGCCTTTGAGAGGCTGGACTGTATTAATTTTGGAGCTCAGACTCCAAGGCTATGTAAGGTAGTGGAGCAAACATGCCCTTATAAATAGTGTACCTGTTTCAGAGCCATAATGCTCATTGCTTGATAGTTCTCCCGAGTTCTGTTCCTGGTTTTTGGGCTTTAAGTCACTGTTGTTTGAGCTGATAAGCTCATAATTACATTGCTACTGTTTATTCAGATCTTCTATCTATCAACATTTAAAGTGAAAACGAGGAAGGAAATAAATAAAATTTCAAAATGTGTTGCTTTAACTTATGCTCTGGCCATTTTCTTGTCCCCCATTCACCCCGGCAACTTCTTACTCCTCTGCGGGCAACGGAATTTCCGCAACATAACAAAGTAACCGTTGTCTAACGTCACTTTTCCTAAACATTGACAGATGAGTCTTAACAGACGAGCACGTCCACTCCAGGATTAAAATTGTGTTAAAGTTAAAACAGTTAAAACTTAGGACGTACTCTTTGGAAACTCAGGCCTAAGAGGAATTTTTACCAAAGTATGGTCTATCTGTACTACAAAGATTTCAATATAATTAATAAAAAGGATGAACTCTTAAAAGAAATTTCTCTTCATACCGAACAAGTTTTCAAACTTTCTGAATATAAAAAGCTCCAGTATTTTTATCTAAGACAGGTTTATTAACCAAGTTTGTAGCGACAATTTTCTAAGAGTTAAGGTCACCAAATTTAAGAGACCCTATACGCCTACTTGGGAAGAGTGCTCTATTTTTATGCTTCGGGGGACATCTACATGACAAAGCAGCAGTCTAAACGTCCCAGGTGTTGGCAACTGTCCCATAAGAATTACACGGGCAAAGTTGGCATTCCATAAAACTAAAATAAATGCTCCTTGGCTCACCTTAAATGATTTCCCACACGTTACCCCATTTAGTGCTGTTATAAAATTAACCTTGCTATACAACTACATCCTTCACCTAATATAATCCGTTCAGAATATTGGTGTATTTGTCTGCCCATGAAGATCTTACCATCTACATATCTCTCAAAAGCTAACTGAAGATATTCTGGGATGTGTCCTTACATTCTATTTCTTCTAATCATATTTTGCCAAATCGTTCTCCTCTGACCAATTCCCTTCATTCGTGATATGATCTACCCATCGCATCTTAAGCTTTCTTCATAGTTCAAAAGCTTCCAGTACTTCCTTTACGGTCTAGTTATAGTCCATGTTTCGCATCTTTGTAATACCTATATCAAAGTCCTGCCCTGCTTGTGCTAGTCCGCATTACTCCTCACTTCTGCCATCGTCGCTTACTCTTCTACTCAAGCAACAATATTCATCTACTTCTCCTTAGACTTCATTTACTAATCTAAAATTTCCTGTCATCTAACTTCGCCTGCATTCCATTCGGATTAATTTCTTATGTTCTGGTACTCTATCCTCAGGACTGTGGCCACATTACACAGAAATGCATCCAGACCATCTGCAGACAAGAAAAAATACAAAAGAAATGGTGATTGTGAATCCCTTCTAAAATTAGATTTCCTCTATTGTCTGTTCTATTAATCATCGAAAACGTGACGGAAAACTTGCAGGTTTGCCTCACTCCTTTCTTTAATGCAGCTTCTCTTTCACAGCCCTCGAATCCTCTCACTGCAGACTGATTTTTGTGCAGATTGCGGAAAAAACCTTCGTTTCTCTGTATCTGATCCTGATTAGCTACAAAATCTCAAATACCATGGTCCAATCAATAATATCCGATGCCTTTCCTACATCTACGAATGCCATGATCTTGGGCTTTTCCTTCAGTCAACCTTCCATGATCCTACATAATGTCGATATTAGTTTATGTGTTCCTACATTTCTTCTGAAGGCAAACTGGTTTTCGCCCAAGCCGGCTTCAAATTCACTTACTAATTTGCAAATAACAAGTGATCCAATGTTGCAAGTACAAAATACTGAATTAATTTGCGGGTTTTTACACATTTGATAGCACATGCTTTCTTGGAAATATGTATGATAACGATGTCTGAATTCGGGTCGTGCTTCTCCTGTGTCTATATCATGCAAAATAAACGAAATAACACTTCCATGCCGATTTCTGCTAAGAAAGCCAGTAAATGTCATGAATTTTAGGTGCCTTATTTCTATTTAGCTCTCTCTAAGCTCTGTCGAATTGAGACCTCAAAATTATGTCTCCCATTTCATCAGCAACTTCTTCTAGTTCCAAAATAATCTAATATAATTATTTCCCTTGACACAATTCTTGAATATTTTCCTGCTATCTTTCTGTCTTGCCTTCTTTTCCCAGATTTTTTATTTTTGGGGTCTTAGTATTCATACACCTAGGTTCTTTACCCGAAAGAATTACTTCATATTTTTGCATGCAGCATATTACAACCATAAAACTTTCAACCCATGTGCTTGTCTTTCCATCATGTTTCCCAGCTGTCCTGCATTTTTTACCTTTTTCATTCTTAAATCGCCTGTAGTCTTTTCTTCCCTCCTCATTTCTTGCATTCCTGAACTTTCCTCATCCATCAGTCAGGTCTAGTATCTCCTGAGTTATCTACTGGCTCTTACTTGAACTTGCCTATCTTCCTAACACTTCACCAACTGCCTTCCTGATCGAATTCTTCGGGACTATCCACTCTCCATATGCTGCGGCTCCTACAGCCCCTGAAGAAATCTTTGTGCAACATGTTCCTTGAAACAATCCCTCAGTTTCTTTTCCTTTGACTTGTCTTGACCTCATCTCCATCCCTTCCTTTCTTAAATTTCACCAAATTCAGACGGCACTGAAGACCACCAGATTGTGATCAGAGTGCTTGAATTTCTACTTGAGTATAATGAAGAGTAAGTTATACGTTCCCATGTCGAAGTTTTTATCCATCTCATTCTGAATTCTCCTACTGAATTACTGTCTAATTGTTGGGCAACATTTCATTCCAGTCACCCATCTCCTTCCATATACTGTGTGAATTATTTAATGCTTCATCATATTTTCATGATTTTTTCATCATCTGCTCAATTACTGGGCATACAGACTGGGGCTATTGTAGTGGCCATCGGTTTGTTTTCTGGCTTGAAGACAATTATCCTTTCACTGTGAAGGTCATAGCAGCTTAGCTGCTCCCTTCATTTCTTATTCAATACTAACCAACTCCTGTTTTCCCTCAGTTGATTTTATATTAATGCCATAGTTGTCTGACCAAAAATCCTGCTCTTCGCGCCAACGTACTTCACTTGTACCAACAACGTCTAACTTTTGTGTATCCACATTTGTTTTCATATTCCATAAGTTACCACGATTCATACTTCTATAATTCCACGGCACGACTCAAAGAATACCAGTGTTTATTTTCCTGTTCAATGTGCAAACTCGTCTAATCTCCTTTGGGAGTTCCAAATGGGAACCCAGTTTACGTTCGGAATATTTTACTCGGGAGGAAGACACTCGTGGTTTCTGTCCACTGGAACAAATTTCCGCGAACAGAGTAAGGGTAACTAACATGGAAAAATCTGACTAACTTCTAAAGATGCTTCAGCAAATGGAACACGAAAATATCACAGAAATAAACTTCCAATGTATTAGGTCGTGTTCAGTATAAAATTGTGAAGACGATAAATACAGAAGAGAAAAGGTCAACCAGGCACAGGCGAGATCCACAGTCACGAACTCCCTATTTGTCCTGAATATTAAATATTCATTACTTGACAAACAACGGGTGACCTGAACAGTTACGCCAGGCCTGTCGATTGTATTCTTCCACACAGGAAAAGTATGATCACCGTAAGAACCATAGCTCAGTTGAATAGAACAACCGACGCAAAATGGGTTTGTCTGTTCTGATCCCACTGGCGTCCGGTCAGCCATTTTCTGCACTTAACATCACTTCGATAAATATTCATTTTACCGAACAAGACCGATTATACGGAATGCTTGTTTGAAGTAAAATGAGGTGATGTATATTCAATATCTAACGATGTAATCCTACTGTGACTGTTCGTAGGCATGCGCCTTCTAAGACTTTAATATACTCAAGTACCAATTCCACAAATACAGCTTAGGAAAGGTCTCCCACTGCAATCAATTTGTAAGTTCAAGTGCTTGTACCGTACAAAATAGAGTACATCATTGTGGTATTTCTCCCAAGCTATGCGAAGTATCATTCAATTTCAGAGAAAAATTTGACACTTCTGTACTGTTTAACAGCTGGATTTTGAGATGTCCAGGTAAGGCATACGCTTGCATCCATTATATCTTACAGCCCTTCTCCAGAGTGCGTTAACTGGTGGGTTTTCAAATGAAACTTCCTAAGTGCTCTTCTGAACGAACGTCTTATTGCATTCAATATATGGTGCTACCGTACCCCTGAATGAGTAAGCAGATGAAGTCATGATTAGAAGGCGATACAAATACTTAACTGCAAATATTACATTGGCTCTCTCTGACTTCAGAGTGCGTTTGCAGGTGTTTCTCAAGACACACTTGGTAGTAACGTTCTACTGCATAAATTACATGAAAATGGCTTATTACCTGAATGACCTTGGAGGTGGATATTCAATGCATTCTTCAACGAGAAAGATGAATTACATTTATGACATTGGAAGACCTTTTCCCCGGAATGACAGTCATTAATAATAGAGGTTTTACTGCAACCAATAGCCATTGAAGTATGTTTACATGACGAATTAAATCAAACAGAATTTGGTTAGTCCATCTGTCTTTTTAGTACACGTTACAACATGATATAAGTCGCAAGTCTTCTCGCACAGTACACTAACATTCCTTTCTCGGGGTGTGAAAAGATTTGTTAGCACAACGCGGGTGTGAAAACCGTGTGTTGCTAATCTAGTCACAATGTGCCTTCATCCAATCCGTACTGGTCATAGCCACTGTGGTGTAAATTGTTTCCCCACATATCTCCCTCCTTGGATTGCAGCTCTGTTCGTACCTGATTGAATGCGTCTGTAGACTGCAATATAAGTTTGTGACGTAGTTCTTCGGTATAGAAGAGTTCTCCTGTCAGCTCGTAACATAGTCTTAACGGAGTGAATTTGGACAAACATAATAGCTTTTTCATGTAGATTGCTTTTACACTTTCAATGTCTCGAATATTTCCTTTAGCGAGATGTTCCCATATCAATTGTAGTCCGTACGTCATTATCGCAGATATTTTTACAATGAACATTTTCATAGCGACTTCAACTGAAAGTTTGTGTACGATCAAGATGTCATTCATTGATATTACGGCCGCAGCCACTCTATCCTTGATGTGCCTAGTATAAGTAGTTCCTGGCGTTTGTAATGTAATGCTCAAATATTTAAAGTTGTTTACGATGGGCGCGGTTTCTCCTCCATTCTCATAGTGAATTTTCTCTGTTAATGCTGTTCTGCCTCCCTTTCGGAAGATCACCTGCATCGTCTATTATCGGTTAATTCTGAATTCATTGCCCGCTGCCCAAATGTTCAGCTTGTTGAAAGCAAGCTGTACTTTTTGTCTTTTTCTGTTACGAATCCCATGTCATCTGCAAACATGTATCTCGTCGCCTTCGGTCTTTATAATGGGTATTAAGTCTGATCACCCTGTAGTACTCCGTTTACCAATCAGAGTAAGTTAATTGGCTTTTCCTCAGATGATATTTGTCAGAAATTGTACTACCGCATTGTTGATACTTGTACAATTTTAACTCAGAATGAGATAATATGTGTATTTTAAAGTGGCCAAATGTCCGAAACGTAGCACTGCACTTATAACAACGGTTTCGTCCATCACAAGTATGTATTAGTTTCTGCTTTTGCAGATCGCAATTCAGAAGTGCATCGATTAGAAAAGTATGGACTGTCACCCGTGTGAAGTTTCTGTTGAGGGCACACTTACTAGAAAAATATTTTCTGCATTCTGCACAGAAGTTTGGGGTTTCCCCTTGCGTGGTTGGCATACTGCGCTTCACTTGACTTCTTCCACCATTCCTATGGAAAATGTCCTCTCATTATTATTGCAACATTCTCTAGACTGAAATATACATAAACATATTAACATTTCCAATGAATATAACTCACGTATTGAATCAAAATAAAATCTACATTAGAACCAATATGAAAGTATATGTCTTAACTGGCCAACGCTAAACTTGTCGAAGTTTGAAGTGCATTTACTAGTAGTGGTTCCTTAAAGGAACTAAGAAGAAGAACGCTGGCCACTTACAATGTATGCATTAGCATATTTCGTAAAAGAAAACTTGTTTAATCATATTTATAAAACATCCAAGAACTTATGGAATTCATGCACAGCATCAGGTAACTATAAATGGAATTCATGCACAGCATCAGGTAACTATAATTCTTGTATCGGGAGACCATCCTTTGATAATGGCCTAGAGCGTAAAAGTGTTATGAAATAATCAAAGAATTCAAGTTCCTCATAATCAGTTATGAACTTTGTGACATTTATTCTTTGCCCTTAATGTGACATTATTCAGAAGTTCATGTTCTTCCTCAGATAAGGATGCAAAAAGAATATCACAAAAGTATTTGAATATATATACCAAACCTAGCAGAATACCATCAATGAAGTGCAAGGAAGTTGACGGAAAATTACCTTCCTTAATGCCTCACATACTTCTTTAAATATTTAGAAAGGGATTAAATTTACCCGAGTACTTCTAGATTGGCATGTAGACAAGGATTACATAAACAGACGCAGTGAAATACCGTGAACTTATATACTGCATCTGGAAATATGGTTCATTTAAATATGAGAAGATTTTTGAGCCTTTTAAGAGAGAAGCAGTAAAAACAAAATTATTACAAAGGAAATGAGTAGATGTCCAAAAGTACAGTATAAATTATCATTTTTACGTCCTTGTTAAAGGAAATTTAAAAACACACTTTCTCTATAAAATGGTAAAAATGAAGTTTTCTATTTATACAAAAATCTGAAATGTTTTCTCAGCTGTAAATGAAAGAAACATGTTTGTTACATTTTTGTTTCCTTGGTGTAACCTTCTAAAGAATTAGCCATACTATTTCATATTTGTTCGAATAATTGTTGTTTTATTTACAGGATTGTTAGAGATGGTGGTAGTGGTGGTGATTATTGTTGTAAGAGGAAGTACAACAATGCAACCATCCTCTATATAACAATAATCAGAGGGAAAATGGAAGGGTGCAAAATTAGAAATGAAGATATCGGCCAAAGAGAGTCAAGTGTCGCGAAGGGCTTGATAATGAATGACTCCCTAGGCCTTGAGTGCTTGAATACCGTTCTCTAGAAAAACAAGTGTTGACCAAGGGAGGTTGGATAGGACAGATGAAAGTTAGGAGCCTGACACAAGTAAGTGGACAGAATAAAACTACTCAACTTCGGTCAGCACGCACGCCATGCTCCGAATAGAGTAACTTCTGAACGGATATTTCTTATTCAGAATCACCAATCAACCGTCTTCGTTTTTCTCTTTGATTCTTTATAATTGCTGTAATCTTCCTTATTTTCGATGTAGAAATTGCCCTCCTCCTTCCAGTTATTATTGTTATAAACTGATGAAATATTATAACATGATCAATCACTAGCACATTATTTGGTTATTAGGCTTATACCATGAATGAAATCAAGGTGCCCTAGAATGAGCATATTAGGGTTGTAGTTAATTATAAAGTTTGATTTGCATTTGCTTGGCACTGGCTTAACGCGGAAGTCGGGACAGCACAGAAAGGACAGATTGGCAGTACTGCCAACCAATGAGTGAAACAAGTACGGAACAATATTTACTTCGTAGATGAATGTCTACCAGTGGCGGTTCGTGACATTTTACTCTGGCAGGGCTGTGCCGTCATCTCCCCCCCCCCCCGCCCCTCCAACGGCCCAGTTTTCACTGTCCAGCACCACGATAATTGTAGATGAAATATAATAATAATAATAATAATAATAATAATAATAATAATAATAATCCGATGACACTGGCTAAATACTGTATGTATCTTCTTCCGAGGCAGAACGATCACGTAGCGAAAATCAGATATCGCGAAGCGGAAAAAAGTAGAAACATAAAGCATCGCAAATCCGGAAGCATTACAATCTACATATCCTTAAAACATCGACAATAAACATATACTTATGTTCACAAAACTACTAAATTCATGACTCGATATACTTTTCAGGTTGAGGTTCAAAAAAACATAGGCTTATATACTACAACACATGTAGGGAAGTGAAGTGAAGTGAAGTGAAGTGAAGTGAAGTGAAGTGAAGTGTGAAGACATCTAAGCGAACACCACTAACAAGAAAACTCAACAACTGTATCCGAAAAACAATTCTAGTAGATTACGAAATGTCAGTCAATTGTTATTATAAGTATACAGTTCGTACTTTGATGATGATGATAATGACAGGATGAAGATACACATGAAAATAATACAAGAAAGTAGGTAACGATACCTTAGCTGACTTGCTTGTATACAAAATCCATTCTCCTCTCCTGCTCTGCGAAGTGGTTGATGACACGTTCGTTGAAGTTAGGAACTGCCAACAGCTGTTTCTCGATGGAGCACATAGCCAGCGCGTTAAGTCGGTCTTCCTCCATGGTATTCCTAGTGAACGACTTAATCCTTTTCAGCGTAGAGAAGCACCTTTCATTTTCTGACGTTGTCATGGGAATTGTACAAATAATTCGTAATAACTTAATTGACTCGGGAAGAAGTACTTCCAGGTTGTTATCACAAATGCATGTCAGAAGAGTTAGGGCACCTGAAGCGTTAGCAAAATCACTTCTGCCGTATAAAACTGAGAGTTCATGCCTTAGTTCAATTTGGTTAATAGGAAATAATCTAGTAGCAATTTCAAATTCAGTTTGCGGGAACAGTATCCTATACCTCGGAAATAAACTAGGCTGGAAAAGTTTGGCAACAGACAGATGGTCACTGAACAAAAAACGGTCCTCTATCCCGGATAAAATAACATCGCACACCTCTCTCGCTGCAATCTTTCTATTATCTTCAAACCGTGCGCGTTTCTGACTTGAGCCTGCTGGATTTCCATCGGTGGTGTCTGTGACATTAAGCCAGTGATGGTCATAATCGAGAGAGTTTCTGATTCGTTGCACCGATAACTTGAAATCAGATATACTTTTTTGAGCTTTTATACTATCAATTTCGCGGTGCTTGTTGAATAGAAAGTCACAGTGAGGCATAACGTTAGAGAATAGCTCTAGCCAGAATAGAAAATCGGGATCCTTCAGTAGATTCCTTAGGCCTACAGCTTTTCGCACTGTCGAATAGTCATTATTGTCATCGGCGATCTTCTCGAGACACTCCGATATTTAATTTCTGTACATAAAAACCGTACTTACACATCGTGCCTTGAAGTTCCACCTTGTGGCGGCATTTTTTGGGATGCGCCTTTTTACCACTTCGTCCAAAACAGCAGTTCGTTTCGCAGATTTTGAAAAAAATGATGAAAACCCTTCTAAATTACAAAAAAAGATCCTGACCTGCTTATTCTGAGTAGCACATCGCTCAACAATTAAATTTAATTGATGCGCGTAGCAGTGCACAAAATGAGCGTTTTTTAAACGACCTTGACCCTTGCTTGAACGCCAGTCTGCCTTCCACTCATTACTGAATGGCCGTCGTACGTCTGCGCAATGACATTGTCCGGAGTTTGGTCCAGCTTAAGTTTTTCCAACTCCTGGAATACTGCAGAGGTAATGCCTTCTGCTGAGTGATTATCAGGCGACACAAAACTAATGAATCTTTCATTTATTTTGCTACCCAGCTCGTACCGTACAACAAAAACGAGTTGAGATAAGGTGGAACAATCGGTGGTTTCATCAACTTGAATTGCCACAAAATTTGTTTGAGAGATTTCTTCCGAAATCATTTGATGACACACGACATAGATTGAATTCAGAAGCTCGTTCTGTATGGTATTAGATAACCCAACAAATACTCTGTTATTTGCTCTTTCGATATGTTCTTTCAGTGTGCTGTCTAGCTCTGACATTAAATTGACTAAACCTCGAAAAATGCCTGGGTTATCAGACGTGTATGTCTCATCGTGGCCCCTGAGCGCTAGTTCAAACTTCCCACAGAACTTAATAGCATCAATTACTTTACTAAGAATGTATCGATTCTTTGAAACCTGTTCATTTGATTGTTTAATTTTAAGTCTGTATGCACTGTCTAATTGGCATCGAATATCTACTCTACCAAGCATAGCAAATTCAATACCAGCGTTTATATGTTTCTCGCTCATTTTATGCTTTTTCACTTTTTCACCTAGGTGTTTTATGTCTGATACCCCGACTGATGTCCATGGAGCGTCAACGACATTCATTGCTAAACAAGAGTAACAGAAGAACGCATTCCTTATCTCACATCCGCACAGCCAATCAGCCTGCTTATAAAGTGACGGACTGAATTTCCTAGTATATGCATTTATGCATTTTTGTTCTTGTAACCCTTCTGTTCTTGTGCAATATTTAAATTCGGTTGAGGAGGCCCTAATTTCTATAATTCTATCCTATGTTCAAAACTTAAATTTCCGTCACTACTTAAAATACTATTTACAGAATTCATCTTCCTTGTCTTCCTAAATTAAGACTGTAACATTTAGTTTTCAAATGGGCAGGTAAACACACGAATGAAGATATTAAAACGACACTTAAAACTGAAGGTAGAATTTACAATGTTTTTTAAACTATTATGGTACCGTAGTTTTATCTACTGAACACTTGCACAGCAACACTACACTACAATGGTATTTAAACACACATTAGCCGGCTAACACCTACTGCAATCATGGCTACTCCTGTTTCACTGATCACAAACGACAATGACATTCACGAGAACAAATAAACAATGCACGCCAGAATTCCTTTCGGCTTCCTCAAATCTCAAAGCAATGTGACTAACGTACAAATAGTGCCGTCACCTTATGATTAGATTTTAAATCTTTATTTTAGCTTATTTTTAGAACTGAATTGTTTAAATAGCCAGTCTAATGGAATCCATTGTTTTGTAAACAGTTTTAGAATTAACCTCTAACAACAGTTAACGTAAGACGTGTGAGAAAAGGCCTAGGTACTTTGTAAAGTGGTTGGCGACGTTGCTACGGGCTCTGCCGGACAGACCAAGTATTAAATGCTCTAAGCATACACCCCGCCTGCACTTTTCCTTCCCCTGACAAGCCCATAGCGTCTTCCAAGGCACTTCCCGCACCCCTCACCCTTGTCAAACTCTAGGAGCTTACTGAGGGCTCTCCTGCCAGCACCCGACCGCCTAATGTCTAAAGAGAAAACATTGTGCTAGACTAAAGAGAAAACATCGTGCTTGCTGAACGGATGCCATGTCTTTGAAAATAAAAAAGCGAAACGTTTACAGCCAAAACAATAAAGATAACATTGTATAACTGAATAACACACTACCATAAGTTATACATTGTTATATTGTCCATCTCGTTATATAATCAGCTACGGAGTGAAATTATGTTACGTGTTTTAGTAAAGGCGGTGGGGCGGCGCCCAAAAGCCCTTCATGCACGAACCGCCACTGATGTCTACTTTATATTTATGAACTAAGAGAAGCAGAAAGAGATATTCACTTACACGGAGTTAATTACAACAAAGGCAAAGTGATGAGCCTGTCTTGCACGATCCTCAGAATTGCTTACGTTACCATACAAAACGAACATACTGAATCACCATCAAGTGCTATCTCAAAATTAAACATAAATACATTAAAAACAGATTCAAGGTATCAGAAGTATAAAAGGCACATTCGTTACGGTAAAATGGTGAAACAGAATTCCACACTGCACCTTCTGCTTAAAGAAATTAATCAATTGTACCTCTTGCACTTAGCTCTGATATGAAACATTATGAATTAAGCAAACATACTGCTTGTAATTCTTATCAAAACATGCGTTCAGATGAATTTTCATTTTCAACATTGCAGAAAACGTAATTAAAACAATATTGCACTGTTCAATAATAGTTTTTATTATTAAGGTATATTGACAATTGATCTGCGGCAAGAACTAATTGTAGAATGAGTTCTCAGTTCCAGGTGCTTACAGGGTTTCTTGTTCACAGTCTACAGGGATCATCTACTGAAAAACGGGGCTGTTTGCCCTATGCGGACAAGAGTTCTTAACGGCAGTTTGTGCTGAATCTTGAAAGTGGCTGCATTGAGTATGATATGAATGTTAGCCTTACCAAGACTGAAGTGGTCAGTAAGTTCCTCCAAGAGGGATATAAAATAATGAAAATAGTTCAAACTAAGTAAATTAATAGATTTCAAATTAATTTCAATAAATAACAAACTGAACCAATATTAAGTACTGATATCATTTGAGTTAAATTTAAAATTTAAAGCACACATTAAAGCATAACCGTCATCGAAGTTAAATATGAAAAATATTAAATCCTATATGGAAGACAACTAGTGTAGTCTTTAAGAGCGAATATAAACTCGGCAATGAATCTAAATGTTACAGTAAACAAAAATGTGTAGTCCATGATCCTAATACATTCTAAGAGTGAAATGAAATCAAAACACAAATATAGTAACGTAAGAGTTCATAAACAATGGAGCGTCGACTCCGACCATTTCCTCAGCCAAATAAAGACCTGATTACTATCTAAGCGATATTCACCCTCTAACGGTCCCACCAGTCCATCCTAGAAAATAGAGAACGCTTTGCAACTGGCATTGTTAATAAGCCATGAAGGACTTGAATCAACTGAAGTCCACAGTATGCGAGGCCTTGGATAATCTCAGGCAACCTCGAAGGAAGCGACGTCACATATTATTGAATGCTGAGTATGACAGTGCAGTCGAAAAACGAGTTATAACTTGACGAATTGGAATTCGACTAAGCGAAAGGAAGGCTGGGAGGACTTCCCAAAGGTACGGGAGGCAAATGAGGAGATGTTATGATCGGTCGAGGCTGGAGAAGCTGGATGAAGAATTCGGAATGTGCGACACCAGAAACTTCTATCGGGCATTCAAAGATGAGCTCTCGGGGTATAATTAATTTCAAAAACCCAGAAGGGAAGTAGGTTACCTGTAACCATGGGAATTTGCAACTTCTTGCAGACTACTTCGATCAGTTGCTCAACTGCCAATGGCCGAAGGAAAGACTACCAGTAGTAGACACAGTAGATTTCTGCCTCAAATTTGGACCACCTACTCTTCAGCAAATAACTACCACCATCAACTTTCGCAAGAATAGCAAGGTACCTGGGGAAGACGGCATCAATTTGGAAGCACTTAAAGCAGGCGAAACTACGATCGCAGACGTCATACGCCGGATTCTGGTTGACTTATGAGAGACTGACAGGAAATCTGCTGACGTGAAGACAATTCTAATACACCCACTGCACAAGAAAGGCGACCGAGGTGATGTCAATAGCTACCGGGGAATATCGCTGTTGCCAACAGCCTACAAAGTACTGTCCAGGATTCTAAAGGTTAATGTGGAAAGCCAGTGTGGTCACATGATTGGTGAATATCAGGGAGGATTTCAGAGAGGAAGGTCCTGCACCACGCACATCATCAACCTGAAAACCATTTTCTAATTTAAAAAATGTGAGGCGACGTGAGCATCATCGTGGTATTCGTCGACTTCACAAAGGCTTATCACTCTACTGACCGCCAGACAATCTTCTCCGTGCTGCGAGAACGAGGATGCTGCAGTTGCTGTCCAATCCCTACACGAGACAGAGGTATGGAGAGGACTACACAAGAAAAGACCGAATACTTCAAAAGTAAGCACCCCGGGAAAGCCCATTTGACAACCATGTATGGAGAGTTTGGGCAAGTCAATTGATTCCGGTATCTCGGCGAATGGATCCACCCCAATGGTACGGACGGAACCTCCATCTTAGACAGATGTGTCAAACTCAACGCAGCATACCAACTGTCCCAAAACAACTACAACAAGAAGTGCTTTTCAAAGAATACCAAAATATTCCATTAAAAACTGTTGTCAGACCTCAGTTCCTGTATGCTGCGGAGACCTTACTGATGAATAGGAAAGGCACAATGGAAGACCTGGAAAAAATCAAAAGACGTATCCTCCGGAAAATTCACGGGCCAAGAGTGCTCTCGGAAGGAACCTACCGACTGAAAGCGAACTCTGAACTGTATGAACAGTTGGAAACAGCTAACACTAGCATGCGGCGTAGGCGTCCTATCAATGTTTAGTTACCCATTATGAATTTACTGGTTTCCTGCTCATAAATTTCCATCATAATATTTTGCATTCTGATCATTGTATTTTCATGTTCACGAACACTTCGCAAACGATTTCCATAGATGCAGTTAGTGATGAGTTTGAGAAACGTACTTCCAGCAGTTGTGGCAGCTCGTCGAATATGCTCTGAATATAAATCCATGTATGGCTTAAGCCACGCTTGCTGCGTAAACGCAAAAATAAGATGAATGCTCTCTAAATGAACACTATATTTTATATGAAGAATAAGACTATGAATGTGACTAACATGTCGCTTTCTAGGAAATAGTGTAGTCGAAATTTTAACATGCTTTGATGTATCGTCTGGTGGAATAAGTTTTTCAACGTCCTGCTCCGTGGCTACATGGTTAGCGTGCTGGAGTTTGGTCACAGGGGTCCCGTATTCGATTCCCGGCAGGGAATTGGTTAATTTCGCTGGCACGGGACTGGGTGTATGTGTCGTCTTCATCATGATTTTATACTCAAAACGACGCACAGGTCACCCACGGGAGTCAAATCAAGAGACCTGCAACTGGCGAGCCGAACTTTTCCTCGGACACGCCCGGCACTAAAAGCCATACGCCATTTCATTTTTCATTTTACAACATGAAAAGGAAAGTCAGTATGTGCATTATGTCGTTAAGAAGGATAAGCAAAATAAACTTCTAAATTGAAACTGCGATTAGGATATTTAGCGGCAAGATAAAAATTAAAAAATGCAATTTCTCTTTTTCATAGCCAAACAAAATCTTTATATAGTAAAGGCTGTGACACTGCATACCCACAGAAGTTGTTAACATCACAATACATAAATAAGAATGTTCTTTTCGTGAATCAAAATGATCAATCAACATACATTATACACCATTATTATAGACCAGTATAACTTTGAGCGTTCTGTCTGCGAGCCTCTGTGAATTAACTAAACGTCGCCACAGTGCTGAGGCCTCATTTACTACTATATCTCTTCTCTTTAAATCGTTAGAATCAGAGACTAACCACCGTAGTCCTAGTCTCCCTCTACTTTTCCTTCCGTCCATAACACAGAACGATGTTCTCCTAGGTAACCTATCCTCCTAAATTCGCATCACATGACCCCACCACCCAAGCCGGTTTGTGCGCACAGCTTCACCCATTGAGTTCATTTATAACTTAGACTGGATTTCGTCATTCCGTGCACCCTATTGATATTGTTCCCAGCTGTTTGTACCAGCAATAATTCTAGCTACTTTCATGTCGGATACTTCTAACTTAGAAATAAGATATCGTGAGTCCACCCAGCCTTCACTCCCGTAAAGCAAAATTTCTCTGAAAACAGACCGCTCTAAAGATTGTTTCATCCATGAGCTGACTTCCTTCTTACAGAATACTGTTGATCGCAACTACGAGCTCACTGCATTAGCTTTACTGCACATAGATTCAATCTAACTTACTATATTACCAACCTGGGAGAACACACATCCTAAAAGCTTAAAATTATCTACATGTTTCAGCCTTGTATCATCAATCTAACATTCAATTTTCTTGAATTTCTTACGAACTGACGTCAGTTTAGTCTACAAAAGGTTATTTTCATACCGTATTGATTTCACCTGTTTTCAAGTTCCAAGGTACTAGACTGCAGGCTTTCGGCAAAATCTGCCATTAAGACCAAGTCGTCAGCATATAGGCCAGACTACTTACTACTTTTCCATCTCACTAAATCCGTCCCTACCACTTCGTACCTTTTAGCAGATGATCCATGTAAACTACGTACAACAAAGGTGAAGAAATGCAGCCTTGTCTAACCCTGTAAGTGCTCTGCATCAGGAAATCATTCCACCATCAATTCACACTGCAGCCCAATTGCCAATATAAATGCCTTTGATTGATTTTAATAATCTAACCTTAATCCTATAGTCCCCCAATATGGCGAGTATCTTTTTCCTGGGTACCTTGTCATATGTTTCTTGTAGCTCTACGAAACATAAGCATATTTGTCTATTCCTCCCGTAGCATCTTTCAGTTATCTGGCGCATACTAAAAGTCTGATCCCGACAGCCCCTCTGTGGTCTAAAACCACACTGGTTTTCATCCACCTTCCCCTGGAACACTCGTAGCACCCTCCTTTCCAAGATGACAGCGAATAATTTGTCTGGTATACTAATCAGTGAGATACCTCAGTAGTTGTTCCCTTGCTTATAAGAAACTGTAAGTGCAATTACTGCTTTTGTTTAATCTGAACGTACCTTACAACTACTCCATGAAAATCTTATTATTCTATGAAGCCATTTCATCCCTACCTTCCCACCACACTTCATCTTTTCACGTCTAATTTCTTCCATTACTGCTGCTTTATGACAATGGAGTTTATTTACCATCCTTTCTACTTCCTCAAGCGTAATTTCAAACACATCATTTTCCTCATCCCCATGATCTTGGTTGTTCGCGACACCACCATGAAGGTTTCGTTTTACGTTGAGATTTTCAAAATATTCCCTCAACCTGTCCAGTGATGCCCTGTGATCTATTTTGAGTTCACCTGAATCACCCGATACACTGTTATTTCCCTTTCCCCTCCCTTTCTAAGATTTTTCATTACTCTCCAGGAAAGCTTCCTTTCTGCTTGGACTAGCCTTTCCAGGTTATTACCAAAATCTTCCCAGGACTTCTTTCTGGATTCAAAAACCGTTTTCTTCGCTCTGTTTCTTTCATCTATGTAGAATATCTTGTCTGTAACAACCCTTATTTGGAACCATTTCTGATTAAGCTTCTTCTTTCGTTTGCAAGCTGCTCTCATTTCATCAATCCACCAAGATGTTAGCTTTTTCCCCACTTTACACACAGCCGTTCCCAGGCATTCCCTTTCTGTTTCAGCTACTGCGTCCCTATATGCAACCCATTCTCTTTCTATAAACTGAACCTGCTTACAATCCACTGTTCGGAACCGCTCACTAATCATATCCATGCACGTCTCTTTAATATCCTCGCTCTGAACATTTTCTACCTTTATTAGTTTGCAGACAGATTTCACTTTCTCTATCCTAGGCCTGGAGACACTTAATTCACTACAGATCAGATAGTGATCTGTATCATCGAAATATGCCTGAAAACGATACATTCATAAGAGAATTCCTGAATTCGAAATCTGTTAAGATATAATCTATGTTGGATCCGGTAACCCTACCCTCCCATGTGTAGCGGTGAATATCCTTATGCTTAAATGTATTCGTAATTGGTAAACCCATATTAGCACACAAGTGCAGCAAACGCCTCCCATTCCTAATAGCTTCCAAATCTTCCCCATATTTAGCGATCCCCCTTTCGTATCCTTCAGTTCTATTTCCAAAACTCGCATTGAAATTGCCCATTTGCTTGGAGTTGGATATTGAAATTAGTGTCATATGCATCTGGTGGATTGTATTTCGTAGTGAAGTGAGAAACTTCGTAACTCTGGGTGGTAGAGATGTTGTATTTGTCTATGCAGTTATGGGATCATGCGACTCAATTAGTGACAGATGTTCGTTGTAGATATTCCAGAGATAATGTAGCAGATAATGCCGGGATTTCTTTGTAAAAAGGCCCGGGGGAAAATCGTCATGACAGAATGTTTTGGAATGTGGTAAGGACCATGGTTTTGATACTGAATAGGATCGTATGTACAGAAGGACCGTTTGTTCTTCTAATAACTCCCTGAATACTAGTGAAACGCATATCATATTCCGAAGATCTCAACAGACTCGAGTTCGTTCATGAGGGCAATAATGTTGACCGATAAATTGATAATACATAAATTTTTGCTGTAATAAAACGCCGCCCTTGGCTACATTTGCTTGCTGACTTTTAAGCCAGGGGAGTAAGTTTATCAGCCAAAACAGTACCCTCTCGGCACACATGACGTACACTTGTGAGCGGCCCTATCCTCTGCGCCATCTCCTCAGAGAGAGAAACTTCCGTGTGTGGAAAGAGCAAAGGACATTTCATGAGTTACCTCGTCATCAATCCCAGATCCTTTACGTCCACTTGTTCTAAGCCCAGCACGACCATTTTTCTTCTTCCGGACTCCAGAAGGGTGATCAGTAACATCAGTGGCCATCTAACTGCGAGAATAAGACGAAATGAGGATGACACAGAAGAATATTACAGGGATGAATACAGAAGTGCAAGAGAAACATATCGAAATGTTTTAATAAATATTTGAAATGAATAAATCACTGCAGAATCAAGTAATAATGGGGTATGAAAGTCGAAGAAATTGTTGTTCATGACTGAGCACAACCGCGCTCCGACTTTCTGCATGTCACATGCTTCTACCTTTAATCATGAGTAGACCAGCAGTTCTGATCTACGTGATCTCTTAGTTCTTCTACACTAACATTGTGGTTGTCAATCTGTTCTGAATGTAAATTCAAAATTGAACATCAGTCCCCTAGGCATTTATGAAGGCCATGTAGTGCTCGAGGAGAGGCGTCTCTTATTAAGGACACGTCTGCCCACATCTGCAGTATACACATGCTTAAGTTGCTCCATTTTGTTTACTTGATGGCAGAGAAATTTCCACTGACGTTTTACTTATGAAACCTAGAAGAATGCACTGAAACCTCTTACATGCAATCATTGCAAGTGGTGGAGTATCGAAGAGAAATCCTGAGTACTGAGCACCTGTTCACTCTCTTATCCCACGGGGTGTTAATGGCTCTTCGTCACTTGCACAAGTGTGTATCGGGTATCAAGGAAGGCCTACATACTTAAATGAGGAAGTTTTCTAATATGAATATATTTATGCAATTAAAAACATTGAAACCTAATGGCGGATGTGTTCACAAGTGCGAACACAATGAGTGGTCCGAGGTCAACAACGTTAATGTAATGCCGCGGGTGGACGATTTCAAAGTGCTAAATTATTCACCACAACAGAATTCCTGAAGGGCTGTTTTGCTGGATACCACCTTGAGGTTAACCAGAATACACAAAGGTTGGAAATAAGTATGTTCGGCTCTCGTAAACAACTGTGGGGCAAGCTTCCCATTTCTAGAACAAACATCAGGAACTGATTTCCAGACATTCTTTTAAATTCAGGCTGTCCACTAATTGACAACCAGCAAAGGACAACTTAAATGGACCCTTAGTTGAATCCGTGTAACCTCCAATTAACATCACTGACCGCTCATTATCATCCAATATAATTAAAGTTCAACATTATGTAAGCGTGCCTCATGACCAAACAGAAACTTCACTGAAGTTAATTGAACGTGGCTGCTGCTCAATGTGACACCGCACACAGCAAGAGGACTTCAAGAGGCAATGAATTAATATTATAATACTACTCTACACTGCATTGACAACACTAAGTTTTCACAGAAATCTAGTATTATTTAAATCAGAGTAGTTAATTCAAAAACCTAAATAACAACTCTTTACTTTCCAGGGTAACGTCAAGTTGAATACTTGTTTTAATTGAAGACATTGAAGTCGATTCTAATTCAATGGGATGATACCGAAAAACTATTCAGACTAACATGTAAAGGGTAGAGAAACACGACCCCGGATTAAATATATGATTTTCAGAGTCTTGGTTAACTCACTACGACAGTTAATACATTTTGTTAGGTTGAAGTCCGTTATTGGAATAATTCCAAGAAAACCTGTGAAAACAAATCCTGTGCTACTATAATTTAACTATGCTATCGTTATTTTATTACTCTAAATGAACCCCTAAAATAAAATATTGAAGTAAACACATCTCATGGGTAACCGTTAAATATTATTGATTAGGGAGTTCAACTACATCCGCTTAAATCGTCCTTCTAATATGTAAACACAAAAATATCAACTACTTCATTTACAACATGACCGTAAATCATCGTATGGAATTCCATGTGTCACCCACTCCCGGTGTGAAATTTGGATACCCACCTAGGATGAGTGGGGTAACCACATTATTTCACTAGTCCAATCATGGCAATGCAATCCTAAGAATTCCTGCCATGCACTTCAACCGCCATCCTAATTTTAGACTCCAGGATACACTACCGACAATCTTTAACGCCCAGATACAATAAGAACATAGATCCTAAGTATCAAAAGACATCATCCTAACTGAAAATAAAATATTTATTACATGCTCAATGGTAATACGAACTAACAGTTTGCTATGGAAGTACTGAAACTGGAATATTAAGTCAAATGTTTTCGATAAACAACTCTATCATTCACATACGCAAAAGAAATGAATACTCGTGCTCCTTCTCGCATGTGTGCACGGACAGCACGGTGTAACGTTCGAACGTTTTGCCAGAAAACAAACACCAGAGAAGTTTCCAGTCAGTATGAGTCCACATGCGCAGCGTTGAGTTCAACGACGGTCTGGATTTCTTATAACATTAGTAAGCAGGTTATACCTCTTGGCCCATATGCATCGACATCGTGCGTTAGAATGTGATGGATTTGCACAATGATACTTCCCCCTGTGAAACCGCATTTCGCTTCTTAAATCTTTTGAGGCTACAGGACTAGTGTCAGATATTACGTTGGTGGCGCTTTTCGCCTGTATCCGTCCACATCTGCTTCATTAGACTTGTTTCCCGTCTAAAGGATTTGCCGTAAATATTGCATGCGTCCGAGAGTGTTTGGTTAGAAGATCCTTCTGGCTAGAGGACATACCAGAGATATTGTAATGTCGGGGCTTCTCGCCTATATGAGTCCGCAAGTGTCTGGTTAGGTGGGCTTTTTGGCGAAAAGAAGTGCTACAGATATTGCAAGAATATGGCTTCTCTCCTGTATGCGTCCGCATGTGAATGCTCAAGCTACATGAACTTCCGACGAACCTCTGGCATACTGCGCAACACATACGGCACCGTTTGTATTTTTCGCCCGTATGCGCCCGAAGATGTCGATTTAGACTAGATTTTTGGCTAAAGGATTTCCCACAGGTGATACATTGGAAGGGCTTCTCGCCTGTATGTGCCCGCATATGTTTGGTAAGACGGTCTTTGTGGATAAAGAACATGCCACAGATAAAACACCGAAATGGTTTCTCTCCCGTATGAGTCCGCATATGAGTGATTAAATGAGCTTTAATGGTAAAGGCTTTACCACAAACCTCGCAGGAATGGCACTTATCACCTTTGTGAGTGCGAAAGTGTTTCGTCAAGCGCCCAGCACATCCGAATTTCTTCCGGCACACTGAGCACTCGTAAACCAGTTCGCCCGTGTGAATTGGCAGGTGGACCTTCAAGCTGCTTTTTTGAGTGAACGATTTTCCGCAGATATGGCATTGATGGCGTTTCTCGCCGGTATGAATCCGCATATGTCGGGTTACTCTGGCTTTCAAGCCAAAAGCCTTGCCACAAATTTTGCACCAGTATAGCATCTTTCCAGTATGCGTTTGCAACTGGTTTGTCAAATCGCACGTACTGCTGACTACTTTCTTGCATGCTAAGCAAAGATTTTTTTTGTCACCTGTGTGCAACAGCATGTGCACTGACAGCATGCTCTGATTTGTAAAGCTCTCCTGGCAAATACCGCACATGTGGCTCGCTTGGTCAATGTGAATCATGACGTGTTCTGACTGGCTGGTTCCGCAGTGATCGCAGATGAAAGGACGATCTTCCTTTTGTCTCTTGAGATGTCGTACGCCATCTGGAGGCGGATGATCGGCATGGATCACCTCTGGGGTCGATCTACAGTGACAAATTGAAACCATGTGACAAATAGTTCAAGAGTCAACTCCACTACAATCTCACTTAGAATAATTTAGAATAGTTGCTACTGAACATTTCACTCAATAATATCCAATGCAGACAGCTCGGTACTAATGAACATCACATTCAAAGTCATAGTGCAGTCTTAAATTTCAAAAGCTCTTGCTTGTTACGAGGATGTGTTGTGTCTTTTCTATCGAATGCCTAACGTCAAGATATCATGCGCAATAATCTTCTGATAATTTCGGAATGTACAAACTCATGGACTACCTCATTTAAGGAGACCCCTAATGCCACATCTCACAATGCTAAAGTATCAATGCCTGAGGTACCTTTTCTTTCAAAGACTACCCATGGCAGACATACGCGATTTCTATGTGTTTAAGATATTTACCTTTCCTAAGTATTGAAGCGCATATCATTGAAGTTGTGCCTCCGGTTTAATAAATATATTTTAAAGTGTAAAAATGTACATATTACAGAACATAGCCACCATTAAGGTGAATATACATTTGGAACCAGGCATTTAGAATCCTTCAGTATACATAGAACACTTAAACAAACAAACTGTGAAAGTTTGAAGCTCCTACATATAGTGGAAGGTGAGAAAATGTAAATTATGTAATTAACAAATAATACCAATATAATGGTCCGTTATTGGACATTATAATTTTCCAGCTAACTCATACTTGGTTGCCTGCGTTTCGCCCTCGTGTGCTAATTTAGGCTCGTCAGTTGGGACTTAGCACACCACCCAAGACGCAAGGCTAGTGCATACCGTGGAGGCCACTGCATAGGCTATTAGAAGCCACCAGCAGTGCCGATGCACTATGAGAGCTATGTCTCATTTCCAAAAAATAGATGCCTGCCTGGCCATCCCTATGGGAATCAACATCTACATAATTAACAAAGTCAATTTACGAGAAAATAGCGTCCAAAGTTAGGATGTAAAATTAAGCCTGCCCCACAACTTGCGTCACCTTTTTCCTCTTCATATCGGTCCAGAAGTTTTCCTTTGGCAGCTCTATGCATTTTTCTGGCTTCTTTCGATAATTCATGGAAATGTCGGATAGCATTTCGGAGTCTTTATTGTCGTGTCATAGCATGGTATCAACAGTTCATTCCCCGACACCCAATTCCTTACAACTTGTTATATCCCATCAGTAAATGTTGCTACTATAGCAAATAATCCGAAGTGTGGGGTATCAAAATACACAAACACTGTCTTGGGAATCCGACTCCAGATGAAATTGTTTACACTCTCATTTGGATTTTGTGTTTGGTCGTACAGATATTTTTCAACAGATCAGGATGTGCCAAGTCCCAATAAACCGGCTTTAGCATTTCCATAAAGCAAGAGGTAGACTGTGTGGATGGTAATACTTTTTACCAGTTATCAAGGTACTATTATACTTGCACCAGCCGGCAGGACCTACCGGACTATCTATGGTTGGGCTCTTCGCTTGAAGACAGTGTGTGGAAATACAGAGCTCACACTGCTCTTTTCACAGCTTCCAAACTTTCCATGTTTTGCCTGATTGCTCGGCCATATCAGTTTTGAAGGTGGTCTACAGCTGAATCAGCTAGTCTGTTTTCCCATTGATTGGCTTGCCATCTGACATATTTTGTCCCATCATACTTGCCTTCATTCGTCCCAGTCGTGATCCCACCCTTTTCTGCACATGGCCCAGGCATTCCAGCTTATTTATATTTATGGTATCTCAATATGGTTTAAGAAAATTCACATCATTATATGCCCTGCTATCACCATCTCCTAAATTATTTATACATTATGTCACTGGACGGAATGCTGAACATTTTTTCACTCCTGACTCCATCGCCGAACTTGACCCTTCATAGTTGGCAGTACAATATTCTTTATGTGCATATTCCATTCTCACTGGACATCTACAATACTTGGATATTACGTACACATCTATTACTTTGCCAGTGTCAATATTGGTGGCCGTTCATTATGAGTGGTATGTCCTCACTTTTGCCACGTTATATTCGTAATATTCACACAGCACAAGTTTCTTTGTTCATCCCTCACATTCATATTTACAGCTGGTGAATTATAAAATTATAAAATTTCACTGGATATTTGCAATATTTACAAACCATTTCCAGATCCGCTGCATTGCCTATATGATTATGTAAAATTATTTCTAGGCCACTGTTACTGCACTGTTTACACTACACATGTTTACTTAGAATAGAAGAAAGAATTGATGACTGAATTACTTAATTGGTTTAATTACCTACATTAGGCTGTTGTACACTCCTGTGAAGCACTTTAAGTAAGCACTAGACATATCTGCATCATTATCAGTGGGTATATTAGTGAGGATAGAAACCTCTGGCTCCTCAACTTGTGATTGTAACGTACCTTCACTTACACCACTAGTTATTTTAGCTTTCGTCTGCCAACACACAAGCTTCTTAAGACTCATTTCCCACCTCTAGGCATACTGAGCTTCAGAAATAATGTTACGACAATACACACACCAAAAAATGAACAACAGTCAAAGATGAAAAATTGGTGGGATTGAAGGCAAGCTTCTCACAGGTTAGCCAACCACAGAGGATAAAATTTCCTGTAAGGGATAACTCCGTCGGCCATGATGACCACCAGGAGACAACTTTTCATGTGCGAGTTATTTTAAAAATAAAAAATAAACAATTCCAAGTATCAGATAAAGATATTTATATCATTTAACGCAGAGATTCCAAAGCTAATATCATATTTTAAAAAGTAAATTTGATTTTTTACCCTATATCTCCATTACGGGTCACCTTACAGAATTATGAGGAGATAGTGGTACAGCTGAAAGGAGAACTACAAGCTATTATATCCCGCAAAAATGTATCTATTGAAATCCGTAGAACTCTACTCTCCTACATAAAGGACGGCATATGCTGTGGAGTTTTGAACTTGTAAAATCACCCTGCGGTTTGTGGCAGGTGCGTAATTAATTATTGTAAATGGCCTTGTTGTCGTTTGAGAGAATCCCAGTGTTGTAGGTACCGGTACTAATAAAGTTGACAACATTGTTTGCCGACAGCCAACCATGGCAAATCGTTTATAAATATTATTTACTGTTACACAAACATACTGTACTATTACACATCAAGGAGTGTAATAACTATCTCAGCTGGACCGGGGGACAAGTTACAATCACTACGCAAAAAAGTATAAAGAGACAGAATGTGCGGCGGAAGTGAGAAATAATCTTTTGTCTGTTGTTGTGTTTGAATATCATGCTCTATTATTATTATTATTATTATTATTATTATTATTATTATTATTATTATTATTATTATCATAATTATTAAAGCATCTTTATTGTGGCAAAGTTACGGTTCCCGGCCCTTTCTTAAACTTAACCACTTCATGTATATAAAATATAATTTTTACATAAAATTTAAACATGAAATCTTTACAACCTAATGTATAACTAAGGCAACTAAAGTATCACTAACTAAACTAACTAAAGTGAGTAAAGTATAACTGAAGTATAAACAGGAAGACATTACAATAAACAACCATATTCACTCTCATTCATGCATCGCATTCTATGCCAGGGCAAATAAATTTATATACTCGTGAATGAAAGAAGATTCGGGAATTTTTGTATGTTACTTTGTTTGAAATTATTAGTATTAGCGTGAATGTGTGTGTCTACAGTTTGCCGTACGTCGCATCGACAGAGACAGGTCTTATGGTAACGATGCGACAGGAAAAGCCTAGCAGTGGCCTAAAATAATGTTTGCCTGATGTAAAAATGACAAACTATGGAAAACCATCTTGTTGCCGACAGTAGGGCTAAAACCCACAAACTCCCGGATGAAAGCTCACAACTGCGCGCCCTTAGCCGCACGGACAACTCGCCCGGGGTGCAGTTACCTAGGTACGTTGTAATGAGATTTACAAGATATTCCTACGGAAAGGAAATTGACGCACGTTAACGGCACCACGAATGTAACAACAGATTGCTGTCAGAAGTGGGATAGTCCTTGGACAACTCGTGACCATTTAAAAATAGCAGGATATAAGGATGACAATACAATGAATGATAGCTTCGATGAAAGTGAGTTTGAACTATTTAAAAGTTGCCGATGTGAAGTGCGAGAAGGAAGAACGTGATGAGGGTATTTCCGGAACCAAGGCCGTGTTACGGTCATGACTTCGAGCAGCAACAGAGGCACAAGGTAAGTATACAGATAAGGACATTTTTTGAAATAACGGGTGATTCTATCATATTTTTTACAAATGTTAGAAGTTCGTAGACATTTCTAAAAGAATAGCCGAAAACTTAAGTTTGTTGGAGAAAAAGCTGCCGGAATGTTCTCAGAAACAAGCTGAAAATTAGAGATTGTTAGAAACTAAGCTTACTGAAATCGATCAAGGACTAGAACAAATAGAATATGATGTAAGCATCGACAGGAAAGAACAGTCGTACCGCTGAATTCATAACAAAATCAGAGAATGTTGCAGGGACGATGCGCGTGAAACCACCACCTTATGTTTACAAAACTCCGTGGTCTATGTACCGAAAGCAATTTTTAGCCGCAGCCGCCACCAGTGGGTAGACTGGAGAAGAAAAAAGGCACTGCCTTGGTTATCGCATGGCGAGGTGATGCGTTGGATATACTCCAAGCGATTTCACACAGCGAGCAATCAAATTTCAATTCTCTGGTGGCCCGATTCGAGATGAGGTACGGTGGTAAAGACCTTCAACAAATTTACTATAGTCAACTTCGTAGCGGACGCTAGAAACGTGGCGAGACACAACAAGAGTTTAAGGCAGACATCGCGCGCCTTACTTGTATGACTTACCTTCAGCTCCAAACGATTTCATACAACAACTATAATTGTGTACAGTCTCTTGTGATGGATACATCCAACCAAAAATTGCAATGAGCTCTTCGTCCGGCGCACCCAAATACGTTAGATGATGCGTTGGCATGTGCATATTAATTCGAAGCTGTTACACTGACCTCGAATCTACAGCCGCAGCTTCGACGGCTGGATAAAGAGGAGCCTCTAGACGAAAGGGAAGAGAGATGATTGTTTTGAAAACCCAGTGCAATGAGGATGAACAACCACGAAGGCGTGTGTTGGAGTTGTGGTGAGCTTGGACATGACAGAAGCCGCTGCCATAAAGACTCAGCGTTTTAGGAAAACTAACTAAAAAGGGCCAGTGCTAAAGGCTGAGCACCGCGTGTCAGCCCTGCTGCCCCAAGAATGAGGTATATGTCAGTTCACTCGCGCGTCAGTTATACAGTATCTTTGTCGACGGATCATTGAATGGTTTGGCTCGTACTTTGCTTCTGAACACCGGGGCGCCACCAACGTTGTCAAGGACAGACGAGATATTTCATCCGAGAAGCAATAATGTTGTAGTAGGTTAAATGCTTAACACAGTCCGAGAAGTGACGGGAATAGTCGAGCCCGTTGCTGAAGAAGAAGTCTAACCAGGAATATTGGAGGGAAGAGGTGATGTAAATGATTAAGGGGCCCACTCCAATCAGAGTGATGAGCCTTAATGATTTCCCAATATCATTGAAGAGAGGCACTCGGGTGGCCTGTTGCAATCCAGTATAATCGATTGTTTGTGGGGACACCATGAAGTATTCCCAAGATGTCAAAAACCTCTCAAAATTAACCGAGATCTCGGACATACTGAGCTGACGCAGGATCAAAAGGCAAAAGTCGATGAAATTTTGTTCAAATATCAAGATGTCTTCGCAATCAAGAACTGTCCATACAGTAGGACTAATGCCGTGAGATATAAAATAAACACCGGAAATATACAACTGATCAGACATCACCCATGACACTCGCTACTATCAAGCAGAGAGGAGACTGAGAGAATTGTTTGCGACATGTATAAGCAAGGTGTCACTAAACAGTCTAGTAGTCCCTGGACGTTACTGGTGCTTTTAGTGAAGAAAAAGAACGGGTCGACCAGATTTTTCTGTGGACTAGCGACAGTTGAACAGCAGTACAGTGATAGATATCCATTATCCATGATAGACGACCATTGTCTGGATCTCAAGTGTTCTCCTCTCTGTATCTGAAAAGTGGATATTGGCAAGCAGAAATGGAGGCCGAAAATAGAAGACAGCGTTCTCAATTGGTACGGAACTTTGGCACTTTTGGACTGTGCTATTCACCAGCTACGTTTGAAAGACAGTACTCCGACATCTGCCGGGAGAAACCTGCCTTCTTTACTTGGATGTCGTCACAGGCACAGGTAAGACTTTAGATGAACACCTATCGAACCAGGGGAAAGTCTTTATCTGACTGCAGGGAGCCAACCAGATGCTGAGTCCAAAGAAATGCCAGCTCTTTCGGAAAATGTTCAGTTATTTGGGAGATGTCGTTTCCAAAGAAGATACGTGCAGTAAAGGAATTGCCTGCCCCTGAGATGTACATGAACTTAGGAGTTTCTTACTACTACCGATGTTTCGTGCCCGGATTTGCCAACATTGCTCAACGGATGAACCGGACGATTGGAAAACACCTTTCTAAAAATGTAGCCGACAACCAACGTGACTTGGATGAACGCTTGCCGTTATGGCAAGATGGCTGAGGATGACTATGTGAGGCGTTGGAGAGAAATAATGGATCAGATTCACACCCTCGATCGAAGAAACACAGAAGCTGCTAGTGGCCGAATGAAACACACATAAGATGCACGGGCTGAAGAAGCTGGATTTGAAGCCAAGGATTTTGTATGCTTCTTTAATCCACAGAGGCGGCGGAGTCTGCCACCCAAACTCCAAAGTTCATGGGATGGACTGTATGAGATGTTAAAGACTTCCAAAGGTGGTGCATTACAATTAGCACCATCGGAAGGAGCAAATTCCTTGACTAACGGGTAATCAAAGATTGGTTGCGAATTGATCCAGTACGGAACAGTCTTAAAGAGGGGGCAGTATTATGAGTCAAGGAGAAGCTGGACTAGGAGACAAGTGACGATCGCTAAGTGAAAAAGCACGAAGGGACAGAATGTGCGGCGAAAGTGAGAATAATCTTTTGTCTGTTGTTGTTGAATGTCATGCTGTATGCCAGGGCAAGGAAATTTATGTACTCGTGATTGACAGGAGATTTGTAAAGTGCTCTATGTTATTTTGATTACAATTATTAGGATTGGCGTGAATGTGCGAGTACAGTTCACTTTGTACGTTGGTAATGAGGATTACAAATATGGTGCCATAGAGATCCAAACGGAAAGGAAATTAACATACATTACCGGTACTTGTGAATGTAACAATACCTATTTTACTTGTACATTGCTATCATACCAGTGTAGCATTCCATTATGCCACGATTTGGTCATGTCTAACTACATAGCTTTCACGTTCAATCAAAGAGAGCCGTCCTAAATGTAGGACAGTAGGATTATACAATGAAGTTCATACTCACTACCATGTATCACATCAGTCTATGTCTCCACTGCTTCCTTTAACAGAGGCCGTATGCAATACGGAAACCACTAATCCTGATGAAATCTTTGAGAAGCTGTCAGATAACAGACATATGACGGCTCATTCCTTAACCTTTGACGCTTTCATTTCATCTCCATGGAATGTTGTGCTAGACATTACGATGGCGACAAAGAATATGGCTTAGGTTGTAGTGTTTTATTAAAATGTTCCGATATCCTGAAATATTTGAACCCAAATGCAAGCTCTCATGTCCTTGAATATTCTTACAAGTGTTCCTTTGATACTACAGCTAAAATGAGCATGAAAATCAAAGCTTAAACCACAATTCTGGACAACAGGACATTGATAGTGTCGCATGGAAAATATCGAAATATGCATACCAAGCAAATTGCAGCTGCTATGGACAAGAAACATAGGGGCCACAAGCTGCCAAATACAGACTATGTACACATGAAGACAGAAATCCTCGTGCAGATTAGTCCAAACACAGCTGAGTATTGTAGATGGGCTAGCAGAAGCATTCAGAAAAGTTTAAATAATGGAAATAAAACACAAAACGCACCCGTGGCAGTTCAAGTGCAGTAAACATTAAGGTCGATAAGAAATCCATGCTATAGACTTAAACATCCTTCACAGTGAGCACATGGAATGAAGGCTGCGACAATTTAACTGTGGACGACAACACTATTGTGTCTGTGATGAACTGTACCATAATTTTAAATGGACGGAGAAAGAAAGAATCTGCTGGTTACACCAATCCAGTAGATTTTGCAGGAATCAGTTTCTTGTGAAATTCAACAACTTCTGGAACTGTCTCATTGTATAGAGCATCATCTTTATTTCCTGTCGAAGTATCAACCAAAATAAGAATTCTATTTCTGCCGTAGAAATCGGGCCATACGACATGTTCCACTGACACTTCAAATTCCGTTTTGTTGCGTTTGGTGATTTGATAGCATATGCTTTCATATTGGGTAATTCAAGTGTCATGCTTTCTGGAAATTTCCCACTGAGTTCCAAGACGAGAACATACATATGTAGAATAAGGGTGCCATCCATTAAAATAACAGGCATTATCATGTATGAATGGGTGGTTGCTGCAACTGAACCCACAGTACAATAAATCGCCTTTGCTCCCTTAAAAGCAAGAGTTCTCCCAGAACCTAACACTTTACCAAATCTTGTCTTATCTGCATTAATTATCTGCTCTGGTGTAAAATTATGCTCATCAATGAAATGCCTTACTTCCATAAAAAACTCATCAGTTTTCTCTTCTACATCAGCTGCATCACCAACAGATCTACTGCCGACTTTATGCGTGGTCTTGCAAGAAACAATCTTGTTTTTCTAATGAACTGTTGAAGCCACCTGATTTGGAAGTTTTTCCATGTTAAGGTGTTGGATGATATTGACGTAAAAATAAATAAACTATCTGATCTGGTGTTAGAACTGTATGACAGATTTGCTCCCAAGAAAGAGATCCGGGTGACTCGACCACCTTCAACGTGGCTGACTAGTGAGATTAAATCAGAAATGGCAAAGCGTGACTCATGGTACAGAAGGTTTAAACGAACGGGTAATGCTAATGACTTTGAAAATTACCGCGTTCTCCTCAACAGGGTTAAACAGTTAATCAGAAACAGTAAATATAAACACATATGTCAAGTATTGAAATGCAAGAACTCGACAGAAATATGGAAACAATTACGAACGATGGGTATAGGTCGAACGTTATCAAAGCAGGCGCCGAATGTATCCCTTGATGACTTAAATTTACACTTCACGTCGGCCGAATCCACTGTAAGAGCAAATAATAATAATAATAATAATAATAATAATAATAATAATAATAATAATAATAATAATAATAATAATAATAATAATAATAATAATTTTCATAACTGTACAAGTAATAATAATAATTTTATAACAGTAATAATAATAATAATAATAATAATAATAATAATAATAATAATAATAATAATAATAATATTCATTTTATGCCAATTCAAGATACATTTGTGTTTAAAGAGGTTGGTATAAATGACGTAAAACGAGTTATGTATTCTCTCAGATCAGATGCTGCTGGACATGATGGCATACATCTGTCTTTCTACAAATATATCATTGGTGCCATCCTGCCGATCGTAACACACATTATTAACTACTGTTTAACCCAAGGAATTTTCCCTACGGCGTGGAAGGATGCCCTCGTCATCCCAATCCCAAAAAAGGATGGACCCAGTATTCCTTCAGATTACCGACCAGTTTCTATCCTACCACCCCTGTCCAAAGTGCTGGAACGCCTGGTACATGAGCAAATCCTTACTTACTTACATAAATATGCTTTACTCGACTCTTACCAATCAGGCTTTAAGAAAAAACATAGTACCATGACAGCTCTGCTGAAAGTGACAGATGACATTAGATATGCAATGGACAACAAACAAGTGACAATACTTACTCTTTTAGATTTCAGTAGCGCATTTGATACTGTCAATCCTAGGTTGCTTCTTTCCAAATTACAGTCCTTAAACTTTAGCCAGAAAGTGCTGGAATTTTTCTATTCTTACCTCACAAACCGCCGGCAGTGTGTGGTTGCAAATAATAATAAATCAACGTGGCGAACAAAAAATATTGCTGTTCCACAAGGGTCAGTCCTAGGCCCTCTCCTATTCACTTTATATATAAATGATATCACCAGATCAATTAAGCACTGTAAGTACCATCTTTATGCTGATGATCTGCAAATTTATTACCACACTAGAACTAATAATATACAACAAGCAATATGTAATGTAAACGCTGACCTTGAGCAAATAGATAGCTATGCAATTAAAAACAACCTTAAATTAAATCCCCATAAAACGCAAGCCATTATCATCGGTACATCAAAGAATCTTCACATTTTAAAACAAAATTGCATTCCTCCCGTAACTTTAAATAGTACTGTTATACCTTATTGTGAATCAGTTTCTAACCTTGGTGTTATTATAACGGAAACTCTAAACTGGTCAGCGCAAGTTAAGAATATCTGCAAAAAGGTTTATTGTGGCTTGCACCCCTTAAAACGTTTCAGAAATGTATTCCCTCGATCACTAAAAATTCAACTTGTTCGGTCATTATTATTTCCCATTTTTGACTACTGTGATGTAATTCTTACGGATATAACAAAAGAATTAAGCTTGAAACTACAACGCACTCAAAATGCTTGTCTTAGATATGCTATGGATTTACGGTATGACGCTCGAGTTTCTCCCTACTATAAACAATTATCTTGGTTACGACTAGACAACAGGCGTAAACTACATGCAAATACTCTTATGTACCAGGTACTTTCGGAAGACATCTCTGCTTATCTCTCCAGCAATTTTCGTCACCTTAGTTCTTTACATCTCCATGATACTCGCTTAGTGTCCCTCCTAGAAATACCTGTCCACCGAACAACCACATACCATCGATCACTTACTATCACCGCTTCGGGATGGTGGAATGCTCTTCCCAAAGACATCAAGGATGCTACATCAAAAAGTATATTTAAAACCTCCTACCAGCAGTTCCTCGTTAAGTGCTTCCAGCAAGGTACAGTACCTGTATGAGTGGAACGAGTGATTGTGTGTGAAAATGATATGAGATTATTGCACAATAAAATAAATATTGGTTTAATATAATAATTTAAATTAAATTAAAAACATCCACATTGTATTTACGAAGTAGAAGTAGTCTAAAAATAGCTAGTAGTAAGTACAGTATTTAACTTAGATCTAGTCTTGCAAGGATACAATTAGTTACATTTTCATTTAGTATTTTTATTAAGCTTATTAGTATTTTTACATTCTTATTTCTTTTGTTGTGTATTGATTTTTTTTCTTTTTCCTCAAACCTGTATTATGTAGGCAGTTACTTTTTCTTTCATTCTTCTTTGCATGTATATATTCATATTTTTGTCTTAAAAATTAGTGTTATTTGTAGTTCTTAGTATTTTAAGTTAATGTCATTGTATGGAATAATAATAATAATATGTGTGTGGTTAAGTGTAAGAAAGGGCCAAGAGCCCTAACTTCACCACAGAAAATAAAGGCTTTATCTATCTATCTATCTATCTATCTATCTATCTATCTATCTATCTGTTTGCATCAATCTATAATTTAAAAGACATCGCGCAGATTTGTAGTGTTCGGTCGTGTTTAATTCCGTGTTGTTTTCGCACTGCAATGAACTGATGACGTACCTCCTTATTTATTCTTCCTTCTAGAACCTTCGTATTTCTGCCATCTCATTTCAGTGTCTTTCCAAAGTTTTGCAAAACTGTCTTGCTTTTTATGTCCCATTCGTGCAATTACGGTAGTGAATGCGACCCGAGGGATACTCCAGGAGGGCAGCACTGTGGAGGATCATTTTCTCTTGGCTGCTTCTTCCAGAGTTTGTAAGCATCACCTAAGTAACCTTCAGGTAAGTTTGTTCCATTCTTCTTTCGTGGGATGGATAATACAAGGAGCCACTGCCACATAACGCTGGACCACTTTCTGAAGTCATCTAATTTTATAGCTGGATCATCCCCCAAATCACTTTCAGTATCATCTTCTTTGGTGAATTCTTCATATAGGCTACCATAGGAGTTACATACTCTTCATCAAAGAGCTGTTGCGCGTCTACTCTTCTCTTTGAGCTCCATACTCCCCGCCCTATCTCCTTCCACTTCCAGTGATCCATAGCACGTCAAATTGTACCAAATATCGTTTCTGATGTTTTGAAACAGAAATAAACTGGTCCCGTCAGCGACAGCGGTTGGGTACCTTCCTTGTTAGCTTCCGCTGGGACCTAATACTGGTGTCTCAGACAGCCCTAAATTTAGTAAAGTGGTAAACTCGTGGTCTCCTCTACCTAAAGTTGTTAAATCTCGCAAACCTCTTTTGCAGGAAAGAAAGGAAAGACTAACAGCAGGATTCAAGAGGTACTGGGAATGAAAGCGAGCATCCAAAAAAACTAGGCATAAGCACTCCCTAGTGGGCTTAAATTACTAACAAGAAATAAGGATTATAATAACAATAATACCCTAATACGTCTTTCTTACAGCTATAATGAAACCATATTCCCTACATCTTATTACAAAATGATCTTAAAACTACCTAACTAATCAACAGGCACACACACACTCATACATCAACCACTCAGTCAGCTGTCCTCAGCAGATAATCTCGGCATGCAACTTCACATCTTGAAAATAAGCCAGTTTCTGTAACATGAGCTGACAGGGAATTTGATCATCTGGTGCCGGTGATCACAAATAGTGTGATACACAAAAATATGTGGTACACAGATATATCAAGGAAGGATCTCGAATGGAAGAAAAGTGGATTTAAAAGAAATGCACAGTGGCTGTTTTCCAGCCAACAACCTAAACACCATTGTTAAAATGTGTAGCTGCTGACATTTATCAACCTACAGCCATGAGATAGCTTGCCTGAGATGATTCACAACTAGAGACGTTTATGTGATCCTCTTCAAAATGACGTACCCCCCCCCCCCCCAGTTTCTGCGATTATTATTATAGAAGCTTTAAAAAAATTTAAATCGAATGTTCGCGAAGGGGTGACGTTCTTATTGGAACACACCAGGTCAGGCGGGCTACACGTGATGTCAGATGGGTGGCCTATCTTGTTCCTGCAGCTATGTCACTCACACAGCTGTTGCTGGCTCAAGCTTGCTCGCCTTGCCGAGCGTAAACAAACCAAGTTCGCGGTGAATGGCTTGCGTAAAGATGAAATATAACTGATCGTCAAAAATGCGGCATGTACCGCTCATAACCGGTACAGTACCTCAACAGCAAATGGAGATATAAGAAGGCGGTAGGAGAAGAAAGGAAGAAGAGTTGGGAAGAATATACACAAGAAATGGAAGCGGATGTAAGTAAAAGGATGGTGTATGGACTTATAAGAAGAGGACAGAAAGAGTTACTACAAAGCTAGTGAAAAAGGAAGATGGGGAACTGTTAACACACCCAGAAGAGATAGAAAGAAGATAAAAGGAGTATTTTGATAAGCTATTGGATGTGAACAACTGTACAGGGGAGATAGAAGCAATACAGTGTGAGGACTCAACAAGAGAGGATGATATAACAATGCAGGAGTTGGAGTTAGGGGTATGTTGGTATGCAATGATTGTACCGATTACTAAAGTGTATGCGGAAACACAAATGTGTACCACAAGAGTGGAAAAAAGGTACAACAATACCAGTGTTTAACCCATCAAAGACCAATGTCACCTAGACGTGACAATATTAACATTTCCTGCTCAACTGGAAACTTGAACTTCTCTGCTTGTTGGAAGTATTTAAATAAAGGTCTTATAACATGAAATGGACCATTTTTGAACTAGCAGTCTGCACTGGTCAGTCACCTCTCACTCAGATCAAAATCAAATCAAAATCTCTTTATTTGCAAATGAGGTGTCTACCTCAGTGGCAAATGGTACAGTAAGATACATTATTGTCAATATAATAAATATAATTGAGTGAACCCAGCTGGATTGAAGAGGAAAGGCAAATGCAAATTATTATGGTAATGAAAGGTAATTTTATTTTCTATTTTATTCAAGTAAATTGCTTAAATGTTCAGTAATGTAAATGACACATTCTTAATATTATAATTAAGGATATGTTATTGTTGTGAAAAGGCATGGTGTCACCTATAGGTGACATTGGTCATGTACAGTAGGCCCTTTTGTCCAGTTTTAGTTATGCCCGATATTCACTTTGTGTTTTCTCCCTCTTTTATGCCTGCCACTGGATGAGGAACCAAGTGTTAGACATAAATTCAAGTGATACAAGGGTTGTACTACTGTTGACTGGCTAAATGAAAGTTTTGAAAATTAAAATAAGTTGTTCTCAATAACTTAAGTTTCCAGCAGCATGAGATGAAATACATTTCCAGAAATACATCAGCATTTGCATCCTGAAGATAATATGAATTTCTCCCACATCCTACCTACTTTATAAAGTACGAGAATACTTAAAATTTGTAACTGAAAACTTTGGTCATAAATTTGAGGAAATCTGTTCAGGAAGCAATGGTACCCTATTACAGCCATTCAGTACAAAGCAACATATCCATGGGAAACTTCTATAGTTCCTCCATAACTTGTGGTCAGTTGCTAAGCGATTTGGTTACCTCAGAACCTTTGAGTCATACCAAGAATCAAAATCAGCTCAACAGTCCAAATATGCGTTAGGGGCAGCAGTTGCAAGCTGCAAACTGTAACTCTACTTACCAATGTCACCTACAGGTGACACCCCTGTATTTTGTTTGTGGAACATGTTTCCTGTAGATTTTTAGTTTTGCATTGATTTTCATAATGTACGCAACATAATCTGAAAGGATGAGATTTATTTCATACTTTGTGTTTGGGCTTTGAGGGGTTAAGGGACGGGTACAAGAAAGTTTGTGGTAACTACAGAGGAATCACACTTATATCGCAGGTAGTTAAAATACTAGAGAAAGGATATCAGAAAGAAGATTGAGAAGAAAGATTGAAGGAGCATTACAACGGGAACAATACAGTTTCAGGAGTGGAAGATCTACAGTGAGCCCAATCTTTAGCATGAGACAGCTGATGGAAAAGAACTGGGAATATGGACAGGATCTGGTCATGACTTTCATAGACATAGAAAAGGCACATCATAGCGTACCCAGAGAGAAGGTTTGGGAAACCGTGGTTAAAAAGGGACTTGGAAGAGAAATGGTGTAAGCAATGTACAACAACTGTGTTAGTAGAGTACTGACCCCAGATGGAGAGACAGAATGGTTTAGGAATAAGACTGGACTATGACAGGGGAGTGTGCTGTCACAACTTTTGTTTATTATGGCCATGGATGAAACTTTAAAGGAAACAAAGGAAGCCTCTGGAGAAAAAGAGATGAAGATACTGCTATATGCAGATTATGTTGTGATCTGGGAAAAGACAGCAAGGATGTGCAAAAAATAATAGATGTACTGAACGAAAAATTGAGATATGTGGCATGAAAATCAGTACAGAGAAAAGCAAGACTATAGTGATGTTGACAGGGAAAAGGCAAGGAAAGGGCACTGTGAAAATTGGAAGAGGGAGTCTCGACATTGTGGATAGCTTTAAAGGCCTAGGAGGTGAATTAATGCAAAGTGCTAGGATGAATATGGAGATTAGCAGGAGGGTACAGCAAATTAATGCATGCTACCAAAGTGTAAGAAAACTTGTTTGGAACAAAGAAGTACCAAGGAAAAGTAAAGAGATAATGAACAAAATGTACTATGTACCCAGCCTGACATATGCAGCTGAGACTTTGAATTTGACAAGTAGGCAAGAGAGTAGAATTCAAGCCTATGAGACGAAATCCCTCAGAAGTATGATAGGAAGGACAGTGTGAGAAATTAAGATGTTAGGAAGGAAGTTGGGATAGGAAAGTTAAATGAGAGAGTTGAAAAGAATAAACTACGGTGGTTTGGACATGTAAAGAGTATGGAGGAGTATAGAATTCCAAGACAGATGCTGGAGGCAAATTGTGAGGGCAAAAGAGCAAGAGGAAGACCTAGAACAAGATAAATTGCATCGGTGAAGAGCGGCATATGAAGACGAAATTTTGACTGGGACAAGATCGTGCAAGAGGAATGGCAGAAGGAAAGTGGAAGATGGAGAAGTGCCATAAATACCTCGACCTGGCAGGAGCTGGATAAGGGGAAATGATGATGATTGTATAACACGTTCCTCCTTCGAATCCCTCGTGCTGTCCCCTTGGTGAACAATGGGGATTTAAGTTTGCCGGTTATATTTACTATTGGTGTGGTTTCTTCTACGCATTAGAAGAAAATTTTCCTGTAGTCTCGTCACATCCTCTTTTTTGTCTATACTGCTAGTGATTTCTGAGGAGAGAACGGGGAGGCAGTTTGATAGTTAAGTGCACAGATTGCTCCAGTTTGTTCAGAAAAAATCAAAAGCTGTTCTAGTACGGGATTTGGGAGATGGTTCTCTATGGGTCAGTGTTGTAGGACTTGCCTGATGGTCATAGAATCCAGGAATAATATTGAGGGATTGGACACTTTGTTATGAGTTACTTAGGAAAAGATCAAGTGTTGAGCATGCTGTTCACAAAATATGCACGGCTTGGACTATTAATTGAGGAAGGAATAAATCATGAAAAGTGGAAAGGAGTCTGTTGTAGCGGATGTTACTTGGAACAAGGCCACAATTTCTAGACAACACATTTTCTAGGTTGAAATCAGCGACCACATAAATGGCATCAAAATTTTGTTGTACATCTTGCACATGCTCGGGAGAGAGGATTAGTTCATCATTCATCACCAGGATGACTTAGGGGCATGATAAATTGATCTAATAAGGAATTTATGTTTGTTGCATATCAACACACAGTAGAAAGGAATCTGTTGCCTCCAAATAATGAACTCAAGGTGGGTGACATTCTGGCTTGGCTGCAGTTGGAACTCCCCATGCAGAGCCATGGGACTGGGCCTTACGGAGCAATATCAGCGCATCAAGAAACACTTCTGAGTCATTAATTTTGTTGGACAACAATGTCTCACTGACACATACGATGGTCGGGCAAGGCATTCAAGTGAGGCGTGGATATTCTTTAACAGTTCATGTCGCATAATACTGTGTACATTGAAGGTGAAAAGTGATAGGTATTTATTCACATTTAGAATTAATCACTAAGTCTTCAGGCATATCACTGTTAACTGTAAAGAGTAAGCCTGATAATGGTGGAATTTCGCACTGCCAGCATAACCATGTCCACGAACCGTTCTTTATTTCTCTGACGTCAGACATTTACACAGGAACTATGGCCATTTAGCAAGCAGTTACCACAGTGGACAAAAAATCAGTTCCTCCTACCGCTATTTCTGCAAATTTTGCACTGCTCAGGACCCAGGATCAGTTCGATGTCCCCACTTAGGGCAATACCAACCACAATAGTGGCTGATCAGCTACGGGCAGTCAGACAACACCGCTCACATCCCTCACTGTAGCCGACCTATAGCTGCCAGCCCCAGACTTTCAGCACCCCACCACAACAAATAGTTAAAGAGTAAATTTTTCACTTAACAATATTTTTAAAATAGAGGGTTTCTTTGAAGAGACTATAGCACTTTTGGAGTATTGCACTGCAGTCCTTACCACCAAAAATATAATAATACTGTGCATAATACTTCTCATAACTAGTGCACATGCTGCCATCATGCTCGGCAATGCAATAGCCACTAGAATTTCCATGCACAGTTTTCAGTGAACAATTCCAAACAATTGTACTCATCAAAAATGACATAAGAACAATGTTTTGGTGCGGTAAAATATCGAAACATCTGGGTATATGTAGAGGCACTTCACAATTTTTGGAGTCTCAATATATTTGTCAGTGCTCTAATATCATTGCATGTAAAGTTTACAAAGCTGGCCCCATGGTGAAGAGGTAGCGTGCTTGCCTCTCGCCTGAAGGTCCCAGTTAGATTCCTGGCCATGTCAGAGATTTTTACCTGGATCAGAGGTCTGATTCGAGGTAGACTCAGCCTATGGGATTAGATCTGAGGAGACATGAGATGAATAACAGCCGAGACAATTTGTAATCTGCAGGCCTTCAGGCTGAGCAGCGGTCGCTTAGTAGGACAAGGCCCTCCAGGGCTGTAGTACCACGGGGTTAGGTTTAAAAATTTACGAACCTGGGATATCAGAATGCAGAGAGAAAAGCAGGCCTTAATGTCATCCTCATTATTGCCAAACCATTTCACATCATGTATTCTTTCTTTCCCATCTGCATCCAATAATTCTTCCGTAGTGTAAATATTTGTTTCCGTGCAATGTGGGAAAACAAGTCCATAAACTCTTAAAACACAGACATTTCCAATACAGAATTACCTTCGTATATGTCTCTCAGTTCTCCTGACACCCCTAGAGAGCCTGCAAAGTGATGAATCATTGGCTGTTTAACACTATTACTAACATACAACCCAATCATTATGTTTTGCTTTTGCACATGGAACTTTCAACACAATTTCACAGTAACTTGTACCAGATGGACTATCACTTTAACTTAAAATCTCTTCTTCCTTATCATCATACATCATCACTGCCCTCTAAATCGCTGTCTAAATCATTTTCATTAACTCAGCAATAGCAATGCTGTCACTGGCCTTAACTACACCTGGGACCGTGGCTCGGAGACTGACTGACACCTAATGAAAAGTTTGTGTTTCAGAGTCTACTACTGGGCAAAGCATTATGGTACAAGTCCAGGAGGAGAGCTGTGAACAAGCTAAATTCCTGCTCTATTCATAGAAGTTTGCAATAGGGAAACACTTCTAGAGGTGATCAAAATATAAGCTAGTACATATGAAGCGGCATGCGAAAGTCTCGTCATTTGAGTTGAAGGCCTAGCCAATGTTCACACGAACATCATGTCAAATTAATCAAGTAGGTTTTTAAAATTGTACAGAATTTCTAAACATAAAAAACATGATCCCACAATGTTACAGCCACAATGGGCCTACCAAGTGATCATTACTCAACCTCAACGCCTGCACATTATGAGGTGATTTCTGGTCAGTGTACTGTAATTAATCTTCTCAGCCATTATTCTTGGCTTTTTCGACCTGGAAAGACATCTCACTGTCGGATAGCTCCCCAATAATCAGGTAAGCTAAGTGGCCTTTGAACCAGTTCTTGCATCAATGTAAAAGTACACGACCAGACTAGAAATCTAAACCATGGCATCTGGGTGATAAGCAGGCATGCAGTATATCTGGCTGGCTGCTTGTCTATCTCACTTTAAGGTCCACTAGATAGCAAAGTACACCATATCTCTCAAGGATCAACAGCTGAGTTGTCCTGAATTCAGTTGGGTAATCTTGCTGACACTGTACAACACAGAGTGTCTACCTTTCAACAATATAACTACCTGGGCCTTGGGATCCCAAGGCTGACTTCCACACAGAGGGAGCTAGAGTTAGGGGTGTAAAATATAAACTGTACTCACTTCTCCTCTTCTTTGAAACATGATACAAGTTGATCAACTGTCTGTTCTTCTATGATTAATTCATCCTTTATGTCTGCTGAAAGCTATAAGAAATACAGAAAGTAAATTAAGAAAGGTACAGTAAGGAGGTAACAAGAATAATAATGTAAAATATATCCCATATTCCTACAGGAGGATGTACTGGTCAATGCTAGAATAACCGTTCCTATAATTAAATATCTAAGACCAATACCTGTTGAGATATGGGCCATCTTACATGTGCTGAGTATGTGTAGCATTTGGTGATGTAGACTGTCTTCCTGTTGAAGTTCATTGTTCTTTTCTGATGGTTGTGTTTGCAGTGCTCTGACTGTGGTACTGGTACAGTTGAAGCTGTGGTGCTAGTGCAGTAATGTATCAGAGCAAAATTTGAGAATTTGTACAGAGTGAATGATTTAAATAGTGAAACTGAGTCTTACTATTTCTTGAAGGAAATGGTGGAGATGGTATTCCAGTATGGGTTAGCTACAGGCTCGTGTAATGTACGCTGACCACCATCCACAATTCCACATTCTTTCTGCAGTAATATTCAGCAGGTTATTCTGATGACATGCAGACATGGGATCATTCACAGCAAGGAGAACAGATACAGTAGGAGATGGAGAAGCATGTGTTGCGACTTAAAAAAACATGATTCTTCAACAACAAGTTTGTGAAGAAATGATGCTACTGAAGATAGCCACACACTTGCGTGGTCTGTTCTGCACAATTAGTTACTTTATCCTTTTCTTATCCGACATATCCAAGCTCTTAGGCGACCAGACAACTATGACATGATTACAGATCTGCCACTGGCTTCTAGCTAGAACACTCAAGATCCACAGTTCACAGACAGTATTTTATTTACAGAAGTTGCAGGATTCACATGAGATGGCATATTAAATTACCAGAACACATCTGTGCAGGCAGATATAAATTCTGGAGCAATCATGGAGATATGGTGAACCTTTTCGATTTCTGGCTATGGGAAGACTACATACATGAGTGTACGCCCGAACTATCCATAACATGCATGTTACAGGGGCATTAATAATTCACGTGACCAAGTCTGAGATCAGCCAGGTATGACCTCAAGAGTTCATGTTTCACTGACAAGAGGGTCTAAAGCAGTTGTAAGGATGCATGGTAACCATATCGAGCACCTCCTTAGTGTCTACAGCTACGTAATACATAGATGGCTATCAGATGACAGATTGGCCCATACCTCAACAGCTGACAAAATAAATTCATACTTCCACAATAAATTCAGTATTTTACCATCAATGTCAAAATTTAAAAAATGGAAATGAACCAACAAGTACTGTATCGTGTCATAATTGTAGCATAGTGGTTAGCGCTATTATCTGCCCTTCTGGGAGGAATGGGTCTAATTCCTGGTACTGCCAGAGATTTAAGAATGGAGGAGGGTTGGTACATGGTATATGCAGCTCACCTCTTTTCAGGTGCACCTCCTTGGGGCAAGGACTTATAATACAGGAACATGTAAAGAACACAATAGGATAAACATAACAAGAGGACAGCACAGGAGGAGGGAGCTACTGGAAAAGCCAAGGACAATCCCAATATCCTGAAAAGACTGCACCTCCTTGGGGCGAGGAAATGAGTTTACTTACAATACAGGAACATGAAAAGAACACAATAGGATAAGCATAACGAGAGGGCAGCACAGGAGGGAGCTACAGAAAAAGACAAGAACAATCCCAAGATCCTCACACAATGTCATCTCATCCCAGAACATCATGTCGCCTTACTTGTGCTGATCTCAAATCCTATGTCGATGACTTGCCTACCGTGACCAAGTTCGTTCTACAAATGATCAGTTGATGGGAATTTTCTTTGACTCTACAGGAAGTTTTATCAAAATTTACTAATTATATAATTTTTATTCAGATTCTAAAGGACTATGTGCTCGCCTTGCAGTCTAGGGATAGCAAATCTGCATTGTACCCCTAGGACCTAAGGTTTAATTCACTTGAAGGTCAAGGAGTTGTACATCAATCTGAGGGCCAGTTCAAGGTCTGCTCAGGTTGCTAGAGAATTTAAGGAGCCATCTTACAATTGGATGAGGTCCTAGTCTAGAAAATCAAGAATAATGGCTAAGAGGAATTGTCACGCAGACCACACATCATCTTGCGAACTGCAGGCTTTCAGGGTTTTATCTCCACAGTGCTTTTGCTTGCACTGTGTTGGGAACTTCATTCAAAATAGAAACCATTTTAACAAAACATAACAGCAAAGCTTCAAATAACAGTCTGAGCTACTCAGCCCAGCAGAGTGCAGGTCACACCCCTACTTTGTGCAAGAAAGGCTGCAACTACTTCTTCTCTCTACACCTGCATCCCAACAGCTAATTTCTAATCTTGACAATGATATCATGAGATCAGACTCAGCAATTGTATGAACTAAGTCATAGGTGATAAGATATTTCAGCATGAAGTTCACCAGAACAAGAATTACCACCAACCGTATGCTCTGCAATGGGAAATTTGACAGATACCATGTAACGTGGTGCAAACAGTGAAAAGAACTCATAAACTCAGTTCTGTAATAATGATTATTTTGTGGAATGGCCATTGGCTCTCTGTGCCAACATTTGGTTGTGATGAGGGGAACACAATAAAACTGCACAGAGGGAAAACAGATTACCACTAGAGGCTGAGTAAACAAAACTGTCTTAGATTATGAAGGTCAATGTCACCTTAAATTATGTAACATTGAGCTATAACGAAACATGCAGTACTCTTCCATGGTGTTGAAAACTGCTGGAAAAAAAAATGAATTAAAAAAAAAAAAGAATCTCACTACCAATTTTACACTGCATTCTGATAAACATGTCTGTGTACCTGTCTCAGAATTGTTAATCCATGGTAGAGCTCATACTGAGCCACATTTAACAACATTTACTGCTCAGCTGAACCACAAGGCAAATGCAAATGAGGACATTGGGAATGAGGTTTGAACATTGTGCTCTATTGATATAAATCAATATGAATGAGAGCTTGGGATTGAGAGGAGGCCAGCATTTCTGCCCTTGGCAATGAATTCATCTTGAACCAGCCCTCAGTCTCAGGAAAAAAATACTTCAACTTGCTGGGAATCAAACCAGGGCCCTGTAAGTAAGACGAAGGTGCTGTATCTCAGTTATTTTGACATTTTAACCCCTCAGCGCCGACCTCTATATGTGGTATAGACCTTCTTGGCCGCCGACCTCTATACGTGGTATAGACCCATACATGGCTTTGCATTTATGGCTATAGCACGAAGAGTTTTGAAGTTATGGATACCCAAATAGTTTTGCTTCCAAGAAGAAATTTGGAGATTATCAGTGTTGTAAAATAAGAATTGAAGATCGTTAAAATGTAGTCTTTTTGCAAAGGATAAATATTTGTCAAGTAAGTCTGAGCACTAGTGATCTCTGCTTTTTACTTAAGTCTGTTTGCTTCATTCTTTTCCACAGAATAAAATAAAGAAATGATGATATGAGAAGTTTGTCTTTTCGCGTGATGTTCTTTGCTCTATTTGCACATTGAGAGTGCAGTTAATTTATTATATTTGTCTTTATTTCTCGGCTTGTTTTCGTAACTCTCCACGAGCGCTCTGTGTAGGCATCAATTAGTGCTGCTTTCTGTCATACGATACGAGACCCAGTCGTGCATAGTATATATCTCATTTGAAAGACGATGTCTCGACCGTTTATCTGAAATATGTATTGAGTTGGTTTCTTTCATCATAAATGTTAATCCCCTAATTCAGTTTCGTCCTGCTGCGTTTGGTCTCACTGCAGCTTCATGAGTCCGTGCGACACGTTGCCCTCAATGGCTAGTACCAGCCGTGATTTGACTGATAGTAACGTGCTTGAAATATTGTATAATTCAGATGAAAGTTTAGTTGGAAGTAGTAGTGACAGTATTAGCAGCCGTGATAATGAAATAGATGATTTGGCTGTGGCAGATGCAGTGGTAAATGATGAGAGTGACGATGTGGTGGAACCAGTACTTGGAAGTTTCATGTGGGAGACTATGGATAATTATACAGGTCAAAGGGAAGTTTTCAACAGTGAATTTGGACCGAAAGGTGGTGCACAAAATATCAAGGAAATCTTTGGGTGTTTTGAAACGTTCTTTGATATTAGTGTAGTAGAGTTAATTGTGAAAGAATCTAACAGGTATGCGGAGCTATATTAAAAGGCTCGTGGAAATCTTTTTTCGTTTTGGTCACCCATTCGATTCTGGACACCTGTCACAGTAAATGAAATTTATACTGTGTTAGCTTTCAAGAGTCAGGTCAGGAGTGATCCTGATACCGTATGTGACAGTAGACGGTACTACTTGCGACTGTCTGGCCAAGGGTTGGGTGGCTGACACCAAACCCGACAAACTAGGGGAAGACCAACAGCTACGGGTGGAGGAGTTTTCCCCTAGAAGGTTTGATGAGACCCTTGTGTAGGAAATGACACATAAATTCATCAGCTGCTGCCTTGCAGTGAGGTAGGGGACTGCCAAAGGCTAAGGGAGAATACCCCTGACAGAAAATCCCCAGCAGTGTTAGGCTTAGTAAGTCAACTGAAGGGTTATATCGATTGTTTTCAACTACAAAATGAGCCTCAGAACGCAAAGAAAATACTGGATAGACACGTCTTCTCAAACATCTGCAATGTATGAAGACCGTAAGGCTGATGTTCAAGTACGATGTTCTGAGAAGAAGCCCAAAAGAAGGAGTCCTAAACACAGAATTGGAACATTAAATATCCTGACCCTGACTGGCAAAAGCGAGGAGCTGATAGATATGATGGAAAGGAGGAACCTCTGTATTCTTGGCCTGAGTGAGGCAAAGTGGAAGGGAAGAGGAACAAAAAAGCTAAGAAAAGGATACAAACTACATTGGAATGGAAATAAAACAGAAGCCAAAAATGGTGTAGGTTTTATATTAAGTGATGTCACCAGTGAGGTAATATATGTTAATGAAAGAATTATTAAGTTGAACATCTCTCTTAACAAGAGTGTGCTGACAGTAGTCCAGGTGTATGCCCCACAGACTGGCTGTAACGAAGAGGAAAAAGAACAATTCCAAACTGATTTAGAAGAAGCTATAGAAAGAGAGGAAAATATCATAGTAATGGGAGATCTAAATGCTCAAGTTGGATCAGACAGGGATGGATATGAAAATGTACTATGTCCACATGGTTATGGAGACAGGAACCCAGAAGGAGAAAGTCTTCTAGATCTATGTGTAAGGAATGGCTTGAGAATAAACAACAGTTGGTTTCAGAAGCAGCTAAGTCATAAACTAACAAGATACAGTTGGAATGGAGATACTAAAACTCGGATAGATTATTTTGTATCTGACAATGAAGCAGGAAAGACCATATGTGATGTCAGAGTTATACCAAGTGAAAGCCTGGACAGTGACCACAGACTTCTCCTTGCAACAATAAAGCACATTGAAATTTATAGACCTCAGAAATACAGGAAACCAAAAATTAAGACATGGGAGCTAAAGAAGGCAGAGAAACAAATTGAATACCCAAAAAAAGTGACCAATAAATTACCATCAGATGCATTACAAGAAGGCAACATCGAGTGGACTAGATTCAAAAAAAGCATTGTCGGAGCTGCAGTAGAAGTTTGTGGTAAAACTAATAGCAAAATGAAGGCAAAAGAAACTCCTTGGTGGAACGATCGGGTGAAGATTGCTGTGAAAGCGAAAAATGAAACCAGGAAAGCCAGAGACAAAGAAATGCAAAAAGGAAGTCAAAGGAACGAATCTAGAGTAAAAAATCTGCAGCAGATATACAGAGATCAGAAGTCACGAGTACAGAAAATTGTGGCCGAAGAAAAACAGAAAGCTTGGACTGATTTCACAGATAAACTAGAGCAAGACAGCAAAGCTAATTCTAAACTACTTTACCGAACAATATGAAATATAAGAAGAGACAATGAATACATAACAGCAATAGAGGAACCAGATGGTAACATAGTTAGGGAGGAGACAGAAATAAGGAAGATCATGAAATCCTATTTTGATAATTTATACAACAGTACTGGGAAAGATTCCAATGATGTAACCATGCAGGTCAGTTTAAGCTGCAATGATGAGCCTGACCAAGAGAGTCCGCCAACATGGAAGGAAGTAGAGACGGCCCATAATAGTATGCCCAAAGAAAGATCTACAGGATTTGATGAAGTCAGTGCAGATATGATCAAAGCAACTGGTGCAATAGGAATACAGTGGCTTCATAGAGTAATTAATGCAATATGGAAGGATAGGAAAGTCCCAGATGATTGGAAAAAGGGAATAATAATACAAAATAGGAAGCCGGAAGAAATGTAGCAATTATAGAGGGATCACTTTATTGTCTCATGGTTTGAAAATATTTGAGAAAATACGTGAAAAAAGGCTAAGGAAAATAATAGAACCACAACTACAGGAAGAACAATATGGATTCAGAGAACACTGATCAACTATCAATCTCATATTTGCACTTAGAATACTTTTAGAAAAGCATTGGGAGAAGGGCAAAGACTTAACACTAGTGTTTTTGGATCTCGAAAAAGCATTTGATAGTGTTCCAAGGAAGACTATATGGGAATGTTTAAGAAAGAAGAATGTACTCAAAGGGCTTATCCAGAAAGTTAAAATGCTTTACGAAGACTGCTGCAGTTGCGTACAGATAGGAAACGGTAATTCTGATTGGTTTCAAACCACTAAAGGAGTGCAACAAGGCAGTACCCTTTCACCCTTACTTTTTATCACTGTCATGGATGAAGTCATGAAAGAAATTAAGCAGAAGAACAATATGGATATCAATGCATTTGCATTTGCAGATGATGTAGTAATTTGGGGAAATACAGAGAAGGAAGTCCAAGAGAGGCTGAACACCTGGAATGAACATTTGAAAGCACATGGATTAACAATAAATAAATCGAAAACTGTTACTATGTCTGTCAACAGGCAGAAGAACAAAGGAAAAATAATGCTGGAAGGTACACAGCTGGAAACAGTATACCAATATAAATATCTTGGGTGCATCATATCAAGTGATAACAGAATACAGCATGAGATTAACAACCGCATTCAAAAATCAGCTCAGTTTTACCATCAAGTTCGGAACCTCCTCTGGAATGAACAAGTTCCCTTAAGATCAAAGCAGATTCTATTCCAATCATACTTCACCCCCATAATAACATATGGCCTAGAAACCTGCACAACAACCCAACAAGTGGATAGCAAATTACAAGCCGCAGAAATGAAGTTCCTACTACGAACTATGGTACAGAAGACAAAAAGGGACAGGGTAAGGAATGAAAGAATAAGGGAGGAAGCTGGTGTGTACCCATCCCTGAATTAAAAAGCGACAAGGGCCCGTTTGAAATGGTTTGGCCATGTCAAACAAATGGACGATAGGAGGACAGCAAAACAATGGCTATACACAGTCATGGCCGGAAAATGGCCGGTAGGAAGACCTAGGAAGAGATGGCTGGACCAAGTGAAAAAGGACATAAGAACAAGAGGAATCAGCTGGGATGTCGTCTTGAGAGAAGAGTGGTACATGGACAGACAGAAGTGGAGAGTGCTCGTAAACCACACCCGGGCAACTGGAGTGGTAAACTGATGATGATGATGATGATGATGATGATGATGACTGTGTTAGTTTTATTTCTGCTGAAGGGCATTGTACAAAAGCCAACATCTTGGTCTTATTTTTTGAAGAGCAGGGTCATATCAACACCTGGGTTTTTAGATGCCATAAGTAGGGACAGGTTTGAAATGATATGTAGGTTTTTGCATTTTATAAACAATAGCAGCTTGTCTACATACCAAGGGCCTCCAAAACTGTTCAAAATGTATCCTATTCTGTGTCATTTGAATAACTAATTTCAGTCCCTGTACTTACCACAGCAAAATATTGCTGTTGATGAAAGTCTAACTCTGTGGAAAGGGCGCCTTTCATTTCGGCAATACTTGCCACTAAAGGCCTCAGAATTTGGCATTAAGACATTCGAACTGTGTAAGTCCAGTACTGGTTATTTGTGGTGTTTTCTTGTATACACAGGGAAAGGAACTCTGATTTAATCAACTCTTATCACACCAGAAACCCCAAAAACTGCAGCAATTGTCTTGAAATTGTTAGAACCTTTGTTAGGCCACGGACACACCTTATGGATAGACAATTACTACAACAGTCCAGAATTAGTGAGGGCTCTAAAACATCATCATTCAACAGACTGTGTTGGGACAATGAAACTGAACAGAAAAAACGTTCCCAAGGAAGTAAAAGAAAAAAAAACGTAAGAAGGGGGAAATAATAGCTAGGCATTCTGGGCCCATCACTGTGCTAAAATGGTGTGACAAAAAATGTTACGTTCATGTCCACATACCACAATGAAGAAACAAAACGTGTTACTAAGAGGGGGAAAGAAACAGTAAAGCCTTTATGCGCGATATATTACAACTATGGCATGGGGGGCGTTGATCTCAACGACCAGTTACTACGTATGTTTTTAGTCGAAAGAAAGAGAATGACTAAATGGTATATAAAGCTGTTCAAAAGACTATTGAATGCAACCATCCTAAATTCTCTAATAATATTCAGACAAGCCACATGGACAAACACTGAGCAGGATTCAGCTAATGGAAGTTTTTTTTACAAAATACACTCGCACGGGCAGGGAACGAAACATTCAAGGCTGGCCCGCATCAGATAATACAGTTCCAAGGTTGCAGGAAATGCATTTTATCAGGAAATTAGCATCAAAGAGTGAGAAATCCAAACCACAGAGACGTTGTATCGTGTGTTCAAAACACAGCAAAAAGAAGACATCGGTGTACTGCTGCCAGGAGTGTGACGTGGATCTCTGTCTCGAAGAGTGCTTCGAACTCTATCACACGAAACTAAATTACTAAGGTAATGTGAAAAAATTAAGTAATTATCTGCATGCACATAGTTCTATCATAAGGAATTCAAAATTTCATAAATATCGTGCAGCTCTTATACTTGTAGTAACATTTTAAGTGAACCAATTTATTTCAGATGCGCGTAGTTGAAATCTCATCCGGCCGCAGGGAAGGAAGCTCTTTAAATGGCTGCGACGCTGAGGGGATAAGCTATCCCTGGAAAAAATGCCATAAATAAAATGTTTCAATAAAAACAACTGCCTATAGAGTCTTACATTGAATTTCAAGCTTGCTTCGTTTTATCTATATTCATGTCTTGCCTTGACTTTGATTTTGACTGATGATGGTCTCTGGTATGACCGAAACTAGTTTTAACAAATACATGTAACTTTTTTAAGGCTACAACAAACAGTATTGAATAAGTGGAAACCTTTAGCTTCTGTTTTACATTTGCGCCATTTTCCATGGCACGTTATTCATTACTCGTATTCTGGTTCGTATTCGAAACTGTATATCTGTTTCTTCTTATGCTTGATTTAGTCACATTAGAAAGTCAATGTTTCGTAGTTTTGTCGTCAGATGGCAGTGCTATGCCATCCTTAATTTCCAGGCCTTGCTTCCTGTCATAATGATGCAATCATGGTTATTCCTTCTGTTGTTTCAATGGGATCGAGAAGTATAAACATGACGGACTCCACACTAAACGAGACCGCTTTTCTGACATATCAGAAGGTTTTTAGCAGGTTTAAAATATGAGTATCCCTAACTGACTATTTTAGTTGTTCCTTTCTATTTCTCACGTACGTGCATTTTATTCTACCTTTCTGGTACGTTCATTTTCTATTCAATATCATCCTTTAATGCGTGCTGCTCTGTCGATGAGTGCATGGTTGTGTGTGTGTAAATGTGTTGAGCATGTTATTTGCCTATCTGATGAATGGTCCCACGGTTTTGAATTTATGTGCCTCTAGATTTATTCTTCGATTACATGAATGTTGGTCATTCGTGTCAAAACCTACATCAATGGATCTGTACAAATTGTGAACTTGTACACCGTGTGTGAGTCTCAGCTTGCCTATTGCATGAACCTTGGGTTCGATGCTTCTCGTTTCTACGGAATACTGTGTCCATAATATTGCGGCAGTCTGATTTGGTAACCCAGCTCGATAGAGAGGCCGTTGTTACTGTAATTGCCCTTTGGACAGACCAATGATCTTGCGCGACATATTCGTTATTGTGTTCGAGTGGATGGCCATGCGTGCATGAGTGTCGTATGTATGGATCGGACAGAGCAGAAACCGCACTGTATTATGCATATTTTGCCTCTATTAATTCATGTGATGTTTTTAAATTGCTCTTTCATTTTGTTCGTTCCTGACTGGGCCTTGTATTCGATTTATATTTTATGGCCGACATTTTATTTTCTCATTCCCGCTTTTCTTATTCTTCTGATTACTTGACTATTGATGTGCGCAATCTCATGGTTTCCAGCCATGGAGCCATGATTTCTTGGCACCTTTGTCCTCTTTGACGCATGTATTTTTCACTTTTCTGATGGGTCATCTAATGTATGATACAATAATGAACTAAGAGTAATAGGACATGTAAAATGAACATCGAGCTGTGTGGGCATCTTAAGAAAAAAAATGGAGAGTGATGCATGAGAATATTGTGGAATTGAACGTTCAGATTTAAGCTTTATTCCCATTAACATCGGTGGGAAGCTTGGCTGAGAAAGACCTGGATGTTATGCTCAGTGAGTATGTAATTCTTTCTATCATTTTCTATTCAACATCCTACTTGCATGTTTCATTGTTAAGTTTCTTTTTCTTAACTTATTCTTTCAATAAACTGGGAATTTGTGTGCTAATTTGCTTTTAATTCATAGTAGCATTAGTCCTTTAGTATTATTACTATTACTAATGGACTCATCTCCAGTTCAAGGCTGATATGTGTCGCCTTTCCCTATCGCAACCACCGGACCTCATGTTATTGAGTGCACTCGTTTCCTCGCGTTTCCTGTATTGGTTCTCTCTGTGGTCCTTTTTTTCCAGGATACGAGTGCAGCTATTGACTCACACTACATTGCTATTCAGTACGGATTAATATGAAATTTATTACCTATGATCAACAACTGCCCTCAATTTTCAATAACATGAACGACATCCAGGATGCCATCACCACGAATATTATGGGCACTGACAGTGACATGTTACAAGGTGCAAGAGATCAGCCAGACTACCACCTAGATGTGTCGTGCAATGGAATGAGAAAACATGAAACACCTGTAGAAGTACCTTTTAAAAGTTGGAAAGTTTGTTTCTTGTTTTGAATCATCTAGAATAACCCTGAATGTTCACTTACAAGAGTAGGATATTAAAAGATGAATATCCAATTATTATTGTGAACAGAATTGTTGAACATGAATTAAATTCCAGTCATTATAAATTAATCCTGAAGGATACTTACGAACGATGAACTTGCTTTTTCTTCAAGCCAGACCGGTTCTTCCTTGATCTCAACTTTCTGGTCCATTTCACACAGCAACTGAAGTATTTACATCAGCTGGAGTAGCAAACCACTTCCATTGACTTTCTACTGAAAGAAGGGACAGAAAATATGTCATCACCATCATCATCATCTTCATTATTTGGGCCGTAAGTCCATAGACTAATCAAGCAAGGAAGCAAGCCTGTAGGCTTCCATGACTGTCAATTTCTTTATCACAGCCACACAAACTCCAGTCATGCATGGAATGCAAATCACACAGGTACATGCCTTTCATTTCAAACATAAGACATGCGCTAGCTGAGACTGAACCATAGGCACACTGATAAGAAAGCGTTGACAATGCTACTATATTACCAGTGCCCCTCCAAGTCTGAAGACTGGTTTGATACAGCTGTCCATGTCACCATATCCTGTGCTAATCTCCTCAATTACTTCATAAGCATTATATTCTACATCCACTATAATGTGTGCCAATGCCCTACTTAATCCCCACCCCTATACACTTCTCTGAGCTCAGCTGTAAGACTCCTGAGTTTCTCGGCATGCATCCTACCAATCTCTTTTTAACAAGCTGCTTTATGTCAACACAGATAGGTCTTATGTCAACGATGAGATGGGGAAGGGCTAGGAGTGTGAAGGAAGTTGCTGTGGCCTTAATTAAGGTACAGTCCCAGCATTTGCCTGGTGTGAAATCTGAAACCATGGAAAACTATCTTCAGGGCTGCCGACAGAGTGGTTCAAACTCACTATCTCCTGAATGGAAGCTAAGAGCTGCACGCCCCTAAACACACAGCCAACTCGCTTGGTACTAAACTCTTCTTAAGGTCTTCGGCTAATCTTCTCCTCTTACCAAACTTATTTACTATTTTTTTATTTGCGACCTGAACTTTTAATCTGACATTTGACACATTTTGGTAACAGCACATTTCAGAGGTTTCTTTTATCGTTCTTTCTGTATCACCTGTTATACATGCTAATTCCCATACAGTGAATGCTGCACAGTAATCTGTTCAAAACATCTTTACAAGTATCTGTACTTGAGGTGAATAATGGTTTTCTACTACTACTTTTGTTATATATCGCAAGTATGTGATATTACGTACCTTTTTTCAGATTTTAGCCTGTGAGTATCAGCTTTAGTTGCTCCTTATGAACAGTGTCCTAAGACAGTTGTTGTGTTTATTTGATTAGAAGGACGCTCCTGATGTCACACCCTAGTGCTCTCACACACAACTTGGAAAAAGGAAGCAACAAAGAAATGCATGAAGTAAATATACCACAGAAACAAAAGAACAGTCATTGGACTTACATATACACTAGTTTGCAATCGCATCAGTGTACCATATGGTCGAGCATAACCATGGAATATTTGGAGAATACGTGTTACTGTGCAAGTGGTTGTAAGAGGAGGGCTGTATAGATTTCCCTTTCCTAAGGAAATGCATGGACTTGGTCTATACTTATACAGGTATCATGTGTAAATATATAGAAGAGGTTACATCTGCCCGCCAAGTGAAGAAATGATGTGAATTTCCAAGAGGTTATAATGACTGTAAGAAATGAATAGTGAAAATGCTGTGCATCAAGATAATACTCACTTAAGAAAGGGAACGGAACAAACATTGGTGCTGAAATAGTTTGATGAATAGTTTAGTAAGTAGTAAAATGAACAAGGCACATTTTTCTAATGGAAAACATATTTATGCTACGATGAATGTTACCTTTTGTGAATCATTTTAAAAGTAGAACAATACTGAAACAAAATAGAGCCCTTCACCCTGGCCTATTTCTACCCTTTGTGCTCAAATAAGATCAGGAAGCTAACAGTTTTGACTTATATTTTCTAGTTAAAGTATTTATTTACTGCTAGTAGCATACTGTCTTGACAGAATTGAAACTGTGGAGGTGAGTTAGCCTCGTTTGGCTACTGAACATCTACTGAGCAAAGACAGGAAAAGATGTCCCTTGCTATAGCAAAACCAAGTACTGCCAAACGGGGCAATTTCAGACACAGAGATGGTTTCGGACAGTATGGCAGATTTGCCGTATTTTGTCGCATAGCAACGAGCCGCCAGTGCTTTGTACTTCTGTGTGCATTTCAGTTTCACCTTGAGGTTATGTTTCCCGGGTTCTGTGCTTTTTATTATGAATCGATTTCATACATTGGAAAATTTTCCGTGTGCACTGGCATTGTTGAAAGTTCATGCATTATCATTAATTGGATACTTTCGATTGTCGTGGTCGGAAGGAATGCATTATAACTACGGTTCTTAGTGGGATCAACTTTTATAAACGATTGCTGTGGAATTGTGGGGTGATTTAGTGAAAAAAAGTGTTTTACGCACATTTTACTTAAAACTGAATGTTACCTTTTAAGAATAATTTAAAAAGTAGAACAATACTGAAACAAAATAGAGCCCTTCATCCTGGCCTATTTCTACCCTTTGTGCTAAAATAAGATCAGGAAGCTAACAGTTTTGTCTTATATTTTCTAGTTAAAGTATTTATTTACTGCTTGTAGCATTCTGTCTTGATGGAATTGAAACTGTGTAGGTGAGTTAGCCTGGTTTGGCTAATGAACATCTATTGAGCAAAGACAGGAAAAGACGTCCCTTGCTATAGCAAAACCAAATACCAGTGTAATATGAGGATACAAGGGCAAAAATTAAACATTTTCATGCGTATCACAAAAGAATAGAAATGCGGACAGTTTACTCAATGAATATTAATTACATATATAATCACATGAATTAATTCCTTAACAAAACAATGCTTTAAACACAACAAATTAGTGTTATATCCCCTCAGATAATAATGCTTAATATGTAGGTTGAGTCATAAGTCATGGCAACTATGTTTTTTCTCGCGAACGGGAGACAACACGGAAAATCTAAGAAATGCATTTGGAAACGTATGGCATGTACTTTCATATGATGCCACTGGATGGTGTATGTAAACAGCATGGGTCTAAATATACCCCGAAATTCAGTATGCGAGTTTGTGTGTCACAAAATGGAAGTCAACAAGCCGGAACAACGATCGTATATTAAAATAGCAGTTCTCCGTGGCTGAAATGCATGCTATTTATAGTTATGAATGTCGCTCACATACACAACAGAACAAATTCACTTATTCTTATTCTGAATGTACACAGACTGAACTATGTAACGAACAGCCGGATTTTAAAGAATTTTATATCATAGCAATCAATTGTTTTATAATTTTACCTTATTTCATGTATCACTACAGAAATTGCATTTTATAATGTGTTAAAATGTGTTTTAGATTTTTTAGGAATATATATCTTGTTTAATTTGTACTTAAGGCTGATGACGGCACATAGATGCCGAAACTGGTACCATTTGACATGTGATTGACTCACATTAAAGCGTCTTTGTATTGAATAGGTGGACCTTGAGGTATTTAATTTTACTGTAATGCATGCTATTGCCATACAGAGCTGCGGGAGGCATCAGGTGTGCATGCCATGCCCTATAGAACAGTGGCCAGGTGGGTGGAGACGTTCAAACCGGGTAGAGTATCAACTGCCGATTTGTCCCACCACTGGCAACGCACACTGGAATCCTTGGGAGATTATTTTGACGGTCTGTAACCAGTGGAGACCTGTCCTTTAAACATACTCATATGTATTATTTGTCTGTACCATAATAAAACAATGTTTACCAATGACCTTTTTTCTGTCACTTTCCTATGAGAATGTCCTGAAGTCAGAATTTGTCTTCAGGCATTATGCATAAGTACATGCCCTATATTTCCAAACACATGTCTTAGATTTTCCGTGATTTCTCCTGTTTGCGAGAAACAAAATAGTTACCATAACTTATGACTCAACCCTCGTATATCTGTACCGGAGGTACCCACGCCCCGTTCATTTAAAATAAGCGCCCTTGACAAGGCCATCTAGAAATTGGCCATCAAATATTTGCTAAAAGAAGTTTGAATATTCACCGACAGATGTTACCACTACCAACTTAGGTTTGCCCTCTGGGGCGAGGATGAAGAATTAAATTCTGAAGTAATTTTGTTCGTCAAGGATTTCCTAAATTGAATTGTTTATTGATTGTATTGGATATTCCAAAGTTATCAACACTTCAATCTCTTTCCACCGACTGAAAACTGTACCCAATAGGAAATTATGTACATTTATTTAATTAACCAATAGGAATAGTGGGAGTGTCAGGGCATTGGCCCTAAGTTTTCTGGAGCCATCCCCTCCGCTATAAAAACCGTGGGCTGGTAAGCCATGTTGTCTTTGTGATCGCTCCAGTTTAGAGGTTTACAGTGTGTTCGTAACGGAGGCGGGGGCTGCCTTGTCCATCTTCAGGAGGTCCACCAGCTCAAGGTAATGACAGGCTGACTTTAGCCTGTAATAGTGTTTGAAAGATAGTTTGAGGGAAAGGTTTCAAATTCCTTTCGTAATGTAACATTTGATTTTCTCAATGTAAATTTCAAGTAAGTCTGAGGACTCGAGTCTAAAACAGGGAATAAAGAGTGATTCCCTCTTGTCTTCCCCTTCAACTTGGTGTTGACGTGACTACAATTCTGTAACCTTAAAAAAGTCTATCTTGTAATTTCAGTAACTTAAAGATTTTTCTCCATCTAGTCACCTCCGTAGTATAGGCTTAGACTCTGTAACTTCGGGCAATAAGCCTCCATTGAGTTTTAAATTATTTCATGTGAATTTCAAAGGAGTGCAAGTGTTAGCCTTCTAGGCTTGTAACGTTAACCTCTTCTTTTTCCAATATTGCCATGTAGAATGAGTACATATTAACCCTCTTGAAGTTAGATACTAGTCTTCTATTTTCTATAATATAAATTCGACTGTTGAGCATATAAGACAGTGAAGACTGTTGTTTTCCTGGTAAAATGCAGTTTGTGCTGGTAAGAGTCCTGGATCTTGTAAGGTTTAGAGAGCAGTCTCCCAGATAATTGTGTGGAGCAAAGGAGCTCATGAAATATAGTATAGTTTGGGAGTTCAGTCTCTTAGAGGAGTGGTTTCTCTTATCACTTTTGTAAATAGGGACCTTCGAGCTCAGCCTGTAATATTGTAATCTGATTATTCTAATTTGCCTTTTGAGCTCACGAGCTAAATTTGTAACTGAGTATTTTTTACTGCTTAGCAATTTTGAAATGAGGAAAGAAACAAAAGGAAAGAAAACAAATTCCTAAATTTTAAAGGTTTTAAATCAAAATTTGATCTTCCTGTATCCACCCATTCATGCCCGCACCTTCTTTCACCTCTGCGTTCCACAGTATCACCATAACAATATCCATTTTATTATTATTCTTTTCTTTTTCCTTATTTTGTTTCTTTCAAGTGGCAGCGTTATGGCTCCTTGTCCTCTCTTACACGTAACCCCATCTACAAAGGAATCTGCATATACATGAATGAATAATCTATAAGAGTTTCATTATACTAACACTTTCACATCTATACTAATATAATAAAGTGAAAGTGCAAATTTTGTGAGTTTTGTTTTTATCTGGAGGGTAATCTCAGAAACTACTGGACCAATTCTAAAAATTATTTCACTAATAGGAAAATACAGTATTCCTGAGTGCTATAAGCTACATTGTATTTTTAAAACAATTCGAGTGGTGGCGACGTGGGGAGATATAAAAAAAGTAGGCTAATGTAGGCAAAATAAGAAATTTGTTGCACAAGGACAAGACAAAGCTCATTTTAAGTCCCTTGACGCGAAGAAGACAACTCAGTAAGCCCTATGGGCTGGAGAACCATGTTTTAGCCCCCTAAACAAACCGTTATGGAGACATTGGCACCTCACTACCCCTGCTCTAAGAATTGGTAAAGAAATGTACTGCCATAACCATGGCAACGTCAGCTCCAGGATTCTACAGCAGCGATATTATGCATGTATCACTGGGCATAGCTATCAACCAAAAGTAATACACATAATCGCTGAGCATATCTACAGTATACCTCAAAAAATATTTTACAGATGTGAAAATTGATATTTTTAATATTTTACAAATTAAACAACATTTGGTGTTCGTTTATAGAAAAACCACTTAACATGGGGGTAAAAGGGAGTGAAAAGGGGGTCGAATTATTTATATTAGGGTACTGCTATCTCAAAAACTGAAGATGTTACACACGTAAAAATTGGTATTTGGAATCTCCTTTAGAAACAAAGAAATACTTGTTCTTTTGTTTTCAGAAAATCCACTTAAGGGGGAATGAATGGATTGAAACATTAGCTGAATTATTTGTATGAGGATAATTCCATCAAAAAAAACTAAAAATGTTAGAGACGTGAAAATGGGTATTTGGAATCTCATGTAAAAATGAAGAACATGCACTTTTGGTGGGGAAATCAACCTGGGAAAGGGTGAGAAATAGGAGTTGCAATATTTTCCCGAGGATACAAATATCTCAAAAACTGAAGGTGTTACAGTCATAATAATTGGTATTTGGAAGCTCCTTTATAAATAAACACGCAGTTTTCTGTTTTCGGAAAAAACACTTAAGTGTGAGGGGGGTGGAAAGAAATGACGAAGAATTTTAACTTTTTATGAGCATAGTTATATCTCAAAAACTGAACATGTTACAATGTGAAAACTGGTATTTTAAGTCTCCTTTAAAAATAAATAAAAAGTATTTTTGTTTTTGGTAAATCAATTAAGGGGCTGAAAAGAATTGAAATTGCAAGTGAATTGTTAAAATGAGTACCAGGATATCTGCAGTGTATGTTAAAACTTAACATGTTACAGACATGAAATATGGTATATGGAAAGTCCTTCAAAAATAAAGGAACATGTCTTTGTTGTTGTCGGAAAATCCACTTATCTGGGGGTGGAGGAAGGGCTGATAAAGGAGTTGAATTCTTCTTATGGGGATACATAATATATATCAAAATATGAAGATGTTACAGATGTGCAAATAGGTATTTGGAATCTCCTTTAAAAATAAAGAAACTTCTTTATACTTGAGACAAGATATTCTCACATGTACAGTTCTATGTTGCACGGTCACCTTATCCCCAGTTCAACAATGACAAAGGTGTTTTAATTTATTCCACCTATTCAATACTTATATTATCACGTATAGTTGTTACATAATTAAATTCTTAGTTACATGGGACATGTTTCGCCCTCAATTAAGGGCATCTTCAGCCTAAATACAATAATCAAAAATACAACTAAATTAAAAGTGGACGTTAAATACAATCATCAAAAATACAACTAAAATAAAAAGTGGAAGTTAAAAGTTTAGTCTGTTCTTAAAATTCAGAACAATAAAATTGTGAAAAATGATAAAATAAAAAGATGCTAATGGAAAACTGTCTTATGATTAAACTATAATCTTGTCAGAGACTAAAACTTCTATTAAAATTCGAATTAAAACAGTTCATATAAAATATTGGAAAATCAAAGTGGTAGTAATAAAAAGCCAACGACATGAGGGCGTGTACACAAGCATAAACTTGATTGTCATGAATACAATCTTTTCAAGGCCGTTGATGAAATTCGTAGTAAGTAAGGCAGAAGCATCTATTGAAAAATTGTAAGAGGCCGTTAGCACCGGTAGGTAATAAAATGGCTGAATCCTTGCCAGAAAATGTCAACAGATGCAGAAATAAGTTTTCTGTAAGAGAAGGAAAAGAAGAAATAAGAAATTGAACGTAAGGAGAGAATTCAGTCTTACATAATTTTGAAACAGATGTGGACTTACATGTAAGTGGAAGTTGTTATTTCTTAACTACTGTTGAGTTGGTTGCTGCCCGTCTGTTGGCTCTAAGTCTGGTGTTATAACTGTGCTGCAGAGGCGGTAGCGAACTCGGAGGGGAAGGAATAGGGGAGTGCGGAAGGGAGGAGAGGATGGGTGGAGTCAAATGTGACGAGGCTGACAAAGGGGCGGAGTCAACTGCATTGCTGGAAGTAGGCCTAATATCTGTAGGTATGGGAGGAGTATTAGGGTTTGAAGAATTAAATATATTAGGTATCCTAAATTTATTCGAACTAACTGACTTTAATAATTTCGGCATTAATTCATGTAACATACTTTTATTGTCCGTGGTTTCATTGAGATTCTTTTGCTTATTGTACGTCTGATCTAAATAGATGTATAAACTTTCTAATTCATTCAGCATTCTTCCTTTTTGTATGTTTCTAATTATCGTTAAGTCTTTCTCTATGGATTCAAATCTGTGGCCAGTCTCCCTCATATGCAAACTCATCGCTGAGTATTTCCTATGTTTTTCCGCGTTAACATGTTCCATGTATCTTGTCATAAAGAAATAGAGAAATAGATGTCATTAACACAGTTGCAGAAGCGGAGGCGAACATATCAAAACTCCCACGCGATGTACAAGATGAAGTAAGATTGGAGTTAAAGAAGAAATTACCCAGACTGGCTAAAGAAATTTATTCCAATTTTGATCCCAAACAACAGAAAACAATAAAAAACATGAAATCGAAAATTGAAGATAACAATATTATAGTAACCAAGGCTGACAAGGGGGGTGCGATCGTTTTGATGGATAAAGATACATATATCAAAAAAACTGAAGATTTTTTTGATAATAATAAATACACATTAGTAACAAAAAATCCGCTAACTAAAATTCAACGCAACTTAAAAGCCTTACTTAAAAGATCCACATCTCTCTTTACTGAACAAGAACAATTAAAACTTGTCAATATGAATCCTAGGCTCCCGGAAACTAGAGCTATGCCCAAAATACATAAAAAAGATATTCCGATTCGCCCGATTATCAATTGCCGTAATTCTCCCACGTATAAAGTCTCCAAATACATTCACAATTTTTTGAAAAGACATTACACTTTTAATAATAAACAACCATTAAGAAATTCCATTGACTTGTGTGACATTTTGCTTGGATTTGGCGTACTTCCAAACCAGATGATGTGTTCGTATGACGTAGTGAATATGTTCCCGAATATTCCGACAGATAAAACTGTTAATATCATTCATGATAATATTTGTAAACACAGTAATCTTAGTAAAATGGAAGTAGAAGAATTCACTAGATTGTTAAAATTCGTATTAGACAATAACTACTTCACATTTAACAATAATATTTATAAACAGAATGGATTAGCAATGGGTGACCCAATATCGGGCATCCTTGCCGACATATTTATGGATTCAATCGAACACAATGAAATAATAGCAAAAATTAAAGGAATAGATTTATGGTTGAGATATGTAGATGATACATTTGTAATCATAAACAAAGATGTCACTAATAGTCAAGAAATCTTAAATAAATTAAATGAAATCGAACCTAATTTGAAATTCACGAAAGAGGACGAAGTCGATAACTCATTGAATTTTCTAGATATAACAGTTACGCGTAAGGTTAACACTTTTGATTTCCAAATATTTAGAAAACCGACACAATCATCTACAACTATAAACAATTCCTCCTTACACCCGAGTTCACATAAACAAGCATCTTTTCACAGTCTAATTTATAGAGCATTTAGAATCCCTCTATCTCCCATGAATTTGAAGAAAGAATTGAATTATATTAGATACCTCGCTAAACAAAATGGTTTCAAAATAGAAATGATCAACAAATTAATCAATAAAATTAAGAACAAATTATCTACGAATCTGATACCAGAAAAGACCAAAAAAACTGAGTATGCTACATTCACTTTTAATAATCCAGCTATACACCAGATTACTAGCGTATTCAAGAAACATAATTTTAATATAGCTTTTAAAACTACTAATACTAACCAGTCCATATTCTTTAATCATAAAAAAGTTAATTATGATAAGAATCGTTATTTAGGATCGGGAGTATACAGACTTAAATGTACTCAGTGTAATTTTTCATATGTTGGACAGACTGGGAGAAATTTTATGACAAGATACATGGAACATGTTAACGCGGAAAAACATAGGAAATACTCAGCGATGAGTTTGCATATGAGGGAGACTGGCCACAGATTTGAATCCATAGAGAAAGACTTAACGATAATTAGAAACATACAAAAAGGAAGAATGCTGAATGAATTAGAAAGTTTATACATCTATTTAGATCAGACGTACAATAAGCAAAAGAATCTCAATGAAACCACGGACAATAAAAGTATGTTACATGAATTAATGCCGAAATTATTAAAGTCAGTTAGTTCGAATAAATTTAGGATACCTAATATATTTAATTCTTCAAACCCTAATACTCCTCCCATACCTACAGATATTAGGCCTACTTCCAGCAATGCAGTTGACTCCGCCCCTTTGTCAGCCTCGTCACATTTGACTCCACCCATCCTCTCCTCCCTTCCGCACTCCCCTATTCCTTCCCCTCCGAGTTCGCTACCGCCTCTGCAGCACAGTTATAACACCAGACTTAGAGCCAACAGACGGGCAGCAACCAACTCAACAGTAGTTAAGAAATAACAACTTCCACTTACATGTAAGTCCACATCTGTTTCAAAATTATGTAAGACTGAATTCTCTCCTTACGTTCAATTTCTTATTTCTTCTTTTCCTTCTCTTACAGAAAACTTATTTCTGCATCTGTTGACATTTTCTGGCAAGGATTCAGCCATTTTATTACCTACCGGTGCTAACGGCCTCTTACAATTTTTCAATAGATGCTTCTGCCTTACTTACTACGAATTTCATCAACGGCCTTGAAAAGATTGTATTCATGACAATCAAGTTTATGCTTGTGTACACGCCCTCATGTCGTTGGCTTTTTATTACTACCACTTTGATTTTCCAATATTTTATATGAACTGTTTTAATTCGAATTTTAATAGAAGTTTTAGTCTCTGACAAGATTATAGTTTAATCATAAGACAGTTTTCCATTAGCATCTTTTTATTTTATCATTTTTCACAATTTTATTGTTCTGAATTTTAAGAACAGACTAAACTTTTAACTTCCACTTTTTATTTTAGTTGTATTTTTGATGATTGTATTTAACGTCCACTTTTAATTTAGTTGTATTTTTGATTATTGTATTTAGGCTGAAGATGCCCTTAATTGAGGGCGAAACATGTCCCATGTAACTAAGAATTTAATTATGTAACAACTATACGTGATAATATAAGTATTGAATAGGTGGAATAAATTAAAACACCTTTGTCATTGTTGAACTGTTAAGTTTTCAATACGGACCTAAAATGAGGTTTATAACATGTAATGTGACAGCCAACCAGGCAAAATGTAGATTAAATAAGTTTCTCAATCTGAAAATGAAGATTTGTAAGTTAGGAAAAGATTTAGCTTTTCTTAAACAATGTCTGAGACTAAAACTTGTACCTACTTTTCTAAAATCAACACAACGTAAGAACATAAGCAATCCAAGCCATAATGTAACCCAAAATAAGGTAAATGAATTATGGCTTAAAAATGAAATCAAGGCATATTACAGGAAGAAGTCCAAATTGAATTTGCAATTATATAACGTTCACTTAGCGGTGACACAGGATTTAGCCCCATTAGAATGGCAGTCTTTTTATCAACACATGGAACACAAATTAACATACGCACTTAGTAAGAAACAGGATACATTGAATAAGAAATTGAATCATTTAATAGACACACAAATACGTCGTAGTAAACAAACGAAACAAGAACAAATTAAGGGCCCATCGGACAATGTCACTCCCACGGTAGTTAACTTGACCAAGGTAAAATTTACGGAAGGAGAGAATGACCTACTTAAAAGGGGTCCAAAATACAATTGGCCTAATAAAGATAGAGAAATAGATGTCATTAACACAGTTGCAGAAGCGGAGGCGAACATATCAAAACTCCCACGCGATGTACAAGATGAAGTAAGATTGGAGTTAAAGAAGAAATTACCCAGACTGGCTAAAGAAATTTATTCCAATTTTGATCCCAAACAACAGAAAACAATAAAAAACATGAAATCGAAAATTGAAGATAACAATATTATAGTAACCAAGGCTGACAAGGGGGGTGCGATCGTTTTGATGGATAAAGATACATATATCAAAAAAACTGAAGATTTTTTTGATAATAATAAATACACATTAGTAACAAAAAATCCGCTAACTAAAATTCAACGCAACTTAAAAGCCTTACTTAAAAGATCCACATCTCTCTTTACTGAACAAGAACAATTAAAACTTGTCAATATGAATCCTAGGCTCCCGGAAACTAGAGCTATGCCCAAAATACATAAAAAAGATATTCCGATTCGCCCGATTATCAATTGCCGTAATTCTCCCACGTATAAAGTCTCCAAATACATTCACAATTTTTTGAAAAGACATTACACTTTTAATAATAAACAACCATTAAGAAATTCCATTGACTTGTGTGACATTTTGCTTGGATTTGGCGTACTTCCAAACCAGATGATGTGTTCGTATGACGTAGTGAATATGTTCCCGAATATTCCGACAGATAAAACTGTTAATATCATTCATGATAATATTTGTAAACACAGTAATCTTAGTAAAATGGAAGTAGAAGAATTCACTAGATTGTTAAAATTCGTATTAGACAATAACTACTTCACATTTAACAATAATATTTATAAACAGAATGGATTAGCAATGGGTGACCCAATATCGGGCATCCTTGCCGACATATTTATGGATTCAATCGAACACAATGAAATAATAGCAAAAATTAAAGGAATAGATTTATGGTTGAGATATGTAGATGATACATTTGTAATCATAAACAAAGATGTCACTAATAGTCAAGAAATCTTAAATAAATTAAATGAAATCGAACCTAATTTGAAATTCACGAAAGAGGACGAAGTCGATAACTCATTGAATTTTCTAGATATAACAGTTACGCGTAAGGTTAACACTTTTGATTTCCAAATATTTAGAAAACCGACACAATCATCTACAACTATAAACAATTCCTCCTTACACCCGAGTTCACATAAACAAGCATCTTTTCACAGTCTAATTTATAGAGCATTTAGAATCCCTCTATCTCCCATGAATTTGAAGAAAGAATTGAATTATATTAGATACCTCGCTAAACAAAATGGTTTCAAAATAGAAATGATCAACAAATTAATCAATAAAATTAAGAACAAATTATCTACGAATCTGATACCAGAAAAGACCAAAAAAACTGAGTATGCTACATTCACTTTTAATAATCCAGCTATACACCAGATTACTAGCGTATTCAAGAAACATAATTTTAATATAGCTTTTAAAACTACTAATACTAACCAGTCCATATTCTTTAATCATAAAAAAGTTAATTATGATAAGAATCGTTATTTAGGATCGGGAGTATACAGACTTAAATGTACTCAGTGTAATTTTTCATATGTTGGACAGACTGGGAGAAATTTTATGACAAGATACATGGAACATGTTAACGCGGAAAAACATAGGAAATACTCAGCGATGAGTTTGCATATGAGGGAGACTGGCCACAGATTTGAATCCATAGAGAAAGACTTAACGATAATTAGAAACATACAAAAAGGAAGAATGCTGAATGAATTAGAAAGTTTATACATCTATTTAGATCAGACGTACAATAAGCAAAAGAATCTCAATGAAACCACGGACAATAAAAGTATGTTACATGAATTAATGCCGAAATTATTAAAGTCAGTTAGTTCGAATAAATTTAGGATACCTAATATATTTAATTCTTCAAACCCTAATACTCCTCCCATACCTACAGATATTAGGCCTACTTCCAGCAATGCAGTTGACTCCGCCCCTTTGTCAGCCTCGTCACATTTGACTCCACCCATCCTCTCCTCCCTTCCGCACTCCCCTATTCCTTCCCCTCCGAGTTCGCTACCGCCTCTGCAGCACAGTTATAACACCAGACTTAGAGCCAACAGACGGGCAGCAACCAACTCAACAGTAGTTAAGAAATAACAACTTCCACTTACATGTAAGTCCACATCTGTTTCAAAATTATGTAAGACTGAATTCTCTCCTTACGTTCAATTTCTTATTTCTTCTTTTCCTTCTCTTACAGAAAACTTATTTCTGCATCTGTTGACATTTTCTGGCAAGGATTCAGCCATTTTATTACCTACCGGTGCTAACGGCCTCTTACAATTTTTCAATAGATGCTTCTGCCTTACTTACTACGAATTTCATCAACGGCCTTGAAAAGATTGTATTCATGACAATCAAGTTTATGCTTGTGTACACGCCCTCATGTCGTTGGCTTTTTATTACTACCACTTTGATTTTCCAATATTTTATATGAACTGTTTTAATTCGAATTTTAATAGAAGTTTTAGTCTCTGACAAGATTATAGTTTAATCATAAGACAGTTTTCCATTAGCATCTTTTTATTTTATCATTTTTCACAATTTTATTGTTCTGAATTTTAAGAACAGACTAAACTTTTAACTTCCACTTTTTATTTTAGTTGTATTTTTGATGATTGTATTTAACGTCCACTTTTAATGTAGTTGTATTTTTGATTATTGTATTTAGGCTGAAGATGCCCTTAATTGAGGGCGAAACATGTCCCATGTAACTAAGAATTTAATTATGTAACAACTATACGTGATAATATAAGTATTGAATAGGTGGAATAAATTAAAACACCTTTGTCATTGTTGAACTGTTAAGTTTTCAATACGGACCTAAAATGAGGTTTATAACACCTTATCCCCAACCACAAACATGGCTTACAATGACTTTCGGGGTAAATGAAGCTCAATTTTCCGGTGAGTTTTTACACTTTAGGGATTTTCAGATAATGCCTTAGTACAATGCCGAGGAATGATTACTTTTATCAAATTACGAAATCACGCGAGATAAGCTGCGGGGAGCTTCCAGTGTATAATAAATTAAAAACAGTACACTGTACATTAACCAATATGAAATAATACTCCTCAAATACATACACAAAATAAATACACATATTACATAATTATCAACCAGCTCTACACATACAAGAGATACACTCACAGTTCTTCACCACTCGCACACTCAGCTGTACAGTGCACAGCTTTCAACAGGTAATCTCAGCATGAATCACTAACCAGTAGGGAATTTCAAAGTCTGGAACAGTTCACAGTAAAAGAATTCTTATACACAGATGCAGCATGAAGAGGAATACAAGGTTAGGGTCAGCTTGAGTGTTACAAATATGAAAGGAGACAAAGTAAAAATTTAAAGGAAATGTACTCAGGTGAGTTGCTATAAAAAAGTTTGTGTATTAATACATGTGATACTAACAACATTTTTCAGGTTATAGCCAGTGAAGTTCTTGATACTAAGGAGTCAAATGCATGTCACAGCTCAAGTTAGGAAAGGATTTAGACAACAGTTCAAAGCTTGCTGCAATTTCATCTTTCATTCCTTAGTTGCATCAACAAGGATTGTCACAGTAGTAGAGGAAAGGAAGAATTAAAGACTGGGTGAGTCTTAGTCACATGTCCACTTGTAAGACAACCAGGTTTATTTTCAATGGGTGCAGCAAAGCTAAAAATTCTGACATGCATTTATGGTATGTTTCATCCAATTTAGAGTTTAAGTCATAGTCTCACCAAGGATTTTCACTATTGTATTATAAAAATGATTTTGTTGTTTATTAGCAGAGGTGGATGAGGTGTACGTTGATGATGCGTAGAAGCTTCTGAGAATCGAGAATGATTTCCCAGGCTTATGATGTCTTTATGAGAAGCCTCTTTGTTTGTGCAAATTTGTTTAGTTGTTTAAAGTCAGCAAAACTTTTTCGAACTACATAAGAACCTTGCTTACCCGGATTAAGTGGGACCGGAACTGATCCAGATTATCGAAAATCCGGACAATCCAGAAAACTAAAAATCAAATACAGTATGTGTTATGTAATATATTAACATAAGTTGTACACTGTCCCCCATAAGTCCAACCCCTCGTCCACGTCGTGGGGGACGGGCAACGGTACGAAGTAGGGGATAGCCTGTAAGGGTGAAGTACAGCGGGGACCTTGTGTGCCCCAGGACCGCTACGGTAGCTGTGAAGGCCTTACAGGAACCCTGAAAAGTAACGGCTAACGGGGCTCTGGTGAAGTCCTTAACGGCAACTGAGGCGGAGAAGGAGACCTTTGGTACGGCAAAGTTGGCGGAGGAGGTAACCCTTCCTCTTGGGGTAAAATAAAGAGGAAAACCACTGCCTTGTGGTGAAGAGGGATCTTCAAAGGCTAAGGGAGACTACCCCAACAGAAAACAGCAGGCTTGGAGGCGTAGGTGGCAGCCCCACCACCAAGCTCGGGTGCTGTGGGCCAATAACTCGCACAACCTTAAATTACCTTATTACAGAAACATCAACAATGAGAAACCGGACGGATCCGAAGATGACGTCCTTTGGCTTGAAAAGGCTAACGAAAATTGGGCTATGGAATGTGAGGACTCTGCGGGAAAGTGGAAGGCTACGACAGGCAGTGGCATGTATGAGGAGTTATGGCCTGAACATCCTAGGTTTGAGTGAGGTAAGATGGAGTGAGTTTGGGGAACTGGCAACCCATGATGGAGCTACATTTATATACTCTGGAAGACCCGAGGGCGACGGAGCGAGTTATGGAGGTGTGGGTATATTAATGGATAAGGAGGCCAAGAGGAGCCTTATGGAGTGGTACCCAGTGACGGAAAGGATAATAGTGGCACGTTTTAAGACCAATATTAGAAACATTGTGTTGATAATATGCTATGCACCTACGGAGTCAGCGGAGGAGGAAGACAAACAGACGTTCTATGGACATCTTAATAGAACGGTTAAGAAACAGAAAAGGAAGGATATCATCCTAGTTGGAGGAGATTTGAATGCAAAAGTGGGACAGGACAACGAAGGACTTGAACATATTATGGGAAGGCATGGTTTAGGGGAACGAAATGAGAATGGACAGCTATTTGTGGACTTCTGTGCAAGCCACGATTTGGTTATTGGTGGTACTATATTTCCACATAAAGACTGCCATAAGGTGACATGGGTATCACCGGATCATAGGACAGAAAACCAGATAGATCATGTGGCTATTGAACGAAGGTGGAGGAGTTCATTGTTGGATGTGAGGAATAAGAGAGGTGCAGACATTGGTAGTGATCACCATCTTGTTGTGGCTACCTTTAGAATGAAAATACAGGCACAAAAGAGAAGGATAGAGCAAATAAGGAAGCGATATGATGTTGGAAAGCTAAGGGATGACAGAAATGTGAAAGAAGCCTTCAGGATAGAACTAAAGAATCGATTCCAAGCACTCACTGAGGTGGAGGATGAAACTATTGAGGAAAAATGGGTGAAGACTAGATCTGTATTTACTGAAGTAAGTGAAAATATCCTGGGTTTTAAGGACAGGAGGAAAAAAGACTGGATGACTGACCAGACATGGGAAATTATCAGACAAAGGAAAGAGATAAAGGAAGTAATGAATGCATGTAAGACACGAGCAAGGAAGGCAGAACTGCAATCCAAATATGCTGCGAAGGATAAGGAAGTAAAGAGAAGTGTGAGGAGAGATCAAAGGAAATGGATAGATGACCTATCTCAACAAGCAGAGGAGGCAGCCAGAAAGGGAAATCTTAGAGAACTCTATACCATCACCAGAGTTCTGGCAAGGAAGCAGATGCAGAAAAACCGTCCAGTCAGAAACAAAGATGGTGTCCTCCTAACAAACTCCGAGGATCAACTGAAGCGATGGCAGGAACATTTCTCTGCAGTGTTAAACCACTCCTTGGAGGAGCAAGTAGATGCAGGAGAAGGCGAAGAAGAGGAAGAAACCCAGCCTGACCCAAGGATTAAAGTCTGCATTCCAACAGTGGAGGAAATCAAGCGGGCATTGAGAGAGTTACATATTGGTAAGGCAGCAGGTGTTGACAATATTCCAGCAGAAGTCATGAAGGTTGATATGGATACCACTGCCAATATGTTGCAGCCGCTATTTGAGAAGATATGGCTTAATGGAGAAATGCCGACAGATTGGAAATGTGGGTTGCTGGTGAAGTTGCCAAAGAAGGGCGATACGTCAAATTGTAACAACTGGAGGGGCATTACGCTTCTTTCAATCCCTGGCAAAGTCTTCACCAGGGTTTTGTTAAACAGAATTAAGGAGTATATCAACTTGAGGCTCCGACGGGAACAGGCAGGCTTTCGATCAAACCGCTCGTGTGTAGACCAAATAAACACCTTGAGGATAATTCTGGAGCAGTGTGCTGAATGGTCATCTCGCCTCTATGCAGTGTTCATCGATTTCGAAAAAGCTTTTGATTCGATCAACAGAGAAGCTATGTGGAAGGAAGTGAAGCGGTATGGTGTGCCATCACAAATTAACAACCTCATTCAGGAAACATACCGTGATTATACATGCAGAGTCATACATGAGGGCCGTGTATCTGAACCTATATCTGTACGTTCAGGAGTACGTCAAGGTTGTATCCTCTCGCCAACCTTGTTCCTGGTGGTGATTGATGCGGTAATGCGAAATGTAACGCGAAATGTGAAACGTGGTATCCAGTGGGGATTGGCAAATAGGTTAGAAGACCTAGACTTCGCTGACGATGTGTGTCTCCTGTCTGAGGCACATGGTGAAATGCAATCAAAGATTGAAGACTTGGTAAAAGAAGGAAAAAAGGTGGGACTAACGATTAACTCAAAGAAGACCAAGGCCCTAAGGATGAACACCAACAAACTAGACCCATTTGTCTTCAGCGATGAACCGATAGAGGATGTGGATAGTTTCACCTACTAGGGCAGTGTAGTTTCCAAAGATGGAGGAGCAGTACAGGATGTTTCTCAATGTATACAAAAAGCGAACGGTGCCTTTGTTCGGCTCTATCCGGTATGGAAGAACAACAAAATATCTATCAGGACCAAACTTCGCATTTTCCGAAGTAATGTCAAGGCTGTTCTACTGTATGGGTCCGAGACCTGGAAGGTGACTAAAGTGATTACCTCCAAGTTGCAGACCTTTGTCAACCGCTGTTTAAGGAAGATTTTAAACATCTACTGGCCGGAAGTAATCTCCAATCACGAACTATGGAGAAGGACGGGTGAAACCGAGATGGCCATACAGATAAAGCGGCAGAAATGGAAATGGATAGGGCATACGTTGAGGAAAGGAAATGAAGCCATCGAGAGAGAGGCACTGGATTGGAACCCGCAGGGTAAAAGGAGGAGAGGAAGGCCCAAACAAACGTGGCGAAGATCTGTACACATGGAGGCAATGGAAGAAGGCAAGACCTGGAGAGAGGTGAAGAGGTTGGCTGACAACAGGATCAGATGGAGATGCTTTGTTGATGCCCTATGTTCCACAAGGAACAACAGGAATTAAGTCAAGTAAGTCAAGTTGTACACTAATATCTTTTTTCAATTGTACAAAAAAATATAAGAACACTTTTCTTACATTTACAACTGTTTTATGTACTAAAATAATGTGTGAGCTTTTTCCTGTTTTACATTTCTATAGCGTTTGCGCACAGCACGATCACAAAGATGTTTTACTAACATAAGTTCTACTGGTATGGTTTCAGTCTGAGATTCTAAATAGGCCATCAGTTTGTCCAGCTGCATTGTTGTATCTCCAAGAGTCATTGTTTCTTCTGATGGAGTGCCAGTTTCATTTTCAAAATCACCATCACTCTCGTCATCACCTGCCGAGGAACAAGAGGCAATAATTTATTCATCTGTCATTATACTGTAGACTGAATTACAGTAATTTTTCAACCAGATATTTACGTCGTTCACATCTATGCCCGAGCATCCGGGAATACATACAAATGTGTCAAGGAACACAGAAGAGTCTACAGTTTCCCATTCTCATTTCCAGGCAAAGGCCAGGACGGTACCTTTGATAGACCATGGCCGATTTACTTCCAATTCCTGTTCTTAACTATCCTTGGTAGGAAAGACATTCAAAAAGAATTGACCCCGTAAAAGAAATACTGTACGAGTAAAAATAAATTTTTACTATTTTCGATCTGGATAAACTGGAGATCCGGATTAATGAGGGCCAGATAAACGAGGTTCTTTTGTACATCTGATAATTTATTTATTTTTGCAGTGGGTATATCTTTGAAGGTCATCTGCTTGTAAGTTGTATGAACATGATTTTAGTGTAGAGGAGATCTCATTGATGTACAACAAATAATGTAGTGGTCCCAAAACACTTCACTGTGGGGTCTCTACTTTCCATGGTTGCAATTCTGAAATGCTATCATTGAGTTGATACCTGCTGCCAAGATCTTCAAGTAAGATGTAAAATCTTCAGTGTTAAAGAGTCAAACTAGAAAGATTCCATCTCCCTAATCAACAGCTGTAAGTCTACTGTGTCAAAAGCACCATCTGACATATTTCCATAGTGAGTCTGATGTCTTGTGTCACATCAAGGGTTGTTTTTATGAGGTCAAGGAGAGAACAGTAATTTAAATATTACATTACTCATTTTAACACAAGTTGTTCCAAAACTTTAGGAAGAACCAGGAGAATAGAGTCGGGCAATAATCAGAAGAAGTTACTTTGGAATCAAGTTTCTGAGGTATTGTACATTTCCAGAATGATGAAAAGGTAACAGTTTTAAGACAGTAGTTGAAAAGGTGTCACAACAGGAAAAATGGCACCCATAAAGTATGGATAAAATTGTATAAATGTGTTATCTACATTAGAGCTTCAGATTTAACTGAATAAAGTACCGGTACTTTCATGACATGGTTGCCATAACAAAATGTGGGCAATTACGCTGTGGGGTGTATGATTGGTACAAGTTCATGCTTCCTTATGTAATTGGGTTAGGAGGTATTCTAAAATATATGTATTAAGCTTGTTGGTGCATCTGTTGCCACTGACCTTTCATAATACCCAGTGAGCAAGTGTTACTTGTGTTTAGTTTACCTGAATGAGACTTAATTATTTATATTTCTGATTTCAGAGAACTCACTTGACTCAGTTTCTAACCACAACTTAGCTTTGGAAATCACATCCACTGAGAGGTCTCTTGTATTCTCACAAACCTGTATCATAATGAAAATAATATTTTCAATTTTCTCATTTATCCACGGGTAGGGAGGGTCACCAACTGTCACAAGTCATTTGGGAGCATGCTTGTCTTGCAGTCTGGTATCAAGAGCATTATATCTTTCAATTATTGTGTCGATATTGTCTAGAAGTAAAGTATCATTGCAGGTTAAGTTATAGGCATCATACCTTACATGATCCAAATTAATGTGTTTTAAATTTCTATAGGTGGTGAAGTTTAGGTTGTATTTGGGTACACAAAAGGAGCAGGCAAAGAAAATGAGGTCTCAAGTTGAGATTGATAGAATAGGAATTTGGCCATGATTTACAACCATCCGCAGATTGTTAGCTGTAGGATCGATTAATATATGAGTTGTGTTTATTTATATATATATGCAATTTGCAGGATTTGAAAGAAGGATAGGCAGGTTACAGAAAGACTTCATGTCTACGAATTTCCCAGTATGGGCTAATTCTTTCATTAGGTTGATACTAAAGCTACCTGCGATTATTACATGTTCATAGATAGGCACGAGGTCAAATCAACAAGCTTCGAACTCAGTCATGTCCACTGTGCCATGAGCTTTATGGACAAATGCACTGGGAACTTTTGCTATGCTAACAGTAATCTCAAGAAACTTTAACTCAGATCCCAGCTGAGCACCATGCAATGACTTACTTACAAGTCATTTCTATAATAAAGTGTTACAACACCTCTTTTCCTACCACTGGATCTGTCCCAGCATACAAGTTCATAGCAATCAAGTGCTACCAGAGAGGATGGGATGGTAGATGTGACCCAACTTTCACTAATATATAGGATGTGCAGCTGCCATTATTTCACCAGTGTGTGCAGGAAATATGACAACATTGTAAGAACTGTGGGAAGGGCATGATTCAATAGAATACCTGTGGTGACGAGAAGGGAAGGCTGGAAGAAATAGTGCTGAGTCCCTTACCAAGGCCAGCACCAGGTAGCAGATATGGTCCTAATTGTATGGTAGAATTTTCTTACAAATAAATTGACAGCGACAATGAATACTCACTTCATCTTCCTGAAGGAAAAAGAACACTAATTGATACTAGCGCCATAACATACACAAACACTCATACACTTAAGGAAAGTATAAAAACAATTAAATAAGGAAAATATAAAGCAATTAAATCTGAATAAAAAATTCATCAAATACATGGCAAATATAAATAATGAAATTCTTCATCCTGCAGATTCCATTAGATCAATCAGTTCAAACAATGGGCAAACATAACCTGTGGTCTCACTTTAAAGAAGAACAACAATGCGACCATACCGTATCCAGACTTCAGTAACGCCTAATGATCCCTAACTGCATTTAATACTCCCTTACAAGTTTTTGTAAGTGATTCCGTTATCAGCCATCTGGTACCCTTGGGAAAACTCTTTGCTTACCATACCAATCACTACAACATAACAAGTAAACTTCACCGTTCTGGCCGTTCCCTGCTAGTTATCAATTCACATGTTGACTGATGAGGCCTTCTAAATCTATGGCAGTGATCAATATTGTTCAGTGTAAGATCAATATTAAAATGAGATTTAACACAATGAACACAGTACCCAAGCACAACTCGGGTTTGGTTTTCTTAACTAATAAATCACAAGCTGGAAATATATTGGTGACTTCTGGTAAACATGAAGGACAGTGTTACTGTTCTTATACTGCCGCTAGATGGGACAAGTGACCCTTGCCAAATAGAATAAGAATGCTTGTGTTGAGCATGTGTTCCATGTACTTCATCTTATTGCTCATTTCTACAATGACATCACAGTGTTCAGTGTTTTGATTCTCTGAGCAATAGTCTCTTAGAGATCCTGATAAATAAAACATAAGGCAAGACCTACATGAGTGGGCAAACTTTGCTCAGAAAAGTCATTAAAAGAGACTTAAAACTATTGAGGATGTAGTTGAAATGGTATTGCAAAAGGTACAACACCCCTCTACGTTTATCTAAATATTTATACTTTATGACAGGCAATCAAAATTATCTTGACCTCTTCGCTCCACCAAAGTGAAAACATATTCATTGGGGATGGTTGCCTACGATGGCTGGACATGTCCACTGTATGGGATAATTTCCACTCTCCACTATCTCATGTTCACATTAATAAGACACAACAGGTTGACTAATTTCTTTTCTTTTAAAATATATATGTACTTCTGTCAAATATATTTGCACATGAATTAGTTGTTTTCATTCATGCAAAGCTTCCCATATTTCTTTTAGATCCATAGCTGTGGACGCAGATTTGGCTGAATCTTAATTTTCTTGGAAGTCACTACCTGATATGAGGATAAAGCTTCACCTGCACTACCATACATAGCTTCTCATGCATTATGAAATATTTTACTACGAGGCATTGGAGCTATCAATAGAAGTGCTAATATGTTGGCTGTGAACAAGAATTACATGGGAAATGCCAAGCATGAACGTCACTCAAACCCTTACTTTCTGATTGTCCCCGTCATCTAGTAAGTACCTCTGTTATTCACTATAGACTATTGTAACAATTGCTAGATGTCATAAAGATCAAACTTCTCCAACAGTCTACCATAAACACAACTGTTACAGCAATCCACCAGAGTGAAAAGGCTAATTGGGACTGTAAAAAAGGATTATCACTTTTTTTTTCTGTTACATTAATGCTAATGTTAAATATGAATATGCAGAAAAGAATACATATAGGCCTATGATTTGAAACAAATGCAAAAAGTTTGAAATGTGAAAAATATACCGGTATTGGCCTCCTTTCATATGGCAGAAAAACCAAATGAGTTCGGTGCTGAGATAAATAACTACAGTTTTGAATTTAAAACAGAATTGTGTACTTACTTCAGTAAGTGTTGATGTTATAAGGACTTGCAATTTGCCAGAGTTCAATGTATTAAATACATCTATCACTTTAAAATACACACATGTTTGCAATCCTGTGTCTCACCAACTGAAATAGAAGACAATTACTCTGGCTGTTTTACTTCGCTTCATTCAGCAGATCACCTTGAAATTCAATTTGGAATTCTAATTCTTCTTTTAGTTCATCCTGATCAAATGAGATAACAACCTGAAATTCACTAAAATTACAGGTGAGTGGGACGAGGGACTCTAGCGGTAGATTGGTTGCGCTGGTAACACTGGGTGCCTGCTGCAGCCGCACTTCGAAAGTTCTGAAGATAAGTTCGAAAGAGCTATTCTGCTTTATTTGGCTGCATTATGCATATATGAGTTAAGAGACTTACTATATCTTGTTAATATACTACTCATATGGATAGGCTAAATACGGGATTACATCTGCGGGATCACGCACTATTTATAGTCCTGTTGACTTGCTTATTAGGATGTATCGAGTAGGCTACAACTAGTATATATTAATTATAGAACAGAACTAGGCCCTATACACCTTATGTCATACGATTTCAACATTCAGGTAGCCGAAATTGTGCTCACTTGAAATTCCTGCAGACGGTTTATGAAGTGCTCTGGCACATTAGAGGTTATGTTCGTAGGGAAAATGTTAAAGGCACAACAATTCCTTAATGAAGCAAACCATACAGAAATAACATTTTTGAACGCAACGAAACTGAACAAAGTATAGCGGTAACTCCCTAAAAACATTTCCATATCAATAATAAACAGGGCCGTTGACATAGATGTTAAACAACAATCAATGATATACAACAAACCGACCGCTTCAAAACTAAACCTTCTGTAGGTTGGATATTTGTAACTATAGTATCACAGTACCCTTCACCCATACGAATATGCCCTCGGCACGAATCGCTTAGTTTAATAATAAGAAAATAATAATAATAATACCGGTAATAATAATGTGTATGTTGGGTATTCAGCCCGAAGGCTGGTTTGACCCTCTGCAGCTCCGCCAACAGCTGTCGTAAATAGCCTTGGCGTTACTGAAGAGGCGTACTAGGGAAATGAGGAGTGAGGTAGTTTCCCGTTGCTTTCCTCACTGAGCCAGCCGTTGCTATTACATATCAGTCAGCCAAGCCCACTGATAATACCCAGCATTAAGTTAAGTTGCACTAAAGAAAACAAAGGTCCGTATACCGCACATCTGAGTATGAAAACCAAAGCATTAGGTGTAAATCAAAGCAGGAACAATGAATCAGGTAATAAGTGGAGACTAATTTTGCTAATAAATATTCTACACAAACAAACAAAGACTGGAATATACGCATACACGCTATTTCATTGGAATAATGGTGAACTATACAGTTAATTTGGCAGGAAACGCCAGACTTTCTGATTGTATTTATATATATGTGCAGTGCCTATTCTGGCGGAACCTAGTGTTTACAGTGCACTATGACTTCTGGTATAGGTTAGAGCAATTTTGTTACTTTTCTTGATCTGTCTCTGTCTTATACTTCGCTTTGACAATATGAAAGTGACTGAGGTATGAGCGATGCTGGTAATGCCATTCCTAATGCAGCCAGTCCCTGCTATGAACGGTGTGAAACTATCGCTCATAGGGTCGGTTAGTGCATGCATTTCAGTGGGCTTGGCAGAATGATACGTAATAGCAACTTCTGGCTTGGTGAGGAAAGCAACGGGAAACTACATCACTCCTCATTTCCCTAGTAAGCCTCTTCAGTGATGCCTAGGCCATCTATGACAGCTGATGGTGGAGCTGTTGAGGATCCAACCAGCCTTCAGGCTGATGACTAAACATACATACATACTGCACCTGCCCCTACCCTAACAAGGCACCGGCATTGGATCTACAGGGTCGCACATGGGTCAAAAGTATATTAAAATAGGCGCTTATCTAACATTATCTTAAAGGCGTACTGGGTAGGAATACGGGTCATACCTAATTACAATGAGAACACATTCGAATTAAAAGTTTAACTCACAAACCGGTTTATTCAACCTTAATGATGATGGGAAATGGCGCATTAAGATACACTGATGAACTACATTAATATTCATAATTGTTATGAATTATCATGTGGACGTCTGTCCATTATGCTTGATAGAAATGAGTGCGTTTATCGCGAAGCGATGTATCGTGACATGAAGCGAATGGAAAATTTTACCGCAACACTGAGGCTATATTATATCACTAACACATAAAACTAACATGCACGCGACAACATGTCTGAGCAATCACTACTCTAATGAAAACCTAGATTTCCCAATGAAATGACGTAAAGGAAAATACTTACTTACTTACTTACTTACTTACTTACTTACTTACTTACTTACTCCTTGACGCTACGGTCCTTGCAGAACCTTGGTCTCCGCAACAATCTTTTTCCAAAGCTCTCTGTCGATTGCCTTGGTCCTCCATCTCCGGACTCCCATGGTACGTAGATCAGCCTCCACCTGTTCTATCCATCGCTTTCTTGGTCTACCTCTACATCGTCTTCCACCTGGATGCCCCTCCAGCATCTCTCTTGTAGTCTCCATTCGATGGACATGTCCTAGCCAACGCACTCTAGCAGTCTTCATGAAAGATACTATATCCTGCTCTTGGTACAGGTCTCTAAGCTCCTGATTAGATCTAATACACCATCCCAGTGCAGTTTTAACTGGCCCAAAAATCTTCCTCAATACCTTTCTTTCCCATGTCATTAACCTATATTCTTCTGTTTTATTTAATACCCAGGTCTCAGCTCCATATGTAACCACGGGTCTAATGACAGTCTTATAAATGGTCAACTTAGCTTTCCTGGATATTTGTTCATTTCTTAATGTTGGAATTAAGGCAGCATAGCATCGATTTCCTGCAGCCAGACTAGAATTTATTTCCTTCTTTGTTTCATTTTGTGAAGTAATCAGAGAGCCTAGATATCTAAATTCCTGTACCCTTTCAAAATACTTTTCTCCACACCTAAGTGCATTTGGAGGTTGACTAGATCTGGAACTCACTAGGAACTTTGTTTTGTTGTTATTCACTACCAGGCCAATTTGCTGTGCTCCCCTCTCCAATTCTTCATAGGTTTCGAGAAGTGCATTCTTTGTACGAGAAATAATGGCCACATCATCTGCATATGCCAATATTTGAATTAGTCTATGATATATGTTCCTTTCACGATTTGCAGTGATGGTACGCACAGCTGTTTCTAAAGCAATATTGAAGAGGACAGCAGACATTGGATCTCCTTGCCTCAAACCCACTTTTACGTCGAAGGTTCGCGATACTTTCCCTTGTACGCATACCTTACATTTACTTCCACTCAAAGCTGTTTTTACCAACCTAATCAGCTTCCCAGGATAACCAAGGGCTTTCATTTCGATGAGTAGTTTTCCTCTTTGCACTGAATCGTACGCTTGTTTAAAATCAACGTACAGTTGATACAGTGGTATGTTATATTCATAGCACCTCTCCAGGATGATCCTCATTGTAAAGATATGATCTATTGTTGAACGGTTTGCACGAAATCCACACTGATATTCTCCAAGATCCTGCTCTGCTTTGTGTGTTAGACGCTTAGCTATTATTATGCTAAAGATCTTGTAGCCTATGCAAAGCAGAGATATCCCTCTGTAATTTTCACATTTCAATTTATTTCCCTTCTTAAGAATTGGGTACACCAAAACTGTTTCCCATTCTTCTGGTACCGAGCTCGATAGCTGCAGTCGCTTAAGTGCGGCCAGTATCCAGTATTCGGGAGATAGTAGGTTCGAACCCCACTGTCGGCAGCCCTGAAAATGGTTTTCCGTGGTTTCCCATTTTCACACCAGGCAAATGCTGGGGCTGTACCTTAATTAAGGCCACGGCCGCTTCCTTCCCACTCCTAGCTCTTTCCTGTCCCATCGTCGCCGTAAGACCTATCTGTGTCGGTGCGACGTAAAACAACTAGCAAAAAAAAAAAAAAAAAATTCTTCTGGTAATTTCTCTGTTCGCCAGATTTCCAGTATCAACTTATACAATGCTTGTATCAATACCGTTCCACCATATTTTAACAACTCAGCTATTATTCCATCTTCTCCTGGTGACTTATTATTCTTTATCGATAAGAGGACACCTTTTACTTCCTCCAAAGTGGGTGGTTCACTATTGCATTCCTCAGATTCATCTTCATTAGATTCACTATTTGGCAATTCTAATTCATATTCTTCATTTTGTATTTTAACTGGATTCAAAACCTCCTCAAAATATTCCGCCCATCTATCTAATATTTCCGGGGTATTTCCAAGTAGTTGCCCATCCTCATTTTGTATGCAGCTTACTCTTGGTTGAAATCCACTTTTTCTCTGCTTTACGTTTCTATAAAACTTTCTACTTCTCTTATGCTCATAATCTTGTTGCATCTCTTTTATCAGATGTTTTTCCATTTCTCTTTTCTTTTTTCTACAAAGATTCTTGGCTTCCCTTCTACATTCCACATACGTTTGGTGAGTAGCTCTTGTTGCCCGTTGCATATATATCATCCTTGCTCTATTTCTTTTCTCCAAGGCTATCTTTACTTCCTCATCATACCAATCCTTCTTTGGCTGTTTCTTTCTTTCTCCTAGTACCTCCTGGGCTGCATTTGTGATGGCTTCTTTAATCACCCGCCATGATTCATCCACTGTTACTGCATTTTTATGGTTTTTCAAACCTTCTTCAACCTGTCTTTCATACTCCTTTCTCCTTGAATCATCATTAAGTTGTTCTTGGTTAAATCCTTTCCTCCTTTCTGCTTTACCTCTGACTCTTACCGCAAGCTTTTGTTTCAATTTAGCTTTCACCAAATAGTGGTCTGAATCTGTATCTGCACCTCTATAAGTACGCACATCTTGTACATCAGACGCATGTCTTTTGTCAATCAGTATGTGGTCGATTTGATTCTTGATGTTCCCATCTGGTGCCTCCCAAGTTTCTTTATGAATTCTCTTGTGCTCAAATGTAGTGCTACTGATTACCATATCCTTTGCTGTAGCGAAGTCAATAAGCCGTAACCCATTGTTGTTACTTTCCAAATGTAAACTCTGTGCTCCTATTGTGGGTCTAAATTCTTCCTCTTGTCCCACTTTTGCATTGAAGTCCCCAATTACTATTTTAATGTCATGTCTAGGTGCCTCATCGTACTGTTTCTCTACTTCTTCATAAAACTTATCCTTTAGTTCATCCTCCTTTTCTTCCGTAGGTGCGTGTACGCTTATAAGTGTATAATTGAAGAAGCGGCCCCCGATTCTCATGATACAGATTCTTTCATTTACTGCCTTGTAAAACATTAAGGTATGCTTCAGTTGTTTAGATATCATAAAGCCTGTTCCACAGATGTTATCGCCATTCCCACTGTTGATTTAAAGTATAATCCTGTAAATCGAACATCTCAATTTCCCGCCATCTAATTTCTTGTAGAGCAGCGATTTCAACATTATACTTTCTTAGTTCCTCTTCTAGCTTTCTGCTTTTCCCTGGCTGGAGTAGGCTTCTCACATTCCAAGTCGCTAATACAATCCATAACCATTTCCTCGCCTAGGTCGTTTGCCAATTTTATCCGTCCGGTTTGTTCTTACTCTTTGCGGCTTCTCAACAATTTTTTTTTTAATGGGATAGAGTTGTCAACCCTATGCCCAACCCCCAACCTGGAGGACCAGGGTATCCCTTTTAGTCTGGATCATCACCTTCGACCTGTCCGGCAAGGGAGGCCCTACCAGTAGCTAAGCTACCGCCGGCATAGCTCTCAGGATCTTTTGACCACACAAGCCCCATCACCACGACAAGGTAAAGATACCATCGATGGGGAAAGGAAAATACACAAATGTGGAACCACACCTGGGTTCGAACCGACACTCACTAGTATAGACATTGCCAGGCCGATGGACAGAACCACCGCTGACCTTATTTACAATCAAACATGACACATAGAACACATAAAAATCATACATGATATGCAGCAAAATACGCGAGGCACTTTAATCTTCCTTCTGACGCTGTAGGCTTCCAATGAATACGTTGAGCATCGAACTGACAACCCCTTGTGATGAAGACATGGTCCTGTAAACCCTATCTATATTATATTCAAACAATTAATAATGATTCACTGGCAAACATTAACATTATCGGCCGGGTCACTTGTTAATAAATCCACTACTCTGGCGTGTTGAATAAATCACATATCTAGCCGTTCAAAGAGGCCAACTTCTCTTTAACAGAAATGTCCCTCCTTCCTCAGCTACGGGACACCCATACACACAAAAAAAAAAAGAAACACAACTGGGGCAAGGTCGGAGACACGTCCGCCACCCCAAGGGTCAATAGCCCACATAACAAGCGTAACATTCCCTTTCAAAAGGAAACAAGAACACTTCACACTGAAGTACATCCACAAAATAATCTAAGGGCTCATAACTCGCGCAAATCACCTTGAATTCAACACATATTTTCCCAACAGTATCACGTCACTTTCACGACGCGACTCCGGTATTACAATGCTAATATTTGCGCGATTATTATTATTATTATTATTATTATTATTATTATTATTATTATTATTATTGCCATTCTACATGACTTACCCGCCGCTTTGATCATAGCTGGTCATCGTGTGGAATCTATTTAGCACCTGGTTACTTTATCGTCACACGGCAATACATTAATTAATCAATTAATATTCACACGGATTGATATTTGACACTCGCATTATAATTACATCCTGGTAAATTTAATCACCTAATCAATTTAAATCATAACGCTCCCTATCTAAATCTTTCAGGGGGGGTTTGGTTATCAGTTATACCGGCGCTTCGTAGTTCCGTGCCTTCACACCACATAGTACTTACCATTTTTACTTGCCATGCACTTATCAAATTAGAATAATTACTGTAATTAATACCTACTCTAACTGAAATCCCCTAAACTCATTACTACCGGTCTTCTGACGCAAATAATCAAACAAAATCTCCCATGATAAAATAATTGAATAAATCTCTACCACATGCAAAACTAAAGTATTATATTCCCTAAATTATTTACAATCAATGACTCAGACCTGTCGTCGGCTTCCTAAACTAAGAATTAACAACTACGCGCCCATTTCGGCGCTTTTTTCAACTGGACTACATCTTTAACCTTTTATAGCGTCAGCTTACGATAAACATTTCCCATCCCCACTAGGCATGCCAGATATAAAAAATTAATACTCATCTCTATCACATGACGACACCTTCGTCATTTCGGGAGGTCCATCCTGGGCTTATTCTTGGTCCATGGGAACCGCGGTGATTACTTGCATTTCCATACCACCTTGAAGTTGAGAGTCCATGGTTCCTTGCTGGTGGAGCCGCTGGCAGTAGATCCTGTGCACAAACACGTCACTGTTTTAATTCCACACTCTGGTTAACAGCGTTCAGCGTGAACGTCCGGTCACGATCTCGGATACAACTACGTAGTCCGCGGTTCGGTACCGAATCCCGTCTATCTCTCAGCCACTATTCAGTCTGCTGCTACGTAATACTATCGTGCTATAATAATAATAATAATAATAATAATAATAATAATAATAATAATAATAATAATAATAATAATAATAATATTACTTTCTGCACTGAATGTTTGCGACACAACACGGTTTTATAAAAACTAACACTGGTGTCACGGAGACCAAATCTCTACACTCTTTATGTGAATTCTATTATTTCACTTGAAATTGAAGTTAAATTCACTAGAACAAAGAACTAACGAGAGCTTAACCAAACATAGCTCCGCCGTCGGTAAGTCCCGAGTCCCGAGTGACGCTCATCCCTCACTGCAGTGGTTTTTACAAGGGAGCGATACCCCTTCCACTAATTTGCGTGTTGCCTATCCACGGCGCACTTGAGGTGTAATAGTACGGCTAATCAGGTGACCAATATTTAGTTGATGTGATTGAGACATATCCATTCAATTATCCTTCGGTGGATCTCCTTTAATTAATTAAGATCTGTCCGGCTTACCCTGCCACGCGGGGTGAACTCCCTCCGTCAAGGACGTGTCATGAGAATAAACAGATGGCCCCGGTACTTTTCCACGCAGAAGGAACACAATATTCTTTCTTCTTCTGAAAGTTATCAAGAAAGGGGACATTAGACACTCTAAATAAATGTCCCAGTTGACAATTATCTCTTTTAAATCAGGAGACGACTCCAGAATTCGAGTTTCATTAATTTCTAGATCGTAGATAATTAAGTTGGCTAGTCCGAATTCAAGATGGCTCCTATATTTCGTTTCGAAAAAGTTGGTTTCCCCTCATTCTCTGAGTCTTGAGGAGGGATGTCTTCTCTCGAGTGATGTCATGGGGAATCCCCATTCATAACCCCTCCTGCTAGGGTGGGTCGGCTTGGCGTCTGCCGCGAGTTCCAGCTACACAAAGGACCATATTGCGCGATAAGTCGCAAAGAAAGAAATCTCGTAAAATAACCTTAAAAGACTCAATTTATCTACCTTAATGGTATGAATATTAATTAGTTTCGGTATTACCTGTATTAATGATATGAATATTAATCAATTTCAGTATTGTTTTCCTTAAATAGCATTGCGTGCGTAATTACGAAGATCAATATCAACCAAACGTCCTTGGATCATGCCCCTGTCGGGTTCAATACATACATACATACATACATACATACATACATAGATACACATATATGTGCATATGTAACCTTTGCGAAAATAAAACGACATATTACTTTCTGATAGTAATAAATAATTACCGGTATGTTATGTTATTTGCTTTATGTACCACTAACTACTGTTACGGTTTCCGGACACACTGAGGTGCTGGAATTTAGTCCCACAATTCCTTTACGTGCCAGTAAATCTACAAATACAAAGCTGAGTGTTTTGATCACTTTCAAATATCACCGGTCGCATTGTTAATTAAGTTTGAACATTTATTTCACTATAATTACCGCCAGTGAATTTCTTTTCAGCTTACCTACATGTGCGAAGACATAATGTCAGTGTCTTTTAGATTGTTCTTCTCAAGTTTGATTAGTTTCTAGACAACGTAATAATACGCTACATCCAGTCAATGGTTTGCGGGTTAAGTATATATTATTGGAAGTGCAAACTTTAAAGAGACAGGTGCACAACATAAGGGAAGAGATGCCTTTATAGTGAGATTATTTCACAGTGGGAAAGGACTAAATTACGATAGTTAATTACTATTTTAAGAGGGTTATCTTATCTGGACATTACACAGAACACTGGGTCACGAGGTTCTAAGTCTTCACGTCTGTGTGATCCGTCACGACGGCTTACTACAAACGAACTAGAACGGACCGCAAATAAGGAGTGGAATGTTGATGTACATAGCTTGATTGGAGGTAAAACTTAACAATTGGATGTTACATGCTTTCAAAAAATTGGTTATTAATTCTGCAATGGGATCTGTCGGACGGTACAGCAAACACGAAACATTTAAAGGCAGTTGGTAGCCTGATTTGAGGAGGTTGGTTATGAACTCACGCCGTTGATGGTCTCGTATTTCTGGCATTGAAAGAAGATTTGATTTATGCTACCAAGTGGCTGGCGATAAATATTTTCCGGCGTACATACATGATTTAAACGGATCCGTATAATTGTAGAAATATGACGGCGTATGTATTTTCCAAAAGCGAACCACGGTTTGGCAGGAATGTCATTCATAAGAGTAAATCCTTTTATCTGTGATGATCGACGCCATTCCTCGTTCCACCGGTCTTTGATGAATCTTCGACAGTGTTCCCATAAGTCTGTGCGTGGAACTGTTACGGTACCGTACAGTGGCGGTGCGTCCTATATGTTCAGTCCTAGAAATATACCAATCTTAGTAACATGGTTAATCAAGTGCATATTTCTTTAATCACGTCTGTAAATTTGCGCTCGGGGCGATAATTTTGACTTCAACACTTGGTTGTTCTCCGGAACCAGCGAAAAGGTTCAACTTCTGAACCAATGGCGCGGGGTGGTGGGACGTAAGGAGGGTGCGCACGGCGCGGGGACGTGTGAGGTAGGGGGTAAGCCGAGAACAAAGCTGAACTTTCGCTGGTGACAGCGCCAGCTCTCGGCAGCGCTCGACACGATTTACATCGAACAAGCCCGAAGTAAGCCGAAGTATATTCTCAAAGCGCGCGGTTAAAATTTGCCGTATATGGTACGTTTTGAAGGGATTTTAAATTCACTATTTTGCGTTTTAGACATAATTAACCGCAATGAACCAGAATATTTTGGCAACTACGATTTGTATAACATCAGCAGGCGTACGTAGTCTATGTTTATGTCATTTTTGTAAACTTTTAACTAGGAAGAAGTGCCCATAAAAGCAAATTACGTCAAGATAAGAACATAATCAACAACGGGCTGCCTAACGCGTTCTTGAAGCAGTATTTATTTCTCACCCGTCAGTTCCACCACCTCTGGAACAGAACCGTAGCCAATATTTACTCAATACTGTATTTAGTGAAATGCTTTATTTTACCAGACGTTCGTAATCACGGTGTTTTCATCAGTCTGGAAACGATTACCGTTCGGTTACTTCTAGAGAATACCTTTCCAACAGTTGGTATAGAAGAAAGTGCAGAATAAGGCAGCTTGGCAGGCCCCTTCCCTCCCTGAACATTATTCAGAAGCAAACTAGTAGAAGTAAGGATTTTTATAACACATTCAAGCCACATGTTTACGAGAGGAATACTTGGTTGTTGGGGGTCAATTCAACAGTGCTCCAGTCTTCAAGGGTGCGTCGAAGGGCATTCGAAATGACATTCTGGAATGCATGTTGCAAGTGTGTCGCGAGATATTTTAGCTGAAGTGGCTACTGCAGACTTCGTCTCCCTGATAGCAGATGAAACATCTCATGTGTCTTCGAAGTGTCAGTTAGTCATTGTACTTCGATATGTATTAGATAATTGGGAGCCTCTTGAAAGGTTCTGGACTTTCTTAAACCCAGCAGGAAACGACGCATGATCATTAGCCGATTGTATAAAAATGGGCTCTCACTGAAGTAGTTGGAGAGCACAAAGAAAAAGTAGCCTCCCAAAGTCACGATGGTGCCAATATTATGAGCGGCCGACACTTCGGAGTACAAACAATTCTAAGACAGGTCTACCCGTTTTCATACTTTGTATATTGTTACATCCCATCAATTGAATTTAATTCTGGCCCAAGCAGCTAGCCAAGCAAAGAAGTGCGATTGTTCTTTGCCACCATTGGGGAGTTTCTAGCATTTTTTTCTCATTCGCCCCAGAGAGTGGCTGTTCTTGATGAGGTTGTGAGCAGAAGAGTTCCGCAAGGCTCAGCTACGAGGTGAAACTTGAAATCAAGATATATTCTTAGATTGCATGAGCATAAGGAAGCAATACTGGAATGCTTGTAGAAAATTGAAGACACGAGCAGACAAACAGCTACTATGAATCAAGCACATGGACTGCGTGTGAAAATACAACAGCCAACGTTTACTTTTCGGTTAGAGTTCTTTTACAGGGTTATGCCTCACGTGGACATTCTATACAACCAAGTACAAAAGCGTTCTGCTAACCCTGTAGCAGTGCGAAGTGCATGAAGCTCCTTTGAAACAGCAACTTCGAAAGTAAGGAAGAATGTTGACAACATCGTTGTGGAGTAAAATGTACAAGAAGATGTGAAGCTAGGTACTACTCGAGGAACATTGCGGCAAAGGAGTTGTGTGATGTGATTATAAATCACAGAAAAGAGAGGTTCAACTTCTCCAACCACTTCTTTGACCACCAATTCTTCCCATTCTTCCAAAATCATTTTCCGGAGGAGAATCTTGCGTATATTATACAATCTTATCCCTTTCTTGACAAAAATAAACTGAAAACCGAACTGTAAGTGATTTACTCAAGAAGTGATTTTAAAGAAATGAACAATGCAACTGTTGTTTTTTATAGAGAACAACCTCAAGGAATCTTTCGGGGGAGTGATGAAACCTTTGAAATTTCTTATTACTCTCCCCGTGACTACTTCTGAAGCACAAAGATGTTTTTTCACTTTAAAGCGGATTAAGACATTCCTGAGTAGCACAGTGGATAAACAAAGACTGTCTGCTCTCGCTATGTTGTCCATCGAGAAGGAGATGAACCATAAATTAATCGATTTTAATGAGAAGGCAGTGGACTTATTCGACGCCAGGAAGGAAAGGAGGATGGATTTCCTGTATACACAGAAGACAGCTGTTATACAAACGCCAGCTACGTCTTCAACATTGCTTTTTATTTTAAGGGGCCTAACATCGAAGGTCATCGGCCCCGTCTTCAACATTAGACGAAACTGGATTAGCTTAAGGTAATTACATTTTATATTCTCTGCCTTTCATTTCTTGTAGTTCTGGTAACTTCTTCGAGCTGCAGCCGTGTGCATTCAAAGGAAAATCACCTTTCTAGTCAAACAATGTCACCACTTTACATCTATATAAACATCAAATATAAATTTGGACACGTTAATTCTCAAATTAGTGAACACCCAGATGTGTTATTCACGCATCGCCACTGGTACCTATATAAGAGTCTAACCCGGTAACCACCGGAGCCTCATTTGCTAGTGTGTCAACTTTTATGTTGCCCAGGATGTCAGAATGCGTTGGTAGCTACGTGAAGATTAACATAACATTTCGGAGGGATAGTTCATAGCTTAATTTACGTAAATTCTGAATATACCAGTTATTTGTATGTTCATGGTTTTGTACCTGTCGTATTGCAGATATTTTGGTTGTAAGAGAAGAAGCTAGGTGTGGTAAAGTGTGTTTTTTTCAACTGCCAGTCGTGGAGAGTAAAATGCTACGCCTGCTCCAGTTGAAGACAGACGTTTTGAACCATCCGTCTAGAAAGTAATATACTGACCGTGATTGTTTAAAAGTAGGTTGATTCTACCTTTCGTCTTCTAGATTATCCAAAATTGTTCTTAATGAGATTCAGCATCACCGTTTGCAACATCTAAAGACGCAAAAACCATACATGTGTACGCCACGAAGGCGGTACAATGGAATATTTAATTTAGTTCTTTATTTAATAATAATAATAATTATTATTATTATTTTAGAACATAGCAAAAAATTAGACCACTCGATTGTTATTCATGTTAAGTGACAAATCAATCAATCAATCAATCAATCTTTATTTGTCAGCTCAGAACATTTTAAGCAAGCCTCGGACCTATGGGAGTAACGGAGTCCCACCCCCATTTGACAGGCGAGTGACTCCTTGGAAACAGCTTGGCGAACGAAATGGAATTCGATAGGGAGCAATCAATATTAATGGGGCTTATGAACGAAAGAAAGTAGAACTGGCTGAGTCAGCAAAGAGGATGCATCTGGATGTGTTAGGAGTAAGTGATATTCGGGTAAGGGGAGATAATGAGGGAGAGATAGGAGATAAAAAGTGTACTTGACCGGTGTTAGAAAGGGTAGGGCGGAGTACGAGGTAGGGCCCTTTATCAGGAATACCATTGCACATAACATCGTAACACGTAAATGAGCGAATGATGTGGGTAGTTTTGTCAGTTGGAGGAATTAGGACGAGAATTGTCTCGGAGTATTCACCATGTGAGGGTGCAGAAGAGGATGAAGTTGACAAGTTTTATGAAGCATTGAGTGACATCGTGGTCAGGGTCAACAACAAGGATAAAATAGTGCTAATGGGCAACTTCAATGCGAGAGTTGGAAATAGAACTGAGGGTACGAAAGGGTGATTGGTAAGTGTGGGGAAGATGTGGAAGCTAATGGGAATGGGAAGCGTTTGCTGGACTTCTGTGCTAGTATGGTTTTAGCTGTTACGAATACATTCTTCAGCCATAAGGCTATTAACCGCTACACATGCGAGGTTAGGGGTACCAGATCCATAATAGACTATATATTAACCGACATCGAATTCAGAAAATCTGTTTGGAATGTACGAGCTTTTCGGGGATTTTTAGGTGATACAGATCACCAAATGATCTGTAGTGAATTAAGTATCTCTAGGCCTAGTGTAGAGAAAGTTAAATCTGTCTGCAAACGAATAAACGTAGGAAATCTCCAGGACGAGGAAATAAGAAGTATGTACATGGACATTGCGCCGTTACCGCGTCTAGGTCGAGTCGCAGTAAGATCCAGACTAGCTCGAAATTACCGTTGATCTTCAGTTCAGTGTCGATTCGGGGTCATGAGTTCTGATAGAGAGTCGCCGAACGATATAAACGGATGAACTAGTATATATCTAGGCGTTGGACGTCTCCATCTCGCGATTCGGTTCATTTCCAAAAAAATCCTACGATTCTTAGCCTATGATCACTTATAAATACATGCTTAACCTAAGTAGTCATTGAAAGAACGAATAAGTTTTAAATAACATGACTTTATTAAATTAAAAAGATCTCGAAATGATTTGAAAATCATAATATATTGAAAAGAATCCATTTATTTCATCACATAACCAACCTACTTATTATTTACAAAGTACTTAAAGGCCTTAAATCTTAGTTTAAAAAGATAAATTCATGTCATATACATACTTTCAGTGGGATATAGAAAATGTTTCTGATGCTCATTATTCGATATAAATAATCAAATATAAAATCACGTTTCATATTATTGCTTAAATCATCCACCTAATTTATATATACTACATTTGCCAATCAATTCATAGGATGTCAATTAGCATTGCCTGCATATATTTGTTAATATTTCATTATCACAATCATCACACTTGTCAAACATCATAAAAAGAAAAACACTGATCTTTTCATTCATGTAAATCAAGGATTTCAAAATAATTGTCCCTAACATTCACATTTCAGGAAGAAAAGGTAAGACAAGTCATTAAATCAGCATTTTTGCTCCATTACTGCTAATTGTTTAAGTTATTCATAAAAAATTAATATTAGTTTCCAAAATTAAGTTAAGAGTTAATGTATTTATCATATGTGATCTGCCATGATGTTATCATTTACGCCTGACTTCGATTTAATATTCTTCTTCTGGAAACTCTTTAGTCTGACATCTAAGAAGACTCCACTAATCGATGTCACCATCATTCAATTACAGAAAACCTCTTCAGTGATACCATTTAATATGATGAAACAGGCCTCCTAACTCTATTTGAGTAAACATATTTTTGGTTAGAAATTCAGGACAATATGAGCTAAGTTCACATTAACTTCCCTAAGAAGATTTGTTTTTGATGATCTACAGGTATTTAACTAACATATGCACGTTATATGGATCGTATTTTGTGTTATATATGGAACATTGAAGGATTAATATGCGTTATGGTATCAAATATAACCATTCTCAACCTTAAATTGCGTCAATTAACTTAACATCGTCAATAAAATATCCATCTCTTCAATCTCGAAAAATTATCATCACCATCATTACACGTCTTGTTACTCGACCATTCTTCACATATATATCATCTGCTTCACATTTCACATCTCATGTTTCATTCTTCATTGTTATAACCACAATAATCAATCTTCACTTGACGAATATGACCTCATAATTACTATCCATCCACTTATATATTCCATTTTTTCTCAGTGTTCTTCAGATACCTCTCATTTTCATCATACGTCTTCCTATGACATCGATATAACCTGTATATGTCATTACATTAACTCCTTTTCGTAGTATAATATTCTAATATAATCCTAGCATTAACCACAATGTCATATCATATCAACAGCAGAAATAATATAACCTATTTACTCAATATTGATTGCATTACGAACGCGGGGTTTGGATATCACTAGTTAAATATATTCTAAATCAAAGGCCTTGTCATTCAGATCAGATGACTACCTAATAACCTCCTATGTTATTGAATCGATTGCCTTTCCACGTAACATCACTTCCTCTGAATGTAATTCACGACAGCACTGCACAGATATATAATTCACAAGAATATAAAGTGGCAGTTCTTAAAAACATGATATTTAAATTACTTAGAGTATCAATATTTTAATAAACTTACATATTCTTCATGTTTTCCCTCGTTGCTGTGTGTATGTCTAAATGCTTAGGACATGCTGTCAATACGATTGTGACACAGCCTTCGGGAAACATCTGGGTAGGTCTCTCCTTCTTCACCGTCATCAGGGAATAGGTTTGTTGGTTTCAAGTCCCCATCTCCAGACAGCCTTTGCCTCGGTCTTCTTAGCACATGACGTTGTTGGCCATTTCTTGCGCAGTTGGAACAGAAATATAGATTAAGGTGGTCAGTTTCGTCATCTTAGGGTACAAATCCTTCTATAATTTAGAAATATATTGATACTAATGCTTCTTTTAATCGAATCGTGTTAAAGTCCTGCAGATTACTAATATGGTTATCAAGTTTCAATTACAATGAGATTTAATTTCCTATTGCTTCTTTCTAATCGCTGTTGTACTTCTTATTTCCTTGAGAAGAAGTTTTGGTGCTGGGTACTTCATTCTCTTGGTGTTTCGTGACGTTAAGTGATTACGTAGCGATTTTCTCCCGCTGTTCTCTTCCAATTTATCAATTAACAGAAGTGCGGTATTCTCGTTGTCTCGCAAGATTTCTCCGCTGTGTGTTCCTATTTATTTTTCTATTAAAAACCTTCCTTTGTGAACATAATCTTCTTTCCGTATCAATTTGTCATAGCGATCTGCTTGAGTATGTTCCTTCTCGAATGGATTTTTTAAAATCATAATTATTTTTAACAATATTCCATCTTTCATTCTTTGTCACCGCCTTCTATATGTCATTTCTCGCCTTGTACCCGGTAAAAGTATGATCTTCTCGACATTTACGGTTTCATTAGCGTGTTATTTTTAATGTTTTCGCGACATAGCGCCCATTTTGGTTCCAGAATATTCACTGCTGACATTATTTCTCCCACGTCATTTTAAATATATTGCTTGCGATATATTTATCTATTTTCTTTATTGCAATGTGACTTTCCACTGTTATATCCTATGATCTGGCTCTGTTCTTTCTGTTCTCTCTTGGTATTATATTACGTGCTTCTTGTATGCGATGCATGACTCTGTTCTTCGATTGACTTCCAATGAATTTATTTGCGCCATTAATTAACTTGGAATTTTGTTATTCTTTGCATATTCGACATTTCCTAATCTTCCTGTGTATACCTAATTTATCATTCTCTTCTTTGGTAGCTTGAAGTTCGTTTCCGTCCGTCTTGATTTTATTTTCACCTTCGGGATGTGTTCATTTTCTCCACGATGATGTACTTGATGTGCTTCTGGAATAACTTTCAGTTCTCTTACGAATATCTTCGTCAGTACTGTCAGCGTTAAATAGGGATACTCCTTCTTGATCTTGCATGTCAGTTCTGCGCATATTTATGTCATTCTGCATTAGCAAAATCTCTGCTTGAATTATATCGATTTCCATTTTGGTTTTTGCTCTATTTCTCCTCCATTCTTCTTATTTACTTCAGTTACTTCCGCTGCCATTCTTTTCGTAAATCTTGTTCTTCCAGTCTTCCTCTTCTTCTTTCTTCCTCGAGTGACTTGTTGTTTCTCCTTTGGTTGTTCTATTATCTTCTCTAGATTTCTTCCTGCTTCTCAACTACTTCTTCTTGCTTTTGAATTATCTCTCCCTGCTTGTCCTCCTGTTTCTTGGTTTCTTCCCCTGATGACTCTTGTTGATTTTCATAATCTTCTTCTTTCATTTCCATCTCTTCAGTGACTTCTTGTTCTTCCTTATTATTTTCTCCTCCTACTTCTTCAATGACTTCTCGTTGTATTTCATGGTTTTCTTCTTTTCCTCCTTTAATTGTTCATGAATTTTCGGTGATTCTCTTCCATGCGCCTTAGTCATTGAAAGAATGAATAAGTTTTATGTCACATGACTTTATTAAATTAAAAATCTTGAAAATGATTTGAAAATACTAAAATCTTCAAACGAATCCATTCATTTCATCACTTAACCAACCTACTTATTATTTATAAAACATTTAAAGGCCTTAAGCCTTAGTTGAAAAAGATAAATTCATGTTATATACATACTTTCAGTGGGATATAGAAAATGTTTCTGATGCTCATTATTCTATGTAAATCATCAAATATAAAAATCACATTTCATATTCTTACTTTTGCCTTCACGCAACCTAATTCCTTAAATCGCCCACTTAATTTGTATATAAAACATTTGCCAATCATTTCACAGGATTTCAATTAGCTTTGCCTGCATCTATCTGTTAATATTTCACTATCACAATCATTGATGGTAGAATGAGTTCTTGGTTCAAGGTACTTACAGGGTTTAGACAAGGCTGTAATCTTTCACCTTTGCTGTTCATAGTTTACATGGATCATCTGCTGAAAGGTATAAAATGGCAGGGAGGGATTCAGTTAGGTGGAACTGTAGTAAGCAGTTTGGCCTATGCTGACGACTTGGTCTTAATGGCAGACTGTGCCGAAAGCCTGCAGTCTAATATCTTGGAACTTGAAAATAGGTGCAATGAGTATGGTGTGAAAATTAGCCTTTCGAAGACTAAATTGATGTCAGTAGGTAAGAAATTCAACAGAATTGAATGTCAGATTGGTGATACAAAGCTCGAACAGGTCGATAATTTCATGTACTTAGGTTGTGTGTTCTCCCAGGATGGTAATATAGTAAGTGAGATTGAATCAAGTTGTAGTAAAGGTAATGCACTGAGCTCGCAGTTGCGATCAACAGTATTCTTTAAGAAGAAAGTCAGCTTCCAGACGAAACTATGTTTACATCACTCTGTTTTCAGACCAACTTTATTTACGGGAGCGAAAGCAGGGTGGACTCAGGATATCATATTCATAAGTTAGAAGTAACGGACATGAAAGTAGAGAGAATGATTACTTGTACAAACAGGTGGGAACAATGGCAGGAGGGTACTCGTTATGAGAAAATAAAGGCTAAGTTAAGAATGAACTCGCTGGATGAAGCTGTACGCATAAACCGGCTTAGGTGTTGGGTCATGTGAGGCGAATGGAGGAGGATAGGTTATCTAGGAGAATAATAGACTCTATTATGGATGGTAAGAGAAGTAGAGGGAGACCAGGACGACGATGGTTAGGCTTAGATTCTAATGATTTAAAGATAAGAGGTATAGAACTAAATGAGGGCACAGCAATAGTTGCAAATAGAGGATTGTTGCGATGTTTAAAAAATTCACAGCGGCTTGCAGACTGAATGCTGAAAGGGATAACAGTCTAGTAATAATGTATGTATGTATGTATGTATGTATGTATGTATGTATGTATGTATGTATGTATGTATGTATGTATGTATGTCATTAATAGTGTAGAACATGCTATTGACATCGTAGCGTACATGTTATTTACAGATATATTACAATTTTGGTTGCGTGTGCCTCCCGCTAGTTTTAAATATATTATTAAAACGAAAATGTACCCTTGTTCAATGGACAATGTTGTCTGTAATCTGCTATAGGGTATATCCACCTGGTTTCTACCCCTCGTGTTGTGCTTGAAGAAGACATTTCGGTATTTACTCTCTATATCTGACTTACTCATAAACACCTGGCAGAGACCATTACAGCTAGAGACGGGTATATGTGTGTAGAGGACTACCAAGAAGTGTTTTTTATAACGTCTTGGTTGTAAGGCGTTGAACTGGGTAAATAAGATCTTATCATTTTTTCAGTTTTCTCGGCCGCGAAATAAAATGTACTTCGTTTCTGCACAAAAACATTCTAGGTTTAAATACCTAAAATACTGTTTCTGTATTTTATGAAATTCGAGTAACAAGGGCTGCAGAGGGTTAAGTTCAGCAACTGTTTCATCGACCAGCCTGGACAGAGACACCGTAGTCGACACCGTGTTACTTAGGACTCACTACATTCACCTACACGTGGAATGACTGTCATTTGTTTACTACTTTCTCCTTCCAACATACAAATTGAGAGGGCGCTGCCAGCAGAACACGGCGCGAAAATCAAATCAGCTGATGTTGGGCACCAACGGTGAATATGTTCGGGTTGTCGGCATAACCGCGAAGTTTCAGTAACCATTATCCAGATACGAGGCTTTTTCCGTATTATTGTAATACGGTGCATTTCAAACCTACAAAAACACGTATTTTCTTAAATACAGTAAGTGAAGTACGCCAATTTGAAGGAACATATAAAAAATGGTCATATTTTGCGCTGCTTACAATTGCAGTAAGAGAATTGGAAAAGGTCCTAAGACATCGATTTACAGGTAAGGATTAAAATCAGTAACTGAATAATCTTTATATAGACTGCCAGGGAAAACATGTGGAAGTCACAAAAATTACTTGTACTCTTCTTCGCTACATGTTTTCTTGTACCATAAAGGCCAAATGAATTATTGGACTTGTAGTTTGGTTGTGGCTTATACTGCTTACACCAAAGACCGAAATCCCATTGTGGAATTATCTTACCTTGTACATTTTTTAAATATATTTCTAGACCTCACAGCATAGCTATAAGTCGCGCAAAATGACTGTGCTACTGAACTGGATGTCCGGAGATAGAAGGTTCGAATTCCGGTCCTGACAGAGGCCACTTGAGGGAGGATATTCCTGAATTTCCTCACATTTATTCCAGGAAAGTACAATCCTTTTTACCTTCACAGGCTTCCTTATCCGGCCATGCTGAAAAACTGTTTTAGAAAATGTTGGGGAACAAACAGCAACAGTATTCTGAACGGTTTTGATGCTTTGCCCCTTACATTGCCCTTCTATTCCAGTAAGGCTTTCGACTAAGCAAGAAATATGTTAAACGTATGCCTGTCGCATCTACGCACTCTTAGGAAATGGTACCAACATGTTTATGGCTATCCTTGCTTTACAAAATAGCCACTAACAGCTTGAACGCTTGAAGTAGAAGAGGGTAATGCCAAAGGTAGTCCTGTCCTTTGTAGCCTCATTATTGTTTAAATGTCCATCAGGAACAGGATAGAATGGGATGGAATGGCCAAATGTGGTTATGTGGACGTGGGGACTGATGTCAATGATGATTCACTCCCAGAAGCAAAGGAGGCCCTTGTATTTCTGGTATACGCTATCAATGGAATTTGGAAGGTTTCCATTGCTTACTTTTTATTGATAATTTGTCAGGAGAAGTTAAAGCAAATTTATTAACCACTGCTCGGACCATATTGTATGACACTGGTATTCATGTTATTAGTTTAACGTTCGATGGGGTAGCCAGCAACTTGTCGATGATAACATTTCTACGCCTGGATATTCAGCAAACCAATGAGAACACGTTACTTGAACACCCAGGAACAAAAGAGCCAGTATATATTTTTCTAGATGTGTGCCACATGCCCAAATTGCTCAAAAATTATTTGGTTAGTCTGGGCATAATTTTTAACAATCAAGGTGATGGAATATAATGGACATGAATAGACAAACTAGTGGAAATACAGCTAGAAGAGGGAAATGTTTTGCTGGATTTGTGTTGAAGTTTGAATGCCTTATCAAATGTGCAGTACGTTCGAGTGCTCTGAGAAGTGCCAGAGAAAACTACAGACTATGTCTTAATCAAGGAGAAGATTTACTCTGGAGGCGAGGGATTAATCGTGGCCTCCAAAAATGTGATAGTATTGTGTACGTTTCCTGAAAGTGCACTCAGAAATATAACTGTGGTAAGGAGGAAAGAAGTTCATCAGAAGTTCCTCTGTATGGTGTTGAAGTTTTATGACCTAAAGGAATACTTACTTGGTCAAGAATGTGCACAAAGCCATGAAATGGACTTGCTGGTATAATTGTGAAGTGTTCGTCAGTTCCCCGCCCCTGCAAACCATGTGACTTTGCCTCAGTGGGGAGGCTTGCGAGTCCCCATGAAGCAAATGGCCGAGCCGTAAGTGCAACAACAACGGATGGGTATCCGTTGAGAAAAAAGACCAACGAATGGTTCATCGAAAAAGGAGTAACAGCCTTTCGGAAGATGCAAGGGTGGTAGTCTAGATGATTGACTTATATGGCTTTGTAATAATACTCAACATAGTTTAGCTGTGTAGATACAGCTACACGGCTGAAAGCAACAGGAAACTACAGCCGTAACTAACTCCCGACGATGCAGCTCTCTCTGTATAAATGATGTACTGATGATGGCTTCCTCTCGGGTAAAATATTCCGGAGGTAAAATAGTCGCCTATTCGGATCTCCGGGTGGGGACTACACGAGAGGGGACGATCAGCAGGATGATGGATATTGACGTTCTGCGAGTCGGAGAGTGGAATTTTAGAAGTCGAAATCGGTGTGGAAATCTAGAGAATCTGAAAAGGGAGATGGCTATACTGAAGTTAGGTGTAGTTGGAATACGTGAAGTACGTTGGCAGGAAGAAAGGATATTTGGTCAGGCGACTACAGAATTAACAACACAAACTCAAACAGGGCAAGTGTAGGAGTTGTTTTAATAATGAATAGAAAATATTGCAGCGGGTAAGCTACTACGACGATCATAGTGAAAGAAATAGTGTTATCAAGATAGACACCAAACCAATGCCCATCACAATAGTGCAGGTTTATATGCCTACTAGTTCGGCGGATGATGAGGAAATCGAAAGAACATATGAAGAGATAGAAGATATAATACAGTACGTAAAAGGTGACGAGAATCTAATTTTGAAGGGAGACTGGAATGCAGTGGTAGGCGTAGGAAGAGAAGGTAATACAGTAGGAGGAATCGGAATGGGACAAAGGAATGAAAGAGGAAGACGGCTGGTTGAATTCTGCACAGATCATAATTTAGTCCTTGCCAATACTTGGTTCAAATACTACAAACGACGGCTGCACACATGGACAAAACCTCGACACACTGAAAGGTAAAACATAGATTTAATCATGATTAGGCAGAGATTCAGAAACCAAGCGTTCGATTGCAGAATATTCCCTGGAGCAGTCATGGACTCTGACCACAACTTGTTGGTCATGAAATGCCATCTGAAGTTGAAGAAATTGAAGAAAGGAATGCAAGGAGATGGATCTAGACAAGTTGAAGGAAAAGAGTGTGAGGGTTCGTTTCAAGAAACATGTCGTACAAGGACTGAAAGAAAAGGCTGAAGGAAACACGATAGAGGAAGAGTGGATAATCATGAATAATGAAGTCAGTAGGGCTGTTGAAGAAATATTAGGAAGGAGGAAAAGTTCAATTAAGGATCAGTCCATAACTCAGAAGATACTAGATCGGATTGATGAATTTACGAAAATACAAGAAGTGAAGAGGGCAGAAAACCATACAGGCGATTAAAGAATGAAGTGGATGGAAAGTGCAAAATAGCTAATGAAGAATGGCTGACGGAGAAATGCCAGGGTATTGAATGTTTATGGTCCTAGAAAAGGTAGATGCTGCATACAGGAAAATCAAGGAAATATTTGGAGAAAGGAAATCTAGGTGTATGACCATTAAGAGCTCAGAGGGAAGTCACTTATTGGGAAAGAAGACAAAGTAGAAAGATGGCAGGAACACATCCAACAATTGCATCAAGGTAAAGACGTAGATGACTTGGTTCTGGAACAAGAAGAGGCTATTTATGCTGATGAAATGGGAGACGAAATTTGAGGTCAGTGCTTGACAGAGCTGTGAGAGACGTAAGTAGGAACAGGGCACCTGGAATGTGTGAAATACCCTCTGAATTACTGACTGCTTTAGGAGAAACCAGTAGGGCAAGGTTATTCCATCTAGTGTGTAAAATGTATGAGACAGGGGAAGTGCCACCCGATTTTCGGCAGAATGTTGTTATACCTATTTCCTAGAAAGCCGGTGCGGACAAGTGTGAAAACTACCGCACCATTAGTTTAGTATCTATGTCATGCCTGAAAAATATTTACACGTATTATTTACAGAAGAATGTGAAAACAAGTTGAAGTTGTGTTGGGAGAAGATCAATTTGACTTCAGAAGAAATGTAGGAAAACGTGAGGCAATCCTGACTTTACGACTGATCTTAGAGGATCGAATTAAGAAGGAAAAGCCCATGTACATGTCGTTCGCAGATTTAGAAAATGCATTCGATAATGTTGACTGGATCAAGCTAATTGAGATTCTGAAGGTGATTAGGATCAGATACCGAGAACGAAGAATTATCTTCAATATGTACAAAACTCAGCCTGCAGTGATAAGGATCGAGGGCTTTAAAAGTGAAGCACTAATCCAGAAAGGAGTGAGATAACGCTGCAGTTTGTCCCCTCCGTTTTAATGCTTACATAGAACAGGTAGTAACGGAAATCAATGAGGAATTTGGAAATGGAATCACAATCCAAGGAGAGGAAATCAAAACTTTCAGATTTGTCGATGATACTGTTATTTTATCTGAGAATGCAGAATATCACGAGAAGTTGCCGAATGGTAGGGACGAAGTCTTGGATAAAGAGTACAAGATAAAAATAAATAAATTCAAAACAAAATTTATGGAGTGCAGTCGAACGAATGCAGGTGATGCAGGTAATATTAGATTAGAAAATGAAGTCTTAAAGGAAGTAGATGTATATTGTTACTTGGATAGTAAAATAACTAACGAAAGCAGAAGTAAGGAGGACATAAAATACAGACTAGCAAAGGCATGGACGAGCTTCATTAAGTAAAGAAATTTGCTCACTTCAAACATGTCTTTCAAGACTTTCGTGTGGAGCGTGGCATTGTATGGAAGTGAAACATGGACGATAACTAGCTCAAAAAGAAAGAGAATATAAGCTTTTGAAATGTGGTGTTACAGAAGAATGCTGAAGGTGAGATGGATATATCGAATCACGAATGAAGAGATACTGAATCGAATTGGTGAGAGGAGATCGATTTGGCTAAATTTGATGAGAAGAAGAGATAGAATGATAGGACACATCTTAAGACACCCAGGACTTGTTCAATTGGTTTCTGAATGAAGTGTAGTTGGTAAGAACGGTAGGGGTAGACAAGGGTATGAATATCACAAGCAGATTAGAGCAGATGCAGTTGTTACGTAGAAATGAAAAGGTTACCACAGGTATGGTGGCATGAAGAGCTGCATCAAACCAGTCTATGGACTGAACACTCAAACAACAACAACAACAACAACAACACATCACTTCCAGAATGCGACATGAATGCGCTACTTAAGAGGAGAAAAGAGACAGGGAAAGTAAAAAGTGTATTGAACTAGTTTATTTTTTACAGTCATCAGTGATTTAGGACAATATTCTCAAGACATGCGTTTCTCAGGTTTTCACAATATTCCTGATCTTCTTCCTGGAGAAGAATGGTGTATGACTTATATGTAAGTATTTTGTCCTGCATTGTATCATACATTATGGTATTGACTGGCCGCAAATGTTTCGGTGAGTTGTAGGCTACATGGCTTCCTGTCTTATATCATATTGTAAATTTTTTTACATTTTTAAGGATAGTTTTATGAATGCTGTGATAGGTTTCATCAACTCAGTTACAGTTCGATATAGCCTGAGCATTTAGAAGTGTTGAACAACTTGTTGAGTGTGTGCTATTATTCAAACTAAAATGGCTGATAGGTTGTTGCTTGCACGTTCATGGACGATGGCGACTGATAACTTAGTTGTTAGGCCCTGTAAAACAGTAATTATCAACATGCATAATTGTATGGTACATCTACACTGATCAGCCAGAACATTGCGACCTAACAGGCGGTATGTCCACTTTGGCAAGGATAACAGCGGCTACGCGTCTTGGCATGGAAGCAATGAGGCCTTGCTCGTTCGCTGGAGGGAGTTGGCACCACATCTGCACACACAAGTCACATAATTCCCGCAAATTCCTGGGAGGGTAACATGACGCCACGTTCAATCACATCCCAGATGTGTCCGATCAGGTTAAGATCTGGCGAGTTGGAGCCAGCAAATCAATTGCAACTAGCTACTGTGTTCCTCGAACCACTCCAACACACCCTTGTCCTTGTGACATGGCGTATTATCTTGTTGAAAATGCCACTGCCGTTGGGAAACATGATCGTCATGAAGGGGTGTACGTGGTCTGCAACCAGTGTAAGACACTATGGTGCCTTGCACGAAATCTACTGGACCCACGTGAATGCTCCCCAGAGAATAAAATTGAGCCGCCACCAGCTTGTCTCCGTCCCACAGTACAGGTGTCAGGGAGCTGTTCTCCTGAAAGACGACGGATTCTCACCATCCCATCGGCATGATGAAGAAGGTATTGGGATTCATCAGACCATACAACGCTCTGCTACTGCGCCAACGTCCAGTGACGATGGTCACGTGCCCATTTCAGTCGAAGGTGCCGATGTCGTGGTGTTAAAATTGGCACATGCATGGGTCATCAGCTGCGGAGGTTCATTCTTAGGAGTATTCGGTGCACTGTGTTCAGAAACACTTGTACATTCCCGCATTAAAGTCTGATGGTAGTTCCGCACAGTTCGCCGCCTGTCATGTTTCACCACTCTGCCCAGCCTACGACGTCCGACATCTCTAACCCATCGATGTTTGAATGTGGTTTCACCTTAGTCTCGCCACTTGTAACCACAACACTCCTAGTACAGCCGATAGGTCGTGCAATTTCTGAAATGATCGTGTCGAACCTCCAGGTCTTCACAATTTGCCCTCGGTCTAAGTCAGATAAATCGCGAGCATTCACATTCTACACACGGACAGCACGATCATTGATAATACATGGACCGTGCGTGTGTCTGGCTAGCAGTTATTCCTCGTCAGGTGACACTGATATTGCCTGGACGAGTGTATATACACCTAAGGAAATGGAAATTGCAACACCATGAAGGCATTGGTTGTTTGTATTGATTTTCAAGATATGGAACGATGCCATGTAGAAATGTAAATGATCAAAGTTTCAGACCCATTGGATTGTTGCTACAGGTCTCCCCACGTGATTGGTCGCAGAGGAATCAACTCCAGTATACGGACTCTGGTGTAGCATAGTTGACTTGCAGTCTGTGCAGTGAAGTGTTCCCCGTTAAACATGCCTCGACGACAGAGAAGAGCACGCTATCAACAACTGTCGCCGTTTGAGAGGGCTCTGATAATTGGGCTGTGTGAGGCTGGATTATCGCTAAGGACTGTCGCTGCACGTGTTGGCCTACAGGCATCTACGGTACAACGTGTATGGCAGCAGTGGTCAAATGAAGGTACCCACACTCGTTGACCTGGCACAGGCCCAGGGGGACGGACAACTGTGAGAGAGGATCGCCGCATCATTCGGATGGCCCGAATGGAACCCCATGCAACAGCAGCGCAAATTCGAGCAGCTGTGGCACCCCACGTTACACAAGAAACAGTTAGTAATCGCCTGCGTGCAGCTGGCTTACGAGCCCGTATCCCTGCAGAAGGTGTTCCACTGACCCCACAACAGCGACGTGTGAGGCTGGGCTGGTGTCGAGAAAGATCGACGTGGGTCGACGAATGGCATAGGGTCATCTTTAGTGATGAATCGCGCTTCTGTCTTGCCCGCAGTGATCGTCGGAATCGTGTGCGTCCACGTACCGGGGAGAGGGGCCGCCCAGATCTTATTGTCGAGAGGTACACAGGGCCATCACCAAGCATTATGGTCCGGGGAGCTATTGCCTTTAATGTGAAATCACAGTTAGTGCTTGTTGAGGGCACTATGACTGCTCGACAGTACGTTGATAGGGTACTCAATCCAGTGGTTGTCCCTATGATGGCGAACATTGCTAATGGGATGTTTCAACAGGACATTGCCCGAGTTCACACTGCATGCATCTACAGAGAAGCTCTCCACGACATCACAACCTTAGAATGGCCCGCCAGATCCCCGGACCTCAGTCGTATTGAGCATGTGTGGGACATGATGGGTCGCCAACTGGCCAACCGTCCTCAGCCACCCACAACTCTCTAACAACTGACCCGTGCAGTGCAGCAAGCATGGGCCACAATTCCTCAGGAAGCGATCCAGGGCCTTATTGACTCCGGGCCTCGACGAATTCATCAATGTATTGCAGCTCGTGGTGGGCAGATCCTGTATTGATTGTTGTCCAAACTTGCGTTCAGAGGGACCTGAAAATGTAATCATCGAATCATAACCGAACACTCGTCCTGCATGTTCAATTGTAGCAATGTAGCACCACTCCTTCTGGGCGTTAAAATTTCCATTTCCTTCAGTGTAGATAGTACGTAGGAGGTCATAATATTCTGGCTGATCGGCGTATAAACTAATTGTGAAGGTCTGTGTATAAGTGTGGTTTGTAGTGATAGCTGATTTTAAGGGCAGAACCTCGAGGTTATCAGCTGCAGTAAGTAATCAGACTTTCAAATTTTCTTTGACGATAATTATCCTAGGTGTAATGGAACAAGGAGAAATGTGATACATATGAACCAAGAATTCCATACTATGCCTAGAAATATAATATGGACTCCATAGGTGTTTTAGGATTGATGATAGGGGCACGAGGCACTATTACTCACACATTTCACAAGTCTTGAAAGAAAATTAATTTGCATAACCAATTTATTAAGGACATTGGGTTAGCAGCTCTGAAAGGATCGTTAGCAATAGTAAAAAGTCATCTATGCTCTTACCTATGTCTTTGTCCTATGACGAATTATTGATTGATACATATTTTTAAAAAATATTAAGTAGGTTTTAATATAGTATGCCTATCATTTATGGACATATTTTAAAGGACCCTTATAATCATTAATCAAATTTTCATGTAAGCTTTCTCTTTCTGGCAGCCTCCAAATGGGGGAAGCAGAAATAAGTGCATGTCTCTCTCTCTATCGGCCACGTTTCTTGATTACATACACTAGATAAGAACATATCTAAATTCAAGGGTTCAGAAAGTGAAAGTAGGAAATAATGTATCACAGGAAGAGGAAGTCAGTAAGGGAATTGCACATGATAGTATAATCGGTCCATTAATTTTCTCTAGATACGCAAACAATTTGGGAACAACATAACATCAAAAATAAGATTGTTTGCAGATAACATAATTCTTTTTAAGTAAATGAATAGCAATGAGGATTGTTCAGAATTACAAAGGGACCTGAGAGTATACAACAATGGGTTGAAGAGAATAATATGAATGCTAATGGAGGAAAATCAACTGCTAAAACGTTTACAAACAGGAGCTTCAAAACTGATTTTAATTATACTTTGGATGAGGTAATTATCCCGAAAGATGGCAAGTGCAAATACTTAGGTGTGAGATTTAAAAGTATTTTGCACTGGAAGTGTCATATTGATGACATTGTTGGGAAAGCATACAGATCGATACATGTCAAAATGAGGCTACTTAAAGGATGTAACAAAGAATTAAAAGAGAAAAGTTACTTAAGTATGGTTTGTCCATTATGGGAAAATGCAAACAGTGTTTCGGATCCTCACCAAGAATACCTAATAAAAGAAATAGATGGCGTGCAGAGGAAAGCACCAAGATTTGTAACAAGGAATTTCAGGAGAAAAAGTAGTGTATCAGAAATGTTAGAGAAAGTCGGACTTATAGGATTATATAGAGCGTATAGAAAGCATGAGGAGAAATCTGTGAGAGGCTTCAGTTGGAAAATAATGATATTGGCAGGACTGACCAGCAGTATAAAATTAGAAGGAATTTTAGCCGAAGCGATTAGGGTAAATTTTCATCTATTGGGAAGGGCGTGTAGGAATGGAACAGTTTACCTAGGGTAGTGTTTGATCCTTTTACAAAATATGTACAGATATTCAAGAAGAGAATGAAGAGCAACAGAGAAAAGAAATGTTAGAGGGCATTCGACCTGTGCAGGTTATGTAAATTTTAAAAAAATGTGAATAAATTTATTCCGGTGGTTCATGTTAGTGGGTTACTGTAGTCACGTCCTAGTTCGTGAACCATGGGCAACGGCTGAGTGGCCTAGTAAGTGGTCCTGAGAGTCGGGATACCAGTTGTTATGGAATGGGAGTGGGCATCTCGGACATATTCTGAGTCTTGGCCCTCCTTGTGCTCAGGCAGCTAGGACTATACAATCCATCGGTGGTCCATAACCCGTTAGAGGAGAGATCCTCACTTGGACTATGTGCAAGTAGGGCAGCATCCTGCTTCATGAATCGACCGAGCTCAGAACATTTTAAACAAGCCTCGGACCTATGGGAGTAACGGAGTCCCACTCCCATTTGACAGGCGACGGACTCCTTTGAAACAACTTGGCGAACTAAATGGAATTCGATGGGGAGCTATCAATATTAATGGGTCTTATGGAAGAAAGAAAGTAGAACTGGCTGAGTCAGCAAAGAGGATGAATCTGGATGTGCTAGGAGGAAGTGATATTCGGGTAAGGGGAGATAAGGAGGAAGAGATAGGAGATTATAAAGTGTACTTGACGGGTGTTAGAAAGGGAAGGGCAGAGTCTGGGGTAGGGCTCTTTATCAGGAATATCATTGCACGGAACATAGTTTCTGTTAGGCACGTAAATGAGCGAATGATGTGGGTAGATTTGTCAGTTGGAGGAATTAGGACTAGAATTGTGTCCGTGTATTCACCATGTGAGGGTGCAGAAGAGGATGAATTTGACAAGTTTTATGAAGCATTGAGTGACATCGTAGTCAGGGTAAACAGCAAGGATAGAATAGTACTAATGGGCGATTTCAATGCGAGAGTTGGGAATAGAACTGAAGGATACGAAAGGGTGATTGGTAAATGTGGGGAAGATATGGAAGCTAATGGGAATGGGAAGCGTTTGATGGACTTCTGTGCTGGTATGGGTTTAGCTGTTACGAATACATTTTTCAAGCATAAGGCTATTGACCGCTACACATGGGAGGCTAGGGGTACCAGATCCATAATAGACTATATCTTAACAGACTTCGAATTCAGGAAATCTGTTAGGAATGTACGAGTTTTCCGGGGTTTTTCGATGATACAGACCACTATCTGATCTGTAGTGAACTAAGTATCTCTAGGCCTAAGGTAGAGAAAGTGAAATCTGTCTGCAAACGAATAAGGGTAGAAAATCTCCAGGACGAGAAAATTAGACGGAAATACATGCATATGATTAGTGAGAAGTTTCGAACAGTAGACATTAAGCAGGTTCAGGATGTGCAAAGTGAATGGGTGGCATACAGGGATGCTGTAGTAGAAACAGCCAGGGAATGCCTTGGAATAACTGTGTGTAAAGATGGGAAAAGGCGAACATCTTGGTGGAATGATGAAGTGAGAGCAGCTTGTAGACGTAAAAAGAAGGCTTATAAGAAATGGCTCCAAACAAGGGCCGAGGCAGATAGGGAGTTGAATGCAGATGAAAGAAACAGAGCGAAACAAAGAATTGTTGAATCCAAAAAGAAGTCATGGGAAGATTTTTGGTAACAACCTGGAAAGGCTAGGTCAAGCAGCAGGGAAACCTTTCTGGACAGTAATAAAGAATCTTAGGAAGGGAGGGAAAAAGGAAATGAACAGTGTTTTGAGTAATTCAGGTGAACCCATAATAGATCCCAGGGAATCACTGGAGAGGTGGAGGGAATATTTTCAACATTTTCTCAATGTAAAAGGAAATCATCCTGGTGGTGTTGTGAACAGCGAAGCTCAAGGGGAGGAGGAAAATGATGTTGGTGAAATTATGCTTGAGGAAGTGGAAAGGATGGTAAATAAACTCCATTGTCATAAGGCAGCAGGAATAGATGAAATTAGACCTGAAATGGTGAAGTATAGTGGGAAGGCAGGGATGAAATGGCTTCATAGAGTAGTAAAATTAGCGTGGAGTGTTGGTAAGGTACCTTCAGATTGGGTAAAAGCAGTTAATTGCCCCTATCTATAAGCAAGGGTACAGGAAGGATTGCAACAACTATCGAGGTATCTCACTGGTTAGCATACCAGGCAAAGTATTCACTGGCATCTTGGAAGGGAGGGTGCGATCAGTCGTTGAAAGGAAATTGGATGAAAACCAGTGTGGTTTCAGACCACAGAGAGGCTGTCAGGATCAGATTTTCAGTATGCGCCAGGTAATTGAAAAATGCTACGAGAGGAATAGGCAGTTGTGTTTATGTTTCGTAGATCTAGAGAAAGCATATGACAGGGTACCGAGGGAAAAGATGTTCGCCACACTGGGGGACTATGGAATTAAAGGCAGATTATTAAAAACAATCAAAGGCATTTATGTTGACAATTGGGCTTCAGTGAGAATTGATGGCAGAATGAGTTCTTGGTTCAGGGTACTTACGGGGGTTAGACAAGGCTGTAATCTTTCACCTTTGCTATTTGTAGTTTACATGGATCATCTTCTGAAAGGTGTAAAATGGCAGGGAGGGATTCAATTAGGTGGAAATGTAGTAAGCAGTCTGGCCTATGCTGACGACTTGGTCTTAATGGCAGATTGTGCCGAAAGCCTACAGTCTAATATCGTGGAAATTGAAAATAGGTGCAATGAGTATGGTATGAAAATTAGCCTCTCGAAGACTAAATTGATGTTAATAGGTAAGAAATTCAACAGAATTGAATGTCTGATTGGTGATACAAAGCTAGAACAGGTAGATAATTTCAAGTATTTAGGTTGTGTGTTCTCCCAGGATTGTAATATAGTAAGTGAGATTGAATCAAGATGCCGTAAAGCTAATGCAGTGAGCTCGCAGCTGCGATCGACTGTATTCTGTAAGAAGGAAGTCAGCTCCCAGACGAAACTATCTTTACATAGGTCTGTTTTCAGCCCAACTTTGCTTTACGGGAGCGAGAGCTGGGTGGACTCAGGATATCTTATTCATAAGTTAGAAGTAACAGACATGAAAGTAGCAAGAATGATTGCTGGTACAAACAGGTGGGAACAATGACAGGAGGGTACTCGGAATGAGGAGATAAAGGCTAATTTAGGAATGAACTCGATGGATGAAGCTGTACGCATAAACCGGCTTCGGTGGTGGGGTCATATGACGCGAATGGAGGAGGATAGGTTACCTAGGAGAATAATGGACTCTGCTATGGAGGGTAAGAGAAGTAGAGGTAGACCAAGACGACGATGGTTAGACTCGGTTTCTAACGATTCAAAGATAAGAGGTATAAAACTAAATGAGGCCACAACACTAGTTGCAAAACGAGGATTGTGGCGACGTTTAGTAAATTCACAGAGGCTTGCAGACTGAACGCTGAAAGGCATAACAGTCTATAATGATAATGTATGTATGTAATTTATTCCATCCCCTGGTCTCTGGAGATTGGAGAGCTGAAATAGGGGACTGCCTGTAGGGGTGAAGTACAGTGGAGAATTTCAGGGCCCTGGGATTACTACGGTAGCTGTGAGGGCCCGTCAGGATCTCTGAAAAAGCGGTGGCAAAAGGGGCTCTGTTAAGACGCAGCAGGTCGTTATGCGACTTAAATTCCAAACTGGGTAAAAATACATTAATAAATGCAATGTAAAGTTTAACCTTATAGCAGTTCCTTAATATTATTTGAAATAATTCCACATACTCTATATGAGTTGACTATGTTTTTGAGTACAGGAGATATTTTGTAAACAATATACATTTATTAAGGATAAGCTGTGTGTTTAATAGAGAAAATTGTTAGAGTAAATTGTTTAATATTGTATTCTAGGAAAATGTCCATTTATTTTTTAATTTAAAATTTAGTGCTTGGTAATAATATATTTTCTGCACCATTTGCCACCGAGCTAGGCACCGCATTTGCAAATAAGGTGATTTGATTTGATCTTTTTTTTGCTAGGGCTTTACGTCGCACCGACACAGATAGGTCTTATGGCGACGATGGGATAGGAAAGGCCTAGGAGTTGGAAGGAAGCGGCCGTGGCCTTAATTAAGGTACAGCCCCAGCGTTTGCCTGGTGCGAAAATGGGAAACCACGGAAAACCATCTTCAGTGCTGCCGGTAGTGGGATTCGAACCTACTATCTCCCGGATGCAAGCTCACAGCCGCGCGCCTCTACGCGCACGGCCATCTCGCCCGGTTTGATTTGATCTATAGGGCTTAATCAGCATAATATCGGCATGATAAGAAATGCAGGTTATTGCTATGGATTGTCGAGATTACTGTTTCCAGAACTGTAAAAATATTCTTAAAATTACTATTTTAGACAAATATTACGGAAAAATTATAAACGAATGTAATTAGAAGACATGACTAAAATAGGTTAATCGCGCAAAGCCCATTCTCGCCAACGTGTCTCTTAACTGATATGTAAACACATCGAAATATTACACACATATATAATGGTAACAGTTTTCATACAAAAAAATAGGACACATTCCTAGGGAATTGTATTTATTACCATCTTCAATAGTTTAAATAATTCAATCATGAGGAACATACTTAAATCGGAATTTAGACACACTTCGTAATGATCTTCTCAAGGAAGACCGCCATTTTTTGCTACACATCTGCTGATGGCTCAGAGCTTGATATTAGTGCCAAGCTTGGCTGGTAGAAGCATAGGGAGCGCCCTCTCTATTTGTATGCTCGAAATCTTTCGCGGCCTTCTCGCTGAGGACGTGAGTACATGCGCGAGCGGTCAACAATGCTGCCAACCTGTTTAGTTAGAAACTAAGACTAGTGACAAAACCATTGGACTGTGATCAATCAAACGCGGTGCGGGGGCATAAGCCCCCAGGTTAGGGCCACGAAACGGCTCTTAGTTCTCTAGCATTCTGTAGGGCGATAAGAGCGCATTATTTTCCACCTTAGGCGAGAATAATCCCTTTGTAAGAGCTCCATCCCCTTAGACGCGAGGGTGCATGAGTTGCTTAAGGCTGCTGGAGCCACTGCAATACGGTAAGGTTCATATTAAATTATTGCTGTCGTATTTCCTTCACATGGTGCTTTTATTTGTGCTTTTATTCAGCCGGGGTTGATAACGCAACTTTGTCCAGGGTTTTACAAAACATTGACTTTAAAAGATTAAAATGGGGTATATTCAAGTTTGACCTTTTAGTTTTCTCGGACGAGGTTTCCATTTTTTGGCTATTCGACTCTCAAGGGCGTGCAAAGTGCTCAACAGTAATTTATATCACTAAATCAGATAAGTAGCAAATATTTTATAACAGAAGAAAATATCAACGGCACTGTTGCAAAGAAATTGACATCTGTACTGTGAGTACGATTACCTCTCTAATGGCGGCATAGTAGAGATAATTATATGAGGGCGCCTGGAACAGCATGAATGATCGTGGACACTACCTCCATCACTTTCGACAATACAACGGCTATTTCCAAATGACATATTTTGGTGGTGATTATGTTGTAGTGCAGATTTTTATGCTAACCTTCATTGATTATGTCAAGATCATCAGTTACACGGAAGCTTTCAGCTAGATTCAGAAGAGAAAGCTCAGTTCTTATAAATTTATTTTGTAGATGAAGATGAAAAAGAAGCACGTCTAAGATGTTCTAATTATCCCAGCGTTAAGAAGCAGTTAGTCAAGCAGCTACTGCGAATACTTCAGTTAAAACAATTGTAGGCGAAGCCGCGACGGCATGTTTCACTTTCTGCTGCTTCCCACTTTGTGCCCGAATTGTAGGTACAGAGGACGTTTTGTCATAATTTGAATTGGTGTGAAACTTTCGCATGTGGATACATTATTTCCTACAAACTGCCTGTCTAGAACACACGCATTAGCTGTTGGCATAACGAGTTTCTGGTGGTTTTTCACTTTAATTAAAATGATCTTACGAAAACATGCTCACAACCTGGATTGGAGGGCGGAAAAGAAACGCAGCGGGGTGAAAATTGAGATAGATCTTAAAGAAGATCTTGTCAGAATTGAATAACTGGCCCCAAAATGCGCATGCTATAGTGCAGTTGCTAACTCCCTGGAAGCCGTTTTTCATCCAGTTTGTTGCAACAAATCATTATTTTAATAATAATGTATTCTGGGTAATTTTTTGATGATAGGGTGTACTGATGGCGACCATTATCTATCTTCATAAGACACAGCCGCCTTTGGTGATAGCAGATGAAGTACTGTCAGAAATGTGTCATCAATTGTGTCTCTTGCTTAATTCCGTGTACACTATTTGCATAAGCTGTCTACATCTATTCGAAGGCCCGGTTTCATCAACACATGTTAAATATATACTAACATGTAGTTAGTTAATACGGAGTTAAAAATGTATAATAATAATGTTATTTGCTTTACGTCCCTCTAACTACTCTTTTACGGATTTTGGAGACGCCGAGGTGCCGGAATTTAGTCCCGCAGGAGTTCTTTTACGTGCCAGTAAATCTACCGACACGAGGCTGTCGTATTTGAGCACCTTCAAATACCACCGGACTGAGCCAGGATCGAACCTGCCAAGTTGGGGTCAGAAGGCCAGCGCCTTAACCGTCTGAGCCACTCAGCCCGGCTAGTTAAAAATTTAACATCTTGTTAGGTTTCTTGCGTTTCATCAAATTTTCTTGTGAAATGTTAACTCTCCCAATATTGCGAACTGGTGCGAATCAAGGAGGCAGTGATACGAACATGCTGTTTTGCAGCGCGCTCCGATGCGCTTTTGTTTGAGTACAGCTGTAAAATATGGCGCGTGAAGTGAAACGGAATCGTAGTTCTAATTTTTCCTCCTTCGAAAAAGAGTTGTTAATTGAATTAGGTAGTAAATATATATGTTATTGAGTGCAAGCGCACAGATGGCTTGACGATAAAAGAAAAAGACGAGGCGCAGGAAAAGTCCGCGAGGGTTTCAATGGGGTTAACAGATATTTTTTTAGCGAGTATCTGCTTTCACCTAACAAAATCACTTCGTTAATTGTCCCACTTAAAACTGTGCTCCGATATGGGAGACCACCTAGCAAATATATCCCTGATTTGGAGGGTTAGGCTCATTAATCACCTGAACATTAACATTAACAGAGAAATATCCCTTCCGATTACAATATATTTCGGGCCAATTGCCTCCAGGTGATTGGATTCTTACGTGTGTGCAATATATTGCACCTAGAACAAACACTAGGAAACGGCTTATTTCATAGAAGTCGCGGATAATTTGCTGACGCTCTTCTACTGAAGGGAATGTTATATACCTCGTTCTCATGGATGCTATTGCTGCAGACACTCGACAAACAACTCTACTAACAGTGGCTTCAGAAATTCCAGCACTGTCTCCGACCATTGTGTGAAAATAACCAGTAGCAAAAAATCGTAATATTATCAGTACCTGCAACATTGGAGAAAGAGGTAAGTTTCTCTTCGTAGGATATTCCAACCTCACTTGAATTTCGTCAACAACCTTAGCAACGACTATTTTCGATAACCTGTATCTATGAAGAAATTCCGCATCCGTCAAATTTTCAAAGTCATTACGTCGCTGAACTCTTCTTCGATCAGGATTGTTTTGTAAAATATCTAAATAGAGCAATTCCGCATCGAAAGCGAGATTCACAGCAGCCATTTTGGTTCAGGTTGCTAAATGCTAATGCTACCAATTTAACATTGGAAATGACTGATGTTAACTTCAATACGCAGTTTAACATTTGTTAATGTTTACAGTTGTTGATGAAACGCAAATTTTCTTGAAACGTTTGTTAAAATGATTTAACACCTTGTTAAGTACTAACATGTGTTGATAACACCGGACCTAAAGAGTTTTAGAACACATTATTTTGTTTCGCAGTTTGAGTTTCTTAAACTGCTTTGAGCGAATCCCGCATCAGGAATAAATTAGTTATTATAACTTGGATTAATCTTTATCACATAAGAACCATCCATACTTCATAGTAACATATCTATGTATGAGCTTTGCATTTTCAATAAATGCAACCCTACTGTTTTGAAAATATTAGTTAATTTCGGTGAAATTACGTAAAACCCAAAGCAAAAATAGGAAACACAATTTTTAAAATGAGCCATTCAGGCACAGGTTAATTCATTTAACTACAGTAAGTCTTTCACTCAAGTATGTAGAATAAAAACGAGCCTTAGAGCCTCCGAGAGTTCAACCATCCTACCCACACCTGCGTGCCGATAGGTCAATGAAGTTGTGACGCTTCGATTTGTGCCCCTCTTTTTAAATTACCTCTAAAATAATAAATAAGTAAATAAATATTGCGTGCTAAATCCTCACATCGCTTGGCGCAAATGAAGGTAGTGAACACTAAACGACGGCACAATTCTTTTAATCGTGTCGTCACGGAGTTTCTCAAATCCGTCGTTTCATTACATCCATCCGATACAAGCCCGATAAAGTTTTCCATCTGTGTGACATATTCCAGTAATGAGTTAACATAATTCGAAGCAAATAGCTGCACCACGTTAGCTTTGAAATGATCCTTGCGTTCTGCAATCAATCCAATCACTACTGATCTGCATTTAGGGTAGTCGGCAAGGTGCCGGATTCCCTATCTGTTGTTTTCTTAGCATTTTCTTAAATGATAGCAAAGAAATAGGAAAATTATTGAACATTTCCCTTGGTAAGTTATTCCAATCCCTAACTCCCCTTCCTATAAACGAATATTTGCCCCAATTTGTCCTCTTGAATTCCAACTTTATCTTCATATTGTGATCTTTCCTACTTTTAAAAACACCAATCAAACTTATTATTCTACTGATGTCCTCACACGCCATCTCTCCACTGACAGCTTGGAACATACCACTTAATCGAGCAGCTCATCTCCTTTCTCTCAAATCTTCCCAGCCCAAACTTTGCATTGCAACATTTTTTAACGCTACTCTTTTGACGGAAATCACCCAGAACAAATCGAGCTGCTTTTCTTTGGATTATTTCCAGTTCTTTAAACAAGTAATCCCGGTGAGGGTCCCATACACTTGAACCATACTCTAGTTGGGTCTTAGCAGAGACTTATATGCCCTCTCCTTTACATCCCTACTACAATCCCTAAATACCCTCATAACCATGTGCAGAGATATGTACCCTTTATCATCAATCATATTTATGTGATTACCCCAATGAGGTACTTTCTTATATTAACACCTAGGTATTTACAATGATCCCAAAAGGAACTTTCACACCATCAACGCAGTAATTAAAACGAAGAGGACTTTTCCTATCTGTGAAACTCACAACCTGACTTTTAACCCCGATTATCATCATACCATTGCCGACCGTCCACCTCACGACACTATCGAGGTCACCCTGTAGCCGGTCACAATCTTGTAACTAATTTATTACTCTGTATAGAATAACATCATCTGCAAACAGCCTTATCTCTGATTACACTTCTTTACATATATCATTGATATGTATAAGAAAACACAAAGGTCCAATAATACTGCCTTGAGGAATTCCCCTCTTAATTATTACAGGGTCAGATAAAGCTTCGCCCACTCTAATTCTCCGAGTTCTATTTTCGGGAAATATAGACACCCATTCAATCACTCTTTTCTAGTCCAATTGCACTAATTTTTGCCAGTAGTCTTCCATGATCTACCCTATCAAATGTCTTAGATAGGTCAATCGCAATACAGTCCATTTGGCCTCCTGAATCCAGGATATCTGCTATATCTTGCTGACATCCTACAAGCTGAGCTTCAATCGAATAGCCTTTATTAAACCCAACTGCCTTCTGTCGAACCAGTTATTAATTTTGCAAACATGTCTAACATAATCAGAAATAATGCTTTCCCGAAGCTTACATACAATGCATGTCAAACTGACTGGCCTGTAATTTTCAGCCTTATGTCTATCACCCTTTCCTTTATACACAGGGGCTACTATAGCAACTCTCCATTCATTTGGTATAGCTCCTTCAACCAAACAATAACCAAATAAGAATTTCAGATATGGTAATATATCCCAACCCATTGCCTTTAGTATATCCCCAGAAACCTTACCAATTCCAGCTGCTTTTCTAGTTTTCAAATTTTGTATCTTACTGTAAATGTCATTGTTATCATAGGTACATTTTAATACTTCTTTAGTATTACTGCCAACGGCCGTAGCTGTGTTGAAACACCGGATCCCGTGAGATCTCCGAAGTTAAGCAAAATTGGGCGTGGTCAGGAGTTGGATGGGTTGCCACGCGCTGTTGGTGGGGGTAAGGGAATGGAGGAGCGGAAAGGAACTGGCCACCCTACCGCACGGACCTGCCTTCGGGCAGAATAACCCTTACCTTACCTTATATTACTCACGTCCCCCAGCTGGATATTACCCTTGTAATCAAATAACTTTACATACTGCTGACTGAATACTTCTGCCTTTTGAAATCCTCGCATACACACTGCCCTTGTTCATTAATGATTCCTGGAATGTCCTTCTTTGAACCTCTTTCTGCCTTAAAGTACCTATACATACCCTTTCACTTTTCACTGAAATTTGTATGACCACCAATTATGCTTACCATCATGTTATCCTTAGCTGACTTCTTTGCTAGATTCACTTTCCTAGTAAGTTCCTTCAATTTCTCCTTACTTCCATAACCATTTCTAACTCTATTTCTTTCCAGTCTGCACCTCCTTAGTCTCTTTACTTCTCTGTTATAATATAGTGGATCCTTACCATTCCTTACCAACTAGGGGAGACCCTACTGAGTTTTAATTTTTCTACAATTCTTATCTGATTTTCACCAAATTTTGGTAGTACATTGAGATAAGTAAGTTTAAGCTAATTATAACATTTGAATGAATTTGAATGGATATTTTTCAATTTATAACAATTTTTTGAAGAAAGTACATCATTTTCAAAATGTCCCATGCACAATATTTTTGAAAATATTTTCTTGAAACTTTCTTACAATAGTCACAACACATATTTTAATAATAATTGGTATTCATTTCAAAAACAATCCATTGGTTATCCAATTATTTCCATTTTTCTCGCTACACCTCATAACCATGTTAAAACCTGTGAAAATTTTGGATTTCACACCCAATATCTCTGAAAATTATAATTACATTTTAAAACGGATACTAAGTTTCATGAACCTTATAATGTAGAGTGTGTGGACACAGTTTGAAGATAATCGTGCAAAAACTGTTGTGTCTCCTTCCTTAGCCCTTTTTCTCTCTTCAGCAACTGCTTTTGACTGCTTCTGCTTCTTGCTAACAGTTGTTTTGTCTTCTTTACTATTCATGGCACTTTTCTGCTTCCTGTCTCTGTCACGTTCATGACCCACTTTGTAAGTGGTTTCACTCAATTGTCTGCCATCAACTGCCATTTTGACCTTTGGATAGGCTACGGAACCCATATTGAACTCCCCCACAGCATTTACAACAGCCATGTCCACGCTTGCTTTGGAAACAAAGGTCTGTTTAGGGCACTTATGCCAAATAACAGAGTGTAAACTCTCATTTGGATTTTGAGTTTTTTCCCTAATACACCACTTCAACAAATCATCAAAAATAAGATAACAGATGGCAGCACTAGGCCATTCCTAAACATCATGCTCAAGAATCAAGTTGAAACACAAAAGAATCTTTGAGCTATGCCACTTTATCTGCAGGGAAGTGGGCGTGTCCATTCAAACTGAAGTGCACGTGTCATTTTAACGCCCCCGCAGAGCATTTAAAAATGGCCGTACAAGCAAAAAAATTATATCACAATGCGCGGCAAGGAATGAAATATCATCTGATGGAAAAATCTCATTTTCGGTTTCTGGACCATTTTTGACTGAAAAACTCAGTAGGGTCTCCCCTTAGGGAACAAACCTATTTTCACATTCCTCAACAATTGCTTTAAACTCATCCCAGAGTCTGTTTACATTTTATTTACCATTTTCCAGCGATCAGAGTTACTTTTTAAAAACTCCCCCATGCCTGTTTTATCAGCCATATGGTACCACTGCCTAATAGTCCTAATTATAATACCTTCCTTTCTTTCACATTTATTTTTAACTACGATGGAAACACCTTCATGGTCACTAATACCATCTATTACTTCGGTTTCTCTATAGAGCTCATCTGGTTTTATCAGTACCACATCCAAAATATTCTTCCCTCCAGTTGGTTCCATCACTTTCTGAATCAGCTGCCCTTCCCACATTAATTTATTTGCCATTTGTTGATCATGCTTCCTGTCGTTCGCATTACCTTCCCAATTGATATTTGGTAAATTGATATCACCTGCTACTATCACATTCCTTTCCATATCATTTCCAATGTAGCTGATTATCTTATCACATAATTCTGAATCAGCGTCAGCGCTACCCTTTCCCGGTCTGTACACTCCCAAGACATCAAGTAGCCTATTATCCTTAGAGAAGAGCCTTACACCCAGAACGTGTTTTTTATCCTTAATATTTTCGAAGCTTACAAATTCTTCTTTCACCAGCATGAATACTCCCCCTCCTACCATTCCTAACCTATCTCTAAGATACACACTCCAGTTCTGTGAGAATATTTCTGCATCCATTATATCATATCTCAGCCATGATTCGACTTCTATTACAATATCTTCTAAGTATATATCTATTAAATTATTTAATTCGATACCTTTGTTTACAATGCTTCTATAGTTGAGCACTAACAGTTTTTATGTCATCCCTGCTTGATTTCCAGATCCCCGTTCGCCTAACACCGCTCCCTAGACCACCCCGTTTCCCTGAATATACCTGCCTATAACCCTTCTAAACAGATTTCCTAACTTATATGTACCACTGCGGTTTAAGTGAAGGCCATCCGGGCGCAGATCCCTGTCTCCTACCCACCCATTAGGATCTAGAAATCTCACTCCCAGTTTCCCACATTCCCACTCCATAGTCTCATTTAAATCCCCAATCACCTTCCAGTCAGTATCCCTCCTACACAGTATTCTACTGATAACAATCGCCGCTTCCTTAAACATACGTGATGTATTTACCAGATCCAACACATCCCCAACTATGTTGGTACTTATACCTGCTTGCCTTACGTTATTAGTACCAGCGTGAAACACTACCACCTTATACTTCCCTCTTCTTTCTCTTCTACTTTCCTCAACATCTGCCTCAACCTAATTCCTGGATAACACTCTACCCTGATTCCCTTTCCTCCACACACTTTCCTCACATGTCTAACGATGGAATCCCCCATGACCACAGCCTCAACCCTACCCAACTCATTTGATCCCCTCCCCTCCTGGTCAGCCCTATCTTCTCTCACTGCTGCCGAAGCTATTTCCTCCTCCCTTTTCTCCCTACCATGACCCTGTTCCGTATGTCTTTTCCTTTCGACTACACTACATTTCCCTTCCCTACCTTTTCCGTTCCTCCTAATTCCACACATCTCAGCATCAGTTCCCTGTTCCTCATCTTCCCTCGGTTGTTCTACCCGCAGTGACCCGTACCGTTTTCTAACAGACACCTGTCCTGAATTCCGATCCTGAACAGAGCCCTTAGCCAGCAATCTCCTTCCGCTTGAAACATTAGACTACCTGTCTTCTACAATTCCCCCATTTCCTTCCCATCCCTCCTTTACACCTACTGTATCCTGTACATTATTTGAGGGTGGCCTACTTTCATTCCTGTCCTCTGAGAGAATCCTAATTATCTCCCTCAAACTCTCCAACTCCTCCCTCATACTCCTTAATGCCTGGCCATATCCACAGTTCCTACAGTTGCACTGCTTAGCCATTCTTTACGGAATAATGGGAAGAAAAAGAAAAACAAAATAACTTATTCTGTGCAAATAAAAATGAAAGGAAAGAACATTGTCTAGGATAGTTCACAAAAATCACACAACAAGGTAATTAATATAAGCTACTACTACACTACAATACTACTTAGTTGTACGAATTCTTTTCTACAACACCCTAACAGAATGAAAATTGCTGTTAATTACTGAAAACCGAATGTAATACACAAGAATTAGGTCTACACAATTCTAAACTGCAGTTAAGTCCGCTCTAATTGCTGCAACAGAATTCTAGTAAGAACGTTAGTACAGATACCACAGTTACTATAGATACTACAGGTACTATACTACACAAATATTTCGCAGTAATAGAATAAACACACTAATTTATAATAAGATACCTACTGTAATACACTACAATGATTTTAAACTACGTTCAGACGTAACCTAATTATAATACAACAGATTATTACTAAGCACAAACTGAAATGAAAATTACAATTAAAGTTTGAAATTCGCAAGACTACTCATAATAATAGAATAAGCACTCTAAATCCTACTACGTCACTACAATACACTACAACAGTTTTTAAACAATGTTTAGACGTATCCTAATTACAATAGGTTATTATTAATCACAAATAAAAATGAAAATTGCAATTAGGCCTAAAGTTTGAAATTCGCAAGAACTACCGTACTCAAGGATTACCAACAAAGTTAAACGCGTAGACAGAAGATTATTTCTTTAGTATAACTTTGTCCTACTATGCTCTAATAGAAATGAAACCTTGCGTTTGGTTAAATGTTTAAATGCCAAGTTTGCTGAGGTTCCAGAAGTTGCTAACTACCTTGTTTGATGTATCATCTAAATACCTGACCATGAGATACTAAGCATTCAACGACCCTTTAGCAGACGATTCATTAGTTAAGATACTGAATTAGACATATTTCAGTTTCTCTGCTAAGACGAGCATGAATTTTTTGCTAATCACATTTCTTGACTGCGCTCGTACATTTCGTGCGTTCCATATGCATTGATTTCACGAGTTTTGAAAAGGAAAATGGGTCTTTTAACACGTCCTGCAAATTTTCGATCGTCCTATAGGCGATATTGTGTTTACAGAACCCTGTCAGTTTTATTTCTGCTAGATAACCTGATATTTCAACACTCCAATTTGCAGCTGCTTGAATGACAACAAAACTTGGGTACTCTGGATTGCAACGGATATCCCTTTTAATTTATCAATTTGTTTTTCGGATTTATTGTGGTGTTTTATATTCTCAGTTCCGATGTGAACGAGGCGTTGCAAATTTTACACTTCGTCTTTCCTTCACTCATAGCGTCGCAACACAACCATCGTATATACTGTGGAATATTTACCTACATGATTTGTTCTAGAAACTTTTAGTGGGGACTATCCTCCCAAACAGAGTACATTGCTTTCTTTAACATGTGCAACACTGTCAATTCACTTTTCACACTTCGCTGTACACGGATGCAGTACGCACTGCATCAGCGCAGCCTGAAAGAGATGATCAAGGTGTGTGAATCTCTGATGTGTCAGCATAATGAGCTTTGATTTTAGTCGATGTCGTGATGATGAAATGATTCATAAGAGGTCGAAAGATGAAAAGCTGGGTTACCTGAAATGAGCGGAACTGGTAGATGTAAAACATAGTTATTCCACGTTGCGTTATGGTTTGTTCGGCTTTTTATTTACTGTAAAAGTATATTTCACTTCAAAATTTCAGGAAGACCGTGCATAATCCAAAGTCGGAACGTACATTGTTCGAGAAAAGAAATGTACCCTATTTGATTGGTCCAGACTGTACAAAATGTACATGATCCAAGGGTCGGAGTGAACGTCGTACATTGGGAGCAATATACAGTATTTGTGCGGTCCAGACTGTACAAAATGTACATGATCCAAACGTCGGCGTGTCCACCGTCTGAGAGAGCAATATACCATTTTGATTGGAACAAACAAATTTAAACATGAGAGATGCTGGAGTGAACTTGTGGGACTCATGAACCGCCAAATTTAGAGCAAATGCTAACCAATGCAGGGACGTATCCAACCTGGAATGATCTTCCTGATGAAATGCAATTAAAGCATATCTACGATTACGATTGACCCCCTCAGCAGGAGACGGCTGAGGGTAATAAGCAGAAGTTGTTACGTGTGAGATAGACAGGTCGAAACATAATTTACGAAATAAGTTAGACGTAAATGCCTTTGCGTTATCAGAAACTATGTATTGATAAGGACCAAAAGAAGCAAAGATAGTATGCAAACAGGAGATGGTAGGTAGACTGAGCGGTTGCCACCTTAGTCGGAAATAACAAAGAAAATATCATGAAACCGTCTACACACACCAGAATACATTCATTTCCATTCCCCTTGGATTGTGGGAAAGGTCCGATGTAGCCTATATATAGACGTTCTGGGGCGAGATGCTTGGTGCGATGACAAGAGCCCTAGCTTAGTGGACAAGGTGGACTTACTAAGCAAGCATGATTTACAAGCTTTCACCATTTCTCTCATTTCACCGTCCATACCTTTCCAGATGAACATCTCTCGGATATTTTCCCCGAGTTTTGAAGATGCCTAAATGCCCCCTAATGGGTCTCATTATAGTACTTGAACATCATAGGCACAAGCACACAAGCACAGTTGGAACCACAACTTTTATCTTTGATCATGCCTCGAAGGGCAACACATAACCCTGTTTCTCAACACATAAGGGATGACATGTTCCCCAGAAGAAAGGGTTTCCATTATAGGAGCCAGCGCAGTATCTTCACGTTGATATTTTTCAATGTCCCGAAATAACATAGGGGCATCAGTTAGAATAGCATTAATACCCGAAGCTATGGGCGTTGGAAGGGAGGAACTGTCTTCCTGTTCAGTGGTCTCCACTTCATAAGAAAACATCCGGCTTAGTCCATCCGCAACTAGATTTTCAGATCCTCTAATATGCCTCAGATCAAATTGAGAAGTAGATATTCTGATGGCCCATCGGGCTATACGACCAGTACGACGTGGCCTAGCTAATACCCAACTTAAGGCTTCGTTATCCGTTTCTAGGTCAAATTTGATATGTTCCAGATAGAGGCGGAACTTCTCTAGAGCAAAAAAAAAAACCTGCCAAACCCTCAAGTTCATAGATAGAATATTTGGCCTCTTGAGCCGATAGGGTCCTAGAAGCAAAGGCGATGGGTCGCTTTCTGAGTTCCGTTTCCTGAAAAAGGACAGCGGCAACCGCCGATGACGAGACGTCGGTTTGAACAATGAATTTCTTAGAGAAATCTGGCATGGCTAATACCGGGGCGTTACAAAGAGCTAGTTTCAGATCTTCAAGAGCGGCTTGCTGAGACGGCCCCCATTCAAATTTGACGCCTTTCCTACGGAGTAAGTTCAAGGGCGCCGCTCTGTTAGCGAAGTTAGGAATAAATTTCCTAAAGAAATTCACCATGCCTATAAAGCTGGCTATGCCTTTGACGTCCTTAGGAGGCTTGAAATCACGGATGGCCTGTGTTCTGGAATGATCAAAGGAAACCCCATCGAGCGACACATGATACCCTAAGAACGACATGGAAGGTTTAGCAAAAGCGACATTAGATAATTTTTAAGTCAACCCAGCCTTACGAAGGCGATTGAGTACTTCCTGTAGATGATCTAGGCGTTCTTCAAAAGTCTCAGAAAAGACAAGATATCATCGAGGTAGTGATACAGATATTCAAATTTGATGTCGGAGAAGACGCTATCTAGAAGTTTGGTAAGAACAGCTGCCCTCGTGGGGGGCCCGAAAGGCACGTGCTTGTACTCATACAAGTTCCAATCCGCGGTAAAAGCTGTCAGATATTTAGATTCTTCAACTAGAGGTATCTGGTTGTATGCCTAATTAAGATCAAGGATGGTAAAGAACTTGGATTTTCGAAACCATGAAAAACATGAGTGAAGCTTAGGAAGGGGCACAGATTTTAACACCACCTTACGGTTCAAAGCCCTGCAGTCAATCACCGGCCGGAAGCCACCTTGCGGGTTCGGCACAAAAAAAAAATTCTTTAACATCTGATTGATGATTTCCTTAAGAGCCTTCATTTTAGGAGGGGACAGTCTGTAAGGCGGGAAACTAACTGAAAACGAATCTGTAACCTCAATCTTACATTCGATAAGGTCGGTAACGCCAAGAGTATCAGAAAACACACCAGGAAAGGACTGACACAACTTTCGAATACTTTCAGCCCGCTCCTCAGGTAGATGTCTAAGATCTAACGACATCTCACCCTGGGTAAGCGAAACAGATGAACATGGCGCAGAATTACATTTTAAAAGGGGAATATGACAATTACTAGAAAATTTGAATGTGCATGACTTGCTGTGAATGTCGAGCACCAGACCAGTAGAATACATGAAATCGGCCCACAATTGTTTAGCAACAAATAACTTCACTTTCCAGGTAAATTTCGAAACACGAGTTTTAGTAAAAATGAAACCTAAAATTTCTAATGGGGATGAATTAGCCGAAATACATTTAACAGAAGATGAACTACAGTCCGAAATCTTACAAGCAGTTTTAAATTTAGAGTACCAATTAGGTTAATATGGGAAGTGCAGCATATTCAGAATGTAATGGAGCCAACTAGAGGGAAGAATATTCTGCATGTGGTGCTGGAAAACCTGATGAGGTCTAGAAACGCCGTGTGGCCTCCGGAAAGGCCTGCTGCAGGTCTTTTGATTTGACTCCTGTAGGTGACCTGCGCCTCGTGATGAGGATGAAGTGGTGATGAACCCAGTCCCCAAGCCAGGGGAATTAACTAATTATGGTTAAAATACCCGACCCTACGGGGAATCGAAATCGAGTCCCTGTGACCTAAGTTCAGCACGCTAACCATTTAACCATGCAGATGGATGGTGGTATTAGTGATCATTAGAAATGAGAACTATAGGCATTAAAAAAATAAAATAGGCAGGCATCTAGGATCTTAAATTAGCAAAAATAGGCATGTAAATAGGCACTAACCTGTAAAATAGGCAACAAAATAGACATGAAAATTACTTATAATTTAATTACTCAATCAATTACTATAAAAAGAATTTACAACAAGCAACTTTTCAATGTTTTCCGGTAACAAACTTGTTCTCCTGTCGCGCAGAATGATTTGCACCGAGAGAAAGTTTTCTCAACTTCACAATAAGTGATTTGACAGAACTTCAATGAAGCCACTTCATCTAGTTTTAGTTCAACTACTTCATATACCGCACCCCGTAGCACACTGGCTACTTTTACCGTCGCTTTCCAACATGGATTCTGCTGCAGGACTCTTATAGAACTTATTGCTGATAGCGGCTACCTTCCTAGAGGTTCTGTCAAAACTTCTCCTGACTTTTTCTACAACCCTAAATGACTCCACCAGGGGAAAGCCACTCTTTTCCAACTCGGTGATTGCTCCCGGAAGCTTGCTGAAATATGAAGAAGCTCCAGTTTTTGCAGGGGGGATTATCTCCCACCATTGCAGTGCAGAGATCTATAGAAATTGTTGTTGGTCGCTGTTCAAAGTGGACTGGTAGGAAAGCTGCGATGACAACGCTTAATGTACTCGTGTTCAATGCATCGCAGTATTTCTATGTTGATCTATATGGTATATTTTCACATTAGAGCTGAAAATAATCAAACTGACTTAAATTACAATGTTGCTATGTCAGGGAAGTTAGGATTGAATTTATAAGAAATAGTAATTGTTGATAGAATGGAATGAAATTTGGTTTATGGTCTCCTAATGGTGCAAGAAGACCATATACAAATTTTCAGGAAAATAGCAACGGAATGTTCTGAGAAATTAAATCGATAATTTTTATTTTTTTCACCGAAAACTCAGTCCCAGCCTCTCTTATATTTCTACAGCTGGGCTAATTGGCAATAATGCTTAATATCAACATGCATTTGTTTCATAAAATAAGAGAACGACTATTGAGGTGTTGTTTCTAGAAGTACAAAACTTTAAAGTAGGAACAAGGTAATTCGTAATTTACATGGAAATATGCTCTCGAAAATGTTCAGTTATAATCTGGCAGTTTCCTGCCGAGTTCACCGGGTGAAAAAATAATAAAAATGACGTGAGACGATACCTGAGTAGCGTAGAGATCCTTCCTGTGTGCATGCCAGGGACTCACCAAGCTTCCCCTAGCAGTATTCTTAATTATATAGAAGAATTAATACGGAGGCACTATAAATCTCAGATTTGTGAACATTTTATATATTGCTATTCGCCGGCTTTGGTCAGCCGGGTCAGCGGTCACGAAGACTATTTCCTGTTGCCTGCAATTTATTCTGCATCATGTGTGCCCACAAGGCTGCCACCCTCGTTGAAAATTAGAAAAACACGTGATTTGATATTATCGTGGCATACGCCCATAGCCTTACTCTCTGTCAAAATTTAGCAAGACTCTAGATGGAATGCTAGAGCTTACGCACCCTAGACCCTCTTTGCTCCCACGCCCCCGCCCCAGCACAGCGGTTTTTAACCGGACCTCACCAATCCAGACCAGCGTTTTTTTCTATCGCCTGGTCTTGTAAAGGTAGTACACTCAAGAAAATGGAAATTGCAACAGCATGAAGGCATTGGTCGTTTGTGTTGATTTTCAAGATATGGAACGGTGCCATGTAGGTATGTAAACGATCAAAGTTTCAGACCCATTCGATTGTTGCTACAGGTCTCCCCACGTAATTGGTCGCGGAGGAATCAACTCCAGTATACGGACCTTGGTTTAGCGTAGTTGACTTGCAGTCTGTGCAGTGAAGTGTTCCCCGTCAAACATGCCTCGACGACAGAGAAGAGCACGCTATCAACAACTGTCGCCGTTTGAGAGGGCTCGGATAATTGGGCTGTGTGTGGCTGGATTATCGCTAAGGACTGTCGCTGCACGGGTTGGCCGACAGATATCTACCATACAACGTGTATGGCAGCAGTGGGTAAAGGAAGGTACCCACACTCGTAGAATTGGCACTGGCCCAGAGCGACAGACAACTGTGAGAGAGAATCGCCGCATCATTCGGATGGAACCCCATGCAACAGCAGCGCAAATTCGAACAGCTGTGGCACCCCACGCTACCAACAAACAGTTGGTAATTCCCTGCGTGCAGATGGCTTACGAGCCCGTGTCTCTGCAGAAGGTGTTCCATGGACCACACAACAGCGATGTGTAAGGCTGGCCTGGTGTCGAGAAAGATCGACGTAGGTCGACGAATGGCATAGGGTCGTCTTTAGTGATGAATCGCGCTTCTGTCTTGCCCGCTGTGATCGCCGGAATCGTGTGCGCCAGCGTACCGGGGAGAGGGGCCGCCTAGATCTTATTGTCGAGAATCACACAGGGCCAACACCAAGCATTGTGGTCTGGGGAGCTATTGCCTTTAATGTGAAATCACAATTAGTGCTTGTTGAGGGCACTATGATTGCTCGACAGTACGTTGATAGGGTAGTCAGTCCAGTGGTTGTCCCTATGATGGCGAACATTGCTAATGGGATGTTTCAGCACGACAATGCCCGGGTTCATACTGCACGCACCTCCAAAGAAGCTCTCCATATCACAACCTTAGTCCTATTGAGCATGTGTGGGACATGATGGGTTGACAGCTGGCCAACCGTCCTCAGCCACCCACAACTCTGGAACAACTGACCCGTGCAGTGCAGCAAACATGGGCCACAATTCCTCAGGAAACGATCCAGGGCCTCATTGACTCCAAGCCTCGACGAATTCATCAATGTATTGCAGCTCGTGGTGGGCACATCCTGTATTGATTGTTGTCCAAACTTGCGGTCAGAGGGACCTGAAAGTGTAATAATCGAATCACAACCGAACACTCGTCCTGCATGTTCAATTGCAGTAATGTAGCGCCAATCCTTCTGGGTGTTGCAATTTCCATATTCTTCAGTGTATTTGCAGCCATGTAAAACACGCTGTGACATCATCAAAACTGTGCCATCTTGTATGTCCAGCCTCTGTAAAATCGTCCTAGCTGCACCACATTCGATCTTCAACCTATGTTTCGCGAAGGCTTTGTGGAAGCGTAATAGAATTCACTAGAGCCTACACATAGCGCTGGTGAATGTTACTCACGAATTTTTAAAACCACATTTCAGTTATAGCCCGCTTCTGTGGTGTAGTAGTTAGCGTGATTACCCGCCACCCACGGAGGCCCTGGTTCCATTCACGGCACTGCCAAGAAGTTTGAAAAGCGGCACGAGGGCTGAAACGGGGTCCACTCAGCCTTGAGAGGTCAACTGGGTAGAGATGGGTTCAATTCCCACCTCACGTCAACCTCGAACTGGTTTTCTGTGGTTTCCCACTTCTCCTCCAGGAAAATGTCGGGATTGTACCTAACTTGAGGATGCGGCTAGTTTCTTCCCTGTTCTTTGCCTGTCCCTTCCAATCTTCCCATGCCTTAACAAAGCCCCTGTTCAGCATAGAAGGTGAGGCTGTTTGGGCGAGGTACTAGACTTACTCCCCGGTTGTATCCCCCGACCCAAAGTGTCACGCTCCTGGACACTGCCCTTGAGAAGGTAGAGGTGGGGTCCTTCGCTGAGTCCGAGGGAAAACCAAACCCAGGAGGGTAAAGAGATTATGAAAGAAAGAAAGAAAGAAAGAAAGAAAGAAAGAAAGAAAGAAAGAAAGAAAGAAAGAAGGCAATAAACTACTTCAGTTGTAAATCTCTATTTTCACAAGAAATAAATCAGAGTTCAAAATACCGATTTTTAATTTTCATCCACTCTGTGACGAGACCACCGGCGTTCTGCCTCGTTCAGTAATTAAATAATTATTTTCATTTTAGCAATATAAATTATTGAAAGTTCACGACTAATACAGCATTGCAACAAAACATCTTTCAACAATACGTAAATTATCAGTTCTATAAATGCGGCAATGAAATGCGATCTTAGTTCATTCGCAAAAAAGTAAAAGAAACAAACGAACTTACCTCCTTTCAGCAAGCTTGGCAGAAGACTACCCTTCCATCCGTAGAGAAATTGGGATCCACTGTGATCCGCCGCTTCGGCCTGTAGGTCGATGATTTTCGCTATCAATTACAATTTTTTAAGTCACGCCGAGACAGATAGATCTTAAGGTGACGATGGGATGTGAAAGGCTTAGGAGTGGGAAGGAAACGACCGTGGCCTTAATTAAGGTACAACCCCAGTATTTGCCAGATGTGAAAATGGGAAACCTCGGAAAACCATCTTCAGGGCTGCCGGCAGTGGGGCTCGAACCCCTATCTCCCGGATGAAAGCTCACAGCTGCGCGCCCCTAAGCGCACAGCCAACTCGCCCGGTGATTATTCTTTGGGCATTGCCACAGACACACTTCTTCTTCACAATAAATCACAACACGTTCTGAAGTTAAGCATACGCGTACAATATTTCACATCCAGAAGGAGGTATAAGGGATCTGGGTTGTGCAACGTAGTTCGACATTGATTGGTTTTCGCATATGTTTTGGAAGGTTGGAGGGGTTGAAGGCTTCGAGGTCAAATGTTTTCTTGTTCCTCCTGACGGAAATTAACCAAGAATTATTTCTGGTGACTTTCGAGGTTTCCCATTTTTGTTCGTGGGGTAAACAGATCTTGAGAAATGAGAAGATAATATTGTTGAGCACATCAGTTACAATATAATGCCTGGAATAAAATCGGTTCCTTAGTTTCAAAAAGCGACAAATTGGCAATTATAGTCCAAATACTCACAAACCCTTGAAATAGGCATCTATACGCACATTGAAACCAACGAAATCTAGCTTAAAGGACCCTAAAACGGATTAATGTAGGCCTACGTTTCTGAACACAGGAATAAAATATGCACATTCCCGTCTCTAGTGATCACGAAACTGTTTTTCTCGTTGTTAAAAGTAAAAGTTATAGAACTGACAAGTAGGCAGTACCATATGGCTGATAAAAGAGGTATGAGGGAGTTTAAAAGAAGTAAGTATGATCAACGGAAAACTGAAATTTAAAAAGTCTGTTTGTTGTGTTTAAAGCGATTGTCGAGGAATCTGACAATAGCTATGGGTACTTTTAACATTAGAACGGCCAGAGCGGTCATTTTGACCGTTAGCGAATTTCAAGGTATTTCCACACTCGTACTTTTAATGCACGAAGTTGTGCTTTTGTGACTTTTAATCTTTTAGGGTTATGTACATTTACGCCAAAAATTACATCCGTAGTTGATAAGGGAACACCGATATTGTCCCTTATATAACTTGCATAAGTTGCTTGTCAAGTGCCTAAATAGGCTTGTAAACAAATTGAGACTCTTATTTTTATCATTTTCCATAAAGGAATTCAATAACAAGTCCGTCAAAATATTTCATTGTTACCTATTAGAAGTGAGAGAATATGAACAATTATTAATACTTAACAATGGATTGATCTGTATACAATACATACTAATTGTTAACTATGTTGCTTTAAAATTAATAATTGAACATTCGCATGTTTCCCAGATCCTGGATACTAGATATATGTCAGTATGTGGCAGCGGTCAAAATGACCGCCTGTGGCCTTTATAGGTATGAGGAAAGTTCGGCCGTTCTAGTGTTAAATGTGGTAAAGAATGGTAAAGATCCGACGTAATATAACAGAGAAGTAAAAAGACTGACAAAAAGGGCAGGTTAGAAAGAAATGAAGTTAGACATGGTTGTGGAGTATAGAGAAATGGAAGTAATTTATTAGAAAATTACATCTAGCGTAGAAGTCAGCTAAGGATAACATGACGTCAACCATAACTGACAATCATAAAAATTTTAGTGAAACAAAGAAAGGTATGTGCAGAGATTTTAAATGAATCGTACAGATTTTTGCACATGGTTACGAGGATATTTATGGGTTGTAGTAATGGTTTAAAGGAGAGCCTAGGTAAATAGAAAGGGTATCTGCCACCTGGGCGACTGTCCTAAGTGCAGATTAGTGGTGATTGCTTGATAATTTAATACTCGTACAAGCAAAGGACTAAACGGAAGTGTACAGTATATATTCTTACAAAAACAGTGATGAAGGTTCTGACGCTATTGTCACTGCAATAAACAACACAATCTGAAGATTTGCGCAAAATTTTGAACGTAACTGCCTATAGAACAGTAGCGCATCTGTACATTTTTGCATTCACACTTCAGTTTTCCAGGAGTCACTGCTGAAAACCAAAATACCTTAAAGTAATATACAATGTTGGTGGAAAGGAAAGTAAAAAATTGCCGTATGCGATAGAAAATATGATCCTGGATTGTTGCCGAGTACTCGGATTCAAAATGGTCACACTTGTGACTATATTTACCGGGTAGCATGACATAATTCCATGTGGAAGTGGTAAAGTTTAATAAGGGTAAAGGAATGGGTAAAAAATGAATTCAAATTTAGAAATAAAAGAGATATCAGTTACAATTGTTTTAAAGGCACAAAGTTAACCATAGTAAAATTGTTACTGTTATCGCTGATCTGATCACCTAATATAAGTTTACAATTATTTTAATCATTGTACACATCTCAATGCTTCATGCTTCCGGCTCTGACTGCTTTGTCAAGCTAACTGGAAAACAATAATGATTTATATTCAATCAGTTTATTTCATTGTTACAAGAACTATAACTTACTTAAACAGAGGCTGATGGCCTAATGAACACCATTAAATATCATCACACAGTGGTAGCACTTTGTAAGATATTACATTTAATTACAGATAAAACATGGGAAGAAAGTTGTTGAAACATCCAAGCCAGACTATATCCTAGTAGAAAGTAGGCTTACACATGTTTATTTACCAACTGAAAGGAACAGGGAAGCAGACGGCAAAGTCCTGCTTCTACTAAAACACAAGCTACCAAATGAAACACCCTGTTACTACTTGTGGACGTATTAATGGCATTAATTTACAACAATCACTACAGCAAAGGACTATGGTAAGGACACAGTCACATGTTGCACCAAATCCCATATTAAATGCATCAACAATTCACATGAATATCAGAAATATCAGTACCATTCATACTATCATTACTCTAAATAATTAGCCATTCACTGCTAAATTAATGATTCATTATTGTGATTATATTGTGAGTGATCAGGAAGTTTATCATCATAAGTTACTAGCGGCTAATTATAATTATCATTAATAATTAAATTTAGGTGTAATAATTCAATATCATTATTATTGTTAGCATGATGGTGAGGAATCAGAATAATTATGGCTTATTATTAGCGTTGGTTAGTTACGATTCTGCGATCAGCTGACCTACTTGTGAACATGGTACCTCAGCATGACTTAACTCGAGAATTGTGGAGATCTGAACTGACATTCCACAGACTAGAGAGAACACTACAAACAAGATCACTAACACTGCTATTAAACGGAAATAAATCATAATACCTTGTGAGTGGTCTGACGTAACTTCCACAAAAACAGAATAGAAATAATAGATGGTTTGGAAATTGTTCATCTCACTGAACAGGCATAAGCTAATCCAAGAACTCCAGCCACAGCAGAACAAGATTTCCAGAGAAATATTACAAACAACATATGGGAAATTTGATTGTCAAAATTCTTGTTTGAAATAATGTAGTATGTTTGATACTGAACTAATCAGGGCCCGGGGACATGCCAACAAGATCTCCACCCTAGCCACAGGCTAATTTAAATAACTTCTCAGTAATGACAACTGATGTAGTTGGAATAATAGTTATTCAAGAACACATAAAACCTGCCTTGGGGTAAAAACAAGAAACACCTGGACGACGTGCTGGGATATATCTTACAAGGACAGAATGGTCATCATCACTGGTGCCTATGAATACTCTTACAAACCTCATTAGAGTACCTGCATCGCTTGCCCTCACATGTTCCATTATTCATTAATGATCATTACTAACTTCAATACGGTTCACTACATCATCGTAGATTCACATTACTATCCTCACAGCAAGGACTCACGAATATCATCGCAGATTCGTATTACTAGCCTCATGTCAGGGACTCACTAACATCATTGCAGATTCGTATTACAAGCCTCACATCAAGGACTCACATAACATCACCGCAGATTAATATTGCTAACCTCACATCAAGGACGCACTAACATAATCGCAGATTCAAATTACTAGCCTCACATCAAGGATTCAGTAACATCATCGCAGATTCATATTACTAGCGAAACATCAACGACTCACTAATATAATCGCAGATTCGTATTACTACCCTCACCAACATCGGCGCAGATTCAAATTACTAGCCTCACATAAAGGACTCACAAACATCAATACTACCGGGCGAGTTGCCCGTGCGGTTGTAGCTGTGAGCATGCATCCGGGAAATATTGAGTTCGACCCGCAATGCCGGTAGCCCTGAAGATACTTTTCCGAGGTTCCCCATTTTCACACCAGGCAAATACTGGGCCTGTGCCTTAATAAAGACCACGCCCGCTTCTTTGCCACTCCTAAACGCTTCCTATCCCATTGTCGGCATTAGACCTATCTGGGTCGGTGAGACATAAAGCGAATTGTAAACATCATTACGAGCTTTACATCCAGGGCTCACTAACACCATATCAGATTCGCATTACCAGGCTCACATAAAGGACTCACTAAAATCAGGGCAGATTCATTTTACTAACCTCACGTCAAGGAGTCACTAACATCATCGCAGTTTCATATTACTAGCCTCACATCAAGGACTCACTAAAATCATTATTTTACAGTTACAGTTTACGATGAGTAGACATCGGATTTGTATGCAAATGCCGATATCTATAACTCGAAAACCGACAAGGAAGTGCGTTTGAAGGCAAAACTCGACCAATTATCCATGTATACGTTTGAGATTAGTGCGCACATTTCAAATTTCGTACTAATTGTGTATTTTCGACTATTATTATGCACATTTAGCCAGTTTTACACGCAATCCTCAAAAAAAAGATTAAGTAATTAATGCGCGAAACTTTCGGCAATGAAACAGACGAAAGGGCTACGACATCTACCAAGACATACTTCGAAATCATACCGGGATCAGTCAAGAAGCTAGAAACACGTGGACTGCATCTTTGAGGTTGTGAAGTGTGAACTGAAATGTATCCCAGGAAACTTCGGATAGTGAGGATCTACCAAAATGTTTAGGACCTACACTCGCTCCGAAATACAAGTACTCTGCTGTCACATCCGTACATGTAGAGATAATTCTTCACACAAAACAGACTAACGCCACCGATTTAAAACAGAAAACATGGAAAGGACTTGTAGTGCACGGCAAAGCACAGCAAACAATAAGGATATGCATATAATCATGCATCTGTTATAATATGTTAATAATTATAGTAATACAAAATAAAGAGCATACAATAGCCATGAATTTTCCTTGTTTCTAATAAATGCACCGATGATGTAACTGTGAACATTATTAACATAAAAATGGGAGCGACTTCCGCAGGGTTATGATGGGGTGAAGATAAAATTTCAACCTCTTAGCAAGCTGATTCCCTGATGTCGATACTGTGGCGTAATGAATATTTCAAGCAAAGGATTATACCCAGTACTTCATATATGTTATTGCTACTGGGTCAAACGGAGTGGAATGCAACATATATTCACCTAAAACAACTTAAAATGGCAAATACACACATATTTTAAAATGCAATATATTTGTTCGGTCCAGTTTTGATACAAGCCACTTAGAGCACATAAAAGGCGTCAGCTTCAGCTCGTATACATGGAACATTCTAAAAGTCAAATATGATGACTAAATTTATTTATCTTATTTTCTAAATTACTGTGTATGTGTGTATAGTAATCATCATGAAGGTAGGTTTGGTATTTACAATTAATATTATTATTATAATTATTATTATCATTTGCGAATTTTTCAAATGTTTGAATCCTAGAAACTTCTACAGTTGTTAATTTCATCCATTTCGCTGCCAGACGTTTGGTTACATTATTATTATTATTATAGACAGCATGGTGCTGCGTTCGAACGATTTGCCACAAAACATACAGCAGTGATGCCTCTCACCAGTTTCAATCCACATGGGTACATGCAAGTACCAGGACTGGATATCATATAGCTTTTCTCAGCATCGTCCGATTGTTATTCCGCACGTGTCCGAATGTGGACATGCTCCACAGTATGGATTCTACTCTCTATGCAAGCGCAGGTGTTCGGTTATAAGCTTTCCGGGTAAAGGCCTTGCCACAGATATCGCAATAGACTTACTTCTCGCCGTTATGCGTCTGCGAGTGATAGTTTAAATGATCTTTACGCCTAAAGGCCTTGCCACAAATATTGCATCCGTACGGCTTCTCGTTTGTATGTGTCCGCAAATGTACGATTAGATTGCATCTAATGCTAAAAGCCTTGCCACATATATTGCAGAAGTATGGCTTGTCCCCTGTATGCAACCGTAAGTGCTGGGTAAGGTACAATTTCCGGCTGAAGGCCTTGCAACAGAAATTACAACGAAACGATTTCTCGCCCGTATGACTCAGCATGTGAATCTTTACATAGACTTTAACACCAAAGGCGACGCCGCAAATACTGCAGAGGTACGGCTTCTCTCTTGTATGTGTGCGCGAATGATTCCTTAACTGAACCTTACTACTAAACGACTTGTTACAGATACTGCATGAGTACGGCTTCTCACCTGTATGAGTCCGAAAATGTCTAATTAGATTGCCTTTAAGGCTAAAGGCCTTGTCACAGATATTGCAACAGTAAGGCTTGACACCTGTATGAAACCGCATGTGAATGGCCAATTGTGAAGATCTTCGGAAAATTTTCTGGCATACAGAGCACTTGACTTCCGTGTGCATTCGCATGTGTTCTCTCACGGTGCTTCTCTTTGTAAAGCATTTGTGGCAAATTGCGCACTCGTGGAGCGCCTGGGCAGTGTGGATCTTGACGTGCTCAGACAGGCTACTTCCGCTAATAAACGGCTTGCTGCAGTGATCGCACCTGAGATGTCGTCCGCCATCCGGAGGTGGATGATCTGCGTCGCTCACCTCTGGGCTCGATCTACGTTGACAAATTGAAACCATGTGACCAACAGTTCTACAACTGACTCCCCTAGAAGTCTCACACAGAGGAACTAATACTGAACGTCAAAGAATCTCCTTGGAAAAATTAAAGTTTAGTAAAACAGGTTTTGCCAAACGTATGTCTACAACTACTTTAACCTCAGAAGGATCCTCAAACTCGTCAGAAATAGACGCAGCAAAGGCACTGCTCGCAAAAGGCTTTCCGAATGATGTCTCGGATTTTGATAATGATGAACAAGAGAACATCAGATTGATAAACTCGAACTTTAGGGATACTAACACACAAACGGAATTGGAATTTGCAGGCGAAGAAGTAGAGGATATTGTAACCAAAATTAACGATAAAATGTGCGTAGGACCTGAGGCAATTGTTGGAACAATAGTTGCAAGTATGCGTAATACCCTGCCAAATTTTTTGAAAACTACTTTCAAAAATTGCTTGCTTTTGGGATGCATCCCTAAAAAGTGGAAAAACGCCAACGTAATAGCAATTCCTAAAACATACAGAAGAAAACTGCAGTCAGTAGCAGGATGCCGAGGGATCAGCTTACTTTGAATTCCTGGTAAATAACTGGAAAAACTTTCTATGGATAGGTTAAACTAATTTCTTCAAGCCAACAGGCAGGTACCATCACAACAGTACGGATTCACAGCAGGAAGGTCCACCTCAGATGCGATAAAAGCAGTGTCAGATTTTGCTCACCAGTATAAAAGACTTGGAGTGAAAAGCAGTCTTCTTCCTCCAGATTTTGTAGGTCCTTTCGATAATGCATGACACCCTAGTATTCTGGCTCGCTTATGGGAAAAACTTCCCTTCAATTTTTTAACATCAGTAAGGACTTCGTAGAAGATCGTACAGCCCACATCACCCTAGGAAAGACTTCAACCTCAAAAGCTAACAGCAAAGGGTGTCTCCAAAGTTCGGACGCTGGTCCCACTCTATGGAACGTCATCACTAGCGGCTTAATTGTACAGCTATCAAATAAGCCCGATCTGGATATAGTTGTCTATGCTGATGATGTTATGCTCATGTTCAGAGATCCTTCTCATTCTCCTATCCTATCCACGCTTCAGACAGCGCTCGAAATTATGCGGCATTGGTGCGAAGACACAAACTTGAAATATCTAAAGACAAGTCAGCACTAATGCCAATGCGTTTCAGGAAGAAGGAAGATTATACCAGTCATCCTTCAGTAACAGCTTGGGATCTCAATGTTGTGTCATAAATGAAGTATTTGGTAGTAATGCTGGACAACAAAATGGACTGGAACCCGCACATGCAATACCTGGACATTAAAATAATGCAAATCCCGAACAACTTAGTCAGAAGTTCCAAAGAGACGTGCGACATGTCTTATCACCATTTGGTAATGATATATAATCATGCTATTCATTTTGCTATTTGTTTTACGTCGCACCGACACAGATAGGTCTTATACCGACGATGGGACAGGGAAGGCCTAGGAATGGGAAAGAAGCAGCCATGGCCTTCATTAGGTACAGCCCCAGCATTTGCCTGGTATGAAAATGGGAATGCAACGGAAAACCACCTTCAGAGCTGCTGACAGTGGGGTTCGAACCCACTCTATCCCTGATGCGAGCTCACAGCTGCGCGCTACTAACCGCACAGCCAACTCGCCCAGTCATGCTATTCTACCCGTCATATTGTATGCCGCAGAAGTATGGAGCACCTCCATATTAAAAAGAGCCAAATTGAAATTGCAACAAATACAAAGATATTTTCTGATATAAGCAACAAAGGCATACAGAACAGTCTCCAACAATGCTTTGCAAGCTATAGCCTACACCATACCCATAGATGCAGCCATTCTTTTACATAACGACATCAAATCCATCTCAAGATATCATCCCACAAACGCAGTAGTTCCTTCATTGAAAGAAACTGAAATCCAAGCATGATCAAGAAGAAACCATCCTGGAGAGAATCATATAAACATAAATACTTAAGAAGCTGGAGATAAAGCAGACGTTCTTATCTTTAGAGACGGACCAAAAACGCAAAACCATGTCGGAGCAGGAATGGTAGACGAGAAAAACTCGAAGGAAACCTTCATTGAAATGAAAAGGTTAGATATTAGTTTCTCGGTATTCCAAGTCGAACTATTGGGCATCATCATGGCTGTGAAATGGATAGAACTACTTAGAAACTACACTTCAACTTATTCCATTCATGTTGACTCGTAAGCTACAATTTTTGCCGTTGCTAATAAGAAAAATACCCATCATCTCGCCACTCAAATCAGAGACAAACTTATTACCCTCAACAAAACGAGCAAGCTTACTCTTTACTGGATTAAGGGCACACAGGACTTCAGGGGAACGAGAGAGCTGACTATCTTGCCAGGATTGCTAACAGCTAAAAATCGTCAATAGACCACAAATCACCACCTCTAAATTATGCCAAACAAGTATTAACTGAATATTATACAACAATTTGGAACTCCAGATATACCAGCTCCGAAGATTCCTTCCATACAAAATTATTCATGCCTAATATACCACACAGACTGTCCTCATCTATCTGGCCCAACTTCATAACCACTCAGTTTATTACAAATCATGGTCGCTTTAAATCCTATCTCCATAAAATGAACATAATTGATTCACCACTCTGCAGCTGCCCGGAAAAGTCTCCACAGACTGCTCGACACTTGTTGACTGAATGCACCACGTGAAATAACACTGGAACACTGTCGAAGTAACAGAATTCCTCAAGAAAATCTTATATTAACTTCAATGATTTATCCGTATGTTGTTATCATAACTGTAAATATCCCGTGATATACCTGTAGGTGAAACACGGGATGTAAATATATTACCAAAATATAAAACTAATACTGAACAGTTCGAGCACTGATATTCCATGCAGAAAACTCGTTAGTAATGACCGCCACATTCCTTCAGGGTGAACATCATCTCAACTCTAATTCAGAATGTATTCGTGTATATCAAAAGCTCTTACTTGTTACGAGGAAGTGTTGTGTCTTTTCCCTTGAATGTATAACGTAACAAAATAACGCTCAATAATCTTCAAACAATTTAGTAACGTACGAGCTCATGGAGTACTCTTTAAAGAATGAACGAGAAGTGGTCGAGCCGAAAGTGGAAGTACAAGATCGTATAGCCGGCAAATATTTATCTACTGAAATCCGCAACAGACTACTCTCCTTCATAAGGGACGGTGTATGTTTTAGGGTTTTGATCTTGTTCAACCACACTGTAGTTTATGGCAGGTTCGTAATTAACCTCTGTAAAAGCCCTTGTCGTCGTTTGAGAGAATCCCAGGGTTGTAGGTACTAATAAAGTTGAGAAAATCGTTCGCAATAAGTCAGCCATTGCAAATAATTTATAAATATTATTTAGTGTGACAAATATACTAGAGTGTCTCAGCTGGACCGGGAGACAAATGACGATGACTACGCAAAAAAGTACGAAGAGTCAGATTGTGCGGCGGAAGTGAGAAAAATCATTTTTCTGTTGTTTTGTATCTAATGCTATATGACAGGGCAAGGAAATTTATCTACTTGTGAGTGAACGAAGATTTGGGAACTATTGTACTTTATTTGGATTAAAATTACTAGTAGTATCATGAATGTGTGTATATAATTTTTCTTTATATCGCCCCAACACATACAGATCTTACAGCGAAAATGCAATAGGAAAGGCCTAGGAGTGGGAAGAAATCAGCCGTGACCTTAAATAATGTACAGCCCAAGCATTAGCTCGGTGTGAAAATGGGAAACCAAGTAAAACCATTTTCAAGGCTGCCGACAATGGGGTTCGAACCCACTACTTCACGAATGCAAGCTCAGAGATGCACGCCCCTAAACGCACGGCGAACTCGCTCGGTGTAGAGGTTTATTGCTAAGTTGTAATGCGATTTACTGTAAAGATATTCCTATGGAAAGGAAATTGACGTACGTTACCGGTACCCACGTATGTAACAACTGGCGTCAAAAGTGGGATAGTCTTTGGACAATTCGTGACCGTTAAAGGAGAGTTAGATATAAGGAAGACAATACTTTGATGAAAGTGAGTTTGAGCGATTGAAATGTTACCGCTCTGAAGTGCGAGCTGGAAGAACGTGATGAGGATATTTCCGGAACCGAGGTCGTGTTACGGTTAGATGCAGAAAGTAAAGATATAGATAGAGACATTTTTGAAATAGCAGGTGTTGTTAACATATTGGCACAAATATTGGAAGTTCGTAGAAAGTTCTAAGAGGACAAGCCGAAAACTTTAGTTTATTGGAAAAAAGCTAGGGAAATATTCTCAGAAACAGTTCAAAATTGAGATTGGTAGAATATAAGATAATTGGAATTGATCAAGGGCTAGAACAAATACAAACTGACGTATACCGTTAAACAGCTGCTATAGAGGACGGATTAGCATTACTGAAAAAGAAGTCCTTTGGAATAAACAGGTCTATCGCTGAATGCAGAACAAAATCCGAGAATGTAGCAGGGACGGTGCGTTTGAAACCAGTACCTTAGGTTTGCAATACTCCGTGGTCTATGTACGAGTGCAATTTGAGACAGCAGCTGCCGCCAATCGGTGGAATAGAGAAGACAAATGCACTGCCTAGGTTGTTGCGCAGCGAAGTGATGCGTTAGATATACTCCACGGGATTGCAGACAGTGAGCAATATAATTTCAATTCTCTGGTGGCCCGATTAGAGATGAGGTACGACGATAAAGACCTTAAAAAGTGTACCATAGTAAACTCCGTAGCAGGCACCAAAACGTGGCGAGACACTACAAGAATTTGAGGAGACATCGCGCGTTTTGTTTGTATGACTTATCCTTCAGCTACAAACGATTACGCAGAACAGCTATATGTAGTCTCGTATATCCGACCCAGAATTCCAACGAGCCCTATGTCTGGCGCACCCAAATAGGTTAGATGATGCGCTGGCTCATGTATTTTCATTCGAAGCTGCTACATAGACCTCGAATCTACAGGCGCAGCTTCGACGGCTGGATGAAGAGAAGCCTCAAGACGGAAATGTAAAGAGATTTGTTTTGATAACCCAGTCTAATGAGGGTGGACAACCTTGAAGTCGGGAGATTCGCTGTTGGAGTTATGATGAGCCTGGACAGGTTAGTAGCTGCTACAATAAAGACTCAAAGTTTCAGCAAAACTGAAATGGGCCGGTGCTAAGGGGCGAGCACGGCCTGTCGGCACTGCTGCCCCGAGAATGGTGGTACATGTCATTTCACCGGTTCGAATGGACAACAAAGACCAACAAGAGACGGGAATTTTCGAGTCTGTTGCGAGGAGGAAGTCTGCCCAGGAATATTACAGGGAAGAGGATTTTAAATGCTAAGGGGCCTACTTCAACAAATGTTGAACCTAAATGATTTTCTAGTATCACTGTAATCCATTGTTCGTGTGGACAGCACGAAGGATGCACAGGACGTCCATCACCTTTCAAAATTAATCGAGACCTCGGACATACTGCGCTGACGCAGGCAGACACAGATAGGTATTACGGCGACGATGGGACAGGAAAGGCCTAGTAATGGGAAGGAAGCGGCCGTGGCCTTAATAAACGTACAGGGCCAGCATTTGCCTGGTGTGAAAATGGGACAACACAGAAAACCATCTTTAGGGCTGCCACAGTGGGGTCCGAACCCAGTAATTCCAGGATGCTAACACACAGCTGCGCGCTCCTAACTGCACGGCCAACTCGCCCGGTAACGCAGGTTCAAAAGGCCAAAGTTGAAGAAAAGTTCTTCAAATATCAAGATGTCTTCGCAATCGAGAACTGTCCGTACGGAAATATTCAACCGAATAGACAGAGCCCACGACGTTCGCCACTATCAAGAAGAGAGGAGGCTGAGAGAATTGTTTGTGACATGTATAAGCCAAATGCCCAATGATGGTGCTAAAATTTATTACGGTTAACGAGGAGCATAACTACTTAGTTAATATTAATAACAGTCACAGTGCATTTAAGGAAGCCGATACTTAAGGTTTACAAACTTTCATCATCATCACAGCTATAAATTTTGGAAGTGATACTGTTGAATTACATCCAGGTTTTATGCTTTAGCATGTTGAATAAATTATTACATGGATGCAAAACAATTTTTGGATATTTATCCGTACTACTATACTATAACGTCAGAATTTACTTTTATTTAATACTTTGTGATAAATGCCACAGTCATCAAATGTAAATAAGGTAACTGTTTCAAAGTTGTAAGCTTCATTTTATTAAAACTTAATAGCGTTTGTATGTGAGAACGCAGTAGTGAATTCTTTCCATAGTGGTGTGTGGTATCTTGGCTGAAATGAATAGCCAGTGTACTCGTTTCTGTATTTGCTGTTGTTGTGATGGAAGGTCATGTGACGATGGATCTGCTGAAGCAGTTGGAAGATATGAAAGTTCAGAGGATAGAGAGTGTGAGGGAGGACATAAACATTCAGATGGAGGACATGAAATTTCACAGTGATGATTCAAAGAGTACGATCAATGATACACAAACTATTTGTAAAGAGTCCAGGGATGATTTAAAGACTAGAATTCAAGATAATAGTGATGATTCAAAGACTAGAATTCAAGATAATAGTGATGATTTAAAGTCTAGGATTCAGGACACTAGTGATGATTTAAAGGTTGGATTAAAGGACACCGTAGATCAACTAATGAAGTTTGAGAATATTCTTCAAGAAACACAGGCTAGTTGCCTAGAACTCAGAGGAAGATAAAGGTGAGATAGAAAAACTAAATCAGCGTTTCGATGATAGCCAGGTTGAAATTAAGAAATAAATATACAAACAATTTGCGGAAGATCAGGTCAAACTCAAAGATGATTTTGTTAAACAGTTTGCTAAAATTCATGATAGTTTAAATACAGACATTGATAAAGTTTTGATGAAAGCTACGACATGATAGCCAGGAGGAGATAAAGAAGCAAATTGACAAACACTTAGTTGATAGCACATAAACAGCCGACCAATACGCACGTGGATCTTAAAGCCAACATTATTCAACAGATTATAGAGATGTGGAAGTCTATAGATCATGAGAATGAGAAAACATTAACGATCGTGGAGGAGCAGCGTAAAATTTTATCAGCTGATATTAAGTTATTAGATTGTAAGATAGAGCGAATTAGTGGAGAATTAGACAGTGCGTTAAAGCTGGAAACCGAAACAGAGGAGAAAAGAGTAATGTAACTTCATGAGCAAGCAACTGGTAAACTCCAAGTGTCTAGTGAGAATTCCGAAACCACGATTAAAGACATTTAAGAGGAATTAGTGGAAATGAGAAATGTTTTGCGTGACACTAGGCAGAACATGACCCAGCACACTGAGGGTCCGATGATAGGAACAGTAGTATTGAGCACGATTTGAGAGAAATGGATTAGAAGGTCGGATGCATTAAGAATGAAGTCAATATTTGCATCAGTAGTGTGGTTGAGACGCAATCCAATGTGGATAAAGTTTTAAATCAACCCACGACAGTTCCTAATACAGATTTTGGTTCTCAATTGCCAAATGGTAGTCATATCAAAGTTAGTGGTCAGTCAGAATGTTGAGACCTGTCGATCTCAAGGCTCAGGGGTTGCGAATGTCACAAACATGATTCGGCTACATGAGGACCAGCCTCAGTTATTTGATGGTGGCCTACTTCTAACTTCGAAAGGATTCCGTAAGGATCGTAGGGTATATATTCGTGATGCTAAGATTCCTGACGAGTGGTGGCCGAAAGATAGCTTGAAGGAGCGCCGTTATTATGGTTCAAAGGCATATATTAATTTTTCGACACATTTGACGAGTTCCAACGGGCATTTCTAAGCAAATTTTGATGCACAGGGGCCCAGCAGAGCCTGAGACTTGAACTGTACTCACGTAGGTACGAAGCTATGGGCCCTACCAAGTACTCAGAATATTTTACAGTTCAGCTCGTTAAATATCACGAACTTGAAGCAACACAGTCGGAGGAAGAATTAGTTCAAGCTATCCTCCGGAGGTTCAAATGATGAACTTTGCATTAAACGTAGAGTCGTCTGTACAAGCGGAGATGATCCTCCGACAGCTAGACCTCACGCATAACCAAAAACCACCAAGAGGAGAACGATCCCACGAACGATACGTGAATACTATCAGTAAGGTTCCCGAAGGAGGTCAGGAAATATCAGACCAGGGAAATAACCACAATCGACCAAAGATGAGAGTTTGGAAACAACTGGGAACACCCACATCCTAGAAATGGGGACTGGAATAGGCGCAGAGGAAACCGGAATTATCACCGGAAGAGGAACCGTAACTGAAGACGGTATTGTTGAAACGGAGGTAACCGCAGGCATTTTAGGAATGATTAAAATAACCGAAGGGACTAGGGAAATAACAGATCCCAGAATTCTCAACATAACGAAGTTGAGAGGTATCGAGAGCGGGTTCGATATACTGATGGGTTGAGAAGAGCTCAAGAGAAAGAAACGTGGAAGGATGGCATTCAACACCAGGAAGTAAGCACAGATTGTTTTGGGGCTGAAGGGTTAGAGTACCGGGGAGCAAATCACCAGGATCAGCGCGATTCCAACTTAAGTCCTTTTGCACCGTGTTTCGAACGTGATTCACAACCGTCGCCTGATAGGAAAAACTTCAAAATCCCAATAGATGAAATTTCAATGTCGTCAACCCCAGTTTTTAAATGCGAAGTGTCAAATGACTGGGTGGTTGCACAAATGAGCTCTTGGATCATTACGTCCGTAGACCTAGTTGAAGACTACTTGAAACAGGAAATTACCAAAGTAAAGTACCCCCAATCAATGTCCGCATATGTAACTTTCAGGTCAAATCTTTGGTGGATACTGGTGCCAGTATCAGAATCATCTCCCAAGCTCTTATTTGACAATTCGAAACATCAAAATAAGTTGCCAAAAATTCCAGTGTCGCATGAAAATATACGACGGGTCATACCTGACAAAATTGCTGTTTGTAAGGTACAAACGTTTTTAGATCTCCAGACTATAAATTCCACGTTCGCTCATCCATTCGTGATCATGTCCAAGATGCACCACAGTGTGATTTTAGGAGCCCATTTCATTCGAGAAACTAATGCTGTGATTGACTTCAGTACAAATCATATTAAATTCAGGAAAGACAATAGATATGAATTTGTTCAATTAAATGAGGAATCGGTAGAAGACAGAATATATGAATATAGCGAAGAGGATGTCCAAGGTTCAAATGCTCTAAATTCAGTAGAGGCAAATTCTGGTGAAAGTGAGGTTATAGAGGATGAAAGAATTCATCGTGAGGAGCTACATGACGTTTTGGAAGTTGATGTTTACACCGATTACGAAACCGTGATAGGATTGAGGGTACCTGAATTTCCGCGAACCGTGGAGGAAAACGAGCAACTGAGAAAACTTTTGACGGAGTATATATCAGTGTTCGCTAACAGAGCAGGTCTGCTTCGGCTGTTAGGGATTTGACGCCTTTCAAGAGGAAACCGTATCCTATTCCAGATAAATACCATACCCAAGCTGCCAAAATTATAAAGGAAATGGAGGAAAATGGGTTCATTTCAAGCAACCCACACCATATTTAAATCCTGATGGATCACTACGAGAGTGTCTGGACGCTCGTGCCCTCAATGAACAGTTGATCCCCGAGCACGATCAAGCTCCGCCCATTAAAGATGTTATTAGACGTTTTAGAGAAAAATCACGTTTCATCAGCGTAGAACATACATCCTCATACCACCACATCGGACTGGACCATAAATCAAAACAGTTTACTGGCTTCATTCTTGATGAGAAAACGTATGTTTTCAAACATCTGCCCTTCGGACTTAAAACGAAGGTGCAGCTCTCATCGCGCCCTAGATCGATGTCTCACTGAAGAAATTATGGCTGTGAAAAAGCGTTATATGGACGATGTTTCCTTAGCTTCAGGAAGTTTCTATGAGAAAGTTCAAGATTTAAAGAAACCACTGGAAAATATAAGGGCATGAGGCTTCAGTAAATTTAAAGAAATCCAATTTTTTCAGAGGGAAGTTTTGTTTATTGGTCATGTTATTGATGGAGAGGGGTTCGCCCGAATCTGGTTAAAGTCCGAAGCCACTCAAAAAATTTAAATGTCAGGTGATTCCTCGGAATGTGCCAATCTTTCGCGGATCACTGCTGAAATTATACGGAAGTGGTGGCACCACTTCAGAGCTTGCTTCTTAAAACAATAAATGTAGGTGTAGTCCAGAATATGAAGAAGTATTCAGGAAGACCAAAGAGCTACTGCTAAACAGAGTCAAGATACGTTATCCCGATTTTGAGAAATCCTTCATTTTACAAACGGATGCGTCCACCGTGGGAACCGGGGCTTTTTCATATCAGGAAAGTTCAGACCAGCCCACCGATAGGAATTATTTGTCCTTCTATAGTCGGAAACTAAGACCGCATAAGATCAGGTACAGCCTGACGGAACTGGAAATGTTGGCTATTGTTCAGGCATTGCAGCACGGGAAAAATATTGTTTATGCATTTGATATAATTATTAAGACACAACCATAAGGCACTTACTTTTATAATGAAGACGACTGTTGTGAGTAAAAGAGTGGCCAGGTGGGCTCTGTTTATCCAACAATTTTACTATGAGATTGAGCATTGTTCAGGGAAGTCAAATGTCATGGCGGACTTATTAAGCAGAAACCCTAATGAGGAAGAGAATATGGTAAACCATCCACATACAGTCCAGGAAGACCGAGATTTTCTGGTAGAGCTGGGACAACTAGGGGACCTACAATCGAGACACACTTTTTGCAAGAAAATGACTCGTACTTTCAGTGGAGACTTCCAGCTAAGTATCCACGATACTCTGCCATCCGAAAGATCGCTGATAACTACTTGTTTGTGGATAATACACTCGTGAAATTTGTAGATAGTGATCATGTAAAATCCCAGATTTTGATATCAACGCAGCTACGAAAGGTATTAATTTGGCACGTGCACATAATTATTTATCATAGAGGGATCGATAAGGTTGTTTCAACCAATCGAGAGACCTTTACATGGGTGATTTTGCTGGAGAATGCAAGGGAAATCATCATTCCATGTGACACACGCCAGCGGGTTAAGGCAAAGCCTTACTTAATTCGACAGGCATCTATCCGTATCTTGCCTTCACAACCAAACGAGCTATACGCTATGGACATTTATGGGCCCCTCGTGAGAGGAAGCGTGGCAGCAAGTTTGTCTTAGTAACCATTGACGTCTTCTCCAAACTTACGACACTGTTTCCTATGCAGAAAGCGAACTCCAAACTTGTTTTGAGATGTATTTCCCGTAACATTATTCCAGATATGGGCGAGCCGAAATTTCGTCTTACAGATTATGGCTCCCAGTTTATTTCTGCGCAGTTTGAGACGGTCATTTAGAACTTGGAAATTTATCATATTCTCAGTAGTGTTAGACACCCTGCGGGAAATCCTAGCGAGAGGGTAATGCACGTAATTGCAAAATTCTTCAGGATTTAGTACGACCAAGAACACCTTAAGTGGGTTGAGGTGTTACCTCTGATAGTCAATTGTGCCAATAACACCCTTCACGAATCTATATGGAGAATACCATCCGTTGTTCCTGAAACATGCTAATGTAGCATGGTTTCTTAGATGATGTTACCGATGTCTCAAAGAATATGTATCTGACTGTTCCGTGTATCTATGTATTTCCACTTTCTGTCGACAGAGGGCACCCTCTGTCGCGAGCATGAAGGATTATTTCTCGGCGAGACCTTTTAATATCTTCTCCTAGAAGTGAATATTTTTTCTGATTAATCTGACTAATTAAGACATGCAGCCCTCACACACAGGAGCAGCGTTTTTAAGCATCAAATGGATGTTTTATAGGTTTAAAAACAATGCTAAACTACTGCATCATTTGCGTGCTTCGATGATTGTTATACTACTGCATCATTTGCGTGCTTCGATGATTGTTATAGTACTACATCATTTGCGTGCTTCGATGATTGATATTGCCGGTAATGTAACATTTTGAATTTGTATCATTTGTGTATGATCATTCTTTCTTTTCTTTTTCTTACGGCCGACCGAGACCCATCTTTGTACTCGGGGCGAGTATGGCATGTGTGTGAGTTGTAGGAGTGATCGTAGTGCGTCATAATCTGGGTTTCTGTTTATTTTAATGAGCTTCTCGTTGTAACATTTTGCCATCTTTTGGTGGTATGGTCGGTGTGTCGGCCGGAAAATCTGTTCTGGCCGTACGCAGCATAAGGGGTGGTGATTCTACGCGTGACCGTGGGGTCACAAACGTCCTGCTGTCGTTTGACCTGGGAAGCTATATATCTACTATTGACGTGAGACCTTATCGCTGAAATGTTGTATTGCACTCTACGAGATGCCCTTATTTATTTATTTATTCGGACCGAGCTGCAGAGATTATTTGCCTTAGAGGGCAAATGATTATATGGTTGAATGAATGAGTAGATGAATGGGCTGAGTGTTAAGATGTCGTATCGGTCTCTTAAAATCATATTTGTTTGTTCTTTATCGCCTCTCATTTTCTTTTGGGAGCGAATTCTTTGTTTCCTTATTGTACGTCGTGGTCTTTTTCGACCTGGACGCCGCCATGATGATTTGTTTATTTCATGGCCGCGCGCCATGTTACTCTTGTTGATATGTTTAACATTCATTGCTCCGTAGAGCATTCCCTTTGCCCTTCGAGCTAATTTCCTTGGTCACGGCGTTTCTCTGATTTGAACACATTTTTGCTTTATCTGCTCCTTGGTGTGTGGGAATTGAAATGTGTGGGAGGTATTGTTAAAAAAGGAGTTAGCAAATGATAAGGGACTCCCACGCTTGTGATTTAATATTTTATCCTCGGTGAAGGAATGACTGAATAAAATTCGAGCAAAGAATATTCACTTCGCAGATTTGAGTAGTGAAGTCACTGATTGTATTAGTGCCTACATCTCAAGAATAACTATCCCAGGCACATGTATGCAATGATGAGGTCACGATTGACATTCGGACTAACGCCGAGTATATATGTATTATCCTGTTATAATCACTGATTTAAATTGATCCTTTGATTGACGTTACATTTCAATAATCCCTTATTTATCTTTTCTCGGATTTTTATTCCTAGTAGTGTTTGTTACTAACTTGTGTTGCTTGAGGTGAATAACTTTTCTAGTTCAGGGTAATGTCTTTCGCCCTTCCTGACCGGGGTCCACGCCTAGTTTTCTCTTTCGATCCTCGTATTTAACTATGTGCGTACGTTAGTTAGAAGGTAGGTGTGGCTCATTCCTTTTAAACAATACCCGGTGAGACCCTGGCATGGTGTGGTTCAGTGTACCAGTGATCCTTGACAATCACATGAATTATGTACACAAAATACGGCTGACACCTACATCGGCACGCAGATCGCCGGTTGCGCAGTGTGAAAAACCGAAGATTCCATCGTCCATTAGATGAAAATGAATTTGTGCTCGAAAGAAGACCCGTGATGTATAAAGCAAGGGAAAATATCTATGGAAAATTTGCACGCTTATACGTTGGATCATTTAAAATTGTTGAGAGTTTCAGGAACAACAATAAAATTTATTGCACGGCAGCAGGGAGGCTATATTTAATGCAGCGAACCTGAAGGTATGCCATACCCAAGAAGAAAGAATTCCAAAACCCAATGACTTCACCATAGCAGCAGCGGAGATGACCCCCGGAGAAGAAGAGGTCCTACGGCTCATTAATATTGCTACTTTAACAGGTAAAATACCCGGCCGAAGGGCCACTCCATGGAACTATAAATATCAACAAAAGTTCGGAGAAAAACCAGTAATGTCCAGAGTGCAGGCATTAAATAGGAGATTTTGTCGATGACACACGCCACGAAATTTTGTTGGTGGAAGAGGAAAACCGGAAGATGCTCGAGAGGACTGAAATCCTACGTCGGGAACAAGATTTGCAAGAGAATGCGCTGTAGAATTATTGTTAATTTTGATGTCAAAATTCTTCCACACATTCCGATTTTGAGAAATATTTATGTTTCCACTTTATACGTAAATATTCCGTCGTTGTAGGTGGATTATGAGCACACAATTCTACCTTGCTGAAATTTCAACTCAACATAAAGTGCATCCATATTTTTATTGCAAACTCATCTCGCGTTCTGTGGCGTGACAACCCACAGCGGGATGCGGCCCACCAAACATCGAACGAGGTCGGAACATTTCGGAAGACCTTGGGTAATTAATAATGAAATTCAGGATAATAACCCTCATTGTGAGAGATTTCAGCACTGTCATTAAAAAGAAATAAGTAATTAAGAAATTTGGTAAATATCTGATGAAGCTACGGTCCACAGTATGCAACTGTACTTAATTAGGATTGGAGAGAATTTAGCATGCTTACTGGCAGATTAATGTACACATGTCAAGGACATGCAGTCAAAATGCGCGGGAATCTCCGTGCACGAAATTAATTAATTACGCCCGTTAAAGAACCAGAGCAAATTAGCAAGAACACCATCATGACTGGAAAAATGGATGGAATGTCTGGTGTGAGTATCGAAGAAATCTGTTCAGTGGTCATCAAATGGAATGATTGCACAACAGTAGATAACGCCAAGCAGAGCGTCGCTTCTACATGTATAAATACTCCCTCCTCAACCAAGAGCGTCAGTCATCATTCAGTTGCCCGAGAGTGTGAATCCGCGTCAAGCGACATTTGGAAGAAGGCTTAAGGTGGGCGAAATAGACTTGCAGAATCCTTAGAGCCAGTTGGCTTGAGGGAGGAATATATTACCAAGTGGTAAATGGTGAACGGAGATAAATTACATATTGATAACATTGTATCCACGATATCCATCCCGGACGGGGAAGAAAATCATAAGCTAAATAATTGTAGGATTCCTGAACTTTTCATATGGAGACAGCAGATAGATAGCTCTTGTGAATTTCTGCGAACGATGTTATTTTTGGTAATCGGTAAGGGAGGACTGTAGTCTGGCGGAGATAAGCTTGCGTCCCACGGTCAGTCGCACCTGTGAATATCTGGATAAGAATTAGTTGGGAGGTTTACGCAAATTCTATTAGTTGAGTTCTCGACACGAAACGGGGCGGTTTAACTGTTGTACAAGTGTACATAATACAGTTTATCGTCAATTGTTAGATATAAAAAATATAATGTGCGTTGCTTCAAGTCAAGTCCAGAATCTGTATTTATAAGGTAGTGTTTAAGCGAAGAATTTGTCCTGAAATTATGAGAGGGTTAGTCCGAGGTGGCTGGCATAAAATGAAGCCGAGATAACGCCATGCCAACGAGGAAATTATAGGTCTGTCTAATTTACATATCATGTTTTGTAGTTAGAAATATGAATGCTTGTTCCTTTAAATACTTAATTCATGAATCATAACATCGCGTTGCATATGTGGCGTGTAAAAATTTAAGTGTTGCGACGTCGATGATATGTCTTGTCGTTATACTTGTGTGGAGGCGAATGTTAACGAGAGAGACAGTGAAGGTAAATACTGCAAATGAAAATTAATGAAATGATCAGGCCGGAAAATTTTACAATTATGATAACCACAAAATAACAGTTATGAGTGTGATAAACTCAAATATCAAAATATCCAATAATAATAATAATAATAATAATAATAATAATAATAATAATAATAATAATGTTCACGCCAGGAAAAAAATGAGATGAAAAAGTATGTGTTCAGCAGAAACGTCAAGCGACATTTTCAGTTTATACCGAAATCCAGTGAAGATAATCATAAGTCGGCATTTTCGGAATCTTAAATTTGGTGACACCGAGTATTTGCGATACAGAAAATCACGGTATGCTCTTTTGCTCGCGAGGTCAGGAAAAAATTCGAGAAGTAACTTGTGAGATCATTATAAAGTTGTTTGATCATGGAGTCGCTAGTATTTAAAAAAGTTGGAAGCAAGAAGGAACTGGATTGTAATGGAAATGAAATATTATGAGAGTAGTTAGGACGATGTTAAGGAAAGAGTAAGCCTGTATTTTATGAGTGAGGTAGAATAAGCAGGATGCCGAGGATAAGAGGCAGTGTATTTCGACGGAGAGGAGGTTTTGTGGCATGTTGTATAGGTTGAGATGTAATTTTTCTGGGAAAGGCTGTATAAGAGGAACGATTTCCTGGAGCAATCCAGAACGACTGATGAATATAAAGGTTGTGAAATTCAAGTGAGCGCGTTGTAACGCTTATTATAAGTAGAAATTCATGTTCTCCTATGATTACTATTTTTGTAAGACCGTAAGTAACGATAATTAAGTAGAAGTGACGGTTCTATTTTATATCAACGAAGTGCATTTTGTGACAGCTGACCTCACATACAAAATACACTCTGACACACGGTTACGATAATACTTGAGTATTGTAAATAGAATTCTATTCTGTATCTTTACGAGACGAAAATATCGGTCACTGGAAACATTGCGGGTGTGAAAAATAAATTTTATTAGAATGATAGCTCAGCTTGCGTATATCGATTGGAAGTTACTTCACTGGGCAGTTCACCGTGATACCAGTTTGGAGTGTTGACACTGCAAGTCAGTTGGAGCTTCACACTCGAGTTATGCCGTGAATATCTTGATGGTAGTGATTACTGTTTTCAGTGATATTATGTAATATCAAACGAGAGTCGAGTTTATTTTTATTTTGTGAACATCACTGCATGTGTTGAGACTGTGTTGATTAAACTATTTGGACATGTTGTTTAACTTCGATTTCGCGTTTTAATATAGGAAATAGACAAAGTAATATTTCCAGCCTCGAGTTCATTTTTGTAGCGATTCTGAATTCATGTGTCAGAGTTTCAACGAGGGTCAGACGTAAATTCCCGGACATTGTGTTAAAAGTTTCGATTTCGCCTGGCGGTATGAATGTGTAGATACCATGACGTTGGCTCAAGGGAAGGATTATGGCGTCGTCTGTACACAGTCAAGTCATAGGATAGGCATTTTTGCTGATCGACTTGTACGATGTTAGTGTTTGCAGTAGTGGATACGAATATGAAAGATATTAGCAGGTACTATTCAGGCCATGTTTCGCTATAATTCCTACTAGCTAGAACGTGCTCCCATAATAGCGCTGCATCAGAAGCGGCATGAATGTAAGGACTGTCCCACGTGGAAACCTGGCTAACGGAGACTGATCCTTACTGCTTAGCCGCGTGTGTTCAAGTTCGATTAACTTTCGTTTTCTATTTGCTTATCTTTACTTTAAGATTTACTGTTCGGGTGTCCGATATATTATGATTGTGTCGTGTGTTGACACTTAGTTCATTTATGTAGGACTTACACTACGAATGCGATTTCGATTCGGCAGCTTTTAATATATTTTACTTTAATTTTTCGTTCTTCACGTTATGTATGTGGGACGTTGATCTACTGATCACTTGTAGTTTGGGTTAATGGGACATGTGTAGGTAGAGAGATTTGTAATTATAGTCGCAGTTATAGAAAACTGGAAATATTTCTGTAGTGTACTATCGATATACAGGAGATCGATGTGTGTGTTGTAAGATCAGAGAGAAGATGATTGTTTTTTATGCTTTGGATGTAATGGCGACTGTCAATAAAGAGGTTGTTTATTTCGTATAAATCGCTAATTATACAGTACATTGGCGCAGTCGGTAAAATCCATTGGTTAAATCCGTCAACTAAACCTTCAGAAAATATTAAAATGGAAAGAAGCAGCACTAGCCCTATACCAATTTTCGATGTAAATGGAGATGTCACCAGCCTTGCTTCTAGATGGAAAAAATGGAAACGTTCGGTCGAACTGTATATTGCCGCAAAAGGAATAACAGATTCTGCTAGAAAACAGGCAATTTACCCGCATTCGGGTGGAGAAGGCTTGCAAGACATATTTTATTCAATCCCTGAACACAACACTATTCCTACAGGTAAAGCTGTGCATGAATATACTTTAGAATTGTTAGATAAACATTTTTTACCGAAAAGCAATCCGCTATTTGAAGTCTATGAAACAGGATGTTAGTGAAACATCTGACGCCTTTATATCTAGGTTGCGTCAACAAGTTGTCAAATGTGATTTTAAAGATACCACAACAAAAAAAGAATTAGAGGACATGTTTATGTGACCAGTTCGTAGAGGGTTGTAAATCAGCTGAAGTCAGAAAGAGAATATTGGAAAAATCCTCTGTCACAGTAGACGATTTGGTTGACATTGGACGGGCTCACGAAATGATAAACATACAGACATCACATTTTAGTAAGGACGACGGTTCTGAGCAAGAGGTGTATAGTATGTCGAATAGGAAGAATTATGGGATTTCACAAAGAACTATTTCCAATAGTGGCAAAAACACTGGTGCTCCGCCGAAAACTAGTTATAATAGTTATCAAAATAGAGGACAAAGGAAATGTTATCGCTGCGGGGAAACAAATCACTTAGCAAGAGACCCCCAGTGCCCTACAAGAAACAACGTTTGCCAGGCTTGTCATTTAACAGGGCACTATCGGAAGTGTTGTAGAACAAAAAGGACATATACATTAGAATCGGGGGAGTCAAATGTTGATGACGAAATTTCGTACGTGGGCAACGTCAAATATGAAGTCGGCCCTGGATGTAGTAGTGATTTAGACTACACCTTTCTTACAAATGACGAAAAAAAACGGGAGACAACGGGGAAGACCACTTGCCTATTGTCAGGGGTACCCTTCGTTTTTATTATTGACTCAGGATCTACTTGCGATGTTATTGACCAAGGAACTTGGAAGGAATTTGAAAGGAAGCAGGTAACCGATAAAGTAAAATTACTAAATAGTTCGAAAAGACTTTTCACTTATGGTAGAACCGATCCGTTGGATATTTTAGGAGAGTTCGAGGCGGACATAACGCATTCCAATAGAAAAATTAGTACCACTGTTGTAGTTATTAAAGGTAGGGGACCACCTATTTTGGGACGTTCCTCGGCTACAAAACTAGGAATATTACAAATTTCTGAGCACGTTAACCAGACGGTGGTTTGTGACACATCGAGGGTGGGCAAAATAAAGAATTTTCAGCTTAAATTACCAATCGATCCGAAAGTCCCACCAGTTATTCAACCTCTGCGGAGGGTGCCATTGGCATTAAAACAAAAAATAGCAGAACGTATCCTTGAGCTGGAGCAAAATGACATAATTGAAAAGGTTGAAGGACCGTCAAGATGGGTTTCCCCTCTTGTACCAATTCCAAAAGGTGACAGCGTTAGATTGTGTGTCGATATGCGAATGGCAAATAAAGCTGTACTAAAGGCTAGTCATCCATTACCAACCATGGAAGACCTACATCCTGAAATTAGTGAAAGCAAATACTTTTCAAAGTTGGATGTTACGTCAGCTTTTCACCATGTGGAGCTGCATCCAGACTCACGGGAGATTACCACATTTAGCACACATTTAGGCTTATATAGGTTCAAGCGGCTAATGTTCGGTTTGAATCGGGCAGCTCCTGAGTTCCAAAAGATAATGGAGCATCTGATAAGGAACAAGATTCCTAAAGGAGTTTACGTATTTATTGATGACATTCTGGTGTATGGGGAACTAAAGAAATACATGATTCAAGATTAAAAAAGGTTCTTGAAGTTTTTCGCGAGCACGGTATTGAACTGAATGAGGAAAAGTGTGAATATGGTAAAACTTCAATTAAGTTCTTGGGTCACATAATATCAGCTAATGGCATTAGGCCTACCGAAGACAGAGTGGCGGCTCTGAAAAATTGCAGAAGACCACAAAATGTGTCTGAGCTGAGAGGTTTTCTAGGCCTACTGAACTATGTAAGTAGATTTATTCCGAACATATCAAACATGACAGAACCACTGCGACAGCTTACACATAAGTCTGCACAGTTTGTATGGAAACAAGTACACCAAGAAGCTTTTAATAAAATAAAAAAGTACTTACATCTAGTTCAGTTTTAGGATATTTCAACCCCAAGGACGAAACGATAGTGATGGCAGACGCTGGCCCAAAAGGACTTGGTGCAGTGCTGATACAACGGAACAATGAAGGGATCCCACGCATAATTTGCTACGTTAGTCGCAGCCTGTCGGATGTCGAACAACGGTACTCTCAGACAGAGAAAGAAGCACTTGGGATTGTCTGGGCGTGTGAGCGTCTAAGGATTTTCCTGACGGGTAAGCAGTTTTGCCTGTATACGGACCATAAACCACTAGAGGTAATTTTTGGGCCTAGATCAAAACCCTGCGCGAGAATTGAACGTTGGCTTCTGAGACTCCAATCTTTTGACTTCCAGGTTAAGTATGTAAAGGGGAAAAATAACATAGCAGATCCTTTATCACGGTTAAGTGAGAATTCAATCGGTGAAGCCGAGAAGGACAATTATCTGATGCACTTGGCTACGTATTTGGCACCAGTTGCATTATCTTTGGAAGAAATAGAGCAAGCTTCAAAAATTGATCCCACTCTAAAAAAGGTCCGGTCACATTTACTAACAGGGTGTTGGGATCGTAATGACGTTGACCTCCTTCCATTTCGGGCGATGATGTCACAATTATGCGTCATGGACAATATATTACTGAAAGAAACTAAGTTGGTAATTCCGAAAAGTTTACAAACTAGGGTCCTTAGTTTGGCACACGAGGGTCATCCGGGAATTTTGGAAATGAAAAACAGACTCAGATCTAAAGTATGGTGGCCTGGAATGGACAAAGCAGCGGAACGGACAGTGAGAACATGTCTGGGTTGTCAGATTACCAGTAAACCCGAGAAACCCGAAAAAATATCTCCGACAGTAATTCCTAAAAAGCCTTGGGAACGAATAGCTGCTGATATTTTGGGTCCTTTCCCTAATGGGGTACAACTATTGATCGTGATAGATTATTTTAGCCGTTTCATGGAAGTAACAAGACTAAGTAGTACTGACTCTAAAAGCATAATAAAGGCCCTAGATGGTATTTTTGCAAGATACGGGTATCCTGAGGTTCTCTCAACAGATAACGGCACGAACTTCGTCAGCGCAGAGACGGAAAATTACCTGCAACAGTGTGGAATTCATCACCACAGAGTTACCCCGTTACACCCACAAGCAAATGGCACAGTGGAAAGACTGAACCCAGGGATAACTCAACGACTACAGATTGCCAATGCCATGAAATTAGATTGGGAGTTAGAGCTAAACAAGTACCTACTGATGTACCGGAACCATGAGCACCAGACTACAGGAGTTAGTTCGGCGGAGTTATTTTTTAACAGAAAATTGAGGGACAAAATTCCCGGTCTGGCCCCATACAAGACAGAAAAAATATTAGAGGAGGTGGTGGAACGAGACCTTATTCAAAAGTTTAAAAAGGGAGAATACGCGGACATTAGACGTGGGGCCAGAGAAAATAAATTATCAGAGGGCGACAAGGTTTTGATGCGTAACCCCAAAGTAAACAAATTTTCAACTACATTTGGACCCACACCCTTGAAAGTCGTCAAGAAGAATGGCAACGCTGTGACAGTAGAGACTTCGGATGGTAGACAAATAACTCGCAACTCTACCTTCTTCCGGCCTTTTCATGAGCTGTTGTCTGAGGACGAGTCAGAGAGTGTGAAAGAGCAACCAGAGGAACCAGAGAAGAAAGAAGAAGAAGGAAGTCAAGAATCGGGACCGAGACGAAGTCAACGGGAGAGGAAACCCCCAGGATTTTTGTCAGACTACGATTTAAAGTAAAAAAAAAAAAAAAAAGAAAAAAGGGAGTGATGTAGTAGTGTACTATCGATATACAGGAGATCGATGTGTGTGTTGTAAGATCAGAGAGAAGATGATTGTTTTTTATGCTTTGGATGTAATGGCGACTGTCAATAAAGAGGTTGTTTATTTCGTATAAATCGCTAATTATACAGTACAATTTCTCTTTGGGTGTTTTAAGTTGTGGACTTGTACTTAACGAATTTAACGACTTAACTGTTTCATAACCTGAAAATTGGTTTAGTAAGAACATTTTCAAGTGATTAATCACTTTTCGTTAACATCAGTGTTTGGCATTTCTTCTAAATGTATAATGAATTAATGTTTTCCTGCATTTTGCTTTTTTGTTCCTTCAGAACGATAAAATATAAAATCGCATCGGAACAAGTGCTGTTGGCTCCTTCTGAACGTCTGTTCGGGGTGATGAATATTCAGCATGGGGATTCCTCTGTAACTTAAGGGTGTGACGAGATGAAAACATATGGTGGAATTTTATTTTTGCTTGTGACAATTGCTGTTAACTCGTAATGAACAACTTGCTTTGAAGTAATATTTCGCAACCTAGCCAAAGAAACTGATAGTCGATTTGGTTTGATTAAGGATCCATTCGGGGGGTTTCCAATATCCGATAGGATAGTCGACTGATGGATAACCTTAATTAAATGTAAATCTGGAATTCTACTTGTCGAAGGTCAGATTTTCCATGGATCACGTGGATTAAATCTCAGTTATCGTTTGCATCAATGGTGCACAATTTTCAGGTATTATTCTCTCTTTCTGATTTTGCTGCCCACGAATTTTTAACTATGTTTTCATTCCTTGAAAGACAATAATAAACAATTTCAATAATTTTTTACCACTCACGTTATGCATTGTGACTGCGTTAACACATGTTGTGACTTTTCTTGCACTTTTAATAAATAAAGGTTCGTAATATACATTGAATTAATATTTTAGTAAGCACATTTTTGCCCCTCAATCTGAAGTAGTTATGCTTTCCCCTGAACCCTGTAGTTTGGTCAATGAAGTGACAGAAAAAGAAAACGCTCTACTTAAGTCGCCGAGGCAGACGACCAACGGTGGTACGGTAAGTTCAAGGGTTCAGTATCTCATTGATTATTACAACAAGCATAGAATTCACTTGCATACTGGCGGGAGGGTGCGAACAGAGGTTGAGGGGAAGTTGGAAGGAAACCAATGTGGTTTCAGAACACAGAGGTGCTGTCATGAGCAGATTTTCAGTATGCACCAGGTAATTGAAAAATGCTACAACAGAAATAGACAGTTGTGTTTACGGTTCGTAGATCTAGAGAAAGCATATGACAGGGTACCGAGGGAAAATACGTTCACCATACTGGGGTTCTATGGAATTAAGGGTAGATTATTAAAATCAATCAATGGCTTTTATGTTGACAACAGGGCTGCAGTGAGAATTTATGGTAGAATGAGTTTTTGGTTCAGGGTACTTACAGGGGTTAGACAAGGCTGCAATCTTTGACCTTTATTGTTCGTAGTTTACATGGATCATCTACTGAAAGGTATAAAGTGGCAAGGAAGGATTCAGTTAGGTGGAAATGTAGTACGCAGTCTGACCTATGCTGACGACTAGGTCATAATGGCAGATTGTGCCCAAATCCTGCAGTCTGGAACTTGAAAATAGGTGCAATGTATATGGTATGAACATTAGCCTTTTTGAAGACTTAATTGATGTCAGCAGGTAAAAAATTCAACATAATTGAATGTCAGGCTTGCAGACTGCAGACTGAATGCTGAAAGGTATAGTGGCCTATAATGATTTAAAAAAATTCTCTCAAGTTCACAGTATGCAGGCTATTATTCATAACAAGTTGGAGAGGACAGATGGAGATGAGTTGCATTCTTTGCTTTTTCAGAAATTCTGGAGGAAAACTACTTGAGTAACATGGACCAGTATTTCTAGCTTTCAAAACAGAAATAAAATCCACAATTTCAGTTGACATTGAGTACCTAAACTGAAATGGGTTCTTTTTCACACTCGGCATTGCTGTGCAGTTGTCAGAACAGAATGTATTAGTCTTTATATCCTCTCATACTTAGAAACACCATCATTTCCACAAATGTTCATCAAGCGAGCCAATTTGGTGTCATCTATCAGATTCTCACTCTCAACAGTAGAGCAGTCATCAAACTGCAGCCTACAAATTGGTTCTGAAGCACGTTCATTACATCTTCAAGAGACTCACTTTCCTTCCTTGGCAGCAATAACGGAAATCTTTCTAAAAGAAACTGTACAGATGAAAACTGAGAACCTTCAATTTTTCAAACATCTGCACCCCTTGCATGTTTCAGTACTTCACCATTGAAAGGAAACTTGTTAATAATATACTCACATGCCGTGTAGAAGTGACCCATGGAAGATGAAAATCATGCTGATTTAGCTCTATCATTAAGTTTCTTCACTAAGTCCATTCTCTCAACGCCGATGTCTAGGATGATCACTGTCTCTCCGATTTTCTATAGAATGGTATGGAACTTTTAATAAAAGAGAATTTTCGATCACTGCTGGTTTAACAAATTTGGAAAGCAGCTGTTTTAACAGGTTCGTCATCAGTTCTAGTAGTTTATGAATGTGAGGGGAAGCACTCTGAAGTGTAGAATTGAGATTCTTAAATAAAGTAATGAAAGCATACAGGAAGGCACAGTATGCTTTACTTAGGCCTGATGATAGAACCATAAAAAAATTCTTCACAATTTTGAATAATGTTCTTATTCTTTACAAGGAGTGTCAGATTTTGAGACACATGCAAATTTTTAGGAGCGACCAATTCTGCTGACTCAATAGGTTTCTTCTTTACATGGTCTTTGGAACTACCAGGCTCAGCTTTTGGGATCGTAAATGATCTTAAGCTAGTAGTTCATGCACATTGAGTATTAACAAGCACATCACCTTTAAAGAAACCAAGTAGTTGCAGACACCTCCCTAATTGTCCCAGTGGGGACAGGTTTTTGGCCTTTCCACCCAATATTTTAGGCCTGGGTGACTCGCCATCGAAACTTGTATCACTTTGGAATTTTATTCCAACTCTGTTCTAATTTTATTTCCTGTGCGGCTTAGGTTACAAATTATAATTTCATCTTCTCCGTCAGCGAATAAACCTTCCATCGTTTATATACGATGTGTTTTACTATTTTTTCCTGATCTCATGTCTGTTGTCTACTGGTCTGATGTCAGGCCAGCTGGAGAGCGAATCTTACTTGGTCCGCTCGCTGTCCTACGCTCTTTTGCTGTACATCGCCTTGCTGGCGTGTGTTTAGTCGATTGTGCTGCACAATGATGGTTGCGCGTGGACTCTTTATTAGAGCATCTTTTCATCTAACAGGGGGACATTCCCTGCTCGTCACCACCGATTTCGCTCAAATTTATAGAACATGCAGGGCTTGGCTGGAAATGAAAGCACCCGAAGTGGGAACTCCAGATGGCCAAGCGTATAAAAAATAAAAATAATAATGTTGACGCGGCTCTCGCACCGTATAAGCCACTTACGTTAGTGCGCACGCCGAGCAGTTGTTGGCGTAGCGGTAAGAGCTCGGACTGGTAATTCGATGGTCGTGGGTTCGATTCCCCGTGTGGAGACTGGTTTTTCTGTCAAATTTTATATTATTCATTTTCCAATTACGCAAAGAGGTGAATAATTCATTTTATTTATTTATACGCAAAAGGCATAGAAAAGGTAAAAAAAAAAAATTGGGATTTCATTGTCATTGTCTACCTGCGCCAAGAATCTACTGTTTGTGTACAGCCGCCAGGGGCAACCTTCACTTGTCAGGTGAAAACGAATCTTACAGCGAAACGACTATTCATGTTTATGGCACATTCCCCAAGGAGGGGAGAGAGCCAATAAAGGAGAAAACAGAAGAATTCCTTTTCGAACACGTCGGGAAAGTTCGCAACTCCAAATTTTCTACAATTGTGCGCTCATTAAAAGAATGACGTCCTATATGCCTTTTGCATAAGTAAAATAAATTAAAATAAATGAATAATATAAAAATTGAGAAAAATATTCTCCACACGGCGAGTCAAACCCACGACCATCAAATTACTAGTCCAAGCTCTTACCGCTATGCCAACAACTGCTCGGCGTGCGCACTAACGTAAGTGGCTTATACGGTGCGAGAGCCGCGTCAACAATTTTTTTACATTTTTTTTATACGCTTGGCCATCTGGAGTTCCCACTTTGGGTACTTTCATTTCTAGCCAAGCCCTGCATGTTTTATAAATTTGAGCGAAATCGGTGGTGACGAGTAGGGAATGTCCCCTTGTAAATATGCCTGGATAACATGTAATGGATATGGGCTAAGGCCCTGAGGTGTTTTTGTCTTCTTAGATGGAGTGGACATCCGCTATTTGATTGCTACGAGGATCTAAGTAAACTACATCTCAACTGACGCCATGCGTTAGTTTTCTTCTCATGGACAAAATGTAAGTCTACTATTATTCTGCCTGGAGCAGGATTGTCTCGTCTCAAACCCTTAACTTGATATTATTCTGTTCGATGATCACCAATTCTAATAGACATTCATTTCGAATGAACTTGGAAATTTCACAACATGAAAAGTTTTCGGCCTACTGACTGCACTGTTTAAACCATTCGGTGGGCGACGCGGCTACAAGTCGCTTACTCGGTGGGAACGCGGATATATCCGCCCATTCAAATTATATTTTTTTCTCACTTGCCTGCCTGCAGAAGTTAATTTCTTTTTCAGCAGCGTATTCCGGATGAGTCTGCCCTCTGATGTTAATTTTTCAAATATGTTTTCCCAGTACCAATATGTCATCCTCAAGTTGCATCATAAAGAACGCAGTTTACGTCCGAGCAAGAACGACCTAAGGCCTAATAGCTTTGCGCTGAAGCTGTAGAAGGAATTTCCAGAGATTGTGATACTGAACAGACCACTCTGATGACATTTGAGAACTGTGACCTGATTTATTATTCCCAGTCTCGAGTTCTTCCTCCACGGCAGGAGTATGTGTTTACCGCGAGTTACACACCATTTATTATCGTACGCATCCATAATACAGGCACATTTCATGATTTCCGTCCAACCTGCAGAGACCAGGGTTCTGTTCGATCCTCCTCCTTACATTCTCCCCGCTAAAATTTCTAAAATGAATTATCGGCCCCCATCGTTAGAGGAAGATGACTTACGGGTCATTATTAACGAAATGTTGGAATTTGGTGAGGGGAATAGTCTTAGTGAAGTAAGTACTGCCGAAGGGGAATTCGTGACAGGAATTTACATGGAATAAGTACTTCAGGCTCGAATGTACAGAGTTCGGGCCCAGCTGATGCGAATGTTAGGCAGTCTCGAAAGAGACAACACGTGTTCGATCATGACAGTGACAGTGATAACGATAATGCTGATTACAAGTGCAAGTTCTTCGTCAACTTATACCGAAAATGGACAAAGATATTTCGCTTTGATCCAAAATTCCATCGTGATGTAAAGGGACAGTTTTTACGAAATCAAAACCGAGCGGAATATTTCAATAATTTTTATGACAAGATATGCCAGAACATACCTGAACAGAAAAAGGATGCCCAGCAGAAAATCGCATATAAAACCCAGCTTAGTAAGATGAAACGAAAGAGTCGAGATCAAGACCGGGTCCGAACAAATAAGGATGAAATAAAGCTTATTATGGCCATACTGTTGCCGCAGGAGGTTGTACAGGAACGTAAATTAGGACACTATATTTCTCGCAATCGCTTCTTCACTACGCCTATTTGCTATGAGCTGATGACATATTAGAGACTTTTTTCCGCCGGGTTGAGTGACGCAAACGGTTGAGGCGCTGGCCGGGCTTCTGACCTCATCATGGCAGGTTCGATTCTGGCTCAGACCGGTGGTATTTGAAGATGCTCAAATACGTCAGCTTTTGTGAGTAAATTTACTGGCATGCAAAAGAACACCTTCGGGACTAAATTCCGGCACCTCAGCGTCTCCGAAAACCGTAAAAGTAGTTAGTGGGACGCAAAGCCAATAACATTATTATTATTATTATTATTATAAGATTTTTCCACAGCTTTTTACATATCTCTGACAATAAGGTGAATAATGGACAAATTCCTCCCAAAATACATACAACAAATCCAGTATTTGACCACCTGTTAGCAAAATTTTCGGAAGCTTATAATCCTGACGGCAAAGGGCCAATTGATGAGAACCTCTTGGTACGGAAAGGGTGGCTATGCTGGAAAGTTTACATACCAAGAAAACGATCGCGTTTCGGAATGGAATCATATAAATTATGCAAAGCCGAGACAGATTAGATAACATGATCTGCTTCCGTGTGTATCATAATGAACAGCTGTAAGAGACATAACACTGTGAAGACTGTAAGTAATGTAAATATTTCCTGAATTGTAGTGTAATGTAGTCCGTGTGTGTTAGTTATGAATTGTAGGTAGGCTACATAAACTTGATCCCTCAAAAGCTCTAAACAACATAACAGAAAATTTAATGTGTAATATAATTTATTCCAATGTAAATCGTTTAAATGCATACAGGTAAACTTTGTAAATCTAAAATTCACATATACAGAAACATTTACTTCTAGGCAGAGATTGTTAGTAAACTGCCTAAAATATTCAGGTAAAAGTTGCTGTATAAACAAAAAGCACAGCTTTGCTATTAGGAAGAAGCAACCTCGATATCGCAGTATGAAAGCACTTATTACGTTCTTGCACAAAGTATTGACAAATCAAAATACTAGGATTTTTCAACAATTAAATACATTATATTCAAGTAAATATTTCTCTTAGGGCCCTTTTAGTCTATGATTGTTTTCAATCAAGTAATTCAATATTTTCTTCAATCGGGGAAATCGCTCCCCACCTGGGAGTGAGCAGGTGTGTACCGAGTTCTCCGCTTAAGGTGTTAAACCAACTATGAGTGGGAGTAATACTTTTCGGTGAATTGTTATTGGAACTAAAAGATTTTTCTGTTTCGGATTATGTTATTGAAGTTAGGAGTAAAGTAATTTAAAAATGTAAATGCATCTATTAAATGGTTTGAAATCGCGAGATTATCTCCGTGGATCGGAATCTGTTTCTGCTTTAATTTGATCTTTTCTGCTCTTCTTTTCTTAATGTGAAATTTCCTTTTACGCTTCGGCAACGATCACTCTTGCTTAACGTTTCCATGGCAACCGTCGCCCTTGGGAACTATTGGTTCGGATTATTGAAAATGTACTGAGGAGGATTGACGATTGATTGAATTTGTAACGAGCGTGTCATTAAGTTGGGAGCTGTTGGCTCTTTATTCTTCTAATTAATTGATTGATGATTTGAAAGTGGTTGCTTTTCCAGGTGGTTTGAGCTGCCCTGCGCTTCGTGCTTATTTGAGTTTTCGTGTGCACGCTCTGTTAAGATTAGAGCTGCTTGCTCTGATAATTTATGATCGTACTCTAATTATTGGTGGGCGCGTTATCATCTTTGTGCTATCTTTTCTTCCATTTCGAAGCGTGGTGAATTTTTGGGGTCATTTGGTGGCCTGTTTCGTGTCTATTCATTTCGGTGAACGCCTTCAGTTTTGGATATATTTTCTGCGCACGTTATTTAATTTTCCAGTTGGCCTATTGTGACCCGGTTCTGGGAAGAATCTCGCGGCCTCATCTTAGCATATTTTCACCTAACATACAAAATAATTCCTGGAGAAAGAATTTGTTTTTTTAAATTAATAATATACAAGTATAAATCTTTTTAAGTTCAATGTAATTACTCAAGCCCTTCTGGTGGGCAGTAAAATTAGTCCATGGACATTACTGACAATTAATTACCTTGTAATATGATCTAGTTTCAAGTTTACCTTTTATTAGTTATTTTAAATCAGAGGGCGTCCCTTGACTCTAGGTATCCATTTGTTTTCAATTTAATTTTATTTAGTTAATCAGTTCATTAATTTGTTATTTCAGTTCAGAGGATATTTTATTAATCAATTTCCATTTAGGTAATTAATCTTTTAGATTTGTAAAGGTGCACCACCTAATTCCTATGGGTTTTGCTTTACTATCATATGTAAAATTCTTTAATCACATTAATTAAATAATTTAGTTCTTTTGAAAAACTCTTAGCGTTTTTCTTCCCTGATTTCTTATATTTACTACCGTGAAGATCTGTTGGTTACGATCTAAGTGGCCTCTGGTTTATGGCCTGTTGCTTGACTATTTGATGAGTATTCGCTGTTTTCCTTCTTAAGTTTTATTTGTAAAAAGGGATTTTGCTATCTTTTGCTTTCTGTTTACGTGCACCAGTAAATGCTGGTACAACTGGTATACTAATGATAACCACCTTGTGCAAACACGTTTCAGTATCATCTCCTTTTCCTGGCTCTGAAGCTCTTGGAATTTCTTAAGGTGTTTCTTCCCCATACAACCCTTTTCTAAATACTGTAATAGAAGATGTCGAGTAATAGTTAATCAACTTTAACAGGCAAACTGCTCGCAGCTTTCTCAGCAGCTATGTTAATCAAATGGCATTAGCAAACCAGTACGAAGACAGCTGACTGTGCTTCCATTAAAACTACACAATTTTGAATTGGTGTTTTGTATGACTCTAACTGCGAAATTACCAAATTACAAATATTACATCCCGTTCAATCACCCACCAAAGGCTGAGACAGACAACATTGAGCTAACTATATTTTCATGCTTTGCCACAAAACAGCTGATGACAATAGGGTAAAGTTTAGCCTTACTATTATTGTAGCCATCTTTAGTTAAAGAAAATGGATCATGTTGCATGTAAGCACTGAGTTCACTTCTTGAATAAGTAGCCATTTCTTTCGAAATGTGTGTGGTTTTCATACGATCACAGCCACATTTTTTGCAATTTCTTAACCTGGAAACATTTTCCCAAACAGAGCATCAGCATGATAGGCAACAGCTTACGGGATAATATGATCAACTGAAAATGAAGCGAACAAGCATTCCGCTCTTACTCCATCAAGGTCGGCTCCAGAAGAGGTAAAAATGAATCCATTTTCTGACTGTCATCCTTAAATTTTGTAGGGAGACGTGCTTAACAGATTTAATGTGATTTACGAATTCTGTTCTTTCTCCTTAAGAAACGTTCATATCACATGGGAATATGGAACAGAAAGCAAATATTTCGCCTTTCCATGATTATATAACACAAGGAAATTCAGCAGAATATGCCTCCCTAAAAGATCGATAATATCTTGTGTTTGTTGAACTCATTACAAATACCACTAAAAATACTAGATCGCTAACAAATCGTCCCACAATCCCACGAGTTTCAAAACTACTGCCAATGTTACACCAACACACAAACGAAGTTTTCAGCTGCTATGATGCATGACACAGTTACTACAGTTCTCATATATAAATTCATAGCCTGCTACGTTTCACTGATTTCTCTCCATCAAAATCACAGCCTGCTAATTGTTTGGGAATATCTCAGTGCCTGAAGTAGCAGTTGAAGTCGAACAAGTGACAAAAGCACGGTGATAATCAATAATATGATTATCGATACAATTACCAGTCAAATTTGAAACACTGCATCTCGTATTACCAGCTACTAAGACCAATAAAAATGGTCTGTTATTCGATATTAAAATTACATTACCAGCTACTATGGAAAGTCAAATAAACCAACTTGACTGGGAAAAGCAAAAACAAGTGCGGATATTCAAAATCCATACAATAATGTTGTTCATCCGTACAACCGTAGAACACACTCAAAATCCATACATTTTACCGAATTATGGAACACTTGACAGGTAGTGGAATGGTAACATCGTTAGTGTAGCATCAAAGTCTTTGCCTGTGTCCCCACTGCAGAGTGGTCTAGATATTCTAGGAATGAAGAGACGGAAAAATAAATTGCTTGGTTAAAAGTTGAATCTGTTTACAAGCAGATGGAAAAAGTCGATCACGCAGACCAAAATAAATCGTATCATGAAGTGGTACTGCTTAATTGACACTGCGGGATGCATGACTTCCTCACAAGCAATGTAGTGGGAGGCTCGACCTCGTGTTGTTGTTGTTGCACACTTAGGAGAAAAAAGTGGACAAATAAAAGGTGTGATTTGATTCCAGATATGACAGGCTAGACATCTAAATCATCACACAAGATATTGCCATCACAAGACAACATGGGGCAGAAAATACAACAGTGGTTTATATGACATACGTTTTGAGGCATATCACATCAAGGGAAAGGTGCAATACTCTGTGGCAATTCTTCTTTACGTAATTAGGTTTTTGGTGACAAGTTATTTATCAGGTTTTCAATTAGATTGTCACTAAAATGGTGTTTCATGTTGTATTGATGAATATTCGCCAGGAACCAGTTCTGCTGCTGTAAAACGCTACTCAACTCGCAAGAAGCACGGGACAATGGCGGAACTACTTTGAAAGAATTTCAATCTTGGAATTTCCCCATCTATCAATCCCAACCACCTGTGCTGTTGATGGTCCAAAGAAGGAAAATTTGTCCCCAATGTCCAAGCTGTGCAGAAGGAGATGAAACCAGGAATAGCCATCGTTCCTGATGATACTCCAGCAGAGTTTAGTTCTCTCAATGGTGGGATGCAGCGGTGTGGCTAAAACAGCTTTTAAACAAGGTGACCAAAGAAGGTCAAATACCAACAGATTGGCGACGGAGCATCCATTCAAAAATAAGGGAAGCCCTGCCAATTTTTCTAATTTTCACTTGATCAGACTTCTGAGTCACGCAATGACAGTTTTGGAACAAGTCCTCAACAAAAGGATTAGTGACTTAGCCAAATTTACAATGGCCATGCTCGATTTGTGAAAAATTATGTTACAACAGCTGCAATCCACACTTCACGGCTGTTAGGTGAGAAACGCCCCGAAAAGAATAAGATGCTTCATCTCCACTTTCTGGACCCTGAGAAGGCTTTCCCTTGAGCACAACATGACCTAATCTGGACAGCACTAGGAGAACATGGCATTCCAGAGCACATTGTTGTAAAATTGCTCTACATAAAATCCAGGAGTTATGTTTAAGCTGCCGCAGGAGCATCCCATGACTTCTGCAGACACCCTGAATATCACCACTGCTGTTCATTCCTGTGATGGACATGTTACGTCAGACCTGAACAAGCCAATACCACAGGCACTTCTCTATGCTAAAGGTGTCATTTTGGCTGCGGAGAATAAGCTTCATCTCCAGTGCCGAACAGAAGATTGGAACAATCCACTAGAGCAATATGACACACACCTCAAAGAAAGGAAGACACAATACATGACATTACATCTGCGAGAAGTTGGAACCATCCACGTTGATGGTGAAAATACACCACAAGTAGAAAAATGTATGTATCCTGGATCCACAATCTCTGACGATGACCGAATTACTGATGAACTGAACTTAAGGATATACGCAGCCTGGCTGAAGTGGTGAATGACAACGGGTGCCCTTGAGACCATCGGATGAAGTACCATCTGAAATGTAAGATCTACCTAACTCTTACCCATCTTGTCATTTTCTGCGGCACCAAATATTGATCAGCCACAAAGGCGGTAGAACGCCAACTAAGCATCATGGATAGGAAGATGATTAGATGGAAGGCTGGCATTAGTAGACTGGATCACATTTCAAATGATGTTATTAGGAAACGTGTGGGCTGATCCAGAAGAAAATTCATGAAAGTCATGTGCGCTGGTTTGGGTTTATATTGCATGCAGAGGATGATATATTGTTAGAGTCAGCGTACACGCACGAAGTCAGCAGAAATAGGCGCAAGGGACGAACAAGACAGTGAAAAGCCAATAAAATGCATAATGAACCAAAAGCTGTCAGACTACATAGAGACATGGCATGAGAATGAACTAACGGGACACAATGAATCACAACACTGGACCTTGCCAGCAGGCAGGACATGTGCTAAAAAAGGAGAATAACAAGGTTAATGAATATTCTACTGTAAAAAATGAGAAACAATGGATATTTTACACATCAGAGCATTCAAATTAATATGTTCAAATTCTCTCCCATAAAGCCTTTGTCCAATACCTTCAAATAAATGACTTATTTTCACAAAATGGTGTTTCAATGACAGAATGCTTGTTGAATTTGTGTTTAATTAATGCCATTATATGCATTATTGAGAATATATATATATAAGTCACCAAAAGAAACAATTCAGGATCATCTAGCTTAATTAGCAGTGACAGTTTGAATATCGGGTGAAATTCTATGAGTAGCCACAAGAGCTCAGTGTGTTCTAGGCTGAATGGAATTTTGCAATTCATATTTCTGCCTACACCATCATAGATAGCAGATGATCAGATTCATTAGTGTGTTATATTCACTCTGATCCAAGTCTATAAACATGCAGACCTTGGAGGAGTGGAAAAAAGTGGTCAGCTAAGGGGCATGCGACACACTACAAGTGGAAGGTAACCTCAGCACTAAGTGGCTAGCTGAGGGCCATATGTCTCTCAACAAGTGGAGGCTAACTTTGGCACTAAGTGATTAGCTCAGTACCATGTGACAGTTCACAAGTGGAAGCTAACTTTGGCACTAAGTGTTCAGTTCAGGGACATGTGCCTGTCTACAAGCGGAAGCTAACTTCAGCACTAAGCGTTCAGTTTAGGAACATGTGCCTGTCCACAAATGGAAGCTAACTTCGGCACTACGTGTTCAGTTCAGGGCCATGTGCCTGTGCACAAGTGGAAGCTAACTTCGGCACTAAGTTGTCAGTTCAGAGCCATGTGCGTGTCCACAAGTTGAAGCTAACTTCGGCACTAAGTGTTCAGTTCAGGGCCATATGTCTCTCCACAACTGGAAGGTAACCTGAGTAATAATTATTAGCTCAGCGCCACGTGTGTCTGCACAAGTAGAAGGTAACCTCAGCCTACTATGTGGTTAGATCAGGGTCATGTCTCTCTCCAGAAATGGAAGGTAACCTGAGTACTAAGTGGTTAGCTCAGGGCCATGTATCTTTCCACAAGTCAGCAATTAAGAAATTTATTAATCTTCAAAGCATGCTCTTATGTAATTCAGTGCCTAATTGAAATGGAAATTTTTTTAGACCTTTTGAAAGAAGTCATTTAAGTTGCTCCATATTTGTAGACTGCAAAAATGAGAGTCTGGACAATATAGCACCAGATGTGAGATGTAAAAAAAATGTGCGAAGCTGTAGATACTGTAAGAGCCTGTCGACTGGACCCTTCAGAAGAATCTAAGTCCTATGATATTAAATGGACTAAGCTACTTAGACAATGGATTGCCCTCTGCCTTCATTACCAAGAAAAATGATTATGTGCAAAAGTCTTGTTGCTTTCCTGGTTAGAGAGAGAAAGCAAAATTAAACCCCATCCGAAAATAGAAATATGCAACGTGGAATAATGATTTTCATGAGCAACATTTTTATTGGAGGTCATATTAAAACATTGTTTTCTAAATTAGCCTATTGTGTTCTCTTACACAAGAATTACAAAGAAACAGGAGAATTTGAACCTCGAAGAGTTGATACATTAGAGCGTTCTCCAGTTGTGTGCATGGCTCTTCTATGACTAATGAGAGAATATAAGCTGGTACTGGACGGTTCTGAGGACTTAAGAGAATATTTCTTGCCACTAGTTGTGAATGTACAGTAGGAACAAGTCAACGCACCACACAATAGATGAGAAGATGCAAAAAACAAATATAGTACACAAACTTTTTCTTGAGCCCTAGGTCCCATTCAGCACTATGGAGTTCAGGCCTCAAGAAAAAGTTCCTGTACTGTAAACCTTTCAGAATTCATAATTTTCATCACAAATGTGGATTGAAGTCAAACATTAGGCCATGAGTAGCCATAGCAGAACCTGCCGATACAAGGCCGTGGCTAAGAGTACAAGTCTGAGCTTATACAATCACATCCCATGGAGTGCAGGAGTGACAATCAAGGATCATCTTATGCAGTAACCATCAAAGGTGTGACACCAAAAACGTAAGTAGCAAATAGCCCAATTGCACACCCACAATTAAGAGGACACAACTGGGTTAAAAGTTTGAAAACGGGATATATAGTTGTGCTACTCAGTTACATCACTGTTATAATAACAATTCTGAAATAAAATTATATCATTACATTATTATTTACCTACATTAAGGAGATAGTAAATTTACTTATGTGAAGAATTCTGGCAATTTTTAAGGCCACCTTAACAAATCTAAACCTTCTCTTGTAGCTGCCGATTTGATTACTTAATACTAATTATACTAATTGTGTAAATGTGTTTGCAATCAACACAGTACAAGCACTTGACTGGTAATGAGCACTAAAATGAAAAGTAGGTAATGGCAACAATCAACCAGTATGACCAAAACACTGAAACAAACTTCACATCAACACCATGATATCTTGTTATGCTTACAACAATGTGGAAATTTTAGTTCAAAACTATGATATCTAAGATGTAGATCTACTGAACTGAATTTTTCATTTCTAAAATCCTTCTGCTTTCACATCCACAAATGGAGGAATTTGACTTAACACACAATAGAACTGGTTAGATCATAAGAAATGAAATCTAACCACATAAATAATGTAAAAAATGACAATATTATTTGTGTTATTGTACTACTAGATCGAGCCATCAATATACTGATTAATGCAGCTAAATTATGTAACTTGAAATAAATATTTTATTTTCAATGTCCATAAAAATTTAACAATTTTGAATTTGTAGATTTTGTTTATAATCTATAAACATGGCTTCATCTGTATGTCACTGTTGGTACACACACACAAAACTTCTGAGAATATCTGGAGGTAATAGTTGCAGATGACATTTCATATGACAAAATATGATGAACAAATGATGCAGTGACAGTGAAAGAAAGAATACATTTTTCATCGTTGCTTAAATGTATTGTAACCAAATACACCTCAGAAATATCTAGATCTGTCAGATATTAGTTTTGCAGATATATATTCAATAAAACTACATTGAAGAACATTAATATGATCTTAATTTTAACAAATCAATTTTTAATATATTCGAGTATAAACGTAACCTTCTAAAGAAAGAATAAAACTGATGAAAACGACCAGTTTTTGGAGATAAATTATCCACAACTGAACATAACAGTGAATAGGTACAAACTTATTACATTTTGTATAGAGTTGGTGGTGTACATACTTTGTTTCTTCTTTGATGTACGGAACAAGCTGATCAACAGTGTGTTGTTCTATGAATATTTCCTCCTTTGTATCTTCAGAAGGCTATAAGTAAGAAATAAGGAAAGTAGAATAAAGAAGTTAGGAAATAAATATAAACAAGAAAAAGCTGAGAAAATAATTTTCATATTGCAACTATAAAGTATAAGTAATTTTCTCCCAATGTAAAAATATAAGAATGGAAAGGAACAGACAAGTGATAAGAAAGATAAGAACATGAAAAGAAACACATGATAGCAAAGCACTAGACAAGGTCGCAATGGAATAGGAGAAATATGAAAGGACAAAGACTGTCTCCACATCCTTACCTAATACTATTCCTTGCTCCCTTTCCTCTTTCTTTTAATTCCTCCTTGAACACTGACTAGCTATTTTCTTTATCCTCTTACATTCACATTCCCCTGTTAATATCTTTCTACACATGACTTGACTTGTCGCTTCTTTGTTCCTTTCCATGTTCCTGCATACGTTCATGCTCAAAACATCTCACTGTAATATCAAACAATCCCACATTATTCATACCAATTTCCCAACAAGTCGACAATGCTTAAATCATAACTACAGAAATATCCATCATCTGTCCCTGTACATCACATTAAGATGAACAAGAATGAAGGAATGAATGAATGAATAAATAAATAAATAATAAACAAACAAATTAATTAATACATAAATAATGAATAAATCAATGATAAAATCCAGCAATCAATACTGATAAGGATTTAGGGCTGTCACACAGGCAGCAGAATATTTATCCATTGTTTAAGTAGAAAACAAAATTAGAAACTTATGAAACTAATCTCTTGGTAAACTATTTCTGTCGCTAACTCCCCTTCCTATAAATGAACATTTGCCAATATTTGTCCCCTTAAATTTCAAATTATTTTCAATTATTGATCTTTCCTACTTTTAAAGAACACTGGCTTAAATTTATTCATCTACTAATGTCAACCCGAGCGATCTCTCCAATGACAACTCACAATATACCACTTAGTCGTGCAGCTTGTTTCCCTTCCCCAAGTCTTCCCAGCACAAACTCTGCAAAATCTTTGTAACACAGCTTTTCTGTCAGAAATCACCCACAAGAAATGGAGCAGCATTCTGTGCATTATTTCCTGTTCTCCAATCAAGTAATCATACTCTAATTGTGGCCTTGCTGGAGATATAATTGCCCTCTCCTTTACAACCCCTAAATAATTACAAGTTATAAATCTCATTTTGCAACCGTATTGGATTTCAGAGTAATAAATTATTATATTTAAAAACCACCTTTCCAATACACAAAATCGTATTTAGGATGAAACCATTTAATTACAAATTGGACATGTTTCGCTCAATCTTAGTGATCTATGGCTGATGATGCTCACTAAGATTGAGCGAAACATGTCCAATTTGTAATTAAATGGTTTCATCCGAAATATAAGGATTTTGTGTATTGGAAAGGTGGTTTTTAAATATAATAATTTATTAACCCCTAAATAATCCCACATAACCATTACAGGACAAATAAGGGTTCACCTACTCTAATTCTTTTCATTCTATTTTCTTGTAAAATAACCATCCGTTTAGTCACTATTTTATCCAACTGAATTGCACTTATATTTGTCAATATTCTCCAATGATTGGCCCCATCAAAAGCTTTAGGTAGGTCAATCGTGATACAGTTCATTATTTTAACCTTCTGAATTTAAAATATCTGCTATACCTTGCTTGAATTATACAAGTTCAAGTACAGCAGAATAACATCTAAACCTGAATGACCTTCTTTCAAAAGAGTTAGTAATTTTGCAAACGTGTATAATATAATCATAAAGAATGCTTTCCAAGAGCTTGCTTGCAACAGCAGTCAAGATGACGAGACTGTAATTATTGGCTTTATGTTTATCATCGTTTATTTTTGCAACTCTTGATGTGTTCAGTATACTTGCTTCATACAAACAGTAATCAACTAAGCACTACAGATATGTACTCTGACTTCAGTACATCCCCAGAAATCTTATCAAACACAGCAGCATTTCTAATTTTAAAATTTTGTATCATATTGTTATGGCTTTGCCCGCGATACCTAGCTTTTACAGTATAATAGGTCTTCTGGTATGTGCAAGAAAATTGTTGTTACTTTCAATGATCTGTCACAGTCTTATCCTTCGCTGTGACAATAGGAAAGTGACCGAGGTATGAGTGATGGTGGTAGTGCCATTACTAATGCAGCTAATCCCTGCTATAAATGGTGTCAAGATATTGCTCATAGGGTTGGTTGTTCCATGCATTTCGGAGGGTTGGCACAGTGATACACAATAGCACCTTCTAGCTCAGTAAGAAAAGCAATGGGATACTAGTTCACTCTTCATTTCCCCAGTATTCCTCATTATTGTGCCTAGGCCATCTATGAAAATTAATGGTGGTGCTGCTGATAATCCAACAAGCCTTCAGACTGAGGTCTGAACATACATACATCTTATTGTCGATGTCTTTTTAATCATAGGCCCTTGTGGAAATGGGTGGAAGTGTCATCTGTGTCAGGAACTGCAGAAGGACATGACAATAACACTTTTCTTGTGCCTTCTCATTGATAGATGCGTTGCCCATTTGCTCAAGAACGGTGTCTTTTTTTTACGCGATACAGGAGTGCAATGTCCATCAAGTGAGTATATATAAAAGGTGCAGGCTTGCACACCAATTAAGTCAAAACCATTCCTGTTGGATGTACTCAGGTAGATTAGTTTATAGACATTTCTGACATCATGAGATTTCCAGCCTTTCCAAAGAAAGCAAGATACAATCTAATTAAAATAACTATTCTTAAATATAAATTAACTTAAACATATCCTAATTACAAGTTAACTGAAACAATAGAAATATAGTGAGAGCAATATTCCTAGGGAGAATTATCCCATACAATGTAAAGATTATGTAATAATAAAATGTGCATAATATTTACTAATCAAACGTGTTTGAGTCATCAGTCCATAGACTGGTTTGATGCAGCCCTCCATCCCACCCTATCCTGTGCTAACCTTTTCATTTCTACGTAACTATTGCATCCTACATCTGCTCTAATCTGCTTGTCATATTCATACCTTGGTCTACCCCTACCGTTCTTACCACCTACACTTCCTTCAAAAACCAACTGAACAAGTCCTGGGTGTCTTAAGATGTGTCCTATCATTCTATCTCTTCTTCTCGTCAAATTAAACCAAATCGATCTCCTCTCACCAATTCGATTCAGTATCTCTTCATTCGTGATTCGATCTATCCATCTCACCTTCAGCATTCTTCTGTAACACCACATTTCAAAAGCTTCTATTCTCTTTCTTTCTGAGCTAGTTTCCGTCCATGTTTCACTTCCATACAAGGCCACGCTCCACACGAAAGTCTTCAAAAACATCTTTCTAATTCCGATATCAATGTTTGAAGTGAGCAAATTTCTTTTCTTCAGAAAGCTCTTCCTTGCTTGTGCTAGTCTGCATTTTATGTCCTCCTTACTTTTGCCATTGTTAGTTATTTTACTACCCAAGTAACAATATTCATCTACTTCCTTTAAGACTTTATTTCCTAATCTAATATTTCCTACATAACCTGACTTCTTCGACTGCACTCCATTACTTTTGTTTTGGACTTATTTATTTTCATCTAGTACTCCTTACCCAAGACTTCATCCATACCATTCAGCAACTACTCGAGATCTTCTGCAGTCTCAGATAAAATAACAATATCATCGGCAAATCTCAAGGTTTTGATTTCCTCTCCTTGGACTGTGATTCGCTTTGCAAATTTCTCTTTGATTTCCTTTACTGCCTGTTCTATGTAAACATTGAAAGGAAGAGGGGACAAACTGCAGCCTTGCCTTACTCCTTTCTGGATTGCTGCTTCTTTTTCAAAGCCCTCGATTCTTATCACTGCAGACCGATTTTTATACAGATTGTAGATAATTCTTCGTTCTCGGTATCTGATCCCTATCATCTTCAGAATCATAAATAGCTTGGTCCAATCAACATTATCGAATGCCTTTTCTAGATCTACGAATGCCATGTACGTGGGCTTGTCCTTCTTGATTCGATCCTCTAAGATCAGACGTAAAGTCAGGATTGCTTCACGTGTTCCTACATTTCTTCTGAAGCCAAATTGATCTTCTCCCAACTCAGCTTCAACTTGTTTTTCCATTCTTCTGTAAATAATACGTGTTAAAATTTTGCAGGCATAAGATACTAAACTAATGGTACGGTAGTTTTCACACCTGTCAGCACCGGCTTTCTTGGGAATAGGTATAACAACATTCTGCCGAAAATCGGATGGGACTTCTCCTGTCTCATACATCTTGCACACTAAATGAAATAACCTTGCCATGCTGGTTTCTCCTAAGGCAGTCAGTAATTCAGAGGGAATATCATCAATTCCAGGTGCCTTGTTCCTATTTAGGTCACTCACAGCTCTGTCAAACTCTGACCTCAAAACTGGATCTCCCATTTCATCAGCATCAACAGCCTCTTCATGTTCCAGAACCAAATTATCTACATCTTTACCTTCATACAACTGTTGAATATGCTCCTGCCATCTTTCTGCTTTGTCTTCTTTCCCTAGAAGTGGCTTTTCATCTGAGCTCTTAATATTCATGCACCTAGATTTCCTTTCTCCAAAGGTTTCCTTGATTTTCCTGTATGCAGCATCTACCTTTCCCAGGACCATACAGCCTTCGACATCCTTGCACTTCTCTTTCAGCCATTCTTCCTTAGCTACCTTGCACTTTCTATCCACTTGATTCTTTAATCGCCTATATTCCTTTCTGCCCTCTTCATTTCTAGCGTTCTTGTATTTACGTCATTCATCAATCAGGTCTAGTATCTCCTGAGTTAGGCCTGCTGCCATTTCTTGATGGGTACAGTACTTTTGTATCCATCTCTTGGCACAGGCCAGAGTAAAGTGTAGCTTCCACCGAAGTCCCAGTCTCATCCATGGCTGTAACAATATGGAAGCTGCTGGGGTATGGGTGGTGCTGAGTAATGACATTCAGAGCACGACTAGTGCATGAGTGTTATGAAAGATGTTGGTCATAGGGTCAGTCGTGCTACAATAGTACTTTCTGACCCAGTGAGGAAAGCAATGGCAAACTACCTCACTCCTCGTCTTGCCTAGTATGCCTCATTTTGGTGCTGCCATTGGTTTTTGCGGTTTCCTTATAACCGCATAACCTTTGGTGGTGCTATTTGAGGATCCAACCAGCCTCTGAGCTGATGACCTACCAGACAGACATCTCCTGAGTTATCCACTGATTCTTAGTTGATCTTTTCTTCCTTCCTAACATTTCTTCAGCAGCCCTACTGATTTTATTTTTCATGACTCTCCACTCTTCCTCTATAGTGTTTCCTTCAGCCTTTTCATTTAGTCCTTGTGCAACATGTTCCTTGAAACAACCCCTCACACTCTTTTCTTTCAACTTGTCTAGATCCCATCTTTTTGCATTCTTTCCTTTCTTCAATTTCTTCAACTTCAGATGGCATTTCATGACCAACAAGTTGTGGTCAGAGTCCACATCTGCTCCTGGGAAAGTTTTGCAATCCAACACCTGGTTTCTGAATCTCTGCCTAATCATAATGAAGACTATTCGATACCTTCCAGTGTCTCCAGGTCTCGTCCACGTATACAGCCGTCGTTTGTGGTGTTTGAACCAAGCACTGGCAAGGACTAAATTATGATCAGTGCAGAATTCAACCAGCCGACTTCCTCTTTCGTTCCTTTATCCCAGTCCAAATTCTCCTACTGTACTACCTTCTCTTCCTTCGCCTACCACTGCATTCCAGTCTCCCATCACAATTAGATTCTCGTCACCTTTTACATATTGTATTAAATCTTCTATCTCCTCATATATTCTTTCAATTTCTTCATCATCCGCTGAACTAGTTGGCATATAGACATGCACTATTGTGGTGGGCATTGGTTTGGTGTCTATCTTGACGACAATAATTCTTTCACTATGCTGGTCGTAGTAGCTTATCCGCTGTCCTATTTTCTTATTCATTATTAAACCAACTCCTGCATTTCCTCTGTTTGATTTCGTGTTGATAATCCGGTAGTCGCCTGACCAAAAATCCTGTTCTTCCTGCCAACGTACTTCACTTATACCAACTACATCTAACATTAGCCTATCCATCTCCCTTTTCAGATTCTCTAACCTACCACAACGATTCAAACTTCTAACATTCCACGCTCCGACTCGCAGAATGTCAGTATCCATCTTCCCGATGATCGCCCCCTCTCGTGTAGTCCCCACCCGGAGATCCGAATGGGGGACTAATTTACCTCCGGAATATTTTACCCAGGAGGAAGCCATCATCAGTACATCATTCATACAGAGAGAGCTGCATGTCCTCGGGAGGTAGTTACGGCTGTAGTTTCCCGTTGCTTTCAGCCGTGTAGCAGTATCAACACAGCTAAGCCATGTTGAGTATTATTACAAGGCCGTATCAGTCAATCATCTAGACTGCCGCCCTTGCAACTACCGAAAGGCTGTTACCCCCCTTTCGATGAACCATTCGTTAGTCTGGTCTCTCAACAAATACCCATCCGATATGGTTGCACCTGCGGCTCGGCTATCTGCATCATTGGGACACGCAAGCCTCCCCACCGCGGCAAGGTCATATGGTTTGCAGAGGAGGACAATAATTCTGAACCACATTTAGATGTATCCTAATTATAATAGTTTAACTGAAACAACAAATGCAGTTAAAACTATGAACCTATGAAACTTATGAACAGACAAATTTTCATTGACTATGTACACAACATTTAGTTTGATGATATTTCCTTGGTTTATGGTAAAGACAAAAAGGTGAAAATTGGGCAGTTGAATTACATAAGGAAGATCAATTAAACATAACCTATGGCAAATTACAGTTATTTTTTTATGATTTTCACAGTTTCTGTTTCACCAAATAATTGGTTTTAATAATCTGCTTTACATCACACCAACAAACACAAGTCTTATGGCAATGATGACATATAAAAGGGCTAATATTGGTGTAAAAATGAGAAACCATGGAAATTCCGCACTTCAGAGCTGTCGACAGTGGGTTTGAACCCACCATCCCTCAAATGTACACTGATAGCTACACGGCCAGGTGTTCATTACCACAAAAAAACAATTGCCTGAATTCCTCCTATTCCTAACACTATTGTTGGGAGTAAGTATAAGGAATATCTTCGCCGGGCTGAGTGGTTCAGACGGTTGAGGCACTGGCCTTCTGAACACAACCTTACAGGTTCGATCCTGGTTCAGTATGGTGGTATTTGAATGTGCTCAAATATGTAAGCCTCATGTCGGTAGATTTTCTGGGATGTAAAAGAACTACTGAGGGACAAAATTCCAGCACCATGGCGCCTCCACAAACCGAAAAAGTGGTTACTGGGATGAAAAGCCAATAACCTTATTATTAATGAACATCTTAAAATGTAATTTCAAACAGTATGTTAAAATTGAATGTTTATTTTAAAAATTGAGTGTTCACTGTTACCCAGATTTACATCTAACTTCGGACATAAGTTATCATACACATGTCCAAAATTTTATGATACACTGGGTTACTTAGGAAAAATGAACAATGAAACAGAACCGCAATGCACAGCATGCTTTCCTCCCTTGAAGTAAAGGTGGGCTGCCTATCTACACTCTTCAGTTCTAGGATGTAGTCTTCTCCCTTTGTCGTTCATCCACTATCTCTATATAAGCTTTACCAAGCATACCAGCATTGTAATCACGATAATCATGCTTCCAAGTTTATGCTCATATTCTTGCAGCACTGTCCACACAAGCACCATACTTAGAAAAATCAACAAAGACATGACCTCTGAGGTGATCAACGTAATACAAGTTGATATTAAAAGAAATTCAGTTGTTGTAAAACACTCAAAAGCAATTCACTTCAAGTAACATTTCCTGACAAAGTGAACGTTCAGCACCACATGACACAACAATCAAATTCTCCCAAAGAGGGACAGAGGAAAACAGAAATAGGTTTATTGCAGTAGTGATATGAACTTTGACTGTCCAATGTCAACAACAGATCTATCCATTTTAAGAAAATGAAGCATACATTTGCTTGAAGTTAAGCTGTCCTCCAGATTAATCCCATTGAATATCTTGAGCCCAATACTCCAAAAATTGTAACAGAACACTAGTAAACTGCATGGTATATGATGTAAAAGGGAATTGAGTCCTAATTAGCACTGTCCTTGGGAAAATATAAAGTAGATACGGTGAATACCGGAGCGCTTTAACAATTCTTGACAATGACTCACAGAGCAACTGCATTTCACAATGTGTTGTTCCAAGGCTGCAAATCAAGGAGACAAGAAACATCTTAAAACTACAGGTATTCGGATATCTCACTTCAAAAGTGAACACAATCATCAAAGCAGAACTTTATTCCAATTAGAACAACCGCAATTTCAACATTGACTGCATTGTCCTAAAATAACTGACCATCACCTGTCCTACTGGAACATTTCTGGAGACTTAATAGGCCTACTTGCTGATCTCATTTTCCACACTCCTCAAACTCACCTATCACCGAGAACTCAAGTTTTCAAGCACCATTAATAATGGAGTAGAAAATTCATGAAAACCACTACGTTTTCCAGAACAAAAAATTGGGATGAACAAACAAGAAAGGAAGATGACAAAACTACACCTCATCAATCTCTATTCCTATATAACCTACAAAAGACCAAATATTTTGGAACATAAAAGTGGATGACACTACAGGAAATGGAGTGTGAAGCAGATTTCCAGCAACATATCAGGCAGATACACTGTAGAACTCCATATTAAGAAAGACCCTTTAAAACTTGGTAGATCTAAACAAATAGTAGCTCAGCATATATGGATACGACATAATCTCAATAACTGAAGAATTTTATTGCGGAGTCATGACCAAGACACGTAAGATGATTTTCGCAAATGGAAATTTTCTTTACATTTTTAATATAAAGGATGAAAATTCAAAGGAAGTGCATTTATTAAACAATTAAAAATAATAATGGTACTGTAATAGTCATCTGAATTACAAAATAAACAATGTTTTACTGAATTTGAAAATTTCCTTAAGGGAACACTGCCATCATGTTACACCATTTCACCAATATCCTCCACCAAACCACCGTCGATTTCATCTTCTGAATTGTTTCCCTTATCATGCATAGTATTTGACAGAAGGAGGGTTTTGTATAACTAGAGTGTTGGAAAGTTTACTCATGTAGGACCAAAGTGGATCTGAAGTAGCTTCCTTACATCGTCTTTCTTGGGCTGCTTCAATGGCACACCAGATGGAGTAACAGCTGGCTGAATATCTCCAGCATTTCTCCCAGGGTGACAAAATTTCCTATCTACACCAGTATCAGTGTTGCAGGATACCTCAGCACGCACAAGCACTCTGGCCGTCGGTACATTTTCTTGCATTGCAATAAATCTCTTGCAGATGGAAAACCGAAAGTGCCACTGTCTTGGCTTCTTCACAATACCAACAGAAGCGTCTTTTCAGGCATACATTCGAAAGTCTTCTCCTGCTTTTAGAACTGTCCCATGTTTCCTAAATACAACCTCAATTGTTCTGTCCATTTTTAGCAAGTCCGTCTCATTATGACCAAAGACTCGATCAGGTAGCATGAATGCCCTGACAATGGGAATAACTGCAGTTCACGAACATTTGGCAGAGCATCAGAGTCTAACCACTTTATGGGCAAAGAAATCAGTGTACTGTTTTTATTCTGACCCATGCAACCCGCTGCAAAAAGTCGAACTACTTCATATTCACTTAAATCAATGTGAATGAGTCTATGATGAATGGCAGAGGCTATTACAGAAGACCCTTTGCAATGATCTGCTTCAGTCCAAGTGTATAGGAATACCTTGTCTTGAGTTTGTGAATCCTTTGATGTTCCTTGAACGATGCCAAAGATGTACAAGTAGAGCTGCCTAGAATAATAAGCAGCTTGGTCAGGTACTTTAGGTATCGGCATATTCTTTTGACAGTCAAAAGAAAATGTGACCGACGTTTGAACATGTCTGCGGAGGCGTTCGATGAATGCATTGGTTTTATGTTTATGGCACTCAAATTCAATCTCCAATGACCTGTTGTTTTCTACCTTAAGTCTCTCTTCATACTGAATGCACTTGGAACATTTATCAGTTGCTGGAGTATTGAAACTTATGTTACACTAATTGCAAATAAGTACTCATAGTTTACTTTTAGGTCTTCATTAGCATCCCATAGTCGTTGAATGGTGAGAGTGGAATCAATGTACATCTTGTTAGTCTTTTTATTCCCGCAATGATGGCTGTCAACAGGTACCAAGGATTCAATAAACATCTTGACATTGTTATGTTTATCAGTATACAAATGAGAACGATGGTCACCACCTCGATTTTCTCTGGCAGGCAGTCCTGTTTGAGAGTGGAATCTTCAAATCCTCTGCACTCATTTTTTGTCAATGTTAAGAATACTTAAAAAGGCCCGTTGACAAATCAGGATTTAGTTGTCTGCCATTCCGGTAGGCAGTTCCTCTCTGGCTTTACTCTTAACAAATTCGTGCTTGAGGTCCGTCTTGGATCGAGATAATTCTAGAATCTCAAGTGTTTTGAATGTAATGTTCCAAGAAAAACCGGTTCACCAGCCTACTTCTATCAAGTCTATCTACAATTAGAACACTAGAATCAAAATACGGAATATTACGCATATTAATATTGTTTAACGGCACTGTATTACAACGGATTATCATTCAATTCGAATTCTACCAAGGACAGAGTGAACCCGTCATTTAGTTCGCTAATATTAATTTTATGAGGAACTGTTTTTTACTAAAAAATCTTTACTACAATGGACCTGCATACCGAACATAAAATGTTTAATGTTTAACATAATATCAGCCAAATTTATTTCATTTTATTTTAATGTCTGTAAATAACCAAATTGTATAATTGCTTAAGAAACACTGAATACCCCAAATGCAATAAGCAGTTGTGAAAAAATTATTAAGACATAGATTTTATCAAAAATTTGTACTGTAACGTATCTTCATACCTGGTACATTAGGCGAACTTATTTTAATGCATGTTAGTTGTTGGAATGTATATTTGGAAAAAAGAAAACATATGTCCTTACGCCTAACAGCTGTATAAACTTTTTAAGAGATTGATTTTAATTAACTAGATGCTCAATCAGCATTTTATAACATTTATAAGGACTTGACTACGTTTCAACTTTTACCCAAAAAAGATTGTACAGAGGTAACAAGTTATAATATATCGCATAAAAAATACGCTATTAATTTCAATTTAAAGTTTTATGGTGTACACCAAATTTCAAAGTAATTTAAGACTATGGTTCAATTTACAAACATGTATGTTTTAAAATTATGTTAATATTGTATAAAGCCTTGTTACAATTTTCCTTTGGCTGATGATGGCAGACACAAATGCCGAAACTGGCCCCAATCTTGAAAGCTAATAAATACGTGATATATTAATGACGTCACATTATTATATTATTGAATAGGTGGAAACAATTACCCTCGCTTTTTAATGTAAATCTGGATTTGTTTAACTGAATCACCACACTTGATGGGCATGTAATACTTGTGTCAGTATTGAGTGTTTTGCTTACATTCTCCCTTGCTTCTATCACGTTTAGGCATTTCTGTAGTAGTATGTTTTTAAATAATGTTATCCTGATCAACTTTAACAGTTTCATAATCACATTGGTGTGGGTAGAACATCTGGTGGAACTTATGTACATCTTGCATTGTCACAGACGAACACTGAAAGTCATTCCTTCCTTTATGGTCACACTTTGGAAGTGTTGGAGGTGTTTGAGATGAATGTCTGTCCTTACTCCTATTCTCTCTCCAAGCAGCAGGGTTTTGTTTCTTTTTGCAGCCTTTGCCTTTAGGGGCAGGTCTTATATTGTTTCTCAGTTTCAAACAAAGTTCAGGTCCACTGTTAGTATTCATAGTTACAAACTCACTAACTGCAATAAGATCAACACAAAGAATTACTTCCAAAAGTTAAAAACACTGAAAACCGTTCAAACATCCGCAGTAAATAAACCACCCATTATAGCACGAAGTGCACTCAGAGACGTACACTGTTGTTGTCAGGTCACGGGATATCTGATCATTAGAATTTATACCTGTCTTTTACATAGGCTAACAACGAAACAGAAATTTACTCTCATAAAAGGACATCAAATTAGTATTCAGAAACAATTTTATGACAGGTGCTGAAACTGCTTCATATACTGCACAAGGTTCACTTTGGAAAATGCGTCTCTCATTGTATCACAGTGTTGCATGGACAAGGGTCATTGTGGTTCTGTATAACACCAGTGATTTATTACCCGCCATATCAAATGGACAAGGGGCACTTTGGAAATGGACCAGAATTACAAACACACTTCTTATGGACTAAGGGTTGTGTTGTACCTGTAGAATACACATATTTCAAAAGAGGAGAATCAGAGAAAGGCAGTGATACCAGTATGTCAATTTCAAAACTTTTGGGACAAGATGCTGTTTGGAAATAGACACCTCATTTTTTTTAAACTACAGGCATTCGGATATCTCACTTCACAAGCGAACACAATCATCAAAGCAGTTTATTCCAATTAGAGCAACCACAATTTCAACACAGAATGCAATGTCCTTACTAAAATAACTGATCATCAACTGTCCTACTGGAACATTTCTGGAGACTTAATACTTGCTGATCCCATTTTCCACGCTCATCAAACTCAACTATCACCGAGAACTCAAGTTTTCAAGCACCATGTAATAATGGAGCAGAAAAGTAATGAAAAGTACCAAGTTCTCCAAAACACAAAATTGGAATGAACTGACAGTTACCTACAAACAAGGCAGGAGGATGACAAAACTACACCTCATCAGTCTCTATTCCTACATAACCTACAAAACACAAATAAACTATTTTGGAACATACAAGAGGAGGACACTACAGGAAATGGAGTGTGAAGCAGACTTCCACCAAAACATGACGACAGGCACATCGGGCAGATACACTGTAGAACTCTATATTAAGGAAGACCCTTTAAACTTGGTAGGTCTAAACAAATGGCAGCTCGGCATATCCTGCCCTTGGAAAAAAGAATGAAACGCAATGAGAAGTTATGTTAGAAATATATTAAATCCATGTAAGAATTCAAGTCACTTGGCTATGTGAAATAAATAAATGTGAAACCCTTATAGGAAGAAAACAATTATTAAATTCACATCATCCTATCACAAAGCAGTGAAGTTCAACAACAAAAACACTTGTTGTTTTCAATGCTTCAGTCAAGACTGAAAATGGCATGAGTGTCAACGACATCCTGCATGTAGGGCCATCTATTCAAGAACATCTCCTCTCTATAATCATCCGATTGTGGGCCCATCACTTAACATTAACTGCAGAAATAGGAAAATGTACAATCACATAAAATTCAACCATAACATTTACAACCTACAATGTTTACCATGGCATGATAGACCAAAATAGCCAATCAAAACATATGGTCTCCCGACCGTAACCTACACAATTTCATTCCTCGCCATAAGAAGCACAAAGAAATTTAATGAAGAAGAAGGTACGGGCTTCCCGTCTGCAGCAAACATCATAAATTCAAGGCTTCTGTGTCAACAACTGTATTTCCAACATGGGTGAATTACAGGAAGCAATCAAAATTCGCAAAGAACTACAAAACATACTCAATCATAGAGGCTTCAACTTATGGAAGTGGAACTCTACCGGCCCAGTCTAACTGAATTCAATTCCAGCTGGATGCATCCAAATTTACTCAAAGATGATGATAATGATGTATTAAAAACATTATGAATAATCTGGGCACCATTTCAGAATCAATTTAATGTCATATGTAACGTGAGAAAAGAACACGAACATTATACAACTGCTTTGTCTAAAACACTGTTCAATCAAGAAATGTATCTATCTTCAATTCGTTAGGACTTGTAGGTCCAACTGACACACTATGGAAGCCTGTGGAATAAGGGTTTATGTCAGACCATTTAGCAATGAAGCTCAAGTGATGACAAAGCTGCAGTGTGTAAAATGCAAGGTAGTAGTGATTAAAAGCTCTCCCTTCAATGTCACAGATTTGCGCAGTCCTCCTCAAGAAGACATTAAAGTTTCCGAGGACGAACCCGCGGCGTAATAATTAAAGGACATTATTGTTATGTTCCTTAAACTTTGTTTCTATTTCGTTTCAATTTGCCACATTATTGTTAACTGAAACTTTTAATTAGTGATTGGATTTAAATTTTAAAACAACTATGGCCAGTCATTTTCTCATTGGATATTTTATGGCACATCACTGAATATGAACATTGCAACTGGTTGACTCTGCATGACATTCAGCAACTGTTTGTGTACCGCTCTCTATCACCACCGTTTTGAACCCTGGAAGTTAAGCTGCGAATCTCTCACTGACAAGATGCCTGTTGATTTAGCTCCATCTAAGATCGCCTATATTGGATCGGAGTGTTCTTTGAACCACCTTAGTATGATTAACCAGCAATTCTTGACCGTTTTTAACTTAAAAACTAGTGGTGGGTGGTAGCTTTGGCTATTTTGAAAAATATTGTTAATTTAATCTTCCAATGTGACCATTACGTTCTTCCTCTGTTGAAGCCTGTTGCCAAGGCATTACTGGAATTCATAACAGTAAGTCATGCGAGAATTTTTCTTATACATCGTCGTCATCTCATTTGGTAAGTCAAATTCTGCATAAACCGTTTATTCTTCTACGGGTCTTCAACTTCACCGCTAGGAAGAAGCTTAGTTAATTGTGCTAAACAAAATGTCAGAGCGGTGAGCGATATTATTGCTGCAATTAAATAAGCATATGGTAGGTTCCACCTTTCCGATACATTTACAATGTTGTTATCTGATGTTTACAACATTATTTTTTACAAATTACAGGACATGTTTTGGTGTACAATTTTTAACACCATCATCAGCTGCATGAAAAGTGTATAGAAACTTGACGGTTAAAACAATGAAGAGCATATTATCATACTTAACTCCTTATATACAGGCAATAAAATGTTGTTATAAATAATTTAACATCTTATTTTATTTATTTTTTTTTTGCTAGGGGCTTTACGTCGCACCGACACAGATAGGTCTTATGGCGACGATGGGATAGGAAAGGCCTAGGAGTTGGAAGGAAGTGGCCATGGCCTTAATTAAGGTACAGCCCCAGCATTTGCCTGGTGTGAAAATGGGAAACCACGGAAAACCATCTTCAGGGCTGCCGACAGTGGGATTCGAACTTACTATCTCCCGGATGCAAGCTCACAGCCGCGCGCCTCTACGCGCACGGCCAACTCGCCCGGTAACATCTTATTATGCTAGGTTAAAACTAATTTGTGTGAAAAGGAGATTTTTGCAGGTCAAAATATAAAATTCTTCATTTGATATATGAATGGTCTTTGGTTCCTTAATGTCTATAAAATTATACACTCGTAATATTGGTTTCACACGCGATCCTAAATTAGAGGATTGAAGTTGAATGCAGTCCGTTTGACATTAAGATATTCATTTTTTGTATATGTTATTTTGTTGAATTAAAAGTTTGTTGTATATAGAAGAATTATTAAAGCTGAGCCGTCTTCTTATTTTTGTTGAGTAAAATCGTAGTATTTTTGATGCTGTATAAGTAGTGGTTGAACTGTGATATTAATTTGCCCAATAGTTGTTAAGCGGGCTACAATTCTCAGTTTAATAGGCACCTGTAATGATGAAACCCTATGTTAAAGGAAAAGCGAGAAAATTGATAGAGAAGCTGATTGAATTATTGAAACGCCTGACTCACCTCTAAAGCTGTGTACCTGGCTTGACGGCTGCAGCACAACGAGTGTGTCTGCTTGTGTCTTGTACTGTGTGATGAAGCGTTAGGGAAGGATAAGTAGGGGCAGTAAAGGGGGTGTTTCCAGAACATTGGCTGTTTAGGAGGAGGTCCGGGGGGTGTTGTGGACGTAGACTGTAATACGCAAAGTTGTTACGCAGAGTATGAAAGACGTTCAAATTTTCTGGAATTTTTAAGTTGTTGAGTAATAGAATCAGACAATCAAATAATATCTTAGGTTTTTCCAAGATTTCGTTCAGATTAAGGTTGGCATTATAATATTGATCTAGATGTATTAAACATGCTTCCGTAATGACAAGCCTCTGTCCTTTAGCCAGTGTTCCCATGATCTCAAGGTCTTCATTTATATCTGTAAATTTATGTTTATACTCATAGATATGCTGGCCTACCGCTGAGAATCTATGATATTTTACAGCGTTGAGGTGTTTGTGATAACTGACATTAAAGCTATGCCCAGTTTGCCCTATGTATCCGCTTCCACAGTCTCTACATTCGAATCTATACACGCCTGATTTAGAATAGGGGTTGAGTTTGTTAACAATTGAAGCATTATGTAGGGCTGTTGCATTTCTATTATCTGTCTTAAATGCTATCTTAATGTTATGTTTTTTGAAAATATTTGTGATTCTATACACGTCTTTATTTTATGTGAAAGTTGTGATTTCCTTTGCTTCTGTTCTCTTTTTCTTCAGGTTCGTATGAGGGTGATATTTGAATTTACTTATTCTTCGTTCTATAAAATTTCCTTTGAAACCGTTAGCTTTAGTCATAGCTCGAATGATGTTCAATTCCTTGTCCAAATTTCGTTTGGACATTGGTATGCTAAAAGCACGATTCACTAAGCTGTTATAGGTTGCGGATTTGTGAGTTAAGGGGTGGGTTTCTTATTGTAACTGAAGTTTGTGTAGGTTTTCTGTAAATACTAAAAGAAAATGAAGAGGCGTGTCTATTAATCTTTAGGTCCAGATAATTAATAGATTTTTCTATTTCAGATTCTAAAGTAAATTTTATATCGGTATCTATAGTGTTAAGATTATTAAGAGTTGTAGAAGCGTTAATTATGCGTTCATATAGGATAACAAATTACGGAAGCATGTTTAATACATCTAGATTAATATTATAATGCCAACCTTAATCTGAATGAAATCTTGGAAAAACGTAAGATATTATTTGATTGTCCAATTCTATTACTCAACATCTTAAAAATTCCAGAAAATTCGAACGTCTTCCATACTCTACGTAACAACTTTGCATATTACAGTCTATGTCCACAACGCCCCCCGGACCTCCTCCTAAACAGCCAATGTTCTGGAAACACCCCCTTTACTGCCCCTACTTATCCTTCCCTAACGCTTCATCACACAGTACAAGACACAAGCAGACACACTCGTTGTGCTGCAGCCGTCAAGCCAGGTACACAGCTTTAGAGGTGAGTCAGGCGTTTCAATAATTCAATCAGCTTCTCTATCAATTTTCTCGCTTTTCCTTTAACATAGGGTTTCATCATTACAGGTACCTATTGAACTGAGAATCGTAGCCCGCTTAACAACTATAGGGCAAATTAATATCACAGTTCAACCAGTACTTATACAGCATCAAAAATACTACGTTTTTAATCAACAAAAATAAGAAGACGACTCAGCTTTAATAATTCTTCTATATACAACAAACATTCAATTCAACAAAATAACATATACAAAAAATTAATATCTTAATGTCAAACGGACTGCATTCAACTTCAATCCTCTAATTTAGGGTTGCATGTGAAACAATATTACGAGTGTATAATTTTATAGATATTAAGGAACCAAAGACCATTCATATATCAAATGAAGAATTTTATATTTTGACCTGCAAGAATCTCCTTGTCACACAAATTAGTTTCAACCTAGCTTAATAAGATGTTAAATTATTTATAACAACATTTTATTGCCTGTATATAAGGAGTTAAGTATGATAATATGCTGTTCATTGTTTTAACCGCCAAGTTTCTATACACTTTTCATGCAGCTGATGATGTTAAAAATTGTACACCAAAACATGTCCTGTAATTTGTAAAAAATAATGTTGTAAACATCAGATAACAACATTGTAAATGTATTGAAAAGGTGGAACCTACTATATGCTTATTTAATTGTGATCTCAGTTCAATACGGATAAAAACATGAAATTCCTTACACTTAATTATTGCTGTAATTCACTTGGAAGTGCCATTCGCCTTAAATACTGTAATACAGTTGTGGCAGTATATATTGAACACTTTAAGGTTATCTCCATGAATTACTGATCAGCAAATTTTGCCAATTAAAAACAGACCTCTGAAGGAATTATGAAACCTTAACGGAACATCCACTGGTTGCAACATCCTTGTTCAGACTTTTAAAATGTATAATTTCTATGCTCAAGGCGCCTATGAATGCAACAGTTGTATTCCTCCATATATCGAGCAGTCTGCGTTATATATACCAATCAATGAGGACTTAATTATCAAACATGAATTTTATATATCGAATGACAAGGTTTTAAATGATGATATAGATGTTGATTCTGAAATCCCTGTCTCGAATGAGTAACTCTTAGAGTGCCGGGGAGCGCAACTGCGCTCCTATGTAGGCTAGCGAAAAGTGCCAGGAGCGCGATAAGTTGTAGCTGTCTATGTAAGTAGTAATAGTTTGCTAATATCAGGCAGATGGCAGCTCCAGTCGGCATCACTCCATACTAGAAACTATGTAGTTTCTAAATCTACCACCAGAATCTCTGTGTGGCATATTGTGTTGATGTTATGATTTTTCTGTTTCAGCTGCTTGGCGCGTACCTGTAGACCATGTTCTTGTAATAATGGTGACGAGTTCTCGTATTGTGTTTGAAAATGATGATGATTTGGTAGAGTATATTAATTTATTGAGTGATGATTCTGATTATGTCGGATCAGGCAATGATTCAGATGATACTGAGAGTGATAATAATGCAGGTAATGTTTCACACAATGAAGATAGTGGTGATGTTATCCAACCTACTTGTGTGACAGTGATGCATGAAATTTCTGATTCAGCTGGTGACGATAGTGACGGGAATAATGATGGAGTTGATGGAGACAGTAATCACGGTAATGATCAGATTCCCAATTTCCGTGATATTCAGTCCGATCACAACATACAATTTCAACCCTCTCCTACATTCCTTGAGACGCCTGGCCCTAAACGTGCACCTCCTTCTGACGCTAGACCAAGTCAGAATTTTAATCTAATTTTCACCCTCTCCCTATGGGAATTGATGGTCAAGGAAACAAACCAGTATGCCTGCCAATTTCTGCCTGATGTGCAGTAGTTATCACCTAATTCTAGAGCCAGGGAATGGCAACCTGTCACTGTTGCAGAAATCAAGGCATTTGAAGCAGTTATTCTTGAAATGGGAATAACTCGTAGGCCTACTATATTTTCGTACTGGGCTAAAAATTCCAAGAACATTCTATGGTTTGGGGAAATGTTTTCCAGAAACAGATTCCAGGTAATTTTAAAATTCTTCCATCTAGTTGACAATAATACATTGTTTCCCCTAGGCCATCAGAACTATGATCCATGTACCAGATTTGATCCCATTGTAGAGCATGAAAACCGTGTATTCCGTCAACATTATAGCCCTCACCAACATCTCAGTATAGACGAGTCAAATTTTGGATGTTATGTGACTCTGTTGCAAATTATTGTTTGGGATTTTATTGCTACCAAGGAGCAAAGAGTGAAGTTGACAAAGCTCAAATCAAACAGCATGGCCTTGGTCACATGGTAGTCACTGAATTGTTAAAATTAGGAAATTATTTGCAGAAAGTCTACCATGTAGAAACAGATAACTTGTTTTTCAATTATTCCTTTAGCTTGTTACCTATTTTCCAAGGACACTTATTTTCCTGGTACCCTTAGACGAAACAGGAAGGAAATACCCCAAGGCCTTAAAGATAGATTTGATGTAGGGCAAGTGAAATATTTTAGGAGTAATGAAATTCTAGTTGCAGGGTACTGTGAAAAAAAGTCCCAAAAATATCCAGTTTTGCTCTTGTCCACTAACGCTGTAGCTAAAAATGAAACAGCTGGGCTGAGTGGCTCAGACGGTTAAGGCGTTGGCCTTCTAACCCCAACTTGGCAGGTTCGATCCTGGCTCAGTCCGGTGGTATTTGAAGGTGCTCAAATACGACAGCCTTGTGTTGGTAGATTTACTGGCACGTAAAAGAACTCCTGTGGAACTAAATTCCGGCACCTCGGCGTCTCCGAAAACTGTAAAAGGGTAGTTAGTGGGATGTAAAATAAATAATATTATTATTAAAAATGAAACAACAACAATTAAGACTAATAAACAGAAGAAAATTACAAAACCCTATATAATTCACAATTACAATACCTACATGGGGGGGAGTAGATGCTTCAGATATGATGTGGTAAACCTATCTGGATGAGAGGTGTACATTGAAATTTTGGAAGAAGGTGGTGTTTAGCATCATTGCTAGGATGGTTCTAAATTCCTATATAATCAATAAAGAACATACCTCTAAAAAGAAAATAAACAGACTACACTTTACTTCTAGCATTATTGAGGATTTAAAAATAGAATGGAGAAGTCACAGAAATCGAATCCCTGCTGCAAAAACTGTTTCTGCAAGAGGGGCCTTGTTAGAATAATTACCCGGTAGAAATTTAAAACGCTGTGTAGTATGCAGCAATAAGGATTGTGGACCAATAAAAAAGGCCCAATATTGTGTGCGCCAAGTGCAAGAAAGGACTTCATGGTTTGTGTGTAGGACTGCATAGGTGTTGAGAGGTGAAAGTTCGTGAAGTGTAAATTTGTCCCTATAACAAGTACGAGTAGTGATACGGAAAAGTATCTTTTAGAAGAACTATTATCATGAACACATTGATATTTTACAGACTAGTAAACAATGCATCAGTGTGCATAGGAATACCAAATATAGGTGAGTACAATCAAACTACTAAAATGTATAGATATTCAAATCTGAATTCTATTTTCTTTTCAAAAACTGCATGAGCAAATTTATTTTTTATTGGGCACTATGAATTATTTTTGTGATGTTAATATAATGAGTGAGGAGAGGGATAATTTAGCTACAAGAAAATGTAAACTACAATTAGATATCATGAAAAGTGAAGATAGGATATGCTTTATTATTCAGTGCTGCATAATAGGCATTTTTTCTCTTTCAATCTTAGCAAACATGGCAGTAAGGGAGCTGACACTATGAGAGTTAATACATACTCAAATATCCTGAAAAACACAAAAATCACTTTCTTATCTCTGTCTTTCCACAGAGAGCGGAACATGCCTTTAATTGTCCTTGTTTCTCTCTTTTCTCTTCATTCTTCCTGGTACTCCTTTGAAGATACCAGGTATATTTTCCTTAATATAAACTGAAGGAATACATGCTATTACTTGAGGTGGGTGAGCAAGCAAGTTCCAAAGCAATTTCATGCTCATTCAATAATTTTGGCTTGTGAACTTTTACTCCGCTCTTCAAAATGACAGCACCAGGAAGATCGTTCTTGGGAGAAGGTACTTCTAAACATTCACCATTCCACATAAAATCATCTCTGCCCTGATCATCATCATCTTGTTCTGATGAACTATCTGTTATTGTTTCATTTTGATTAGGCAATATTATTTCACGTGTTGCATTATACCAAGTTGTAACACTTTTCCAGTAAGCATACAAATCTGGTTCACCATCATTCTGCTTTTCTCCATCATGTCATTGAACTTATCAAGAAAACGAGAAGGCAAGAATTCTTCGAGTTCATGTTTAGCTTCTTATTGAAAAAAAAAAAACCAGGGGGTGAAGGGCTGCCTTCGTCACTCTCATGCTGTTGCCATCCCACTGGAGTTTTAAAGAAATCTGCATCACATTTTGTGAAGTCCAGAGCCTCAGGATCTAGTGGATTGAGACCTCACTTTCGAAAGACACCTTTCACAATATCTGGGCTAAAAGTATCATACTAAACTTTCTTCAACTTGGGTGCAAAATATACCTTGGTATCTGATGCATCGAGAGTTCATATTTTCTCGTCTTAGAAAGCATTTTCCCACTATCTGTTTAGAGGTATAAACACACCCACATCTGCTGGTTGTAGAAGATGGGTGGTGTTAGGGAATAGGGAGTACAATATTATTCCATGGTCATGACAATATTCACTGAGTTGAAGGGATAATATAACTCCTATGTCCATCAAGAAATAGAATAACAGGAAGTGTAATTTTCTCTACCACTACTCATGTCCTAAAGTGTTGAGGATAGTATAGAAATGTTGGGCCATTCATCCAGTCACCTTTAGTTTTCTCGTAGATCCAGGGCTCCAGAACACTATCTTTGATAATTTGCTGAAGTTGTATGTTGCTACAGATGATCATTGTTGGGGCACAACGCCTGTCGGCACACAAATTTCCGAGCACTGTTATGTCTACCTTCTCCTTAGAGATTGCCGTAAATTGAAGCTATTCCCTCTGACTCCAAGCTACTTTCCCGAAACCTTAAGAAACAAAAACTTGCCTTGTCTGTATTGAAGATCCTGCTTGGATCTTTCTTAGTTGATCTTACATCCTCAGATTCTAGGTAGCACAACAGTCCTGCAACCAGCCAATGTATTCTCTCTTCTGGGATAGCAGCTCTGTCCTTGCTAAAGCATTCAGCCCTCTTGCAAAACATATGAACCAGGTTTTACCAGGTCCTCGATGCCTAAACGACGTGCTCCTTCCTGATGACTGAACAATTTGATGAAGAGTGCCAAGTAAATATTTTTTCACTGGAAATCCTCTCTTAGACATGTTGATTAGCAATTCATTAATGCGCTCTTCTTCTTGTGGACTCAGGAATGGCTTCCAGCAAACGGCAGTCTAAATCTTCTGAAGCCCAGATAGATTGTCGAATAACATTGTTAAAGGGACCTGGTATGTTATAGATGCTTGCCTTTTGGACATCATGCCGGACTAAACCTGTTGAACAGCGTCAGTCAATGCAGATAATGTACACTGACACCGTTTCATGTTTTCAATATGATTAAACTTCAGCTTTTGGGACATTTCGCCTGTTGGACTTCTTAATTTTGACCATTGTCAAAGCTCTGAACACTAGTTAAGGAAAATAAGCAAGAAGTGCAAAGACGATCACTTTTTGTTTTTGGTTTTAAAAGGATAAAAAGTAAAAAAAATGTATTTTTTCCCAAAGAGTGAGGGGCAAATGCCCACGCACATCCCCTCTTGTTGTCACCACTTCATTTGCCAATGACGAGAACACTTGGAACGAGAGAGGATTGTTAAATAAAGTGATTCAAACAACGTACGACATCAACAGGCATAAGACTTCGTGAAAGAAATTTAACTATAACTGATGACGGTTCAAATTCAGGCCCTCTCGAGTTAGAGATAGACGGCTCACCAGTCACGAGCAACGAAATGCGAACTTCAGTACTAAAGAAAACAGTACTATAAATTAAAAAAGTTTTCAGTGGTGTTCGACATTAAGGGTAGTTTTTTTACTGAATGAACCTCAGTTATCAAACGAGCTTTTGATATTATAAAATGGAAGTAAAATACTGAACTGTATTTTATTTTAGAAATAAATATGAAAATTTGTGAAAACTCACAACACAAGAAATTAATGAACTTTTATGTATGTAAATACAACCTGTTCTTTAGAGGATACATTCTGAAGACACTATTTTAGCGGCAAATACAGATAATCACAGGTATATTGCACCTTAGTAAAAATACAATGATCTCATTAAAATCCTGAGACTTCCCCATATTCGCCATCATGGCAATGACTTCGACCTATCGACTGACATAAAGCTAAGTTTAGAGGGGTGAATCTAGAAATCTCAGATATTACGTTAAACTTACCGCTATCGTTATTTCGCAACGAGATGTGGAAATGTTTTATTTTTAAAGGGAGTTTGATATACAGTGCCATTACCTTACTTCAAGATGTGAATATTTTGTGCCAGAAATGATTAAGTAGTGTTAAATGCAACGTATCAACTAAAGGTATCTCCGAAATTAATTATGTGAAATTTGTTATTAGGACAAAGTAATCCATGAACGACACGATATACTGTCATAATAATTGGCACATCACTGTTATCACGTGGCAGTTTAAAACTGATTTTGAAGAATTGGATACTGTTCCTTTAACGTTCTCAGCAGTGTAATTATCAGAGCTTAATTATATATTTTTTTGAAACTGAGTGGTCTATTGATAAGGTTGTCACGTTGGTGACGTGCTTATAACTCTTCCCCAAACCATATTTTGAAATGGCATTCATACTGTAGAAATTTGTATCATTCGGAAATTATTTCCGTCTTGTATTCCCGTATTACCTTCTCCGTGACATGGCTCACATTACTCTGTTGATATCATCTTCATCATTGGGCCTATGCGCCTATATTGCTTTAATGTTTTCTGCTATTATTCTTAAACTTGTGTTTGGTACGATCTCATGCCCTAAGTTGTGGTGCCACATTGAGAGCGAGTCTCTCACTCACCCCTTCCTTGTTGGGCCATGCTGTCTGTAGCCGTGCGACGCCACGAGTGGTGACCTGAACAAGATGAAGAAAGGATGTGTGTTAGCTCCGCTCCGGGATCTGGTTCCCATCTACGATATGGAGCCTGGATTGTTGAATTTTGTGCAAGGGGTTTGCCCTTGGAAATCTTATTACTTTATTTTCAAGAATGTCCTCTTCTCTCTTACTTCGGATATAGTAACTACTAGTGCTTCTACGTGAGTAGACTATAGTAACGTGCTTCTGCAATTTGAAGCAAAATCTCTCTTCATAATTTCCATTTCTTTGAGCCTCCTGATTCCAAGGAAGATGATGTACAAAAGCTTTGGGTCTGAAGATTTTGCGTGTGTGAACTTCTAAAAGCATCCATCTTCACATTATTTCAATATTAGCTAGGGTATTCATTAAATCGGGTTCCTCCCTTGTACCTTGATATTATCACTTACCTGATTTTTGAAATGTGAGGGTACTAAATTTATGAAGGTTACTTCCAATTAAGTACAAGGAGTTATTGTTTATTTCACATTTCTCCTTGTTTTGAAAAGGAAAATTTGTTTGTATTTATCTAATGATTTTGGTATGGGGTAACTGAAAAGGTAACTACCTTATTTATAAAAGTATGGACCACAAGAGGCTTCACCTGAATTTTAGGATCTTGGTTCGATTTCCCTGTCACATGCTAATTTCTGCTTCCCTTTAATGTAATTTTATCCTGTAGTGTTCATATTTCAATATTTATTTCTGGGGTTTCTTCCTCCTGTGTATGTACCATTGTTGTTCTTGTTTTTGTACTGGTGGTTGCTATGGGTACATGGCATTTTGACGTTACCGTAGTTACTGGTTGTGTTGGTGATGATTATTATTATGGGGTTACTTACGGTCCTTATGTTGCGTTTTAAAGATATGTGTTTATGGTACCTGCATCTTGGTGAGGTATTAACTAGTTTCTTGCATTTTCTTTATTTATTTCCCTTTATTACCTTGTTTGAGTTGGTTTTATCTCCCCCTCTGTTGGGTTCGTGATTTATATTTCTGGGGTGAGATACGAACTGAATTTTGGAGGAATCTCTGTGATGGCTCTTGGTACTGTCCGAGTATATTAATTATAACTAAAAGGAAATTAAATTGGGTGAAACTAATGAAGAGATTAGTTTTAAGAAACAAAATAATTTCAAGTTGTATTGTAAAAAACAAAGCAGGTTACTAAGTGCACATTTCCTATCGGTAGATTTGAAAGAAAGGAAAATGTGTTATTTCATTTTTTCTTTTTCATTCGGCCGAATACTATGAGTAATACTCATTATTTAACTGGGTTTTAATTTGTTACTTACTATTTATCTCGAGGGCGTTTATTCTTTCTTTACCTTTTCTGCTCCTAATGTTTCTTTTTTAACTCTTATTTTATGAATTAAATACATACTTTGTTCTCAATGAACTTCTTGTTTTCTTTATAGTGTTGAAGCAATTTATTGCCGTACCAAGATTTTTCTTGGTCCATGGTCTCTGGGTAACTAATAGTCTTAATTAAGGTAATGGTAATTTTTTTTGTGGTTTAACACGTAATTTTAGGGTGTTGCCTTTTATACTTCTTGTCTATGTTTAACTTCTACTGCTGACAGTAAGGCGGTAGAAGGTTGACCATCTAGAGGTGTACATGATGTTCGTAATAGTTGTCTGCAAAGGTAATACTTGGATCATTGTAATTCTGTTCCAAAGTGGATACTGAAGTGAGTTTATTTTCGTAGATTTATTTGGTAATTTGTCTTACCCCTTATTCTAAATTTTTATTCATTTTATTTCTCTTGAATTATTTACAGTTCAGTTTCACCTCATTCTTTTCTTTGTCTGGCACCACAATTTTCATTTTTGTGAGATGTTGCCTTACGATTAGATAATGCATGCCTTACCATCGTACTGATGTTGGTGGTGGTGATTACTGAATTTAGTGACCTGCAACAATGGTTATGATGTATGCTTTTGGTGTATTTATGTATCAAAACCTGGTCATGGTTATTATTTTACTTAATTTTGTTGGATTTTAGGTATTTATTTTCTGCTGTCTGGTTAAAATTAATTTTCTTTCTCCCGTTTTAAATTTCATTGCATCAACTCTTATTTTCAGCTTGTTTATCCTTAATTTATCTATTTGCATTATACTAATTTCTTCCTCCGTCCTTCCCCTGTGCATGTTTTTTTTTTTTTTTTTTTTTTTTGGCTTGTAGATAACCATGCATATTTACTCAAGTTTCTTTCTCGTAAAAATCAACTATGTGATAAGGTTTGGTCTAAATAAATTCTTATCTAAGGCAATGTAATTTAATTGGGTAAAATATAGGGACACCCCTACCTGGAAATTGAATACATGAGCGGTATCATACATTGTACACATGACACAAATATAGCTCATGTAAATATGAAGACTACTCATAATTCTACAAATTTCAATACCAAGCTTGGAAGTTACTGAAATTTTAAACATGTATTAATCATCATTTCTGTGGTTTACAACACACCTAAATTTCTCTTACCACAAGTGATATCTAAATTATGTCTGCAGTATGCCATTTTAAGAACTCGGATATCCAAGATGATTTCCTCTCAATTTTGTGGGTTACTATAGTCACGTCCTAGTTCGTGAACCATGGGCAACGGATGAGTGGCCTAGTAAGTTGTCCTGAGAGTCGGGATACCAGTTGCTATGGAATGGGAGTGGGCATCTCGGACATATTCTGAGTCCTGGCCCTCCTTGTGCTCAGGCGGCTAGGACTATACAATTCACCAGTGGTCCATAACCCGTTAGAGGAGAGATCCTCACTTGGACTATGTGCAAGTAGGGCAGCATCCTGCTTCATGAATTTACCGACCTCAGAACACTTTAAGCAAGCCTCGGACCTATGGGAGTAATGGAGTCCCACTCCCATTTGACAGGCAAGGGACTCCTTGGAAACAACTTGGCCAACGAAATGGAAATCTATGGGGAACTATCAATATTAATGGGGCTTATGGAAGAAAGAAGGTAGAACTGGCTGAGTCAGCAAAGAGGATGCATCTGGATGTGCTAGGAGTAAGTGATATTCGGGTAAGGGGAGTTAATGAGGAAGAGACAGGAGATTATAAAGTGCACTTAATGGGTGTTAGAAAGGGAAGGGCAGAGTCTGGGTAGGGCTCTTTATCAGGAATACCATTGCACGCAACATAGTTTCTGTTAGGCACGTAAATGAGCGAATGATGTAGGTAGATTTGTCAGTGGAGGAATTAGGACTAGAATTGTGTCTGTGTATTCACCATGTGAGGGTGCAGATGAGGATGAAGTTGACAAGTTTTATGAAGCATTGAGTGACATCGTGGTCAGGGACTACAGCAAGGATAGAATAGTGCTAATGGGCGATTTATGTGAGAGTTGGGAATAAAACTGAAGGATACGAAAGGGTGATTGGTAAATGTGGGGAAGATATGGAAGCTAATGGGAATGGGAAGTGTTTGATGGACTTCTGTGCTAGTATGGATTTAGCTGTTACGAATACATTCTTCAAGCATAAGGCTATTCACCGCCACACATGGGAGGCTAGGGGTACCAGGCCCATAATAGACTATATCTTAACAGACTTTGAATTCAGGAAATCTGTTAGGAATGTACGAGTTTTTCGCAGATTTTTTGATGATACAGACCACTATCTGATCTGTAGTGAACGAAGTATCTCTAGGCCTAGGGTAGAGAAAGTGAAATCTGTCTGCAAACGAATAAGGGTAGAAAATCTCCAGGACAAGGAAATTAGACAGAAGTACATGGATATGATTAGTGAGAAGTTTCGAACAGTAGAATGTAAGCAGGTTCAGGATATAGAAAGTGAATGGATGGCATACAGGGATGCTGTAGTAGAAACAGCAAGGGAATGCCTAGGAACAACTGTGTGTAAAGATGGGAAAAGGCGAACATCTTGGTGGAATGATGAAGTGAGAGCAGCCTGTAAACGTAAAAAGAAGGCTTATACGAAATGGCTCCAAACAAGAGCCGAGGCAGACAGGGATTTGTACGTAGATGACAGAAACAGAGCGAAACAAATAGTTGTTGAATCCAAAAAGAAGTCATGGGAAGATTTTGGTAATAACCTGGAAAGCCTAGGTCAAGCAGCAGGGAAACCTTCAATCAATCAATCAATCAATCAATACTGATCTGCATTTAGGGCAGTCGCCCAGGTGGCAGATTCCCTATCTGTTGCTTTCCTAGCCTTTTCCTAAATGATTTCAAAGAAATTGGAAATTTATTGAACATCTCCCTTGGTAAGTTATTCCAATCCCTAACTCCCCTTCCTATAAATGAATATTTGCCCCAGTTTGTCCTCTTGAATTCCAATCTGGACAGTAATAAAGAATCTTAGGAAGGGAGGGAAAAAGGAAATGAACAGTGTTTTGAGTAATTCAGGTGAACTCATAATAGATCCCAGGGAATCACTGGAGAGGTGGAAGGAATATTTGGAACATCTTCTCAATGTAAAAGGAAATCATCATGGTGGTGTTGCAAACAGCCAAGCTCATGGGGAGGAGGAAACTGATGTTGGTGAAATTATGCTTGAGGAAGTGGAAAGGATAGTAAATAAACTCCATTGTCATAAGGCAGCAGGAATAGATGAAATTAGACCTGAAATGGTGAAGTATAGTGGGAAGGCAGGGATGAAATGGCTTCATAGAGTAGTCAAATTAGCGTGGAGTGTTGGTAAGGTACCTTCAGATTGGACAAAAGCAGTAATTGCACCTATCTATAAGCAAGGGAACAGGAGGGATTCCAACAACTATCGAGGTATCTCATTGATTAGTATACCAGGCAAAGTATTCACTGGCATCTTGGAAGGGAGGGTGCAATCAGTCGTTGTGAGGAAGTTGGATGAAAAGCAGTGTGGTTTCAGACCACACTGTGGCTGTCAGGATCAGATTTTCAGTATGCGCCAGGTAACTGAAAAATGCTACGAGAGGAATAGGCAGTTGTGTTTATGTTTCGTAGATCTAGAGAAAGCATATGACAGCGTACCGAGGGAAAATATGTTCGCCATACTGGAGGACTATGGAATTAAAGGTAGATTATTAAAATTAATCAAAGGCATTTATGTTGACAATTGGGCTTCAGTGAGAATTGATGGCAGAATGAGTTCTTGGTTCAGGGTACTTACAGGAGTTAGACAAGGCTGTAATCTTTCACCTTTGCTGTTCATAGTATACATGGATCATCTGCTGAAAGGTATAAAATGGCAGGGAAGGATTCAGTTAGGTGGATATGTAGTAAGCAGTTTGGACTATGCTGACGACTTGGTCTTAATGGCAGACTGTGCCGAAAGCCTGCAGTCTAATATCTTGAAACTTGAAAATAGGTGCAATGAGTATGGTATGAAAATTAGCCTCTCGAAGACTAAATTGATGTCAGTAGGTAAGAAATTCAACAGAATTGAATGTCAGATAGGTGATTCAAAGCTAGAACAGGTCAATAATTTCAAGTATTTAGGTTGTGTGTTCCCCCAGGATGGTAATATAGTAAGTGAGATTGAATCAAGGTGTAGTAAAGCTAATGCAGTGAACTCGCAGTTGCGATCAGCAGTATTCTGTAAGAAGGAAGTCAGCTCCGAGACGAAACTATCTTTACATCGGTCTGTTTTCAGACCAACTTTGCTTTACGGGAGCAAAAGCTGGGTGGACTCAGGATATCTTATTCATAAGTTAGAAGTAACAGACATGAAAGTAGCAAGAATGATTGTTGGTACAAACAGGTGGGAACAATGGAAGGAGGGTACCCGGAATGAGGAGATAAAGGCTAATTTAGGAATGAACTCGATGGATGAAGCTGTACGCATAAACCGGCTTCGGTGGTGGGGTGATGTGAGGCGAATGGAGGAGGATAGGTTACCTAGGAGAATAATGGACTCTGTTATGGAGGGTAAGAGAAGTAGAGGGAGACCAAGACGACGATGGTTAGACTCGGTTTCTAACGATATAAAGATAAGAGGTATAGAACTAAATGAGGCCACAACACTAGTTGCAAATCGAGGATTGTAGCGACGTTTAGTAAATTCTCAGAGGCTTGCAGACTGAACGCTGAAAGGCATACCAGTCTATAATGATAATGTATGTATGTATGTTAAAATCTTTCTAGTGCTCGTTATAATAAATTCTAGAAATTTTAATTTTATTTTTATATCTCTTATTTATCAACCCACCGTTCTGATTATTACATTGAATTCTGATATTTAAACTATGACATATGTTGTTATTTCTAATAATTGTTCCATTTCTTGTACTGTGTAAGGCCCGCTCCACAGTTGCAGTCATCTGAGCTTAGTACCTGCCCAGATATTCTATCACTTCCAATCCTACCTTGTGCTATGTGGCATCCCTCAGAAGTTGGTGTGATGTTCACATTAGGATAACCAATGAACTTTCTTGTTGGTGTGCTCGCAATTGATACTGATGCTTGCTGTGTTTTGCTCTCACTTGTTTTGCTGTCATGGTGTTCGAGTGTTGGTACTTCGCAAAATGAGTGGTATCATATTCTGTCCGAGGACAAACCATCTGATTTAGTGTTCAAACGACTACAAATGAATACAATCTTCAACAATTCACTTTGTTGGCATGGACCCAAATTGTTAACTAAGATGCCTTGGGTTGGCCGAAAGCAATACATGATGTTTAAATTTATATCACAGAATAAATGCCACCAATGCTTCTTACAGCCATGCATGATGATCTATCCATAACTAATGTTTTGAGATTAAGCAAGGTACAAAGAGTAGTTGCATATTGTTTGCGACTTGCCTCATATTGTTGTAAACAACACATGGAGTGAAATTAAAGTTCACAGTTCGTATTGAATTTGAACACTGCACACAAATATTGCATTAATGTTAAGTAGGACGCTATCAACTTATATTAAGACTATAAACCCAATCACAGATCAACAAGCCAATCTTTATGTCAGCAGAGGACTGAACAATGCCCAAATTCTAGTGGAGTCAAAACACCACTTCTACCTGCATCCATACCATCATCTAACAAAGCTAATATAGTTAATGTTCATGGCAGAACACCTTCGAATACTTCATCGTGACACTCCACTCTTAAACACATCTCCAATTCAGAGAAAACTTTGCATCCCATCAGCAAAAGGGAAGCCACACTCGTGCACGTCACAAGTGTTGCAAGTTGAATGCTGATACATCTGTACGATTCATTTGAAATACAGCAAGGGTGCATGTAGCCGCGGCGCACCCATTCCTTAACAGTGGAATAGAATATTTTGGACCAATGCTCATAAAAAACGTAGTGAGGTCGAACAAGACCACACTGCCTAGCTACCAAGGCCCTCTACATAGACATGATACCTGATTTGCCCACAATTACATTTCTCCTGCTCTTCGTCAACTTCATTCTCATGGAAGTCAACCCATTAACATTTACAGCGATAATGGCAAGAATTTCTTTGGAGCAGCTAAAGTAATCAAAGCAATTCTGCAAGACAATCCTTGGAAAAAGCAATACTTCACTACAACTGCAGGCACGGGACTGACATGGCAACCTATCCCTCCTGCAGAATCACACTTTGGTGGAATCTGAGAAACAGCCATCAAGAGTCTGATATATCACTTCAGAAGTGTGATGGGTACTTATTGCTTCACCTACAATGAACTGACCACTCTTGCAAAACATGTGCCCTCTCAACATAGTTCAATAATAACCCTTCCGACAAGTCTTACCTAACTACCATACTTTCTCGTATAATTGACCCCCTTGCATAATTTACACATCCCAATATTTTTCTTTGACAGTAATAAAAGAATGTATCTTATAGCAAATTTGTGTTTGAAAGTATTTGCGCAGTCAAAAGTATTAGTAGCAATAATGCCAGTTCCCAAATGACATGCATTAGAGGTCTTTCGAGCCATCCCATTTGCTATGTCATACCTAATGCAAGATCTTGGAACAACATGAACGAAATATGAAAATTAGGCAAGTAAAGCGTTAACCTCATAAAAAAAGTATATTCTCCATAGTACTATCAATCATACACATCAAAATGAAGGGTCAACCATTGATAGCTGATGAGCCACATTCTAACCATTTTCATTACACTACACTGGCTTATCAAATTATGTACATTACCTCAAATGAACAATCCCCTGTTGGCTCTGGCTCAGTTAACTCTGATTTGGCTTCTTTTTTCAGAGTTATAATTTCTGGCACATGTTCAATAATTTCCTGTGGAAAAGAAGATATATTAGGTAAGCACGTAACACACTACTACAAATACAGTCATCAACAATAGAGCATGGGAATTCATTACCTGCCAGTTTTACAGTTAATTTGAAAATTTTGCGAACATTTAGGGAAGGTTTCTACCAGGAGAAAATTCTTAAAACCAAAGGCTGTATTGAGATTGGTGTTACTATTCTTGCTCACACCCAATGTCATGGAAAGGACAAGAATATTATCCTAATATATACTGAGAAAATTTCCTAGGCATACCAGAAGATATATTGCATCCTACCAGAGATGGAATGGGAGCCATCTTGCACAGAATTTTGGAAGTAAGTAGTCAGAGACATGAACACTAAATCATATTGCACCCAATTACTGCATCCAGTAGGAGAGTTAAAGAAAACTCTGACTACTCATGACGATCTCAGAATACATCTTGACAAATCTAAGCTTAACATGGAGTCAGAGAAAGGGTACGGTGTTCCACAACTGTGACCTATCAATATCTCAGGTGGACGTCTCCACACACATACCATACGATGTGAAAGATTAAAAAAATGTAATTCACTTAAATCTATATCCTTAACTTACACTATCAATAAATAACCTTATCAAATGGTAAATTTTTACCTAAAATCGTTTATTAAATAACTAGAATACCTTGGAAAGAGAAAATTACTGTGACATAAATCATTTCATAATACTTGATGTTCAAATAAATTTCATAGGAAATATTGTTTACAATATAGTATTCTTTTATCATCTAAGTATGACAATCCACTTGCTTTAAGATTAATTGACCTACATTCAATATCTATTTTGTAATAATTATCCTCACTTCCTTTCCAACACCTATCCACTAATATGTAAATTACTAGAAACAAAACTGTTTTCAACATGACTATTTATCAATTTCCTAATTTAATTTTGTAACTACACCATAACTTATCTATCTATCCTCATGACTAACATTTGAAATGTCGTGCTAAGTTCCACATCTTCCCTAAACAGCAATATCTTGCATCTAATAACCTGATCTTAATTCATTGGGATATTTCAATCATATCATAATCTCCAAAATGAAAATTTCTGACTGACTTCTAAGTCTACCAATTCTTATTTGATTACAGCTTTTAATCTAAAATCATGTGCTCCAACATCAATGTAGTACAACACTTTGTTGCTTGTTTACAGCTCCTTAAATTCAATGAACAGCTTGGCAACGACTGTCACACAACAACATTACATTATTTCTCAATATATTATTATTATATATTATCATATTATTATATTAGACACACGTGAGATGTTTAATATAGGTATCACCTAACATATTAATCATTATTGCATGGATATACCACAATATAAGTTGGACAAAGCTTAGCATTCACTATTCTAGGTCAGATATGTCCTCATACACTTCTATGTTTCCTCGATGAAATTCCTTAATACTTCAATGTAGTCAGTACGTGACCCTATTTACATCTGGTATACCAATCTATTTCTTTCTCTTCAATGATTATGCACTTCATTTACTACAACTCGCAGCTTATATATTTCAATTTTAATCCTCTCTGTATATTTTCATTTCTTCTTAAATGTCTCAACCTCTTCTCATAAATACATCTCCCTCGACAAGGCATATATAACTATAGCTATTGAAATTACACTGGGTCATATATTATTTCATTACGAGGACATCTAACTCCCGAGTTTACCAAAACATTGCTCCTTGCTTTTGAATGACAATGAAAACACACACCTGCCTGCATATCCATACTTAACCTTACATATGCTTTTCACGCTAATCATTAGGTTGCCTGATGCATTATAATATCTAGTTCTCAAAAACTGCTGTTCTCTGACATAGTAAGCTTTACCTATTCAATAACATCAAGGACACATCTGTCTATCTACAGCATTGTATGCATTCTATAGACATTGAAAACTGCTCCATTCTTACTATCAACTCTGATTTAGGTTAATATGTGAGAGCTTAATTAAAAATTTCCTTTACATTGAATATATCCATACTACAACTACATACTCTCTGTTTTAGGTTAGAGACATTTTTTTAAAAAATTATTTCAAGTAAGAACTGTCATTTATGGGAACTTAGCTCAATCATTCTCCACTTTGGGGCAACTCAGCTGCCATCTACCCTTGGCCTGTTACTCTCTCGGCCGTCCAGAAAACCAACGACCCGCTGCATTCTCATTTCCCTCTCAGGTGGGACCGATTCTGTGGTGTCTAACACATCTCTAGGGCCAACCACTCCACATTTAGCTAGGATTCATAAGGATCTTCTTGCCTGAACTCATGTCAAAAGAGAAATGTACAGATGAAATATGGGAATTCACATCCATATCCTTATAAAACAGATAATATATATTGCTTTTCTGACTTTGTTGTTCTATATAAGACTGCTCTGAATTGTTTCATGGGAATCTTGGTATTGCTCCCAATCAATATTTTATTTCCAAGATGATCAGGTTTTAACAATCTGCTTGTTCTTCCATGCTAATTTCTATTTTCTATTCTCTCTTCTTGAATATATCTTGGATACCACTTGGCAATCTCGATATTTCGCAGACTACTGCTATCTCGGCCATCATATAGCGCAACTTCCTTCTGTAGTGCTTTTCGTTTTCTTCCCTTTAGATACTACTTATTATCTATCATTAGATATGATTTAAAACTTGTTGTCCATTTGCTTTTCTTGGCGATGTTGTAGTAGTTATATCATCCTTTTCTTAACAATCTAGCTTGCTCTTCTTTTCCACTGCTTCTGCAGTAGCTTCTGCAGCTATCAGGAAAGATAGGGCTGACCAGGAGGGGAGGGGATCAAATGAGGTGGGTAGGGTTGAGGCTCTGGTCATGGGGGATTCCATCGTTAGACACGTGGGGAAAGTGTGTGGAGGAAAGGGAACCAGGGTAGAATGTTATCCAGGAATTAGGTTGAGGCAGATGTTGAGGAAAGTAGAAGAGAGAGAGGAGGGGAAGGAGAAAATGGTAGTGTTTCACGTTGGTACCAACAACGTAAGGCAAGCTGATATAAGTACCAACATAGTTGGAGATGTGTGGGATCTGGTAAATGCAGCACGGGTGAAGTTTAAGAAAGCGGAGATTGTTATTACTGGAATACTGTGTAGGAGGGATACTGACTGGAGGGTGATTGGGGATTTAAATGACACTATGGAGTGGGTATGTGGGAAACTGGGAGTGAAACTTCTAGATCCTAATGGGTGGGTAGGAGATAGGGATCTGCGCTCGGATGGCCTTCATTTAAACCGCAGTGGTACGTATAAGTTAGGAAATTTGTTTGGAAGGGTAATAGGGAGGTACATTCAGGGAAACGGTATGGCCTAGGGAGCGGTGATAAGGGAACAGGGAACTGGAAATCAAGTAGGGATGACATAAAATTGTTAGTGTTGAACTGTAGAAGTATTGTAAAGAAAGGAATAGAATTAAGTAATTTAATAGATATATATTCACCAGATATTGTAATAGGAGTTGAATCATGGCTGAGAAATGATATAATGGATGCAGAAATTTTCTCAAGGCACTGGAGTATGTATCGTAGAGTTAGGATAGGAATGGTGGGAGGGGGAGTGTTCATTCTGGTGAAAGAAGAATTTGTAAGCTACGAAAAAGTTAAAGATGAGACACATGAAATTCTAGGTGTAAGGCTCATTTCTAAAGATAATAGGCAACTTGATATATTTGGAGTGTACAGATCAGGAAAGGGTAGCACTGACGCGGATTCAGAATTATTTGATAGGATAGTCAGCTATGTGGGAAATGACATGGAAAGAAATGTAATTGTAGCTCGAGATCTGAATTTGCCAGATGTCAATTGGGAAGGAAATACGAACGATAGGAAGCATGACCAACAAATGGCAAATAAGTTAATATGGGAAGGACAGCTGATTCAGAAAGTGATGGAACCAACCAGAGGGAAAAATATCCTGGATGTGGTGCTGATAAAACCAGACGTGCTCTATAGGGAAACTGAAGTCATAGACGGTATTTGTGATCATGAAGCTGTTTTTGTCGTAGTTCAAAATATATGTGATAGAAAGGAAGGTCTTAAAAGTAGGACTGTTAGGCAGTACCATATGGCTGATAAAGCAGGCATGAGGCAGTTTCTAAAAAGTAACTATGATCGGTGGAAAATGGTAAATAAAAATGTAAACAGACTCTGGGATGGGTTTAAAGAAATTGTTGAGGAATGCGAAAACAGGTTTGTACCTTTAAGGGTGGTAAGGAGTGGTAAAGACCCACCTTATTATAATAGAGAAATAAAGAGACTAAGAAGGAGGTGCAGACTGGAAAGAAATAGAGTTAGAAATGGCTGTGGAAGTAAGGAGAAATTGAAGGAAATTACTAGAAAATTGAATCTAGCAAAGAAGGCAGCTAAGGATAACATGATGACAAGCATAATTGGCAGTCATACAAATTTTAGTATTTTAAGGCAGAAACAGGTTCCAAGAAGGACATTCCAGGAATAATTAATGAACAAGGGGAGTGCGTATGTGAGGATCTTCAAAAGGCAGAAGTATTCAGTCAGCAGTATGTACAGATTGTTGGTTACAAGGATGATGTCGAGATAGAGGAGGAGACTGAGGCCTAAGAAGAAATTAAATTTACATATGATAACAATGACATTTACAGTAAGATACAAAAGTTGAAAACTAGAAAAGCGGCTGGAATTGATCAGATTTCTGGGGATATACTGAAGACAATGGGTTGGGATATAGTACCATATCTGAAGTACTTATTTGATTATTGTTTGGTCGGAGGAGCTATACCAGATGAATGGAGAGTTGCTATAGTAGCCCCTGTGTATAAAGGAAAGGGTGATAGACATAAAGCTGAAAATTACAGGCCAGTAAGTTTGACATGCATTGTATGTAAGCTTTGGGAAGGCACTCTTTCTGATTATATTAGACATGTTTGTGAAATTAATAACTGGTTCGATAGAAGGCAATTCGGTTTTTTTGAAAGGTTATTCCACGGAAGCTCAACTTGTAGGATTCCAGCAAGATATAGCAGATATCTTGGATTCTGGAGGTCAAATGGATTGTATCGCGATTGACCTGTCTAAAGCATTTGATAGGGTGGATCATAGGAGACTACTGGCAAAAATTAGTGCAATTGGACTAGACAAAAGAGTGACTGAATGGGTTGCTATATTTCTAGAACATAGATCTCAGAGAATTAGAGTAGGTGAAGCTTTATCTGACCCTGTAATAATTAAGAGGGGAATTCCTCAAGGCAGTATTATCGGACCTTTATGTTTTCTTATATATATAAATGATATGAGTAAAGGAGTGGAATCGGAGGTAAGGCTTTTTGCGGATTATGTTATTCTCTATAGAGTGATAAATAAGTTACCAGATTGTGAGCAACTGCAACGTGACCTCGAAAATGTTGTGAGATGGACAGCAGGCAATGGTATGTTGATAAACGGAGTTAAAAGTCAGGTTGTGAGTTTCACAAATAGGAAAAATCCTCTCAGTTTTAATTACTGCGTTGATGGGGTGAAAGTTCCTTTTGGGGATCATTGTAAGTATCTAGGTGTTAATATAAGGAAAGATCTTCATTGGGGTAATCACATAAATGGGATTGTAAATAAAGGGTACAGATCTCTGCACATGGTTATGAGGGTGTTTAGGGGTTGTAGTAAGGATGTAAAGGAGAGGGCATATAAGTCTCTGGTAAGACCCCAACTAGAGTATGGTTCCAGTGTATGGGACCCTCACCAAGATTACCTGATTCAAGAACTGGAAAAAATCCAAAGAAAAGCAGCTCGATTTGTTCTGGGTGATTTCCGACAAAAGAGTAGCGTTACAAAAATGTTGCAATGTTTGGGTTGGGAAGAATTGAGAGAAAGAAGAAGAGCTGCTCGACTAAGTGGTATGTTCCGAGCTGTCAGCGGAGAGATGGCGTGGAATGACATTAGTAGACGAATAAGTTTGAATGGCGTTTATAAAAGTAGGAAAGATCACAATATGAAGATAAAGTTGGAATTCAAGAGAACAGACTGGGGCAAATATTCATTTATAGGAAGGGGAGTTAGGGATTGGAATAACTTACCAAGGGAGATGTTCAATAAATTTCCAATTTCTTTGAAATCATTTAGGAAAAGGCTAGGAAAGCAACAGATAGGGAATCTGCCACCTGGGCGACTGCCCTAAATGCAGTCAGTATTGATTGATTGATATTCATATACACGCACAGAGGTGGAGCAGCAGGCCTTTTTATACAAAAAAAATTGATCACGCTCTTCTTCTCTAAGTTAGGCCCATATTAACTTCTAAATCATACTCTTGTTCACCTTCGCTCTGCCTACATCCATTTCATGAAAATTCATTCCTACCATTAGGCGACAATTTTTCATATGACCTAAAATGCAATGGCGCATTTTGAACTGTTTTTATATGTCCAATCATAATAAAAAATGTTAGAGATTGTTTGAACCACATAAAAAAGTTAAAACTGTTATGAATTTGTTGACATGTAGTGGGAGATATAAATCCTACATACTCAGCATAGAGTTTGTTTACAGACAGATTAAAATACCTTAACATATCTGAAGCACATTCTCTACTCTGGTTTTGCTGAGCTCAAAAGTGCTACATACTGCCTTGGGACAGTTCCATTTCAATCAAAATAATTCAATGCTTCCAAGTATTAAAATGAAAAAAAACAAACATGAAAGAAGCAGGCTGATCAGTCATATTCCAGTGTAGTGTTCCATGAAGAACTGTGGGGATGAGAACACCATCAGTGGTGAGCCAGCAATGTTGGCAAGTACATCTGCTGTTTCAGAGCCTCTTTCATGATCCATTAGGATGTCATGAAAGGAAAGCGCAATGGAAATTTAGAGAGCTTTCATTTCTTATTATACAAAAGTTGTTAAAAGGTACAGACAGATTAAAATACCTTAAAATATCTGAAGCACATTCTCTACTCTTTGCTGAGCTCAAAAGTGCTACATCATGTCTTTTGAAATTCAATGTTTCACTTAGAATAACTCTGCACATTCATGAAGAAAAAAGTTGTTTCCGATATTGGCACAATTTCTCTAACATAATTTTGATATTTTTACAAGTGGTGGCAGAATGATGTGCAAGAATTCAGTATAACTACACACATGTGCTGGAATAATTCAGCTTCTTCAAATACCTCTAGACTGAAACCAAGTCACACTTGCCAACATGAAATTAGCATGTCATCAATTTATCCCCTGATCTATCACATGAAGGGGACTGAACTGAAAGCCACACACACAGAAGATCACAATGGACCGAGTTCAGGGTAGCAACAAACAAAGCAAAGGAAAATGATGATAATTGATCACTTCTTCTCCGAAATCTTTGACTGCATCCCCGCCTTCAATATAGTGTTTGCTTTAGACATGCTATACTGTGACAGTATTTTACTTTGTGCTCACCCAACATTAGCAACATTGTGGAGAAGTTTAAATGATGAAAATCTTACCTGGAATGTCTTTCGGAGGAAAAATATGTTCACTATGATAGCCAGGGACCTACTGGTGATACCTAGTTAAATCTTGCACCCACCATTGTCCATCAGTTCAGCAGCTAGTAGCATTGCAACTGGCTGACATGAAAGGAAATGATGTCAATCCCCAAAAAATACCATTAGCAAACCATGCAGAATAAAGACAACCACACAACCTTCTGAAATCCATATCAGTAACTAACAACAGTAACAAAAAACAATGGACAGTCAATCAATGCATACTTAGCACATGAAAGGCACTGAAGCCCCGATCTTGAGACACTGCCTATCATGACTTTCACTAGCTGGACCTAACATACGCTCCTTCACTATCAAACACGACACATTCATTCAGCTTTTTACCACTATCAAACATAATATGCACTGCTGTGAAAATAAAAACCTACAACCTATTTTCCAGTCAGTGACCAGCTCAGGGATGGAATGAATGAAGCCCCCATCTTGTGGCGAGAATAGGAATTGTGCCCGCTGACGGAGCTTGTCACACTAATCTGGGGCAATGATTAATGACTGACAGATGAAATGATATTAGGGAGTGTTGCTGGAATGAGAGATAACGGAAAAAAAACGGAGTACCCAGAGAAAAACCTGTTCTACCTCCGCTTTGCCCAACACAAATCTCACATGGAGTGACCAGTATTCAGCAGTGAGGGGCAGACGCACTGCCGCCTCAGCCACAGAGGCATCGAATGCACTGCTGTTTCCCCAGTAAATGTTACAGGACAATTTGCCACTTTGTGGCCCTAATCTGAGGGCTTCTGACACCAGAACCTTTTTGCTCACCCATGAACAATGATTTTGTCACTAGCCAGACCCAAATATGTACATCTATACTGCTGTTTGTAGTGCCTAAGTGTTGGCAGCCTAGTGTAGCACGTTGTCACATATTTTCAGATAAAGAAACGTAAGAGAGACATACCACACCTAAATGCTCATGCTGCAAGTGGTGACTGCTGGTGTTAATATTGGGTGAGCATACAGTAAATTTTGCCCCTGCCAAATTTATTCAGCTACTAAGGGTTAAATTCTTATCCCTGTAAAGTTATCTGGAATAAGACTTACAAGTGAAGCATTCCCTGTTCCTTCAAGCCAGGCTGGTTCCTCTTTGATCTTTGTTTCCAGGTTCATTTCGCACTGCAAGTGAAGTAGTGTAGAAGCTACTGGTATTGTTGATTACTTCCAATGACCTTACACTGAAAAATAGGCCAAGAAAATATATTATTGTTTTGCTGTACTTATTTTCTCGGTTATTTATCAACAGACTAAGCAACAAGCCTGTAATAGTACATGATTCTCAATATCATGATCATAGCAAAGAAACTCAAATTTTACATGAATGTTGATATTGTGATCATACCTATAGAGCCACAAGTCTCTATGACCGATACTACAATCATAGCCAAGAACCTCCAGTTTTAAATGACTGCCATTACAGTGATCAATTTCACAGGATATCTAATTTAATATCACTGACGATAACGTGATCATGGCCACCAACCCCCAGTTTTACATGACAGCTGATAATGCAATCATACAGTTTTACATAGAAATGAAACCACAGCATGATGAGTTATCAATTTAAAAATTAAAGGTAACTAACTGATATGAAATGAACAATTCCCAGTGCCTTGAGATTTGTTCTATCAAACTTTTCTTCCTTGGGATCAATTTCTCTCAAACTGTTCTCTCATCAAGCTGATCAACTATGGGCCTATTGCAGAAACAGTGTTTAGACGATGTCTATGGTTAAACAGTGTCTAAGTAGATCTGTCGCATGGCAGAGACATTATTTATCACTTAGACACTGTCCAAAGTCGATGTTCAAGATGTCATTTTTAAGCACTGCTGAGAGCAATGTTTAACCTCAAAATAGGAGTGAATCGCAGTCGTCGGTTGTTTACTATGGAGCATGGAATTTATACCGCTACGTTGAGACGATTCAGGAAAGAAATGTTAGATGGCCTCCTGTACATCGCCTACGAGATCAGAGCAATCCTTTCGAAATGTACGGGGATGCACAATTTAAAACACAATTTTACTTTTCAAAGGAAAGTGTAAGGGAACTGTTGCGCGATGTGGGAGAATTAATCAAGCATGACACAAGAGGTAGCCCATTACCTGTCACCCTGCAGCTCCTTCTGACTTTATGATTCTTGGCAAACAATGACTTTTATGATATGTACGGTGATATGGTAAATGTCAACGCAGCAACTGTGTGCCAGATGGTGGATCGTGTTGTTTGAGAAGATTTATTAACTGCCCTAACAATGATGACCTACCTGCTATCAGAAATGATTTTGCTGTTGTTTCCAGGTAAATAGGCCTAATCTTCTTTCTGTGGATTGAATGTAATGATCATCTCTGTAATGTGTGAGCTCATAAACGTGTTAACAATTTACAGTGTGGAAAATAATTGTTATTATTTATAGGGATAACTTTCCCAGAATAATTGTGCCATTGTCTGTATTCATGTCAGAATAACTTGTCCCGATCGTCAGAGAGCTGTTACGTAGACAACCGGAAGGGATTCCATTCTATTAACTGCCAAGTAAGTGCACATAACACTAACACAAAACAGCACTTATTTTTCTGTAATGGCTGTTATTTGTACTCATCCTAACGACAATACTCTTATTACAGTTACACTTCATTATATGCCATGTAACAATAGTGGACATAAACGCGGTCTAACCAGTTCATATTAACACTCATTTACAACATGTAGTAACAACAGCAACCACTACTAGTAGTAGTAGTAGTACTACTACTACAACTACACTTGAAACCTACTTACAGCAGTTATTTCATTGCAGCTGATATGTGACACTAAGATGACAATAAGGTGCATTGTTGCTCGTTGGCCTGGCTTAACTCATGATAGCAGAATATTTCGAAATTCTATTATCCACGAACGCCTCGAGATGTTAGGGGACCTCTTGTCAGAGTTTCTGGCTACGCTTGTAAGAAGTACTTACTCCGATTCTGAACACAAGGAACGCAGCTGATACTCGTTATAATCGAGCTTATGTCCTTGGCAGAAATATAGTGGAAAGAACTTATGGGTTCGTGGAAAAGAAGATTTCCCTCTCTTACACAGGGTTTGTGAACGAAAGTTTGAAAAACCCTTAAAATCATCGTGGCGACTGCTGTGTTACATAACCTTGCTGTGCAGCGTGGTGAACTAGACTTGGAGGCAGACTTATCAGATGATGAAGTGCCTGTTCATCCAGTACGAGATGATGTGATAGGAAACATATATCGTCAGCTCATAATTGATAATTACTTCACCCGCTAGAAATCATGCTAAGATAAGATCACATCAAGTGAAACGAAAATATGTCATTTACTCATTAATTATTATTTAACATGATTATCAATTAATTGAATGATACCACTCTGGCAAGTCATAACCATTTTTTTCATTTCCTGTTCAAATGAATAAATGTCTAACAGTGCCTTCCTTGCTTCTAAATCTAACACACGCAACTGTCTCTTGTGCATTTCTTGCATCATTTTCACTGCCTCGTCCTCTTAATCTTTCTCATGTAGCCTTTTCCTGGACTTGGCACTGGAAGTACACGAAAACATAGACCATGTTTAGAGATTATACTGTACTTTTCCCTACGAAAAACAGAGGTTAAATGCAGTAGAGAACAGAAAATAATTCAAATTTCTGACCACAACTCGCCTTAGAGTCTGGGGTGAAGATCTCTCCCCTGTGAATTTGATCAAGTGCTCCTGTTCCACCTCCCTAACTTCGGCATCAGGACAGTAAACACTCTCCACTGCACACTTGCTGAGCAGCGACAGCGTTAACACATTCCACAGGGATCTGTTTTCATACAGAGCAAATAAAACTTTCATTAAGCAATTTATTTACAATGCATTTCCTACATCAAGAGTAATGCTCATTGAACAGTATCCATTATATGTATGTAAGAGAGTTCTCCCTCATCATCATCATCACATGGCTTTTCGAGAGGTTCGCCTGAATCGCCTAACACCAGCAGCACATTTTCCTCTAAAGGACTCAATGGGCTTGGTGGAGGCCCACCTCCTGTTGTTTTGGATTTTTTTTCTTTTGTCATCCAAGCTGTTTTTAGATTGGAGCTTCAGCCTCCACCACAGCCCTGTAAAAATACGCCAATACATTTTAGTGCTTGCCTATTGAGTCAGTTTTTGCCTTTATTTTGGTTCAACATGATTAGTTTTCCAATATAGAACAGATTAATTCTCACTGGAACAAATAAAATCTGCAAAATTAACTTGGAACTTACCCAATAGAGTCTTGCTGTCACGTGGGGGGCTCTGAGGAAAACTGCTGTTGAAAGCCTCTGTAACCTTCTCCCAGGCTACCTTCTACTTCTGTATTGTATTGCTGTTGAATGCCTTACATTCCACATCATCATTCAACTTAACAATTTCAGAAAACACTATTTTTTCTTCACTTGAAAAGTCTTCTGAACATCTTGCCATTTTCACAACACACAACAACTGATTCAAGATGGTGCCTGCATTGGTGAGTTTTCATTGCTCCCAGCTGGCAAAGAGTAGCTTCAAAGACACTCCTATTTCCGTTCTGCAGCTGATATGGAAACATCAATGATGTCTTGTCAATGTCTTGATAAACACAGGCTGAACATTGTTTAAGCATCGGAACATCAAACATGACTTAGACGTTGTTTAGTTAGACATTGTCTAAGCCTTAAAATTAGTCACCGTTTCAGCAATCGGCCCTATCTCTTTATCTGAGACATGTTCTATCCATCTGATCTTCAACAACTTCCGATAACACAACATTTCAAAGGCTTCAGCTCTGTTTTTCTCAGCAACAGTTATTATCCATGTTTCATTCCCATACAGTGCCACACACTAGACTAAATGTTTTTCAATCTTCTGAATCTAAGGAATGTAATGGAGAAAAAACTGGAGTTCAGGCAGGATTTTTATAGACATTGAGAAGGCATAATATGTCATATTATGACAGTGTACCATGACAACTGGCCTTGGATGCATTTATAAAAAATGAAGGCAGGCAGAGCAGAACAAATTATCAAAGCCATATACGAAAAGTGAGCACGTACTATGAGAACTATGACAGGATAAACAAACTGGTTCAATGTAGAAACAGAACATCAACAAGGATGTGTATTATCCCCCTCCCACTCTTCATTACAGTCGTGGATGAAGTCCACAAGAGTATACAACAAAAAGGGAAGCAAAAGAGACAAACGCCTTACTCTTTGCAGATAACATTGTAATATGGGGAGAAGATGAAACGGAAGTACAAGAAGAAGTTACTGTATTGAATCAGGAGGCAGAGGAATATGGAATAAAATAAGTGCAGAGAAGTGTATGATAGTAGTGGTGATGAGAGGTAATACAGAAGGAAGAGAGAATATTGAAGTAAATGGAAGACCATTAGAAGTTGTGGAAAGAGTCAAGTATTTGTGGACTATACTTGCAGAAGATGAGAAAATAATATATAATCATAGTTATTTGCTTTACAGCCAACGTAGGCCCTACTGGTTTTTTTTATGGATTTCCAAGACACCAAGGTGCCAGAATATAGTTCTGCAGGATTTCTTATGTGCCAGTATATCTACCTGCATGAGGTTGACGTATATTTGCACCTTCAAATACCTACAGACTGAGCCTCGTTCAAACTTGCCAAGTTGGTTTCAGAAAGCGAGCGCCTCAACCCTGAGTAGATTGGAAAATAAACAGAGAATTTGGAAAGAGAACTGAACAAGTTTTACCAATGTGTGAGATTTATAGTGCAGAACTGGAACATCCTAAGGAAATGCAAGAACATTCTGTACCCAATGTGTTACACTTCAATTTTGATATATGCGACAGCAAATGGACAGCAACGAGACATGATGAAAGCAGAATCCAAGCAGCCTAAGTGAAATTCCTTAGAGGAATAATTGGGAATACATGAAGGGATAAAAGCAGAAGCACAGAAATTAGGGAGAGAATTGGAATTCCTAAATTGCAGGACAAGGTAGAGTCCAGTAACCTGAAATGGTATTGATACATGAAGAGAATGGAAGAGGATAGAGTTCCAAAGAGAGTATTTAGAGAGAAAATAATAGGAGAAAGACAACGGGGAATGCCCAGAAAGAGGTGGATGGATACCGTGAAGGAGAGTACAGAAAAGAGAGGAGTAAAAGTAGAAGAAATATTGGAGGAAGGAAGCGAGTGGTGGAGAGAGAGAAAACTGAGAAGGTCCTCGATTCACAACTCAACCCACAAGACTGAAAACGGAAAATGAACAAGAAAAATCTGTTCAATGGCAGAAAAAAATTATATAACACTGCTATCAGCTCATTACATTGAACAACCTTTCTTTGTCTGTGCATGTCATGTCTAGTGACAGAACTGAGGGGTGCTTACCACAGCGCCCCCTGAAGGGAGTTCCGTGTCAGACATCTGCTTTAAATGTTTAGCAGTTTTTATTGTTCCCTGGTTGTACGAAACTTGTTTGTGTTTAATACCTCGAGTAGAGCCGCACCTAATTCATTTCCTTCAATAGCAGTGTTCCTTAGTCAATGATATTTTACTGTAAAAGTATACAACTACAATTTCTCACTCATGTAATATGGGCTTTGTTCCTGTGGCCAATTGTGTTTATCTTACTTATTGCCAGGGAGCGTATTTCTGTGTAAACATATATCTCTTCAGGAAATTATGATTAAGTGTATTTTGTACATTTCAACATCGGGGACACTTCCTAAGTGTGCCAAGTTTACTCGTTCTGGCCATCAATGGTTATTCTGATAATATATTATTGGTTTTACTTGCCCCAGCATTTGCTTAATGAGAAAATGGGAAACCACAAAAAAGATCTTCATGGCTGCCGGTGGTAGCAATCGAATCATGCAAACTCACAGCAACTCGCCCCAAATCATCCAGCCAACTCACTCGGTCCTCCAGAAGTTCTTTAACACACCGATAAATAACAGGAAATATCTTACAAAAGAGAGGCAGGCTACTGTTACGATAAAACATGAGGAATAAATACTGGATACAGCTGTTGTGGGGTAATGATCTCCATAACAACACTGATATGCCAAGAATTCAAAACATTCAGATAATCTTACAGATATCCTAAATGGAACAACTTGCAAGATTCCAAGCCCTACTACCATCTTTCGTAGCCTACAGAGTGAAGAAAAAAAAAACATCAACATTCACAGCGTCACTTATAGACCGCACACAGCGGTACATAACACATCACCACTATAATTACAATTACACACTTAATCTTATAATTTCTTTCTAAAATCCCCATCCTTAATTCTTCAGGTAAGTAGTGCTTCAGGAAAATTATCCATCCCATTAAATTCAGATACCCGATTCAGTGAAACTGACATACATACACTGCTACAGCACAAGAGGGAAAGACTTGCTAGCAATTGTACCGCAGAAACCAGGATTTTTCAATAAGAAACCTAGTTATACAGATCATCAACATGATCGTTGTTGTAGGGCCTACATTTTCAGTTTTCCGCGTACTGTTAATGAGCCTCTTCAACTTCTTCCTATCCATATACAACTATAGGTATAAATTATTAATGCTTAAGTAAAAATAGCGTTTAAGAAAGAAAAAAATAGAGGTATCTCGAAACATATAGAAATCTGAAACTGAGAAAGATTAGTAGGTACGGAATTTTACTTCTTACGTTTCCCAATTCAAATTTATAATTTCGGCAAAACTACATGATTGAGACTTGAACATTACCGACTATATGTTACAGCTTGCGGAGAAGGCGAGAAATGATGGAAATCACAATCTCTCAATCAAGAAAATCTTAGAGAAGTAACACAAATAACGGAATAAGCTGTAGAGTCCTACTGGCTGATACGCATCTTCTGGAACATGCCGCTCACTTCGAAAACGAAACAAACATTGCGATGTATCAATCAATCACTACTGATCTGCATTTAGGCAGTCGCCCGGGGGCCCTGTTTCATAAAACATCTTTCACTAATATTATTATTAAGAAACCAATAATATTAACTAATAATATTAGTATTATATTTCATAAAATTATTAGTTAATATTATTATTTATTAGTTTATGACTCAAAATTATTAGTAGATGTTCCTAATAATATTAGTAAATTGTTTCATAGACAACATGACTAATAAAAGTTACTCATATTATTAGGATTATTTCCATGAGTGTATTTTGACTCATAATTCATATTATTAGTGAAACCAAAGTGAGCGGTATTTTAATATTTTGGCTTAAAATCATGAAGATCACTGAAACAGTCGACTCTGATTCAAATAGTGATAAGGAATGAGTGTAGGCATTCACCGTTCAATAAATGTTACGTCAAAAACAGCCTGTACTGACATGTAACAAACATATGAATACCGGTACAATGGGAGATTTAGGTTAGATTACATAACTTTTGAGTATTTGCTTGATAGGATTGGTAGGTAATAGAATGTTCCACTGCAAAGAATGAAGCATAACCTTAAAATAGCAGCTTCGCATTGCACTCCACCGGTTGGTAGTGATACACAGTATCATTGTGTTTCTCTAGTGCAGTTCTGCTCGGAAACTCCTAGTATCTTTTAAAGTCTTGGCTTATATCACCAGTAAACTGGTGATGATTATTGTTTTAAGAGGAAGTAGGCTACAACTAGGCAACCATCATCTATAATAACACTAATGAGATAGAAAAATGGAAAGGATCCAACATTTTGAAAAATGAGGGTATCGGCTAAAGAAAGAGAAGGGCGTGAAAATGAAAGGCTCTCTCGGCCTCGCAACCTAATACTGTCAGGGTTGGAAAAGAAAAAGCATTGACCAAGCGAGGTCAGATAGGATAGATTGAAGTGAGGAGCCTGCCAGAAGTAAGTTGAAGCAATGGCAGGACTCATCTCAGTTCCCCATGTTCGCCAACACACGCTCCTAAGTTGAGAGCCCTGGGCCCCCTTTTAGTTGCCTCTTACGACAGGCAGGGGATACCGTGGCTGTTATTCTACCGCCCCCACCAACAGGAACAGTAAAAAGAACAAGGAGAGTTGTAGTATGCAAAAGGCTGAAAATAGGTGACGCTTTAACTCAATCACTTTCTTCAAAGAAATTTTCTTCTCTCTCATTATTTTCACTTCTTTTATTCATTTTCATATGTATTGAAGTCACAACATCGAAAATATCAAGTGAGCCTTTTGAACATGTGGATTAATAGTCGGTTGTAGTCAAGCATTAGTCTACTGCTAGGAACAAACCCAAACCACGAACATATGCAACAGACCGATTCTAACCTCCATTTGTATCAGTTGACTAATGAACTAATATTATTAGTGAATATATTTTATTAGTCATGTGTAAATCTTTATGAAACAGAATTTGGTTAACTAATAATTATTTTTATGAGTTCTAATATTATTAGCTAATATTATTAGTTAGTTTTATGAAACAGGACCCCAGGTGGCAGACTCCCTATCTGTTGTTTTCCTAGCCTTTTCTGAAATGATCGCAAAGAAATTGGAAAATTACTGAACATTTCCCTTGGTACATAAGTTATTCTAATCCCTAACTCCCCTTCCAATAAAAAAGATTTGCCCCAATTTGTCCACTTGAATTCCAACTTTATCTTCGTATTGTGATCTATCCTACTTTTAAAGACACCACTCAAACTTATTCGTGTACTGTTCTCCTCCCACACCATCTCTCCACTGACATACCGGTACCACTTAACCGAGCAGCCCGCCTCCTTTCTCCCAAGTCTTCCCAGCCCAAACTTTGCAACAGTTTTGTAACCCTACTCTTTTGACGGAAAACACCCGGAACAAATCGAGCTGCTTTTCTTCGGATTGTTTCCAGTTCGTGAATCAAGTAATCCTGGTGAGGGTCCCATATACTGGAAAAATACCCTAGTTGGGGTCTTACCAGAGACTTATATGCCCTCTCCTTTACATCCTTACTACAACCCCTAAATACCCTCATAACCATGTGCAGAAATCTGTACCCTTTATTAACAATCATACGGTATTTATGTGATTACTCCAATGAAGGTCTTTTCTTATATTAATACCTAGGTACGTACAATGATCTCCAAAAAGAACTTTCACCCCCATCAACGCAGTAATTAAAACTGAGAGGACTTTTCCTATTTATGAAACTCATAACCTGACTTTTAACACCGTTTATCATCATACCATTGCTCACCGTCCATCTCACAACACTATCAAGGTCACCCTGCAGCCGCTCACAATCTTGTAATTTATTGCTCTGTACAGAATAACATCATCTGCAATCAGCCTTATCTCTGATTTCACTTCTTTATTCATATCATTGATATACGGTACATAAGAAAAACTAAAGGTCCAATAATACCGGTACTGCCTTGAGGAATTCCCCTCTTCATTATTACAGGGTCAAATAAAGCTTCGCCTACTCTAATTCTCTGAGTTCTGTTTTCTAGAAATATAGCAACCCATTCAGTCATTTTTTCCCCAGTCCAATAGCACTCATTTTTGCCAGTAGTCTTCCATGATCTACCCTATCAAATGCCTTTGATAGGTCAATCGCAATACAGTCTATTTGGCCTCCTGAATCCAGGATATCTGCTATATCTTGCTGAAATCCTACAAGATGAGCTTCAGTCGAATAACCTTTCCTCAACCCAAACTGCCTTCTGTCAAACCAATTATTAATTTCGCAAACATATCTAATGTAATCAGAAGGAATGCTTCCCTAAAGCTTACATACAGTGCATGTCAAATTGACTGGCCTGTAATTTTCAGCTTTATGTCTATCACCCTTTCTTTATACACAGGGGCTACTATAGCAACTCTCCATTCATTTGGTATAGCTCCTTCAACCAAACAATAATCAAATATGTATTTCAGATATGGTAATATATCCCAACCCATTGCCTTCAGTATATCCCCAGAAATCTTATCAATTCCAGCTACTTTTCTAGTTTTCAACGATTGTAGGTATCTTACTGTAAATGCCATTGTCATCATAAGTAAATTTTAATACTTCTTTAGTATTACTCACCTCCCCTATCTGGACATTATCCTTGTAACCAAAAATCTTTACATACTGCATGCTGAATACTTTTGCCTTTTGAAGATCCTCGCATACACACTCCCCCTTGTTCATTAATGATTCCTGGAATGTCCTTCTATGAACCAGTTTCCGCCTTAAAGTACCTATCACTGAAATATAGGCAATTAGGTAGGTATTACCTACAGTTCAATGGTTCCTATACCAAATACAGTAGAGACAATACGCGGCATATAGTGGGACAGCTATTAGAGCTCTCTCTAGCGGGTAGACCTGACAACTACTGATTCTGCCATAAGAGCACGTGCATTTGTGTGTGAAGTTTTTGGTGTTATTTATGCATTTTCAGTGAGTTGACATAATTAAATAGTAGCGTGTGTTATTCCTTGATATCTCCTCTCAACATGAGGGGAAAGGTATGTGCTGTGTTTGGCTGCAGTAACTATGAAGTAGGGAAGAATGCGCGGTCTTCCTTTCGCTACCCTCGTGACAAGAAAATGTAAGTAATATTTTGTTTGTAGACCTATATATTCTTCCAGTGACACAGAGATTTTTATACTTCATAATCTTCTGACCTGCTCGATCCATATTTTAACTGGCTTAAAATATAAAACGCATATCTTATTGTACAGTGCAGCAGTTAACCTTCAATACCGATGTGTTGTTGTAGGTGTGATCTGTGGGTTTTGAAATGTCACAGAAGTGATTTGGATGAGGTGTACGAGAAAGAAAGGACGTTACGCTTATATAAGAATTATAAGATCTGTTAAGATTATTTCAGGCCAGCGACTTTAAAAGTCCTCGACTATACAGCCAAGGGTATGTTATATTTTTACTCTAACTGTACGTAAATATTCCTTAAAGCATCACTATCGTCAACATTTTCACACTTTTCTTTCTCTTATCCCTCTTCTCAGATTAAAGCCGGGATTTTATAGATTTTTCCTTCTGTTAGTAGGCTTGAGCCATGCTTGAATGGCAGCTTCATAAAAGTTACCTTTATGTCTTTGCTAATGGCCGCTTCCGACTTCCCTTTGATTGACTTGACTATTTCCAAGATTGCACTAGAGAGGGCAGCTCCCTCAGTTGTGAATACGGAAGACCATTCTTTCCAGCGAGACTGTAACGTTATCTCTTTGACTCTAATGCTCGTTGTGGTTTAGAGATATGGATACAAAATGGGCTCCACGCTGATCGGAGTGGCTTTTCTGAGCTTTAGATAGGTCTTTAATCGATTCAAACTTTGCCTATACTACCATCCTTCTTCTTACTTTGATGACTAATATGTCAGGTATGGTAATTCTTGTTTTTATATTTTTTCTACGGTGCTGTTATGACATTCCTCGCTATCATCCATAGCTGTTTGATACGCATCCTTCTGCTCTGCTGCATGAATGGGGCTGCGTGCTTGATTTATTGTGATTGAGTTATGATGTTAGTTGGGTCTCTGATTGATTTTAGTTATGTGCACTGCATTCTAAGGTGTTACGCCGTCAAATGAACGTACGCCCCCGTGTCGACATGAAGTTCCATTCGTATCGGACGACGTGCGTAACATGCTGAGTTTGTGTATGACTACGGGATCCTCTCTGATCCTACTACTGAACTATTTGCTCCATGCACGCTATTTCCGACATCTATGAGACCTTTGTGGAAGACCGCGAGAGTCACTGCATTTGAATTGGGATTCGACCTTTAACTGGAGTTAAGCTCATTTTGTTGCCGATACCGACAATATCTGGATGTTTGGGGTTGTGTTGACGAATGAGGGGAGTGAAAGGATCACGTATCGCTCAGCTCTATTTTCTTTTTTGACCTTGTTTCTGCACCTTATGTTTGTCTGGGGTGCGGTGATATTTATTTTAGCTTTGTGGCTGTCTTGGTCTCTGGCTTGTCCGCGAAGCCGCCATGTGTGTTTTCCTTATTATCAGGCTATGTGCATGACCTGTTTTCCTCTTTGGGTTTTGTTCATAGCTTCTTTGGTCCAGAGATGTTCCCCTCTGTGCCATGACGATACTTACATTCATTTGTATTATCTGCTCGGTCCTTTGCTTCTCCATGACGCGTGGGAGCTTACCGTTTTTGGGTATTGTTGTGATGATGGTGGAGTTTAAAGACACGTATGTGAAGGATGACTGTAATATCGCGGCAGGAAATATCTAATTGATCCGTGTGGATTTTATTTGTATTGCCCGAAAATGAAATGAGATTACTTTTAAAGCGGTGAGCTCGTCGCAAATGTAATTTAATCTTGGAGTTGAAAAATGCCTTGCTCACGAAATGATGTTACCACATCAACCCAACAGACTCAGCTCATGTATGTATCCTTGATTATTTATATTTTTAAAGTATTTGCTTCATTTCATTGTTTCTGATTTTAATTTCGTTATATCAATAAACCCTCATTAATCTTAATTTGAATTTCATTACTCGTAGTATTAGTCCCATATTTATTTGCATTGGTAATGAGGGTCATGTCCAGTTCAAGGCTGTTCACCTGGCCTTTCCTAGTCGCGATCTACGCCTCATAATCTCCCGATGTGCGTGTATATGCTGGAGTATTTGTTCTCGGTAAGGGAGGGGGTTGGTGCAGGCTTCATGTTAAGAGCAAAATTGTCCACCTTTTAGATGTTAATTCATTACATCATGTGTGTAAGGAATGTACCGATATTTTATTGACAAGTGTCTTAATGTGATGATACAATGCTTTTAAATGAGAAAGATTAACCCATTTCACAGCAGTCCATTTCACATCTTGTTTATATGTCTAATTTCAGTCTTTCAATAATAACCTTTTAAATAATTATTCATTCATTTATCCAGAATTGCTTTAGCAACTTCGAAGTTAATATCTCAATAATACTTTCTTTCTAGACGTCATTTATCTATCCATTTCGTATATGCATTTCCATTGATATTTGAATTTAGCGCTACTCTTCAGGTCAAGTCACTACGAGCGCCACCGTCGAACTGGTTCCCTTTTTTAACAATGCTAAATCCCTAAGTGTCGCGTAGTGTCTCTACTGTATTTGCCTATACACACCCTTCCGTTTTTCAATAAAATTTGTATGACCACCAATTACGCCTGCCATCATGTTATCCTTAAAAAAGAAACAAATAGATGTATCTCGAAACATATAGAAATGTGAAACTGAGAAAGATTAGTATGAAATTTTACTTCTTACATTTCTCAATTGAAATTTATGTAGCTTAATAGTAATAAATTTTAGCCTCATATCACTTAAAACAAACACTTGAAGAACAAATTTGATTTCTGTCAGCCAGTAGAACTGGCTGGGTCTTGAAACAGACAACTACAGAGTATTTAACATTAAGAATTCTCTAATGTGAACTACAGAGTATACGGACACTTCTTCTTCTTTATCATTATTGGCTCCGCATAAATAGCCTCCGTCCAACCAATGAACCTCTTTGATGAATACAATGATTAAATTAAAGGCCTTACGGAATAATCTCTTCAACTAGGGAAAGGACATAACAATTAAAGTCGGGTCTAGATGACTGTCTAGAAAGTAAAACATTTACGTAGGATTACAATGCCAGTGTAATTCATCACTGCATTTAACTACCAAACAGACAAGACCAAAACACATACAAAGGAAGGTGTTAGTTAAATCATACTGTGAGTATACTTTCCTGAAGGGAATGGGCTAGTGACTCTGCAAGTTGAACTGTAGGGCTATATAATAGGCAAAAAACAATCAATAAATCAGTCAATAACGACCTGAATTTAGGACCTTCGCCCAGGTATCAGATTCCGTATGTGTTGTTTTCCTAGCCTGTTCTTAAATGATTTCAAAGAAATTGGATATTTATTGAACATCTCCCTTGGTAAGTTATTCCAATCCCTAACTCCCCTTCCTATAAATTAATATTTGCACCAATTGGTCCAATTGAAGTCCATCTTTATCTTCATATTGTGATCTATCCTACCTGTACTTTTAAAGACACAACCGAAACTTACTCGTGTACTAATGTCACTCCACGCCACCACTCCATTGACAGCTCGGGACATACCACTTAGTCGAGCAGCTCGTCTTCTTTCTCCCAAGTCTTCCCAGCCCAAACTTTGCAACATTTTTGTAATGCTGCTCTTTTGTCAGAAATCAGCCAGAACAAATTGAGCTGCTATTCTTTGGATTTTTTCCAGTTCTTGAATCAAGTAATCCTTGTGTGGGTCCCATACAGTGGAACCATACTCTAGTTGCGGTCTTGCCAGAGACTTATATGCCCTCTCTTATCCCTTCCAGACCTGAAAGAAAACTGGAGGTGTGAATTTTTGTTTGTACGTCAAGAACTGACTAAAATGCTCCTCAATACACATATTAATAGTTTATTTTACAAAATAAAAACTAACATCCGAAAAACAGGACCCACACAATTGTGCGTATCAAAATTCAAAACCTCGTTGTATCACGTACGATGGTGTAGCTTCAAAATTTACGTTCACTAACCAATGTACACACTTCATTGAATATATTCCGGTATTCAGTAAAGCTTCTAGATTAATATAAACGCAGTAAATAAATACTTACTTTCGGCACTACTGCTTCCTGCCATCTCGCCGATCAACTGTGCTTTTTAAACTCTTCTTCCTCCGCCCTGGCGGTCAAGCGCATACTAAAATCAATTGAAATACACGCCACGTGTCCTGCACAATCACTGCAGTCCGGTGTAGCGCCGAAAAAACATCAAATACGGTCAGGGATAACTAAAATACGAACCCGCACAATTGTGCGTACTCGGTCTGAAAGGGTACTACAACCCCTAAACACCCTCATGACCATGTGCAGATATATGTACCCTTCATTTACAATCTCATTTATATGAATACCCCGATGAAGATCTTTCCTTATGTTAACACCTAGCCACTTACAGTGATCCCCATAAGGAACTTTCACCAGATCAATACAGTAATGAAAATTGAGAGGACTTTTCCTATTTGTGAAATTCACAACTTGACTTTTGACCCCATTTATCATCATACAATTGCCTGCTGACGATCTCACAACATTATCGATATCATCTTGCAGTTGCGCACAATCTTGTAACTTATTCATTACCGTACTCTATACAGAATTACATCATCTACAGAAAGCCTTATCTCTCTGATTCCACTTCTTTGCTCATATCATTTATATACCGGTATATCAGATAACATAAATGTTCAATAATAATGCCTTCAAAATTCCCCTCTTAATTATTACAGGGTCAGATAAAGCTTGACCTACTCTAATTCTCTGTGATATAGCAACCTATTCAGTCACTCGTTTGTCTAGTCCAATTGCACTAAGTTCTGCCAGTAGTCTCCCATGATCCACTCTATCAAATGCTTTAGACAGGTCAATCGTGATACAGTCCATTTGACCTCCTGAATCCAATATATCTGCTATATCCTGCTGGAATCCTACAAGTTGAGATTCAGTGGAGTAACCTTCCCTAAGTCCGAACTGTCTTCTATTAAACCAGTCATTCATTTTGGAAAAAATGTCTAATTTAATTAGAAAGAATGCGTTCCCGAAGTTTACATGCAATGCTTGCCAAACTTACTGGCCTGAAATTTTCAAGTATATGTCTATCACCCCTTCCTTTATACACAGGGGCTACTATAGCAACTCACCATTCATTCGGTATAGCTCCTACAAGCAAACAATAATCAAATAAGTACCGGTACTTCAGATATGGTACTATATCCCAACACAATAGCTTTACTATACACCCTGAAATATTATCAATTCCAGCTGCTTTTCTAGTTTTCAACTTTTGTAACCGTAAATGTCATTGTTATCATATGAAAGTTTTAATACTTCTTTAGCATTCGTCACCTCTTCTATCTGGACATTATTTAGTGTACACATCCCGAGCATATTAGGGCAACTATTCGGTTTCACAAACAGATGTATAAATGGAATTGTTGGATGAGAACCTTCAGAAATCATTTCCAGGGCTTCAAGTCTCGTCCTCCTTACTTGCATTGCGTCAACGGCTGGAGTTCACAAGCATATGCGCAATGGAATGTTCGTAAAAGAAAACAGGCACTACATAAAATATAACGAAAGCAGTGTTCTATATAATGTGAGAGGAATACACTAATATTATTAAATGACAAGAAACTTTGTTGAAAATATTTGCTATGCAATTTATTATACTGATAAAATCACTCGGTAAGTACACGAGATGATGCCATATTACAACACATAAACAACAAAATATTCAAGACTGAAGCCATAATTATGTATAGTATGCCTTAACGTGCTTTTAGTTTATTCACAGTTGTAGTTGTCGCTTGGCATACCTTAAATCATTTGATTAATACGCACTGATACGGGCATTTATTTATCTATAACAGTGATATTAAATGGCCTCTATTATTTTAATAGTCTAATGAAAAACGGCACCATCTTGTTGAATCATATCGTTAATTAACTATCATGGTTGTGGATTATATGCATTCCACTAGTACATTTTCTTTTACACACGAGATTGCATCGCCGTATATCAACATATGGTCTATTTGACCACAACAATTACATATTACACTGAACACATACGCGTATCCTGGGTTTACCCAACAAATTATATTCAAAGTAAAATCAACCAACGATGGTATCGAACCCATCACCATACAACACTTTGGGAATAATAAAACATGTAAACGCATTACATAGAAAAATATCAAATATATAGCACATAATACATCTTGAAGATTTGGCTTAATCAAGCCATTGTATCAGATTAAATCCCTGGTCCAACATTAGTCGAACCCATGTACTTCAGCTTCCGAGGCAAAAAACCTGAAACTCCTATCAGGAGCTAATTTAATGCGTAAAAATGGGGAGGAATCCATCCTTCGCAAAATCATAAAATTATCCACGTTACTCATAACGTATCATTAGCATGGAATCGATACTGCACTGGCGAATGAAAGAAGGCTTCCAAGTAGACGCTAAGACTGTTGGATTTAACACAATCTCCCTTCAGACCCTGCAAATCCTTACATCGTAAATCCGTCAATCTATGACAATGGCTATGTGCCTTGCTCTGCTGTGACAAAACATATTGCATTCCTTCCTTCCTTCTTTCTTTCTTTCTTTCTTTTTTCCTTTTTTCTTCTGTTATCTTAGCTCGTTCTCAAGTACGCATTCATTTGAGAGCCAGTACTTCTTATTATTTATTATCTGGCTATATATTCATCCTAACTTAATATATCATGACCGCCATAATTATTATAATCCTTTATTATTCCAATATCTCAAACATTTCACAAGCTTCTCCTTCCCACATCATACCACTGCATCTCAAATCCGTTCCATTAATTTACAGAGACGGCTCCATTCTCGCAGGTAGTTTAACTAATTCAATTTCACTCGCATATCTATATAATTCACATATTACCTCGCTTTTAACATCTTCAATGATCATTTATTATTAGATGGCATTTATAAATGCCTGAATCACCTTGAAGTAAACATAGAGTCTATATTCAAATTACTCTGAAATTTTTAACCGGATAGTAACATTACGAAGAAATTATACATTTAGCTAAAGCGCTATTCTTCTCAAAATATGTGCTTCATATGCACTAAGAATTTATTAAAATTTCGTATGGCTATTACTAGCCGATTGCAGCCCTTGTAAGGCAGACCCTCCGATGAGGGTGGGCGGCATCTGCCATGTATAGGTAACTGCGTGTTATTGTGGTGGAGGATAGTGTTATGTGTGGTGTGTGAGTTGCAGGGATGTTGGGGACATCACAAACACCCAGCCCCCGGGCCAATGGAATTAACCAATTAAGGTTAAAATCCCCGACCCGGCCGGGAATCGAACCCGGGACCCTCTGAACCGAAGGCCAGTACGCTGACCATTTAGCCAACGAGTCGGACACTAAGAATTTATGGGATCTATATATTAATTCATGCAAATAAGCCCGCTAAATATAAATTATTATTCTTGAATCATTAAGAAACCCTAATTAAAATAATAAATAACCTTTCCCAGTCACACGGGTATATTATTAATCATAACATTTTAATACTTACAAAAAAAATTGCTATTGGCATGCAAATCTCGTGGCTTAATATATTCAAATTAAATGTACTTTTCGAATGCTGGGTATGGTTTGCTGTCATCTCGAGGTACACTTGAGATTTTACACCATCATGATGACTGCTCTTCTCTTTGATAGTTCTTGGTTCCTCTTCATCATAACACGATCCATGTCCCGAACTGTGGTCTTCTTAGTGTTGTCTCTAGACGTTCCCTGTAGAAATGACTGCAGGCACTTAGGCGCGATTCTCGTAGGCTCCAGTTCTCGGGGTTCGATGATCACTCACGAACATACAGGCAAAATGTGAAATCAGTTACTAAACACTGTTTATGTGCTTTCAAAGAATCTATTGGTGTTAGATCCACTATTAACTTGAAAAAGATTAATCAAATAGTGGCAACTTTGTGTTAATCAATATTCATTTCCCCATTAATCACAGTCTAACTACTTATCACCACGAGTGTGCATGGAGTATGCAAACGCTAATTTTATCAGGAATAATTCTTTAATTTTACTGAACGTCACTGACTCTTAAAATGCTTTAGATCGGTCACTATTAATTACTGAACTTAATTAGCTGTCTCACTACTTCTAAACAACCTGATGCGTTTGCCCTATCACTAAAGATTGTATCATGAGCCGCAACTGACTCTCGATGATATTTAAAAAATTAAATGTTGAGATAGGTTTTCTATTCATCACCACTGTACATTATCTTGTAGCATACGGTTTATTTCCGGATATTTTACATTGCACTGATGTGTTTTTCTTCCTCGACACAGTACTTCCTATATTGGTATCCATAGTTCACTCCTAACGTGTGAGTACTGCGGCTACACAAATTACAAAGGGATACTGCATCTAAGTCCAGGTCTTATTTATAATATCTGGACTGAGTGGTTGGGGGAGAGGTAGACCACGCCCCTGGTCGAAATGGAGCTCCGGTAAACGGAATCTTACAGCGACGTGAAAGCAATCAAATTATAGCTCGTGACCCCTATTTTCTATTGACCTCATTTAAAACCAATACGATCAGCGGGTCATTCCCGATCTCAAAAGTGTCCTTTTAGAAATTCACGCGTCACGGTTCATACGCAAGACCTCCCACTTTTTTCACACGTTGCCGGATTTCGGCAGTCATCTTTAGTCCGCGTACCACTATATGACAGGCGTCATTACCGATCCACTATTAAAGTATTGCATTTATGTGCATCAACAATTGGCATTAAAAAATTCGGGTCGAATGAGACCTGACTCATAAATTTCCAGAGATTATTTCAGATGAAGGTTTTCTTCTTCTTCTTCCTCTTTTTAGTTAATTATGGTGATGTGGCAAAATTAAATGCGGCGTTGAATTAGTAAAGGATATTTATTTCATGGGGGTTAACACACCTTAATTCAGCCCACTCTCCGACAACCTACATTTCCACGCGCAGCGTCATCTCTCCTACTCGCTCGCACGAAAAGAGGGCGGGATTTCAAGGTTCAGCGGTAATACGCTATCCTATCCTCGATACAGCCCAGAAAACGGCTCCCTTCGGGCTGGCGCATCGCAAATCACATCCCGGTTCGGCATGTAGACTGCTAATTACGACATTATATGTAGCAGAATGTTGCGGAAAACGGCATATATGATTGACTAAACCTCCTAACATGCCTATGGCATGGTGATGAACGGTTACATCCTTCCTCCGCTCCGACTAAGAAAAATCACGAAACTAGGGATTTTTCTTATTCAACATTGTGACAAGTTATTCAGTTTCATAAAATTCTAATATATTTCCGAAGCGTGATGTTTTCTTGTATTAGCTTACGTCTTTCCAATAATATTGGTTGATCCTTTTGCATTTTGAGGTCTCGTTTTCCTGCACATTCTCTGCACTCATTATCGTCCGTAAACTCATCATCATCATTCATGTCGTGTAGATTTTCTTCATGCCATAATAGATTAATCTCAGGAAATTCTTCATTATCTTCAATATCATCTACGACATCGATTTCTTTTTCATGTGATTCTCTATCAGTAACTAATTAACATGTTTTTCTTATAGTTCCGCCTCTCGCGAAGTATTTAGTTGCTTAAGGATCTAAACTACCTCCGAGACTCATACTTAATTTTATTCTTATCACATAGTCTATCATACTATTAATCTATATAGATTGTCTTAATATTGCACTGTATATACACAATATACATTTCCATTCGGGTCGTAACTTGTCATTAGCATACAAACACTTCCTTTTGTTCACAAGACCCTACCTCTAAAGCATGAGGTCTTAAGCCGAACATCCCTTGTCCTTTATTATGGGGATGCAGCACAACTACTTTCTCTTTCTCCAGCCGCCTCCTCTTCATGAGTGCGTAGCTTGTCTGGAATGCTGAGTTGGGCTAAGACTTTCATTTATTTACGTGTCTTCCGATTACGTTTTGACGTATCATTCCATTGACGTCCTTCCTCTCCAAATTTTTCCTGACGAACTGAATATCATTATGCAACTGATATGGCTCAGTAACGCATCTCTTTAATATCCTGCACAACCGCTGGTAGCTTGTAAAGTTGTCCATTCCTTTGGTCCATATCAGAAATTTCTGGAGTTCTTTGATTAAGCCCTCGCGACGAGCAACTTTGAATGCACATTTCCGGACTACAGATGTGGTAGAGGATTTCAAATTCCCATTACAGTCCTCATTTACCTCACGTATACTGTTTGTTTCAGCCTCCTCTATTCCGTTTACCTTGACATTGACATGATTACGTATCTCCCTAGACTGTATAATAGCGGCATTCTGTAATTTGAGGTTTTCCACCTCGTCTTTACTCTCCCTAATCCATTCATCATCATTGTCCATATATATATATACATGCCATATGGGCTTTCTGACTCCCTTTTTCAGTCTTCCCAGCTAATTCCCGCAATTGACCACGGATTTCCCGTTGCATTCTTCCTGCATCCAAACCAAAATCTGCCCTCATGTGGTCTAGCCGTCTGTCCACTAAAGCATGTACCTATTCTAATTTTGCAGTTACAATATTGATGCGGATATTGTATTCTACGGCCTGGGCTATACGAAACGCTTCCTGGTCGTCTATACGTTTAATGAGATGCCCTACCTGTTCAGTTTGTTGATTAAGACGCTCGCATATTTTATTGAACCGTTTCCGAGTATCTGCCCTGAACTGAACAAACTGTTCTTTAATGTCTGCATTTGCTTGTTCAAACTGTTGTTTAATATCTATGTTTACCTGATCGAAATGTTCCCCCATTTGATTAAAACGTTCCCTTTTATCTGCATTAGCCTGATCAAGCTGTTGTTTAATGGTGTTGGCCTGATCCTGCTTATCGAAACGTTCTTTAATGTCTGCGTTTGCCTGTTCGACACGTCCCATTAATTGATTACAACGTTCTTTAATATCCGTCTAGGCCTGATCCAGCCTATCAAAACGTTCCATTGAAAGTTCCTTCCGCATTTCCGTTTCGGCCTTCTGTTGCGCCATGAACTTGTCCATTATCTCCTTCACTACTTGCACATCCATCACAGCACTATTTTGAGAATTCCTACCCCCAAAATCGAGAAAAACCATACTATTTCCAAACCATGATTTAAAAATCATATTCTAATTACGCGTGTTTTGAAATATATAATCATATTACATCGGAACAAGCTTCAAAACGGCCTTACCACGCCTCCTAATAATTATTAGTGATTCTATCAGTACGCATATAACTTGTAAATCATCCTATCTCGATATATTCATTAAATTATTTTCAATTAGCCCCTTAAAAATAAAAATTGCTGAAATTCGCGACTTGTACTGGGCTGGACAATTTACATATACCGGAAACATTGTATATTTAATAAACATTGGATGCTATAACCTTCAATATTGGTAAAATACTTCAGCAGATAATTACCCGTCTATGAGCTGTCAACATCTCACTGTTTATCATAACAAGTTTAAGGGCAACGGGATGAGGCATCCCATCTTAACCACGATATCTAAATATTTACAATGGGATATGTCCCCTAAACTACCAAGACTTGCGACAATAAACCTTTGGCTTAGACCCGTAACTAACAGAATTTCAAGAATTCTTCTTAGTTACTTTATCCTCAAATTTTGGGAAAATCATTTTATTGTTTCCCTGGAATTTCAATCTCCATAGTTTTCTTGGGTCTATTATAATTTTGAGTAACTATCGTGTACTATTCCATTTAATATGGAGACACGATTTTCATTCTTTTCCCTATCATACGACTATAACTTAATTTATTTCTGTTACTCATTTAAATATTATTACGTGTGATATCACTGTTTCTGGTTGTGGCTTAAGCACTCCATCCGATATATTTATTCGCTATGAATGCTGTATGCACACGCTCTGATTCCCTAGACTTTGTATTCCTCTTTCCTATCAAAATATTAATCGGAATAAATTCAATATTTCCATCTATTTAGTTTCAACCATGCCGATTCGGTATTACTACTTGATATTGGGTATTTCCCTATTACAGTAGTGGTATTCAAACTCATGCCTTAATATCTGGCTATGTATTTGTGAAACAAAATAAACATTATGAGCAATTCAAAAATGCAAGTATTGTAGCGCCTTGTGTTACGAAGACATTTAAAATCTACCACAACACGGGTATGAAACCTGCCTCTTACACGTTCGGCATAATATTAGTTTCGTGACTTGGATATAAAACCTGCCCTTTCACGTTCGGCGCCATTTAGTATACGCATACCGAGCATATTAGGGCAAATATTCGGTTTCACAAACAGATGTATAAATGGAATTGTTGGATGAGAACCTTCAGAAATCATTTCCAGGGCTTCAAGTCTCGTCCTACCTACTTTCATTGCGTCAATGGCTGGAGCTCACAAGCATAAGGGCAATGAATTGTTCGTAAAAGAAAATAGGCACTTCAAAAAATATAACGAAAGCAGGGTTCTATATAATGTGATAGGAATAGACTAATATTATTAAATGAGAAGAATCTTTGTTGAAAATATTTGCTAAACATTTTATTATACTGATAAAATCACTCGGTAAGTACACGAGATGATGCCATGTTACAACACATAAACAAAGAAATATTCAAGACTGAAGCAATAATTATGTATAATATGCCTTAAAGTTCTTTTAGTTTATTCACAGTTGTAGTTGTCGCTTGGCATACCTTAAATCATTTGATTAATACGCTTTGATACGGGCATTTATTTATCTATAACAGTGATATTAAATGGCATCTATTACTTTAATAGGCTAAAGAAAAATGGCACCATCTTGTTGAATCATATCGTTAATTAACTATCATGGTTGTGGAATGTATGCATTCCACTAGTACAATTTCTTTTACACACGAGATTGCATAGCCGTATATCAACATATGGTCTATTTGACCACAACAATTACATATTACACTGAACACGTACGCGTATGCTGAGTTTACCTAACAAATTATATTCAAAGTAAAATCAACCAACGCTGGTATCGAACCCATCACCATACAACACTTTGGGAATAATAAAACACGTAAACGCATTACATAGAAAAATATCAAACATATAGCACACAATACATCTTGAAGATGTGGCTTAATCAAGCCATAGTATCAGATTAAATCCCTGGTCCAACATGAGTCGAACCCATGTACTTCAGCTTATCACGAGCTAATTTAATGCATAAAAATGGGGAGGAATCCATCCTTCACAAAATCATAAAATTATCCACGTTACTCATAACGTATCATTAGCATGGAATCGATACTGCACTGGCAAATGAAAGAAGGCTTGCAGGTAGACGCTAAGACTGTTGGATTTAACACAATCTCCCTTCAGACCCTGCAAATCCTTACATCGTAAATCCGTCAATCTATGACAATGGCTGTGTGCCTTGCTCTGCGGTGACAAAACATATTGTATTCTTTCTTTCTTTCTTTCTTTCTTTCTTTCTTTCTTTCTTTCTTTCTTTTTCTTTCCTTTTTTCTTTCTGTTATCTTAGCTCGTTCTCAAGTACGCATTCATTTGAGAGCCACTACTTATTATTATTTATTATCTGGCTATATATTCATCCTAATTTAATATATCATGACCGCCATAATTATTATAATCCTTTATTATTCCAACATCTCAAACATCTCACAAGCTTCACGTTCCCACATCATACCACTGCATCTCAAATCCGTTCTATTAATTTACAGAGGAGACTCCATTCTCACAGGTTGTTTAACTAATTAAATTTCACTCGCACATCTATATAATTCACGTATTACCTCGCTTTGAACATCTTCAATGATCATTTGTTATTAGATGGCATTTATAAATGCCTGAATCACATTGAAGTAAACATATAGTCTATATTAAAATTATTCTGAAAATCTTTACCAGATAGTAACATTATGAAGAAATTATATATTTAGCTAAAGCGCTATTCTTTTCAAAATATGTGCTTCATATGCACTAAGAACTTATGGGAGCTCAATGATTATTCTTGAATTATCAAGAAACCCTAATAAAATAATAAATAATCTTTTCCCAGTCACACACATATATTATTAATTATAACATTGTAATATTTACAAAATAAAAATTGCTACTGGCATACAAATGTCGTGGCTTAATATATTCAAATTGAATGTACTTTTCGAATGCTGGGTATGGTTTGCTGTCATCTCGAGGTACACTTGAGATTTTACACCATCATGATGACTGCTCTTCTCTTTGATAGTTCTTGGTTCCTCTTCATCATAACACGATCCATGTCCCGAACTGTGGTCTTCTTAGTGTTGTCTCTAGACGTTCCCTGTAGAAATGACTGCAGGCACTTAGGCGCGATTCTCGTAGGCTCCAGTTCTCGGGGTTCGATGATCACTCACGAACATACAGGCAAAATGGGAAAATCAGTTACTAAACACTGTTTATGTGCTTTCAAAGAATCTATTGGTATTGCATTTATACGCCTCAACAATTAGAATTAAATACATCGGTTCGAATGAGACCTGACTCATCAATTTCCAGAGATTATCTCAGATGAAAGTTTTCTTCTTCGTCGTTTTAGTTAATTATGGTGAAGTAGCACCAATGAATGCGGTGTTGAATGAATAAAGGATTTTTATTTCTTGGGGGTTAACACACCTTAATTCAGCCCACTCTCCGACAACCTATTTTTCCACGCACTGATGTGTTTTCCTTCCTCGACTCAATACTTCATTCACTGATATCCATAGTTCACTCCTAACGTGTGAGTACTGCGGCTACACAAATTTCAAAGGTTACCGCATCTAAGTCCAGGTCTTATTTATAATATCTGGACTGAGTGGTCCTCGCTCGCACGAACAGAGAGCGCGATTTCAAGGTTCAGCAGTAACGCGCTATCATTTTCTCGATACATCGCAGAAAACTTCTCCCTTCAGCTGCCGTATCGCAAATCACATCCCGGTTCGGCGTGTACACTGCTAATTACGACATTGTATGTCGCAGAATGTTGAGGAAAACGGCATAAATGATTTACTAAACCTCCTAACATGCCTATGGTATGGTGATGAACGGTTACACCTTGTAACCAACAATCTTTACATACTGCTGACTGATTACTTCTGTTTTTTTGAAGATTCGCATATACACACTCACCTTGTTCACTAATTATTCTTGGAATGTCCTGTTTGGAACAGGTTTCTGCCTTAAAGTACCTATATATAGCCTTCCATTTTTTACTATACTTTGTATGACTGCCAATTATGCTTGCCATCATGTTTTCCTTAGCTACTTCTTTGTTAGATTCGGTTGCTAGTAAGTTCCTTCAATTTCTCCTTATATCCACAACCATTTGTAACTCTATTTCTTTCACATCTGCACCTCCTTCTTGGTCTCTTTACTTCTATTTTATAATAAGGTAGGTCTATACCATTCTTAACCACTTTTAAAAGTACAAACCTGATTTCACATTCCTCAACAATTTCTTCAAACCCATGCCAGAGTCTGTTTACATTTTAATTTACTGTTTTGCTCTGTTCATTGCGACTCTTTTCAAACTCCCCCCATGCCTTCATTATCAGCCATATGGTACTGTCTAATAGTCCTACTTTTAAAACCTTCAGTTCTATCACATTTATTTTTAACTATGACAAAACAGCTTCATGATTAATAATACCATCTTTTACTTCAGTTCCTGTATAGAGCTCATCTGGTTTTACCAGCACCCTCTAGTTGGTTCCATCACCTTCTGAATCAGCTGTCCTTCCCATAGTAACTTATTTGCCATTTGTTGGTCATGCTTCCTGTCGTTCACATTACCTTCCCAGTTGAAATGTGGTAAATTCAGATCTCCCACTACAGTCACATTAATTTCCATGTTATTTCCACTCTAGCTGATTATCTTGTCAAATAATTCTGAATCAGCATCTGTGCTCCCCTTTCCTGGTCTGTACACTCCATAGATATCAAGTTGCCTATTATGTTTAAAAATGATCCTTACACCTAGAATTTCATGTTTCCCATCTTTAACTTTCTTGTAGCTTACAAATTATCCTTTCACCAGAAAGAATACTCTCCCTTCTACCATTCATATCCTATCTCTACAATACCCACTCCAGTTCTGTGAGAAAATTTCTGCATCCATTATATCATTTCTCAGCCATGATTCAACTCCTATTACAATATTAGGAATGTATATACCAGTATCTATTAAATTACTTAATTCTATTCCTTTCTTTTCAGTACTTCTACAGTTCAACTCTAACATTTTCATGGCACCCCTACTTGACTGCCAGATCCCTGTATCCTTACCACCGCTCCCTAGACCACCCCGTTTCCCTAAATGTACCTCTCTATATCCCTTCCAAACAAATTTCCTAACTTATACGTACCACTGCGGTTTAAATGAAGACCATCTCAGTTCAGATCCCTATCTCCTACCCAGCCATTACGATCAAGAAATCTCACTCCCACTTTCCCACATACCAGAATGTATAGTCTCATTTAAATCCCCAATCACCCTCCAGTAAGTATCCCTACAACACTCTATTCCACTGAAAACAATCTCTGCTTCTTTAAAATTCACCCATGCTGCATTTACCAGATCCCACACATCCCCAACTATCTTGGTACATATACCGGCTTGCCTTACGTTGCTGGTACCAATGTGAAACACTACCACCTTCTCTTCTTCTTTCATTAACATCTACCTCAACCTAATTCCTGGATAACACTCTACCCTGGTTCCCTTTCCTCCACACACTTTCCCCACATGTCTAACAATGGAATCTTCCATGACCAGAGCCTCAAACCTACACACCTCATTTGATCCCGTCCCGTTCTGGTCAACCATATCTTTACTGAGAACTCCAGAAGCTACTTCCTCCTCCTTTTTCTACCTCTCATGACCCTGTTCCACTTTACTCTTCCTATCCTCTCACTACATTTCTATTTCCTACCTTTTTCCTTCCTCCTACTTCCACACTTCTGACAACAGTGCCTTGTTTCTCATCTTCCCTCTGTTGTTCTACCTGCAGTGATTCGTAGCGATTTCTCACAGACAAGTGTACTGAATCCTGATCCTGATTATAGCCCTTAGCCTGCAATCTCCTTCCCGCTAGAACATTAGACCACCTGTCTTCTGCATTTCCCCCCCTTTTCTCCCGAACCATGTTGTACACCTATTGTATTCTGTACATTGTTTCCTTCCTGTCCTCTGAGAGAATCCTAATTACCTCTCTCAAACACTCCACCTCCTCCCTCATACTCCTTAATGCCTGGACACGCCCACAGTTCCTACATTTGCACTCGTTAGCCATTCCTTATGGGAAAATGAAATGAAAAGGAAAAATAAAATAATTGTATGTGTAAAAAATGAAAGGAAATATATTGTCCGAGATAGTAGACAAAGATCACACGACAATAATATAATTAGTATACTACTACACTACAATAATACGTAATCGCAGTAGCGGTGATTAGGGGGGCAGAGGGGCAGTTGCCCCCTCCCCCCACTTTGTGGAAATAATACGAGGATTGGGGCAAAATCATGGCAACTATTTTTTTCCTGTGGATATATGAACGGATCACAAACGTATATGTGTCGTGTGGAAGTTCTGCAGGCATAGTGTGGATGCAGAACAACAGATGGCTCTGCGATAGCTGGTAGTAGCGCAGCGAGAGCTGTGACATCACTCAGTTGGTGAGTGTCGTGCGAGATGGAAGTAACCCGTGTTGAGCAGCGCGCATACATCAAAATAGTCGTTCTCCGAGGGAGGAATGCGGTGGAATGTCACAGTGCATTAGTGGAAGCCCTTGGGAATAATGCCCTACCATACCGTACAGTAGCACGGTGAGTAGGAAAGTTTCAGCAAGGACGTGTGTCAACCAGTGATGAGCAACGATCGGGACGACCTGTCAGTGTGCGGACTGACGTGGCACATGCCGTCATCAAGCAGCTCAAGGATGCAGACAGACTACGGACACTACTGGAGTTAGAGAGGGTAGGTGGGATCGAGAAACGCAGCGTCCACAGGATATTGCGTAATGAGCTGCAACTACGCAAAATTGCATCGCGGTGGGTACCGCATGTATTGACGGAAGTTCAAAGGTGGGTGCGCTATGCCATTTGCTCCGACCACCCTGCACGCTGGTATCAGGACGGCGATCAATTCTTGACACGAATAATCGCCATCGATGAATTTGGGCCAGGGCATACGAACCAGAACTGAAACCTCAGTCCGCGGAGTGGCGACATGCTGGACACCAAGGAGGCAGAATATCCGTCAGAATCCTTCCCCAGTCAAATTGATGGTGATCGTCGCGTATGACGTCAGGGGTGTCATTGTTTGCCACTTTGTTCCACATGGCAGAACAGTAACCGAGCAGTACTACAGAGACTTCCTGGTGCAACAGGTACGACGTGGCGTTCGGGAGAAACGTCCGGATCTTGTGGACAGTGCAATAATCCTGCACGACCATGCACAACCGCATTAAGCAGAGTGTGTAGGGCAGCTACTGCGACGTAGGGGATGGGATGAATTGGAGTACCCACCGTACTCTCCCGAAATTTCGCCCTGTAACTTTGATCTCATTCAAAAGATTAAGGAACCACAATGTGGTAGGCGGTTTGCAACACGAGAGGACATTGCTAATGCTGTGCGCCAACAGGTTACCTGATTCACACAAGGTGCGGCAAATGCTGAGGCAGATGGTATTCAGCGCCTCCCACATCGTTGGCAGCGTGTGGTGTCACTAGCAGGGGACTACTTTGACGGTATTTAGGCTTAGGTTTGTCATGTAAACTTTATGTGTACTGTGTTATAATTCTTTTGCACAGGGAAGGTCATACTGCCCTGTATACTACCGTAATAAATTAGTGTATTACGATATTTCACTGCTATTCATTGTCCACACATGTAGTTAACACCTTGTCCTTTCGTCTGTAAATGCCACATTTTCCAACCGGACTGGTATCTTCAAGAAAAAAATAGTTGCCATAACATTTGCCCCAACCCACGTATTATTTTTATTCCACTTTAGCCAGTGGAAACTATGAATTATAGGAATGATTAAGAACCAATTGGTACAAGACTTCTTATATTGTAAAATAATTCTTTCATTTATTTTCTTTAATTATTAATACAATTATTAAAGGTAATACGCAAAAATTGTCGTACGTCCAGGCTACCGATTTGTATAATGCCACATCAAATAGTGGAGACTTTGCATATGCTGGGAGGAAGAGTAGTAGGGGTGTATTTTTTTGTCCAAGGCCTTGAATTCTTTTTAGTGTCTGTTAGTTCCTTAGTGTGTATGTAAATAATAAATTATTTTAATTGTATAGTTACGCCGTACTTTTTGAATTATAATAAATGCCTAATGTTGTTCCTCCGGTGAAAGTTTTGCTGTGCAGTATTAAAAGAACATGTCAAAAACTATTCTTACCGCACTTAAATCGGTACCGGTATACTTCAACCTTTACCTCTCAGTGGTGGCTTGTGGCTGAAAAGTATAGCGAAGAGCTATAACCCGTTCTGTTTCGTGCGACGGATTTACAAACTACGTGTTGTTGTTTTTTGGTTGTTTTGTACTCCTACCTCTACCGGGCGAGTTGGCCGTGTGATTAGGGGCACGCAGCTGTGAGCTCGCATCCGGGAGATAGTGGGTTCGAATCTCGCTGTCAACAGCCTTGAAGATGGATGTCCGTGGTTTCCCATTTCCACACCAGGCAAATGCGGGGGCTGTATCTTAATTCAGGCCACGGAGGCTTCCTTCCCATTTCTATGCCGTTCCTGTCCCATCGTCGCCATAAGACGTATCTCTGTCGGTGCGACGTAAAGCAAATAGCAAAAAAAGTACTCGTACCTGTGACTGCCGGAGGGTCCAGCACGTGACCAAAAATGTATACTGACCGGAGCGCTGTGTAACGTCATAGCGCGACAACCATGTGGCAGCCTTTGCTCTACAATGCAAACGAGAAATAAGATCTGACCGGGAGACTAACAATAATTATGGAAGCGCGGGAGCCTCGGGAAGAGCTGGACATTTTGTCATGTTTTCATTTACGACGCACAGCTGTTTACTGACGCTAGAAACCGAAAAAGTTATATTACCATCTGAATGAAAAGCCTATTTAAACGTATTTGAACGTATGGAACTGTACACTATACAGTCTAGCATTTTCCTTCAGGGCATCAGAGACCGTGTTTTGGTTTCTTTCCAAAGTCTTCAAATCTAGCTGGCATTTTATATGTTCTGCAGAGTGTAAGTACTTATGTAAAGAACGTGTTATGTTCAAAAGGGCTGAAAATCCTTCTTCATTCCAGGCGTTATTTTTATTGATAAAAGGCAAGCAGGCCCAACAAAACAACTTCCGTAGAGCTGGAGAGGAGCACAACCATGGAAATTCCTTAAACCACGATCGTTTGAAACTAAGATTGTAAGATTTACCGGAATGTTTCACTTCTTTTGTAGCACAAATTTGCAGAGATTCAGTAGGGCGACCAAGACGTAGAACTTAATCCTGATCTTCGTTTCTCCAACGTAAAAATTATTATTATAATTATTAAAGCGTCTTTATTGTGGCGAAGTTAGGGCTCCCGGCCCTTTCTTACACTTAACCATTTCATATATATACAACGTAATTTTTACATAAAATTTAAACATATGAAATTTTTACAACCTAAAGTATAACTAAAGCAACTAAAGTATCACGAACTAAACTAAGGTGAGTAAAGTATAACTAAATTATATACAGGAACACATTGCAATAAACAACCATATTCACTCTCATTCATGCATCTCATTCACACTCAAGAAAGACTGGAAGTGCTTAAAAGATGACGCTGGCAAAGGATTTTAAATTTTGTCTTAGATTTAGCTTCTCTGATGTCATTGGGGAGTTCATTCCACCAGCTCGTCGCGGTGATTGTGAACGATCTGTTGTAGGTTGCGGTTCGATGCACAAGAATTTCTAGCGTACAGCCTGACCGGGTATTGAACAGGTGTAGGGAACTAAGGTAGCGAAATCTGGTGGATAGGTAAGGAGGCATGTTTTCAGAAAGCACTTGATACACCATAGCAGTTGCATGGAGTCTACGTCTGCCATTCAGTCGTAACCAAGATAATTGTGTATAGAATGGGAATACATGGGCGTGTGGTTGTATGTCGAATGCATACCTGATGCATGCATTTTAGGCACGTTGCAGTTTCATCCTTTGCTCGTTATTGATATCAATAAAAACTGTATCACAGTATTCAAGAATTGGAAACAAGAGTGAGTGAATGAGCTTTATTTTCAAGGAGCAAGGAAATATATTTTTTAACCGCTTCAGAGGATGCAGGCTTTGATATACCTTTTGGCACACTTTCGTCACATGTTGCGACCAGTTCAATGTTTCGCTTATAGCCACACCAAGATTCATAACTGTTTCACAAAATGGAATAATGGCATTGCTTAGTGTTACAGGAGGAATTTCGTATTGTTTTAAGACGTGTAAGTTTTTCGAAGTACCAATGATTATTGCTTGCGTTTTAAGAGGATTAATTTTGAGATTGTTACTCAATGCAAAATTACTTATGAGACTTAAATCAGCATTAACTTTTTCTACAGCAATCTGAATTTTATCAGTTCTTGAGTGGTAGTAGATCTGCAGATCATCAGCATAAAGATGATACTTGCAATGTGTAATCGATTTGGCAACATCATGTAAATAAATTGCAAACAGCAATAGTCCAAGTACAGACACTTGGGGGACACCGAGGGGTTTGTTAAGCCACTCAGATCTGCTATTATTTACTTTGACACACTGACGGCGATTTTTGAGGTACGAACTGAAAAAGTTTATTGCCGTCTTGCTGAAATTTAATGAATCCAATTTTGAAAGTAGCAGTTGAGGAACAACAATATCAAAAGCACTAGAAAAATCAAGTAGAACCAGTACAGTCACTTGTCGAGTGTCCATTGCCTGTCGGATATCATCAGTTACTTTCAGTAGGGCAGTCGTTGTGCTGTGTCCTTTCTTGAAAGCAGATTGGTAAGGGTCAAGCAGTGAGAAGTTGGTCAAGTAAGTGAGGACATGTTCGTGTACCAAGCGTTCTAGTACTTTGGAAAGGGGTGGGAGAATGGATATAGGGCGATAATCTGATGGTAAACTAGGAGAATTCTTCTTAGGAGTAGGAATGACGATACCGTGCTTCCACACAGTTGGGAATACTCCCTGTACGAGGCAGTGATTAAATATATGCGTCAGAATAGGTAATATGGCACCAATAATATTTTTTATGAAAGATAATGGTATGTCGTCATTACCCGGAGCATCTGACTTGAGGGAGTTTCTAATAAAATACGGACAATGTCATAAACGGGATACATGTTTCAATAAAACAGCACAATACTACGAATGATCCACGATGCGTAGCTACTCGTACTTCACACAGGACAACGCAGGGAAGACGAAACATTCGGATCTCCCGGCAACTTCACTTGCTCATTCCGCTGTGAGGAGAGTACGCGGGTGACGTCACGCTGTCATGGCAACCGCCAAGGCCAAGCGGTACTTGGGAGGTAGAGCCAGCTGCTAAATCTTCCGTCTTCATTCAAGCTCACGCGCCGTACTGTGGGTGGCCGACAGCCGGCGCTTTCGTGAGTTCCCGTGGTTCTCAAGTGGTTCTCTTCGTACTCCAAACGCCGTACAAAAAATCATTTTCTTTCCGTAAAACCAACAGATGTCACAAGAAATATAAATATAAATAATTCATTCTGGTAAAAGCGAATGGTGAAGTGGCACTTATCTACTTCACCTGAAGAGCCAAGCCGCCTCTGTTACCTCTCTGTCGAAATTTGCTCAGAGAGCATCAAAAACTTACCATTTTGTAGTTTTTCTGTTCAGTTTCGATGTATACAACTCCCGCCAGGCCGCTATATTCCACAAAACTGGGACTGTTAGTTGTCTGCATTTCTGTCGCCCCCGCACTTTTAATTTCCAATCGCCGCTACTGCTTATTCGTGCCCTATTTTTATCCTACTACACCACAACAGGATAAAAACTGCCGTTAATTACAGAATACCGAAACGAATACACGAATTGCATAATTATAAACTGCTGTTAAGGAAAATATAATTCTAGTAAGAGAGATTCTACGAATAACCACTACTATACGCCTACTACACGATTATTTTACAATAATAGATTTAGCACGCTAATTTCTAGTAGGTATTAATCGTATACTACAGTACACTACAAGTACAATTCAAAAGTCAATTTCATCATTTTCTGAAGAAAATTGTTTCGTTGATGCTTGAATATCTCATATTGGAACAAAGTGTGATTCGGGTACGGTACCGAATTTCTTACCACATTCACAGATGTTCATATCGATCACCTTTACTCTAAATAATGTTCAGGGGTACAGACATGATTGAGTCTTAATCTTACTATCGATGTTATATGTCGTCTTGCGTATAAACCTCTGGAAAACCATGGCTGTTTCGGGTTAGTCTTTAAAATATCAAATAGACGTTTGCCTTTATGCTGAGACTCACGTTTCCCGTTTTCAATCCAGAGCCTCCATAACTGTCCCACTACTTCTCCCCATAAATCTAAATAAGGTACTGGTACTGCTAAATGATACGCTAAGCCAAATCCATTAGCAGCTTCATTGACAAGTTGATCGGCTTGTAAATTGCCGCATTTTCTATATGACTTGGAACCTAAAAAATATTATTACTTTGACATTACTCATTTCTAAATCGTAACTTATTTTTCGAATATTTTGAATATACCAGTTGGTAAGCTTTTCAACATGAAGTAAAGGGGAAAGGGCACTGAGCGAATACGGACATTTATTAAAAGAGCGTAGGTAGGTACAATGTCCCAATATGTCTTGCTCAAAGAGGATTTACAAGAAGGAAGGAACCACTCCGATTATAAACAGACGGGAATAAACAAATTCGACATCAGTTGCATCAGGGGAGAAAAAAGAAAACAACAGCAGGTTCAAAAGTCATGATGTATTTGGATAGATATGAAACGAGAGATAAGCTATTTGAAATTTACAATCCAATTCTTCGTATAATAGAAGTTAAGTTGTACAGTTATTATTATTATTATTATTATTATTATTATTATTATTAATAATACGGAGATTCCGTGGTGGACAGAGTTGAAAGCAGGTGCAAGCATTAATGGGTCGTTGTGAGACAGTCATAATATTAATTTAAAATTAGAGCTACATTCCTTTCTCTGCTATATTTTGGTTCCCTTTCAAAATCTCAACTTCACAAATTCAGGTACTAGAGTTCGTAACATTGGGTAACAACTTTAGAAGATTTGAATAATGATCAATTAACAAATCTGAGCTTGAAGCGCCCTATTTATAAAAGATCCGTGAGCGCTGAGGCTCCATTCACCAAACAGTCAAGGAGATGGGCCTCCTAATTTTATTTTACATCAATAGTAAGAACATAGTATCCTAAATATACAATCTTAAAAGAGCACCTTAGCTCCACAACATTATCTAGAAGACTGCTCTCCGATGGCACCTTTCAAGCTTTACCTTAATAGAAAGAGCGTCTTTCTTCTGTAAATTTACACTTAGGAACCTATTTCCAGAAATGTCCAGGCCTATCAAGGGCACCACCTACATTTTGCATAGTCAAACAATATTCACTTTCTTGAATGCTAAACAATCTGATATCTTTAACATGAAAAGGAATGACATTGATTGTAACAGGGTTAGAACGTACCCATTCTACAAGGCTCTGCCCAAAAACCAAAATGAAAAGGAAGCGATCTCTTGCACTCCTAGAAATTTAAAGTAGAATACATAAAATCCTATTTGTGCTTATGGCCCCACGTTACAGGGGCTAAGCCTATACTACCTAGGTGACTAGATGGAGAGAATACATGTTACGGAATTTACAAGATTGAAATATAATAATCACCTCAAAAGCTAGTTGAAAGGGAATTGGAGAGGGTATCTCACTCTCCATTCCCTGATTTCGGATAACTTCTTTCGAGCTGATTGTAATTTACATTTAGAGTTTTAAATTTACATTGTAGAAAAACGAAGAAGGTTTGGAACCTTCCCCTTGAGCTAACATTAACGGACTATCAGATTTTAGACTGGGTCTGCCATTACCTTGAGCTGGTGGACCTCCTGGAAATGGACGAGGCACCCCCGCCTCCCTTTACGAACACACACAAAGAGTTGAGCGACCAATAAGACGACCTGGCCCGAAAATGCGCCAGCTTTTATAGTCAAAGGGAAGGTTCCAGAAAGTCCTGGGCTAAGGCCCGAGACACACCCAATTCTTATTGGATGATCAAATCCATACCAGAAACTTTTGATTGAATGAATAATAAATATTAAAAATTTTCTATTGGCCCACACCTTACGTTGGTGGGAAGAGATGAAAGTGTTGTAAATTTAAACACACCAAAAAAGAAGAATAACCTTTCAGTTTAGTAAACCTTAAAAAGAAAATTACTCTACAATTTTAAAATAAATCTTCACACTAGAGGACATAACATCATTTTATAGCAGAGACATCTGTGGAGAAAATTCCCCCCGGCGTAGTTTTCACAGAAATTATTGTAGACAACCTCTTATTTTTCGCCATTTAAGGACACTTATATTCTCCGTCCCGCATAGTAGGGAAAATAATAGTAATCCACCAGCGGTAAAATTCATATAACCACATTTCAATTTAGATTTGTAGTGCAGATACGGTATGTTTAGATAGTACAGTATATTACCTGCTATATTTGTATGTATCTTTGTGTGTGTACTGTATCTATTAGAGCGTAGTACTAATGATAATCTGTCTAGGCATTTAGCTTTATTGGTAATCTTTGAGTACAGTAGTTCGTGCAAATTTCAAACTTGCAATTTCAATTTCTGTTTGTGCTTAGTAGTGACATATGGTACCGGTATTGTAATTAGGATACGTCTGAACGTAGTTTAAAATTATTGTAGTGTACTGTACAGTAGTATACGAGTAATATCTTATTAGAAATTAGAGTGCTTATTTTATTATTGTAAAATGTTTGTGTAGTATAGTAGAGGTATCTGTAGAAGCTCTCTTACTAACATTCTGCTGTTGTAATTAGGACAGGCTTAACTGCAGTTGAATTGTGTAATATTTGTGTATTCCTTTCGGTATTCAGTAAATAACAGTAGTCCTTTTCTGTTAGGCTGTTGTAGGATAAAAATAGAATACGACTAGGCAGTATTATAGTGTAGTAGTATATTAATTACTTAATTGTCGTGTGATCTTTGAGTACTATCCTAGACAATATTTCTTTTCGTTCTTTTTTTTGCACGAAACAAGTTATTTTATTTTTCCTTTCCTTTTCATTTTATGGCTAAAGAGTGCAAGTGTAGAAACTGTGGGTTTGGCGAGGCACTGAGTGGTATGAGGGAGGAGTTGGAGAGTTTGAGGGAGATAATTAGGATTCTCACAGAAGACAGAAAGGAAAATAGGCCTCCCTCAAACATTGTTCAGGTTACAGCAGGTATTAAAGAGGGAGAGGAAGGAAAGGGTGGAGTTGTAAAAGACAGGTGGTCTAATGTTCTAAGGGGAAGGAAATTGCAGGCTAAGGGCTCTATTCAGGATCAGAATTCAGGACAGGTGTCTGTGAGAAATCGTTACGAGCCACTCCAGGTAGAGCAACAGAGGGAAGATGAGGAACAGGGAACCATTGCTGAGATGTGTGGAAGTAGGAGGAAGGGAAATGGTAGGAAAGATAGGAAAGGGATATGTAGAGGATAGGAAAAGACAGGTGGAACAGAAGGAAGTAGCTTCTGTAGCTTTTAGGAAAGATAGGGCTGGCCAGGAAGGGAGAGGATCAAAGGAGGTGGGTAGGGTTGAGGCTCAGGTCATGGGAGATTCCATCGTTAGACACGTGGGGAAAGTGTGTGGAGGAAAAGGAAACAGAGTACAGTGTTATCCAGGGAGTAGATTGAGGCAGATGCTGAGAAAACTAGAAGAGAAGGAGGAGCGGAAGGAGAAGGCGACAGTGTTTCACTTAGGTACCAAAACGTAAGGCAAGCTAATATACTGTAAGTACCAACATAGTTGGGGATGTGGGGGATATGGTAAATGCAGCACGGGTGAAGTTTAAGAAAGCGCAGTTTGTTATCAGTGGAATACTGTGTAGGAGGGATACTGACTGGAGGGTAATTGGGGATTTAAATGAGACTATGGAGTGAGTATGTGGGAAACTAAGGAGTAAAACTTCTAGACCCTAATGGGTGGGTAGGAGATAGGGATCTGCGCTCAGATGGCCTTCACTTAAACCACTGTGATAAGTATAAGTTAGGAAATTTGTTTAGAAGGGTAATAGGGAGGTACATTCAGGGAAACGGTATGGCCTAAGGAGCGGTGATGAGGGTACAGAGATCTGGAAATCAAGTAGGGATGACATAAAATTTTTAGTGTTGAACTGTAGAAAGGAATAGAATTGAGTCATTTAATAGATATATATTTACCAGACATTGTAATAGGCGTTGAATCATGGCTGAGAAATGATATAATGGATACATAAATTTTCTCACGGAACTTTAGTGTGTTTCGTACAGATAGGATAGAATAGGAATGACGGGAGGGGTGTATTCGTTCTGGTGAAAGAAGAATTTGTAAGCTACGAAAAAGCTAAAGATGAGAAACATGAAATTCTAGGTGTAAGGCTCATTTCTAAATATAACAGGCAATTTGATGTCTCTGGAGTGTACAGACCGGCAAATGGTAGTGCTGACACGGATTCAGAATTATTTGGTAAGCTGTGTGGGAAACGACATGGAAAGGAATGTGATTGTAGCGGGGATCTGAATTTATCAGATGTCAATTGAGTAGGTAATCCGAATGACAGGAAGCATGACCAACAAATGGCAAATAAGCTAATATGAGAAGGACAGCTGATTCAGAGAGTGACGGAACCAAATAGAGGGAAAAATATCCTGGACGTGGTGCTGATAAAACCAGAGGAGCTGTACAGAACAAGCGAAGTAATAGATGGTATTAGTGATCACGAAGATGTTTTTGTCATAGTTAAAAATACATGTGATATAAAGGAAGGTTTTAAAAGTAGGACTATTAGGCAGTACCATGTTGTTGTTGTTTGAGTCATCAGTCCATAGACTGGTTTGATGCAGCTCTCCACGACACCCTATACTGTGCTAACCTTTTCATTTCTACGTAACTATTGCATCCTACATCTGCTCTAATCTGCTTGTCATATTTCATACCTTGGCCTACCCCTACCGTTATTACCACCTACATTTCCTACAAAAACCAACTGAACAAGTCCTGGGTGTCTTAAGATGTGTCATATCATTCTATCTCTTCTTCTCGTCAAATTTAGCCAAATCGATCTCCTCTCACCAATTCGATTCAGTATCTCTTCATCCGTGATTCGATCTATCCATCTCACCTTCAGCATTCTTCTGTAACACCACATTTCAAAAGCTTCTATTCTCTTTCTTTCTGAGCTAGTTATCGTCCATGTATCACTTCCATACGATGCCACGCTCCACACGAAAGTCTTCAAAAACATCATTCTAATTCCGATATCAATGTTTGAAGTGAGCAAATTTTTTTCTTAAGAAAGCTCTTCCTTGCTTGTGCTAGTCTGCATTTTATGTCCTCCTTAATTCTGCCATCGTTAGTTATTTTACTACCCAAGTAACAATATTCATCTACTTCCTTTAAGGCTTCATTTCCTAATCTAATATTTCCTACATCACCTGCGTTCGTTCGACTGCACTCCATTACATTTGTTTTGGACTTATTTATTTTCATCTTGTACTCCTTACCCAAGACTTCATCCATACCATTCAGCAACTTCTCGAGATCTTCTGCAGTCTCAGATAAAATAACGATATCATCGGCAAATCTCAAAGTTTTAATTTCCTCTCCTTGGACTGTGATTCCCTTTCCAAATTTCTCTTTGATTTCCTTTACTGCCTGTTCTACATAAACATTGAAAAGCAGAGGGGACAAACTGCAGACTTGCCTCACTCCTTTCTGGATTGCTGCTTCATTTTCAAAGCCCTCGATTCTTATCACTGCAGACTGATTTTTATACAGATTGTAGATAATTCTTCGTTCTCGATATCTGATCCCTATCATCTTCAGAAACATAAATAGCTTGGTCCAATCAACATCATCGAATGCCTTTTCTAGATCTACGAATGCCATGTACGTGGGCTTGTCCTTCTTGATCCGATCCTCTAAGATCAGACGTAAAGTCAGAATTGCTTCACGTGTTCCTACATTTCTTCTCAAGCCAAATTGATCTTCTCCCAACTCAGCTTCCACTTTTTTTTCCATTCTTCTGTAAATAATACGTGTTAAAATTTTGCAGGTACGAGATACTAAACTAATGGTGCGGTAGTTTTCACACCTGTCAGCACCGGCTTTCTTGGGAATAGGTATAACAACATTCTGCCGAAAATCGGATGGGACTTCTCCTGTCTCATACATCTTGCACACTAAATAAAATAAACTTGCCATGCTGGTTTCTCCTAAGGCAGTCAGTAATTCAGAGGGAATGTCATCAATTCCAGGTGCCTTGTTCCTATTGAGGTCACTCACAGCTCTGTCAAACTCTGCCCTCAATATTGGGTCTCTCATTTCATCAGCATCAACAGCCTCTTCATGTTCCAGAACCAAATTATCTACATCTTTACCTTGATACAACTGTTGGATATGCTCCTGCCATCTTTCTGCTTTCCATAGAAGCGGCTTTCCATCAGAGCTCTTAATATTCATGCACCTAGATTTCCTTTCTCCAAAGGTTTCCCTGATTTTCCTGTATGCAGCATCTACCCTTTCCAGGACCATGCAGCCTTCGAAGTCCTTGCACTTCTCCTTCAGCCATTCTTCCTTAGCTACCTTGCACTTTCTATCCACTTGATTCTTTAATCGCCTGTATTCTTTTCTGCCCTCTTCATTTCTATCATTCTTGTATTTTCGTCGTTCATCAATCAGGTCTAGTATCTCCTGAGTTATTCACTGATTCTTAGTCGATCTTATCTTCCTTCCTAACATTTCTTCAGCTGCCCTACTGACTTCATTTTGCACGACTCTCCACGCTTCCTCTATAGTGTTTCCTTCAGCCTTTTCATTTAGTCCTTGTGCAACATGTTCCTTGAAACAATCCCTCACACTCTTTTCTTTCAACTTGTCTAGATCCCATTTTTTTTTTGCATTCTTTTCTTTCTTCAATTTCTTCGACTTCAGATGGCATTTAATGACCAACAAGTTGTGGTCAGAGTCCACGTCTGCTCCCGGGAAAGTTTTGCAATCCACCACCTGGTTTCTGAATCTCTGCCTAATCATAATGAAGTCTATTTGATACCTTCCAGTGTCTCCAGGTCTCGTCCACGTATACAGTCGTCGTTTGTGGTGTTTGAACCAAGCACTGGCAAGGACTAAATTATGATCAGTGCAGAATTCAACCAGCCGACTTCCTCTTTCGTTCCTATGTCCCAATCCGAATTCTCCTACTGTACTACCTTCTCTTCCTTGGCCTACCAATCACAATTAGATTCTCGTCACCTTTTACATATTGTATTAAATCTTCTATCTCCTCGTATATTCTTTCGACTTCTTCATCATCCGCTGAACTAGTAGGCATATAGACCTGCACTATTGTGGTGGGCATTGGTTTGGTGTCACTATGCTGGTCGTAGTAGCTTACCCGCTGCCCTATTTTCTTATTCATTATTAAACCAACTCCTGCATTTCCCCTCTTTGATTTTGTGTTGACAATTCGGTAGTCGCCTGATCAAAATTATTGTTCTTCCTGCCAACGCACTTCACTTATGCCAACTACATCTAACTTTAGCCTATCCATCTCCCTTTTCAGATTCTCTAACCTACCACAACGATTCAAACTTCTAACATTCCACGCTCCGACTCGCAGAATGTCAGTATCCATCTTCCTGATGATCGCCCCCTCTCGTGTAGTCCCCACCCGTAGATCCGAATGGGGGACTAGTTTACCTCCGGAATATTTTACCCGGGAGGAAGCCATCATCAGTACATCATTCATACAGAGAGAGCTGCATGTCCTCGTGAGGGAGTTACGGCTGTAGTTTCCCGTTTCATTCAGCCGTGTAGCTGTATCAACACAGCTAAGCCATGTTGAGAATTAATACAAGGCCGTACCAGTCAATCATCTAGACTGCCGCTCTTGCAACTACCGAAAGACTGCTATCCCCCTTTCGATGAACCATTCGTTAGTCTGGTCTCTCAACAGATACCCATCCGATATGGTTGCACCTGCGGCTCGGCTATCTGCATCATTGGGACACGCAAGCCTGCCCACCGCGGCAAGGTCACATGCTTCACAGAGGAGGGGCAGTACCATATGGCTGATAAAGCAGGCATGAGGCAGTTTAAAAGAAGTAATTATGATCGGTGGAAAACGGTAAATAAGAATTTAAACAGACTCTGAGATGGGTTTAAAGAAATTGTTGAGGAATGTGAAAACCCTTTTGTTCATTTAAAGGTGATAAGGAATGATAAAGACGCACCTTATTATAATAGAGAAATAAAGACACTAAGAAGGTGGTGCAGATTGGAAAGAAATTGAGTTAGAAATGGCTGTGGAAGTAAGGAGAAATTGAAGGAACTTACTAGGAAATTGAATCTAGCAAAGAAGGTAGCTAAGGGTAAGATGATGGCAAGCATAATTGGCGGTCATACAAATTTTAATGAAAAATGGAAGGGTATGTGTAGGTACTTCGTGGCAGAAACAGGTTCTATTAGGACATTCCAAAAAAAATTAATGAACAAGGAGAGTGTGTATGTGAGGATCTTCAAAAGGCAGAAGTATTCAGGCAGCGGTATATAAAGATTGTCGGTTACAAGGATAATGTCCAGATAGAGGAGGTGACTAAGGCCAAAGAAGTAATAAAATTTACATAATGACAATGATATTTACAATAAGATACAAAATTTGAAAACTAGAAAAGCGGCTGGAATTGATCAGATTTCTGGGGATATACTAAAGACAATGGTTTGGGATATAGTACCATATCTGAAGTACTTATTTGATTATTGTTTCGTTGAAGGAGCTATACCAAATGAATGAAGAGTTGCTATAGTAGCCCCTGTGTATAAAGGAAGGAGTGATAGACATAAAGCTGAAAATTACAGGCCAGTAAGGTTGACATGCGTTGCATTTAAGCTTTGGGAAGGTATTCTTTCCGATTACGTTAGACATGTTTGCGAAATTAATAACTGGTTTGAGAGAAGGCAATTCTGTTTTAGGAAAGGTTATTCCATGAAGCTCAACTTGTAGGATTCCAGCAGGATATAGCAGATATTTTGGATTCTGGAGATCAAATGGACTGTATCGCGATTGACATGTCTAAAGCATTTGATAGGGTGGATCTTGGGAGACTACTGATAAAAATGAGTACAATTAGACTAGACAAAAGAGTGACTGAATGGGTAGCTATATTTCTAGAAAATAGATCTCAGGGAATTAGAGTAGGCGAAGTTTTACCTGACCCTGTAATAATTAAGAAGGGACATCCTCATGATAGTATTATTCGACCTTATATATATATATATATATATAAATGATATGTGTAAAGGAGTGAATCAGAGGTAAAGCTTTTTGCGGATGATGTTGTTCTCTATAGCGTAATAAATAAGTTACAAGGTTGTGAGCAACTGCAAAATGACCTCGAAAATGTTGTGAGATGGACAGTAGGCGATGAGTTTTAATTACTGCGTTGATGAGGTGAAAGTTCCTTTTGGGGGTCATTGTAAGTATCTGGGTGTTAATATATGGAAAGATCTAATCACATAAATGGGATTGTAAATTAAGGATACAGATCTCTGCACCTGGTTATATGGGTGATTAGGAGTTATAGCAAGGATGTAAAGAAGAGGGCTTATAGGTCTCTGGTAAGACCCCAACTAGAGTATGGTTACAGTGTATGGGACCCTCACCACCATTACATGATTCAAGAACTGGAAAAAATCCAAAGAAAAGCAGCTCGATTTGTTCTAGGTAATATCCGAAGAAAAGAGTAGCGTTACAAGAATGTTGTAAAGTTTGGGCTGGGAAGAACTGGGAGAAAGGAGACGAGCTGCTCGACTGAGCGGTATGTCCCAAGCTGTCAGCGGGGAAATGGCGTGGAATGACAGTAGTAGCCGAATAAGTTTGAGTGGCGTCTTTAAAAGTAGGAAAGATCACAATATGAAGATAAAGTTGGAATACAAGAGCACAAATTGGGGCAAATATTCATTTATAGGAAGGAGAGTTAGGGATTGGTATAACTTACCATTGGAGATGTTCAATAAATTTCCAATGTCATTGAAATCATTTAAGAGAAGGCTAGGAAAACAACGGATAGGTAATCTGCCACCTGGGTGACTGCCCTAAATTCAGATCAGTATTGATTGATATTGATTGTATTAGTTGTCTCAAACTTCTTTTATAAGAGGGCATACTCCCCGTATACCTTCCGTTATAATAATAATAATAATAATACATTACCATTATAGACTGTTATGCCTTTCAGCGATCAGTCTGCAAGCCTCTGTGAATTTAATAAACGTCGCCACATTCCTCGATTTGTAACTAGTGTTGTGGCCTCATTTAGTTCTATACCTCTTATCTTTAAATCGTTAGAAGCCGAGTCTAGCCATCGTCGTCCTGGTCTCCCTCTACTTCTCTTACCCTCCATAGCAGAGTCCATTATTCTCCTAGGTAACCTATCCTCATCCATTCGCCTCACATGACCCCAACACCGAAGCCGATTTATGCGTACAGATTCATCCATCGAGTTCATTCCTAAATTAGTCTTTATATCCTCATTCCGAGTACCCTCCTGCCATTGCTCCCACCTGTTTGTACCAGCAATCATTCTTGCTATTTTCATGTCTGTTACTTCTAACTTATGAATAAGATATCCTGAGTCCACACAGCTTTCGCTCCCGTAAAGCAAAGTTGGTCTGAAAACAGACCGATGTAAAGATAGTTTCGTCTGGGAGCTGACATCCTTCTTACAGAATACTGTTGATCGCAGCTGCGAGCTCACTGCATTAGCTTCACGACAGCTTGATTCAATCTCACTTACTATATTACCATCCTGGGAGAACACACAACCTAAATACTTGAAATTATCGACCTGTTCTAGCTTTGTATCACCAATCTGACATTCAATTCTGTTGAATTTCTTACCTACTGACATCAATTTAGTCTTCGAGAGGCTAATTTTCATACCATACTCATTGCACCTATTTTCAAGTTCCACAATATTAGACTGTAGGCTTTCGGCACAATCTGCCATTAATACCAAGTCGTCAGCATAGGCCAGACTGCTTACTACATTTTCACCTAACTGAATCCCTCCCTGCCATTTTATACCTTTCAGCAGATGATCCATGTAAACTACAATCAGCAAAGGTGAAAGATTACAGCCTTGTCTAACCCCTGTAAGTACCCTGAACCAAGAACTCATTCTACCATCAATTCTCACAGAAGCCCAATTGCCAACATAAATGCCTTTGATTGCTTTTAATAATCTGCCGTTAATTCCATTGTCTCCCAGTATGGCGAACATCTTTTCCCTGGATACCCTGTCATATGCTTTCTCTAGATCTACGAAACATAAACACAACTGCCTATTCCTCTCGTAGCATTTTTCAATTACCTGGCGCATACTAAAGTCTGATCCTGACAGCCTCTCTGTGGTCTGAAACCACACTGGTTTTCATCCAGCTTACTCTCAACGACTGATCGCACCTTCCCTTCCAAGATGCCAGTGAATACTTTGCCTGGTGTACTAATCAGTGAGATACCTCGATAGTTGTTGCAATCCTTCTTGTTCCCTTGCTTATAGATAGGTGAAATTACTGATTTTGTCCAATCTGAAGGTACCTTACCAACACTCCATGCTAATTTTACTACTCTATGAAGCCATTTCATCCCTGCCTTCTCACTATACTTCACCATTTCAGATCTAATTTCATCTATTCCTGCTGCCTTATGACAATGGAGTTTATTTACGATCCTTTCCACTTCCCCAAGCATAATTTCACCAACACCATTATCCTCCTCCCCATGAGCTTGGCTGTTTGCAACACCACGAGAATGATTTCCTTTTACATTGAGAAGATGTTCCAAGTATTCCTTCCACCTCTCCAGTGATTCCCTGGGATCTATTATGAGTTCACCTGAATTACTCAAAACACTGTTCATTTCCTTTTTCCCTCCCTTCCTAAGATTCTTTATTACTGTCCAGAAAAGTTTCCCTGCTGCTTGACCTAGCCTTTCCAGGTTGTTACCAAAATCTTCCCATGACTTTTTGGATTCAACAACTATTTCTTTCGCTCTGTTTCTTTCATCTACATACAACTCGCTGTCTGCCTCGGTCATTGTTTGGAGCCATTTCTGATAAGCCTTGCTTTTACGTTTACAAGCTGCTCTCACTTCATCATTCCACCATGATGTTCGCCTTTTCCCATCTTTACACACAGTTGTTCCTAGGCATTCCCTTGCTGTTTCTACTACAGCATCCCTGTATGCCACCCATTCACTTTCTATATCCTGAACCTGCTTACTGTCTACTGTTCGAAACTTCTCACTAATCATATCCATGTACTTCTGTCTAATTTCCTCGTCCTGGAGATTTTTCTACCCTTATTCGTTTGCAGACAGATTTCACTTTCTCTACCTTAGACCTAGAGATACTTAGTTCACTACAGATCAGATAGTGGTCTGTATCATCGAAAAATCCCCTGAAAACTCGTACATTGCTAACAGATTTCCTGAATTCGAAGTCTGTTAAGATATAGTCTATTATGGATCTGGTACCCCTAGCCTCCCGTGTGTAGCGGTGAATAGGCTTATGCTTGAAGAATGTATTTGTAACAGCAAAACCCATACTAGCACAGAAGTCCAGCAAACGCTTCCCATTCCCATTAGCTTCCATATCTTCCCCTCATTTACCAATCACCCTTTCGTATCCTTCAGTTCTATTCCCAACTCTCGAATTGAAATCGCCCATTAGCACTATTCTATCCTTGCTGTTGACCCCGACCATGATGTCACTCAATGCTTCATAAAACTTGTCAACTTCATCCTCATCTGCACCCTCACATGGTAAATACAATGAGACAATTCTAGTCCTAATTCCTCCAACTGACAAATCTACCCACTTCATTCGGTTGTTTTCGTGCGTAACAGAAACTATGTTGTGTGCAATCATATTCCTGTTATACAACCCTACCCCACACTCCGCCCTTCCCTTTTAACACCCGGGCCGATGACCTTCGATGTTAGGCCCCTTTAAACAACAAGCATCATCATCATTTTTAACACCCGTCAAGTACACTTAATAATCTCCTATCTCTTCCTCGTTATCTCGCCTTACCCGAATATCACTTACTCCTAGCACATCCAGATGCATCCACTTTGCTGATTCAGCCAGTTCTACTTCCTTTTTTCCATAAGCCCCATTAATATTGATAGCTCCCCATCGAATTCCATTTCGTTCGCCAAGTTGTTTCCAAGGAGTCCATCGCCTGTTAAATGGGAGTGGGAGTCTGTTACTCCCATAGGTCCGAGGCTTGCTTAAAATGTTCTGAGCTCGGTCGATTCATGAAGCAGGATGCTACCCTACTTGCACTTAGTCCAAGTGAGGATCTCTCCTCTAATGGGTTATGGACCACCGGTGGATTGTATAGTCCTAGCCGCCTGAGCACAAGGAGGGCCAGGACTCAGAATATGTCTGAGATGCCCACTCCCATTCCATAGCAACGGATATCCCGACTCTCAGGACCACTTACTAGGCCACTCAGCCATTGCCCATGGTTCACGAACTAGGACGTGACTACAGTAATCCACAAACATGAACCACAATAATAATAATAATAATAATAATAATAATAATAATAGGAGGAAGAACCCAATCTAAATTGGGAGGAGTTTGCAAAAATTTCTTAAATTTAACATATATTATGAAAATATAATATACACAAGAAACTCGTTTATCCGGATTATCGAAAATCCGGATAATACGGAAAATGTAAAAACAAATACAGTACACGTTATACAGCATTTAACTTAAGTTGTACAGTAATACTTTTTTCCAATTCTACAAAAATTATAAGAACAGCACAATCACAAAAATGTTTTACTAACATCAGTTCTGCCGGTGTGGTTTCAGTCTGGGAATAGGCCATCAGTTTGTCCAGCTGCATTGTTGCATCTCAATGGTCATTGTTTCTTCTGAAGGAGCGCCGGCTTCACCATCACTCTCGTCATCACCTGCCGAGGAACAAGAGGCAATAATTTATTCATCTGTCATTATACCGTAGCCTGAATTACAGTCATTTTTCAACCAGTCATTTACGTCGTTCCCATATACGTCTGTGCATCCGGGAATGCGTTCAAATGTGTCAAGGAACTCAGAAGAGTAAACAGTTTCCCGTTCTCAATTCCATGCGAATGCCGGGACAGGACTTTCGATAGACCACGGCCGACTTACTTCCATTTCCTGTCCTTAACTATCCTTGGCGGAAGAGACATTCAAGAAGAATAGACCCCGTAAATGAAATAATGTACAAGTACAAATAAGTGTTTATTATTTTCGATCCGGATAAACCGGAGATCCGGATTAATGAGGGCCGGATAAACGAAGTTCTTGTGTACATACAATTCTGCAAGTAAGTACAATTGTATAGTTTCCTTTGCGTACATTCCACATGTCACTTTATCAGTGGCATACCCACACGAAAGAGTTTCTAAGATGACACGTAGATGGTTTATTAAATTTAGATCTACTCCAGTAATATCCGCAGAATTGAAAGCCTCTCTGAAGGATCTTCTAGCGGTTTCCATCATTGGATATCAACCAATAGACCCGTTTCTTCTCTGAACCGAACCTGTATATTCTTCTTTCTTCAACCAGTTTCTTCTCCTCGGCATCTCTTATTTGCCACTTTCTTATGTCAAGTCTGTACGCTATATGTAAAAGGCATTCGAAACATCGAATCCATGCATTATGTGGTCATAACCCAAACTTAAGCGTTGTTGGGTTAATTACTCTTTCAGTCACTTCAGGAATAGTATTCACCCCTTCGGGGGACGCGCCACATATATATCACCTTTGGGAAGACTGATAGGAAGACAATGCACTGCAGACTTTTCCATCTACCACAGTGAAGTGTAGCTCATTCTCAACCGCTCTGTGAACCGCTGGCACCTCACTTCTGTAGTGAAGTCATTTACAGTATTTATTTATTATGTGTGTATTTTAGGCTTTAAATCAGTGCGTGATTGTATTGTGTTGAGTGAGAATTATGCGATAAGCCTACGTGTACGATTTCTTTCTTTAACATTAATACTGTGAACTTTTAGAGTCATCTGCAGTATTTGTTTATTGCGTCTTTTTTCTAGCTTTTATTGTCTGGATACATTTATTAAATGCAATTAAATACATCCCCCGTTCCTCGAGCCCATACAATTATTTGTCTATTTTCTCCCTCAATTTGCCTTATATTTCAGTGCTGAGGTTTCTTATGTGCTGTAGTTTTCCTCTGATTCTCTACAAACCAAAAGTGGACCCTGTAAACCCCGCGTCCCCTTTAGTTCATAAAAATAATTTGTAGCTTAGTTTCTTCAGCCTTTTGTCTTGAACTTACATACTGAATTTCACAAATTTATGTTCCGCCGTTTTCCCGTGATGGCGTTGAGAAAAGCTGTTCTATAAGGCAACCCTGTTGTCATAAGAGGAATACTGTTTTCTTAACATGGAATGAGCTATAGTACTGGCAGGCTCATCCTGACATTGCTGTGATGCACGTCCTTCTGCAAGGCTGATTCTCTGGTCGAACCAACTTTTATTGTACTTCAGCAATTTGTCCCTTTTTCTACTATAGTTTGTCCAGCGTGATCGAATTTTAGCACACAAAATACTGACAGACTTCCTTATTGACTTGGATATATCCTCGGAACAATCCTCAAAGCCTAAATGTTCAATTACAACATTCGCAATATCATCGTTGCGCTTATATTCCCTGCTGTTCCTCAACAGCTCGAAAACCGACCTCCGGGTTACAGAGTACATGGCTTCTGAAAAAATTAATTACTCTCATGATCGCGCCTGGTCGCAACAAAAAGTTACAGTTTTCTATTCATTAAAGTATAGATAACTCCTCCAAATACTTTCATTGCGGAAATCAAAGGCAATCCATTTTGAAAGTCAGCTCAAATTTGTATAATTAGATATCTCTTGGACACCCCTGTACCTGAATTTTAAGTGCATATTCCAGACAAAAATATAGTAATTTTCAGAAAATGCTACACACTATATAAAATACATACCTTCATCTAATGGAATCACATTTCAAGCTAAAGAAATATTTAATTCTGACGTCTTTATTGAGCCCTCACATAATAATACCTGCGCACTCGCCTCGCCAGAATATGATGCCCTAACGGAGGAGAGCCACTTTAGGCCTTCGGTGAGATTAGATAATCAGACAGCGGAACTTTTCAATACTTAATTACTGTACCCAAGAGTCTTATAAACACGTCTCACAGAAAATGCGCACCAAACACAAGGGTTGAAAATCTTATTTTTGGCCGGCTGGATGCGAGAAATTACCCACTGTGCAACGGATGAAAAAATAATAAAAATGACGTGAAACGATACCTGAGTAGCGTAGATATCCGTCCTATATGCTTGCCAGGGTCTCACCAAGCTTCCCCTAGCAGTACTCTTACTTATATAGAAGAATTAAAACGGAGACACTATCAATCTCAGGTTTGTCAACATTTTATATGTTGATATTCGCCGGCTTTGGTCGGCAGGGTCAGCTGTCATGAAGACTATTTTCTGTTGTCTGCAATAGATCCTGCATCATGTGTGCCCACTACGCTGCCACCCTCGTTGAAAATTAGAAAACCGCGTGATTTGAAATTATCGATGCATTCGCCCATAACCTTAATTTTGTCGCAACTTAGCAAGACTCCAGATGGAATGCTAGAGCTTACGCACCCCAGATGGTCTTTGCTTTCCACCCTCCAGCACAACGGTTATTAACCGGACCTCACCAATCCAGACCAACGGTCTTTTCACTCACCTCATCTTGTAAAGATAGCATCTGGAGCCTTTTAAAACACGCTGCATGTCCAGCCTCTGTGACATCGTCCAAGCTGCACCACATTCGATCTTCAACCTGTGATTCGTGAAGGCTTTGTGGAAGCGTAATAGAGTTCGCTAGAGTCTATACATATTGCTGGTGAATGTTAATCACGAATTTTTAAAATTACGTTTTAGTTTTAGTCCGCTTCTGTCGTTTAGTAGTTAGCGTGATTAGCCGCCACCCACGGAGGCCCGGGTTCGTTTCCAGGCTCTGCCACGAAATTTGAAAAGTGGCACGAGGGCTGAAACGGGGTTCACTCGGCCATGGGCGGTCTAGTATTTAGCGTGATTAGCTACCACCCACGGAGGCCCGGGTTCGTTTCCCGGCTCTGCCACGAAATTTGAAAAGTGGCACGAGGGCTGGAACGGGTCCACTCAGCCATGGGAGGTAAACTGAGTAGAGGTGAGTTCGATTCCCACCTCAGCCATCCCCGAAGTGGTTTTCTGTGGTTTCCGACTTCTCCTACAAGAAAATGCCGGGATGGTACCTAACTTCAGGACGCGGCCACTTTCATCCCTCTTCTTTACCTGTCCCTTTCAATCTTCCCATGTCTTCACAAGGCCCCTGTTCAGCATAGAAGGTGAGGCTGTCTGCGAGAGGTACTAGTCCTACTCTCCAGTTGTATCCCCGACCTAAAGTCTCACGCTCCAGGACACTGCCCTTGAGAAGGTAGAGGTAGGATCCTTCGCTGAGTCCGACGGAAAACTACCCTGGAGTTTAGACAGGTTAGAAAAAAGAAATACTTATTTTCAGTTGTAAATCTCTATTTTCACAGGAAATGAATATTAGTTCAAAATACCGATTTTCAATTTTCATCCACTCTGTGACAAGAGACCACCGGCGTTCTAACTCCTCGGTCAGTAATTAAATTATTATTTACATTTTAGCAATATAAATTCTTGAAAGTTCACGACTAATACAGCATTGCAACAAAACAACTTTCCACAATACGTAAATTAATATGCCTATAAATACTACAATGAAATGCGGTCGTAGTTCATTTGCAAGAAAGATAAAAGGAACAAACGAACTTACCTGCTTTCAGCAATATTGGCAGAAGACTACGCTTCCATCCGTAGTGAAACTGGGATCCCCTGTGATCCACAGCTTCAGCCTGTAGGACGATGGTTTTTCTTTGCAATTATATTTTTTTTACGTCACGCCGACACCGGTAGATTTTATGGTGACGATGGGATGAGAAAGGCCTGGGAGTGGGAAGGAAACGGCCGTGGCCTTAATTAAGGTCCAGCCTCAGTATTTGCCTGGTGTGAAAATGGGAAACCACGGAAAACAACTTTCAGTGCTGCCTGCAGTGAGGCTCGAACCCACTATCTCCCGGATGTAAGCTCACAGTTGCGCGCCCTAAACGCACAGCCAACTCGCACGGTGAGTTTTCTTTGGGCATTGCCACAGACACACTTCTTCAAATAAATCAGAACACGTTCTGAAGATAAAGCGTACGCGTACAACAGTTCACATCGAGAAAGAGGTATAAAGGATAAGGGTTGTGTAAGGTAGTTCGACGTTGAGTGGTTTTCGCATATGTCTTAGAAGTTTGGAGGGATTGAAGGCATCGAGGTCAAATTGTTCCTTGATTCTCCTGACGGAAATTTCCCAAGAACTACTTCTGGTGACTTCCGAGAATTCCCATTTTGGTTCGTGGGGTAAACAGGTCTTGGGAAATGAGAAGATAATTATGTCGAGCACCTTAGTTACAATATAATGTACTGGAAGAAAATAGGTTTCTTTAAAATAGATTCAGAAAGCATCAAATAGGCAATTATACTCCAAATAGGCACAAACCCCTCAAACAAGCATTTACAGGCACAATGAAACCAACGAAATCCAGCTTAAAGGACCCTTAAATGATTTAATATCTCAAAAGCCTACGTTTCTGAACACAGCAATAAAATAGGCAAATTCCCGTCTCTAGTGATCACGAAACTGTTTTCCTCGTTGTTAAAACTAAAAGTTATAGAAAGGACTATTAGGCAGTACCATATGGCTGATAAAACTAGTGGTAAGGAATGGTAAAGATCCGCTATAATATAACAGAGAAGTAAGAAGCCTAAAAAGAAGGTGCAGTTTAGAAAAAAATGGAGTTAGACATGGTTGTGGAGTATAGAGAAATTGAAGTAATTTATTAACAAATTGCATCTAGCCGCAGAAGTCAGCTAAACATAACATGACGTCAAGCATAATTGACAGTCATACAAATTTTAGTGGAAAATAGAAAGGTATGTGCAGAGATTTTAAATAAAGGGTACAGATCGCTGCACATGGTTATGCGGGTTTTCAGAGGTTGTAGTAAGGATGTAAAGGAGAGCCTAGGTAAGCAACAGATAGGGTATCTGCCATCTGGGCGACTGCCCTAATTGCAGATCAGTGGTGATTGTTTGATTGATTGATATTTTAATACAAGCAAAGGAATATTCTTACAAAAACATTCACGAAGATTCTGACTCTACTGTCACTGAAATAAAGAACACTGTGTCAAGATGTTTTCAACATTTTTGCATTCACACTTCAGTTTTTCAGGAGTCGACTGCAGAAAACCAAAATACCATAAAGTACGGTAATATAAAATATTGGTAGAAATGAATGAAAAAAATTGCCGTATGACATAGAAAATATGATGCTGGATTATTGCCGAGTACTCAAATTCAAAATGGTCGCACTTGTGAATATACTTACCGGGTAGCATGACATACATCCATGTCGAAGTGAATAAGTTTAATAAGGGTGAAAGAATACGTAAAAAATAAATTAAAATGTAGAAATAAAGGAAAATATCAGTCAAAATAGTTTTAAAGGCACAAAGTTAATCATAGTAAAAAATTATTGTTACCACTGATCTGATCACCTAATATAAGTTTACAATTGTTTTAATCGTAGAACACATCTCAATGCTTCATACTTCCAGTTCTGATTGCTTTGTCAAGCTAACTGGAAATACAAAAATAATGATTTATATTCAATCAGATTATTCCATTATTACAAGAACTATAACTTATTTAAAGACAGACTGATGGCCTAATGAACACCATAAAATATCATCACACAATGGTAGCACTTCGTAACATGTTACATTTAATTGCAGATAAAACATGGCAAGAAATTTGTTGAAATATCCAAGCCAGACTGAATCATAGTAGAAAGTAGGCTTACAAATGTTTATTTACCAATTGAAAGGAACATGGAAGCAGATGAAAAAGTCCTGCTTCCACTAAAACACAAGTTATCTAATGAAACACTCCGTTACTACTTGTGGACATACTAATGGCATTAATCAACAACAGCCACTATAGCACAGGACAATGGTAAGAACACAGTCACATGTCTGCACCAAATCACATATTAAATGCATCAACTATTCACATGAATATCACAAATATCAGTATCATCCATACTATTATTATTCTAAATAATTATTAGCCATTTACTGTCAAATTAATGATTCATTAATGTGTGATTATATCTATTCGTTATTACAGATGAGAAAGTTTATCATCATAAGTTACTTGTGGCTAATTATAATTATTTATTCAATTTAGGCATAATAATTCTATATCATTATTATTGTTAGCAAAATGGTGAGGAATCAGAATAATTATTAATTATTACTGGCGGTGGTTAGTTCTGAACCTGCGACAAGCTGAGCTACTTGTGGACATGGTACTTCAGCATAACTCAACTAGAGAATTGTGGAGGTCTGAACTAACATTCCACAGGCTAGAGAGAACACCACAAACAAGATCACTAAGACCACTGTATAATACCCTGGTGAGTGGTCTGGCGTAACGTTCACAAAAACTTTCAACAGAATAGAAACACTAGATGGCTTAGAAACTGTGCATCTCACTGAACAGGCATAAGCTAATCCAAGAACTCCAACCACAGCACAAGATTTCCACATAAATATTACAAACAACATATGGGAAAGTAGATTGTCAAAATTCTTCTTCAAAATAATGTAGTGTGTTTGACACTGAACTGATCAGGGTCTGGGGACATGCCAACAAGATTTCCACCCTAGCCACAGGCTAATTTAAATAACATCTCGGTAAGAACTGATGTATTTGGGATAATAGTTATTCAAGAACACATGGTGAACGCTGTTAGTGCTGTGTGTGTGTGTATGTGTGTGCTCTCAGTTTTTGATCATTAGCAGATGTAGTAAAGGCGTAATTCGTAGCGAAAAGAGTAAAAAACTTTAAAAGTGTGTGTTGCTTACTTCGCGACATCACTCAGTGCTGTGCAGTGGATTTTTACAAATATAAACAAAATTTAATTTTGGGAAGAGACTTGAGGAATGCGGCTAGCCGGGGAACCAGGACCGAGGCGGGGCCTGCAACTGGCAGTGGTAGTGAAGCTATCCTAGCGGACAGTATTGTTCAGCAGATAAGAGAAGCTCTACAGTCGAAAGACATTCTCTCGGCTATCGTTGAGGCAATAACTGAAAGTGTCACAAAGGCTGTGGCTGAACAACTCAAGGCCACCTTGGACTTCAACAATGAGATTATCAATGAATTTAAAATTTACATTAAAAATAGGGAAATTTAAATTAAAGCAGTGCAGGATGAACTCAAAGGAGTACTGATGTTCTGGAGCAATATCAACAAGTCTTTCGCAACAAGCGCAGGTTAGCCGACACTGGAATCACTATCAGAGAGGACCTGGCTGCGGCTCGCACTCTAATATTAAAGGCGGCTGTAGATAAATTTAGGGGCAGCTTGGCCGAGGCGGAAAAGGCGTTCTCGGTTCACCCGGAAGGACGTGGGTTCGAATCCCCGACAGGAATTCGTAAAATTTAAGAAACAAGATTTCCACTTCCGGAGGTCCACAAGGCCCTGAGGTTCTCAGCCTACACCAAAAATTAGTATCAGGTTAATTCCTGGGGGCAAAGGCGGCCGGGCGTAGAGCTAATCACTCTACCCCATTAAATGCCAAGGTTACGGATAGTGGAAGCCTTTACCTTCCACCCTTTCCAGGGCTTTCATGGCCTGTCCGGAGATGACTTTGATTTACATTTTGTAGATAAATTTGGAGTGGGAAATGTCTGGACCATACAGGGACGCATTGTTGTAAAAAGAGAGGAATCCAGACACAACATAACAATTGATGAATTGAATTCTCTGAAATAAATGAACAGTACCATAGTGTAGTATGTCACCCTGTGTCTGTACATTCTACTCTGAAATAGCTTTCTATTTCCTCAACTGTTTCTTCCAAGGTGATTTCTTCATTTCTCATAAATTCGTAAAATAGTCGTATAGCATTCACAAGTTCCACCCACACCTACAAATTTTTCTCTTCTAATTATTTCTGAAATGCTCGCCGGCAGGTGCACTTAAAGCCTGGGGATACGACACCTTAGCAAAACCCTACTCTAGACTAACCTTTCATCTGTATATTAGTGTAATTTTATAAATATCCTTATTTTATTATTATTATTCATTAGTCTATTGAAATGTTCAAACATATTATGCTGTATGTATGTAATTATTTGGGTGTGTCTGTCATTGCGTGTGTGCTCCAAGACGAAAGTAACCTTCGTGTACCTTCACCAACTGCATCCAACCCTCAGCCTAATGAACTGCTATTGAAACAACCTCTGTCCCAGTTCCCGCGAAGTCTACAGTGTTGCCATATCAATTCTCTCTCATTCCTCAGTCACATAGATGAAGTTCGTTCGATAATATCAACCTGTAACATGCATATTATGTGTATTACGGAAACCTGGTTATCCGATAAAATTAGCTCCGCCCTTGTAGAACCAGAAGGATATACATTCTATCTGCATAATCGCACTGCCAGACGCGGTGGTGGTGTAGCAATATATTGTAGAGACGATATTAAATGTAGAATCATTATCAAATCATCATCTTGCATCACTCCACATACGGAATATATGTTTGTTGAGACCATAATTAACCGTCAAAAAGTATTGATAGGAGTTGTCTATAACCCACCGAATGTTACTAACAACCCTGACCTTGAATCTGACCTTCTCAAAATAGTACCGACCTACGAGCATATACTACTTCTTGGTGACTTTAACTCAAATATCTTAGCCCCGACTGGCAAATCAGACTGAATCAGCAACCTACTTACCTCCATCGACATGACGATCTTACCACTAGATGCAACTAATCATGTTCATACACTTAGATATACAAGCTATACTGGAATTGACCTCCTGATTACAAATAACCCGCATAAAGTTCTTAAGTGTGGTCAATATCCTGTACTTGGCATCTCAACTTATGACTTAATTTACCTGTGCTACTCTACGTATACCAAAATACAAAGCTAAATAAATTAGCTAAAGGAATCTGAAAAATATCGATCTACAACAACTCCAAAATGATGCGTACATTTTACCTTGGGAAGATATAAAGCAGTTGCACGACACACACATGAAAGTGACAAGATTTAACTCTCTACTCACATGACTACACGACAAGCAGCTTGCCTGCACCTTGGTTAACAAGTGATATAAAAGCAACAATGGCTCGCCGTGACGCAATGTTCCGCCGATACAAGGAAACAAATAATTAACTCGATTTTGAACACTATCGTCTTTTACGTAACAGAACAAAGCAATTAATTCGCAAGAGCAAATTTAATCACATTAAAAATGTAACAAGGAACTTGAATGCACGTGAAACCTGGAACGAACTTCGAGCTATGGGAGTAGGAAAATGCAAGGAGACACATGTGCCAACTATATTTCTCGATACACTTAACTCTCGCTTCGTAACTAACCCAATAAAGGAATCTCATCCTCAAAATCATATCAATCTAAATAAACGAATCAGTGACCCTACAGAAAACGAAAATAATTTTTCTTCTCACCCTGTCAGTGTAAATGATGTAAAGCTTATTTTGAATTCAGTTAAGTTACAAGCTAAAGGAGCAGATAATATCCCAACAGGCTTCATAAAAACATTATTGGCGAGGTCCTACCAATTATAACCCACTGTCTCACCACAGAGACGTTTCCAACAGCATGGAAGGATGCTCTAGTAACCCCAATAATCTGATTACCGGCCTATTTCGATTCTTCCCCCTCTCTCGAAAGTTCTTGAACGAGTTGTGCACGAGCAGCTAGTAGAGTTCTTAACCAGACATTCTCTTTTTGACCCATTGCAATCTGGCTTAAGAAAGGGACACAGTACTACGACTGCACTTCTTTGGGTAACAGATGACATAAGACTAGCAATGGACAAACGGCAGGTGACGATACTGACTCTCCTTGACTTTAGTAGTGCGTTCGACACGTTAAATATAGACATACTGTTATCCAAGCTTCGCTTTCTGCATATTGGCCCGATAGCCGTAAATTACAAGTCGTACTGTACAAATCGTCGCCAGTGTGTAGAGCTAAACAATCAAAGACCCCAATGGACTGTAAAATCATCCGGTGTCCTCAAGGGTCCGTTCTAGAGCCCTTATTCTTCGCCTTGCATAATAATGACATATCTTCCACACTTAAGTATTGCAACTACCACTTATATGCGGGTGATATGCAGATATACAAACACACCACTACAAACAATTTACATGAAACTGTTCAGCATATTAATTCGCATATTGAAAGGCTTACCGCATATGATAAAAACAACGACTTAATTCTAAATCCTCGTAAAACACAAAGTATTACCATAGGAAGCTCTAAATTATTACATGTAATAAGCTATATCACACATGTGCTGCTTGTTGTTTTAAGGGGCCTAACATCGAAGGTCATCGGCCCTATCAAACATGTAATAAGCAATATAAATTCTCCTCCAATTATAATCAACGGCATTGCTGTACCGTACCTTAAAATGTAACTAATCTTGGAATCTCCATCAATGAGAATCTGACCTAGAATGAACACATAACAAATGTATTTAGAAAGGTTCATGCAGCTCCATATCCCCTGAAACGTCACAAGAATTCTTTTCCTCAGAAACTTAAATTAAAATTAATCCAAGCACTACTGTTCCCAATTTTAGACTACTGTGATACGGTACTAGTCAATCTAAATGCTGAACAAGCTTTGAGACTTCAGCGAGCACAAAACTCATGCATACGATATGCCTTCCAACTGCGACATGACGCTCATGTTACACCATACTCCAAAACATTGGTATGGCTATGCGTAAATGAACGAAGGAAATTTCACCTAATGACACTTGTTTACCAAGTGCTCTCGACGAACACTCCTACTTACCTCGCTTCTAATATTCGTCTCCTCTCCTCATTCAATTAAATTAGTACCCGTTCTGGTTCCCTACTAGAAATTCCACTAAGTCTAATGAACGATTACTATCTTCCTTTTCTAGTTACTGCATTGAGACTCTGGAATACATTCCCAATGGACATTCGGCACCTTACTTCGTCTCATAAATTAAAATCTGCCTGCTGAAAGTTTTTCTAGGAACATAAAAGTGAGTTGTGTGGGTCATTGTGTGTATGTTGTGTGAATATGTTTTCTCAATTTATTATTTTTATTATTATTATTATTATTATTATTAGTAGTAGTAGTAGTAGTAGTAGTACTGTCACACTACTGTACTGATATGTAGGCCTGTCTTAAAGTTATCTGTCCATAGTATTATTCCTTTTTTGAATTTCTGTGGCTTACTTTTATGATAACATTTTAAAATTTTATTGTGTACAGTGGTTAAGTGTAAGAGAGGGCGGTGAGCCCCAATTTCACCACAAATGTAAGTCAGGAATAAATAAATAAATAAATAAATAAATAAATAAACTAATTAATTAAACAAAACATGCCCTGTGGTAAAAAAAAGAAACACGTAGACGATGTGCTGGGACTTATATCTTACAAGGACATACTGGTCTTCATAACTGGTGCCCATGAACAATCTTATAAACCCCATTAGAGTGGCTACATAGCTTGCCCTCATGCGTTCCATTATTCATTAATAATCAATACTAACCTCAATAGGGTTCACATCATCGCAGATTCACATTACTAGCCTCACATCAAGGACTCTCTGACATCATCGCTGATTCATTTTACTAGCCTCACATCGAGGACTCACTAACATCATCGCAGATTCATATTACTAGCCTCGCATCAAGGACTCACTAACATCATCGCAGATTCATATTGCTAGCCTCACGTCAGGTTCTCACTAACATCATCGCAGGTTCATATTACAAGCCTCACATCAAGGACTCACCTAACATCACCGTAGGTTCATATTACTAGCCTCGCATCAAGCACTCACTAACATCATCACAGATTCATATTACTAGCCTCGCATCAAGGACTCACTAACATCATCGCAGAGTCATATTACTAGCCTCACGTCAGGGACTCACATCATCGCAGATTCATATTACTAGCCTCACACCGAAGATTCACTAACATCATCGCAGAGTCATATTACTAGCCTCACGTCAGGGACTCACATCATCGCAGATTCATATTAATAGCCTCACAGCGAAGATTCACTAACATCATCTCAGATTCGTGTTACTAGCCTCACATCAGGAACTCACTAACATCATCGCAGAATCGTATTTGTAGCCTCACATCAAGGATTCACTAACATAATCGCAGATTCATATCACTAGCCTCACATCAAGGACTCACCAAAATCACTATTTTACACAGTTACAGTTTACGATGAGTAGACATCGGATATGTATGCAAATGCCAATATGTATATCTCAAAACCGACAAGGACGTGCGATTGAAGGCAAAATTCGACCAATTACTGAGTTTAATAATGCATGTATGCGTTTGAGATTAGTGCGTACATTTCAAATTTCGTACTTTTTGTGCATGTTTTCGACTTTTATACTGCATATTTTAAGCTTTTCTATAAGCAATCCTCAAAAACGATTAAGTAATTAATATGTGAACACTTTCGGAAATGAAAGAGTTAAAAGGGCAAAGGCATCTATCAAGACACACTTCGAAATCATAACGGGATCAGTCAAGAAGCCAGAAAGACGTGGATTGCATCTTGGGAGGACGTGAAGTGAAAATGAAATGAAGTTTCCCAGTCAACCTCGGGTAATGAGGATCTACCAGAATGTTTAATACCTACACTCAGTCCCAAATTCAAGTACTCTCCTGCCACATACGTAGATTTAGAGAAAATTCTTCGCACTGAAATAGTTTGAACAGACTAACGCCACCGATTTAAAACAGAAAACATGGAAAAGACTGTTGTAGTGCACTGCAGAGCAAAGCAAACAATAAAGACAAGGATATATTTGTGGAAATTGTGCATCTGTTATAATATGTTAATAATTCTTGTAACACAAAACAAAGAGCACACAACGTCCATAAAATTTATTTGTTTCTAATAAATGCACCTTTGATGTAAATGTGAACTTTATTGACTTAAAAAATGAGAGTGACATCCGCAGGGTTAAATTGGTGTCGACGGTAAAATTTCTATGTCTTAGAAAGTTGACTCTCTGATGTCCATACTGTCCCCGTTAAAATTGGCGATATTACGAATATTTTAACAAGTGGAAAGTGAAAATTTTATTGTCTGCTTGTAACTGCAGCATATCATTTGGGGAGTCGTGGCGAGCTGAGAACGAGTTTTTTTCGTCGTTCAGAGGGGTGACACACCGGCCAAGACTGTGCCAAGGTCAGAGCAAACCACGTGACTGCCTTTGCACGCGCGCAACCCAGCTTGTTTCTGGAATAGTCTGAGTCAATTAAATGAGACCATCAGCCAATTACCGTTCTCGTTGAAGATCACACCTCCCAGGCTAATTAGATAAAAGGCCTTGTTTCGAGTAAATCGCTCTCTTAATGCTCTTAATGCTCTGGATATTCTTCGCTGTGCTGCTGTGTGGGACACCACGTTCTCAGACCACGTGGAAAAGTGATTTTCAATTCAAGTCGACGCCGTTCTGCTAGAATTTAGAGAAACCATTAGTGAATTCTATGGAATAAAGACGCCTAGGAGCCAAGTTAAGTGTGACAGTGTAGACGAGCTATTTATATTCGGCGTGTGCTTGTGCAAAATACTTAATTTTGTCATCTCAGTTACAGCTTGTGACCGGCATTCTACGAAAGTCGTCTTAGAATTGAACATCTCAAGATGGATAAGTCCGCAACCACCGACAACATCATTTCATCGAGGGACACCTGTTGCAGAGCCTCCATGGAACTGTAAAATGTGAGGCGTATCTGGTAATTGGAAGGAGACTGACCGGAGGAGTATGCTGGAATAACTGACTGTCGACGAGAATCGAACCCCATCAAAAACTTGAGTACCTTTTTAAGTTAATTTATCTGTCTTACCTTTTGTACAACTAGAGGTCTTTCTTCTTAAGTCGTAGATCTATTAGTTTGTTGTAGTTAGAAATATTTCATTTTTCCACTTCTTAAGGTTTCGTGGTAGACTAGGTACGTGTGAATGAAATTTTGGAATCTATTAGAGTAGACATGTAGGTTGTCTTTGAATGATTTCCCATGCTTAAGGAGCTTTATATTTAAAAATCACTGACCACACGATAAACCTACTTTCCGTGTAATGTTGAAAGTTAATGGATGGAAATTTGCGTGTACATTTTGAGTGAATAGGGTCGAACCTAGTGTCTTTCAAGATCACTTGTTGCATTTATGATGAAGTCATCTAATTTTACGATATTCCACGAGGATCAGTAGATGTAATAATCACTTAAATAATAATAATATTAACTAAAGATCGGGTAAAACAGAATTAAACGCTCGTGAGCCATAAAACTACTGTAGAGTCCTTATATGTGAGATTGAATGTCCTCTGTTCATGAAGGGTCTGGAATATGACCAATCCTGAGGGATACTTGTTGTATAATTGTGCAGTTGATGATTTAATGATGATATTTGACTTATTCTTGTATATTGGGAACGCAAGATAGATTATAATTATTGGAGCACGTGTTGCGAGTGTATTTCACAAGTAGGGAATAAAAATAGTACGATGAAGGCTCACGCTTGCGGTAATCTCAACCTGTAGCCCAAATGATGGTAGTGCTTATGGATTTTACTAGAATCTTCCATTATAATTTCATGAGTTAGATGAACTTACATTGATATGTGAAATGTGTTTCTACCAAGTGATACCCATGACTTCGATCACTAGCCACCATTAATGAAGGATAATTTCAGTACACGGATTATTTCTGCTAGACATTACGCGTCCCGACCACCAATAAAAATCATGAATAAACTTGCCAAAACAGGATTCGATGTAAATAATGTACATAAAAACGTGTTTCCCTGGTGTGAATGTGTGTGTGTGTATGTAAATATGTATATTTCTCTTGTGTCATGTTGGTTCCATTTGATTTTGATCTGGTCACGCACTCGCTGTGACGCAGATTACACTCATCGTTGTGTGTTGCCTTAAGAAATAATTTTCATGCCCTTAAGGGAAAGTTTGATTAAGTTAAGTTGAGGAAGACTAGGAAGAATTTATTTTCTTAATTAGCGAGATTTAAAAGGAAAGATCATCTCGTTATTTTATGAAGGCACTCGATTTGTAAATAAAATTTATTTAACTAGCTCACACGTTGGTAATGTAAATTTCTAAAATTTGAAATACTTTAAGATTAATTTGAATAGAAATGAAATACAAAGATCAGAGGTAGAAATTTGTTAGCCGCATGATTAATTGGAGTTATGGTGAAAATAAGTCATTAATAATTAATTCAAAATAATTATTCTGAAATGCTAATGACGATCATTAGGTAAATAATGCAGTGGAAAATTAATAAGAACACGATCGTGTGACAATGAAACATAGGCTAATTAAATGATGAGAAATGAATAATAATAATAATAATAATCAGAATAATAATTAATTAATTTTGAGAATTTTGAAATCAATTTTCATTTTCTACTGAAGTTCATGTTGGTGTCATTGACTATTATTAAATACTGTAAATGACAAATTCAGTTGAGTACATCTTAAAACCACGTGTTGAGACTACTTTGAATTGGTAAAGCTTTGAACACATTTATTGTAAAACCCTCGTTCGCAAGACAGCTGTTAATCATTTTTTTCAAGTTCTATGTTAATTTATTTAATTCTTTCAGTCAAGTATTTTGATTTGAAAAGGCAAGAGGCCTAATTTTTCTTTGGTTTCATTACAGCACAGTAAGGCTGGAGATTAAGAACACGTGTCACTCTAAATCGAGGAAGAAATGCAATATTATGAAAGTTCTCTGTTTAAAAAAAATATCAGCAAGGATATTTTCATTTGTTTGTTTGCTTATGTGAATAAATGTCAGAGTGTTGTTTTAACATTTCTTTTTATCCTGCTTGGTCATCAATCCTTAACATCCCTTAAATGCCTCTAAAAAGTGATAGCCAACGATCGAACGGTCCACCTTGGGATCTCTCGCTCGATGGCTGGGCTTAGCTCGGGAAAAATGGGGGCAATACTGTGACGTAATAAATATTTCAAGCGAAAGATTATAGTCAGTACTTCATATTGAACCATATTGGTCATGGTCCAAGAGTCATTATTTGAGCCTGAGATATCAAGTACAGTACATTTAAGACCACCGTAGAAGCATCTTGAAGGTCCTTGTATTCTAATTTATTGCCTGGGAGCGGTGGAGTGTGTGCAGTTCTCGTGGGAATGGAGCAGCTAAATAATTAAGAAATCTCTGGAATCTCATAAGACAAATTTATAACCCCCAAGCCAAGCGCGTCAATTTAGAAGCAGGACGCGAAACACTCGACAAAGGTAGCGTGTCAACAAAGGTTTGGAGCGAAACGGAAATTAATTTATATCTGCAAGCACAGAAGAAATGCATTTAATCTGAGAAAAAAATTGCAACCTACGTAAACTGAGCAAAATTTTGATATGCGACTTGAGCATAACTAAAAGTGCATATGTGAGATCAGTACTTAGCGCGCTTCTTGCAAGGAGACTGCCAGCGGGAGATTCTCGCGGCGAAATCATTAGCGTGGGTACGCGAGACGTGTTATAAATATGCAGCGCTAGAGCACTCGAGACGACACTCTTTGACTGTCTCGCGACTGCGACGGTGTGATACAACGCCAGGAGGATATCGTGAATAAGATCTAAGCGGCGAGCTATTAACATCCAGTACAATCTACTTGGGAATTGAAGTAAGTAAATAATCTGCATAATCAAGTTGAATCTTTCAGACTACATGTGTTTGTTTGCCTGCCATGGAAATGTACTGCCTATAACTCCACTATCTCGCTTGTAATTCGAATAGCTTTTAGGGCCACGTATTAGAAACGAGGTTCGGAGTCTTATGATAGCTCAGATGATGCCTGGTCGTTTGGAAAATATATTTTTGTGATAGAAAGGCTGTATCTAGGCCTACTTGGTGAAAATATGAATGATGGATGTACTTGACGTCGAACTAAAAGGAACTCTAGAACGTGAAAAAGGGGCGTGAGTGGAGACTGACATTGTAGTAGAACTCTTGGTAATTTATGTCTCTTTTACAGTTTCCCCTCACGTATACCACGTGAAAAACGTCGCAGAGAACGAGAGAGAAGAACGACAAGCGGTAGCAATGGAGCAGCTGTCGAGACAACCGAGCATCGACGCGGGGACTCCTGGGAAGTGAAGCTCACCACCAGACCGGGAAAGAAACTGGACCACCTTCACAGAAGCTGTCGAAGAATCATTCACCAGCCAGCATGAATCCAGCGATCGACATAACTTTGCGGTTGGCAGCGTCATCTGTCAACATGAGTCAAATTCCTGAGTTCCATAGAGAGCCGCCTCACAATGTCATCGGTACTCCAAGGTCAGACCAACCCAATTTTTAATTAGCATGGGCTAGATTAAACGTAAAATTCAAGGTGGCGTCAGCCACGACAGTTATGTAAATAATGTTTTGTATAGGATAGGTATGCACAGACCTCGAACTCTGAACGGTAGTTATGGTTGTAGATTTGTATATTTTCACCTTGTATTATGTTTGTTTCTGTTCGTGGCATCTTTTATGCATTGGTCACGTTAGCTAGGTCTTTTTAGCCAGACACGGGAATTTCAGAAGAGGATTTTTTATTTCATTGGTTATTGTACGTAAATTTTTCATATTGGAAACAGATTCCTTGACTTGCACAGTTTAGCATGGCTGGAGGTGTTGAACATGATGCTAGTGCTCTATGTGCACGGTAGAGATAGCTAATCGCACGCATGGACGTGATATGAATGAGTGCTGTTGATGAAATATGAATAATTTTGGTAGTGCCAGGGAATTGAACCCAGGTGTCATGAGGGAAAGCCCTAAGGAGGCAAAGTATGTGAGAGTAATATGTATGTCCGAGCCCTGTTGAGGCCAATGTGATGATGAGATGATTTCAGCACGAAATGGTTTGATGTGTGTTAATGAAAGAGGATGAGAAGTCCCTGTAATTGAACAGCTGTGCATAGTGTAAGAAGGCGGGAGAGAATGCTCGGCCATGTGATTTGTGCGAGGCAGTGCAGTTGAGTGTGACGTCACAGACATGATAAATTTGTCTCTGTCTGCGTGTTTGTTTTGTTTTCTAGTGCTTAGGGGAAGTCGCCCTCGGCTTGTGACCTTGCCTATAGCGGCCGGGTAGGACCGCAGTTCATTTGTTTGGTTTATATTTTCTTGTCTACTTAATGTTGTCACTTGTTTATTTCCCCACGTATTGAGGGAGCGGGGATATCTATGATTTTTATTGATGTGTGTGCACCTTAGGTATGTTGGACTGTGAGTTTTCATCCAGTCCAGGTCTCGTACGGTAAAGCTTTGTATATGGAAGGGTATGGGTTCGAGGTCATGTGATGCAACAGTTTTACGCATGGGAGATTGCTTTTGATTGTTCTCCTTTTGCCCAGATAGTTATCTTATCTTCCTATTTAGACTTATTCTGTTGTTCAACCCTTGTTCCAGCCTGGAAGGCCGATGGTTGTGGGAGATTGAGGTCCTCGACAATATCATTTTGGAAGATATCAGATATTCAAACTAATTGTATATATTAATTTGGATTTAAAGTTTGTAATAAATTTCATTATGTTATTTTTTTGGATTGCAGCTTGGTTTCTTGTTTTTTTTAATTTTGGATTATTCTTACCTGATAGGTCACATATCCTGTTGTTATATCGTAATTTTCCCCTTTGTTCCCTATGTATCCCTGAGATGTGCGTGACTGAGCGGCTGTGCGAGGATATGTGTTCAGGTAAGACTGTGCACAAGTTCACGTTTGTGGGAGTTCTTTCACTACTGTGCTCTTGGTTCGAGTCCGGTATTCGCCTGGCCGGAACAACAGGGCCCTGTGGGGCACAATATATGTTATTGCTATTTGGTGAAACGGAATGAAATGCAACTTACATTAACCTAAAACAACTTTAAAAGGTAAATACACACATAGTTTATAACACAATATATTTGTTTGGTCCAATTTTGATACAAACCACTTAAAGCACATAAAAAGCATCAGCTTCAGCTCGTATACATGGAATATTCTCAAAGTCAAATATGTGGCCAAGTTCTTTAGTCTTCACTGAAATGACCACTATTTTATGTATCTTATTTTCTATCTTAATGTGTATGTGTGCAGAGTATTCATCGCGAAGGAAGGTTGGATATTTAACAATATCATTATTATTTGCAAATTTTTCATATGTTTGTTTCACAAACATCCACAGTATTTATTTCATCAACTCCGCGACCAGATGTTCGGTTAGATTATTACTAAGGACAGTACGGTGCTGCGTTCAAACGGTTTGCCACCAAACACACAGCAGCAGTGAGGCATCTCGTCAGTTAAGTCTACATAGGCACTTTAATGTTCCACGACTGGATATCTAGGGACTAGTTTGCCTTCTAGACCATACGTGTCCGAATATGCATCAACAGCTGCGTTTCTGGGTGAAGGACTAGCCCAGCAGTATGGCTACTATCCTGTATGTAACAGCCAGTGTTTGGTTAGATAGGCTTTCTATCTTCTAGCCTGTATGTAACCGCAAGTGTTTGGTTAGACAGGCTTTACGGCTTAAGGCCTTGCCACAAAGATTGCAGCCGTACGGCTTCTCGCCTGTGTGCCTCCGCATGTGTTTGGTTAGATCGCCTGTACGGCGTACGGCAATGCCACAAGTATTGCATGAGTATGGCTTCTCACCTGTATGCGTCCGCGAGTGAATGGTCAAGTATTCTTTACGGCTAAAGGCTTTACCACAGTTATTACAACAGTATGGCTTTTCCCCTGTATGTGTCCTCAGGTGATTACCTAGGTTAGTTTTACGCCTAAAGTCCCTGCCGCAGACATGGCAACAATATAAATTTTCGGCTGTGTGCAACCGGATGTGTTCGTTTAAGAGGATTACCTGGCCAAAGGACATACCACAGACATTGCATTCAAAAGAAATCTCGCCTTTATGCTTCCGCAGGTGTTTGCTTAAATATTCCGTAACGCTACAGGTCTTGCGACAAATGTTGCACCAGTACTGTTCCTCGCCTTTATGCAACCTTAAGTGTCTGGTTAGATTTTCTTTCCCCGTAAAGGACATACCACAGATTTTGCACCAATTCGACTTCTCACCTGTATGCAACCGGATGTGTTTGGTTAGATCTTCTTTCATGCTAAACGACTTCAGACAGACACTGGAACAATATGGCTTTGCGGCTGTTTGAGAACGCATGTGAATGGTCAGATCTAAAGAACTTAATAACACTTTTCGGCAAACTGAACACTTGGCGCCTGAGTGCAACCGCATGTGCTCTTTAAAGGTGTCCATCTTTATAAAGAATTTCTGGCAAATTTCGCACATGTGGAGCGCCTGGGCCGTGTGGATCTTGAGGTGCTCAGACAGGCTGCTTCCGCTACTGAACAGCTTTCCGCAGTGAATGCAGTTGAAGGGACGATCCTCTTTGTGTCTCTTGAGATGTCGTCTGCTATCCGGAGGTGGATGATCTGCGTCGCTCACCTCTGGGCTCGATCTACAATGACAAATTGAAACCATGTGACCAAAAGTTAAAAAAATCAGCTCCTCCACAAGTCTCACACAGAGGAACGCCTACTGAACAGTTGAAGCAGTGATATCCCATGCAGGGAACTCTTTAGTAATGTCCGTCACATTCTTCAGGGTGAACATCATTTCAAGTCAAATTCAAAGTGTAGTCGTAAATATCAAAAGATCTTTCTTGTTACGAGGAATTGTTGTGTCTTTTCCCTCGAATGTCTAACGTAACAATGTAGCGCGCTATAATATTCAGGGCCGATGAACTTCGATGTTAGGCCCCTTTTACAACAAACATCATCATCATCATCATCATCATCATCTATAATATTCAGACAATTTTGTAATGTACGGGCTCAAGGTGTACCTAATTTAGAGAACGAACGGGAAGTGGTCTAACCGAAAAGAGAAGTACAAGCTATTATCCCCGGCAGATATGTAATTATTGAAATCCGTAAAAGACTACTCTCCTACATAAGGGACGGTGTATATTTTGGAGTTTTGATCTTGTTCAACCACACTGTAATTTATGGCATGATTGTAATTAATTTTTATAAAAGCTCAAGTTGTCGTTTGAGGGAATCACAGTGTTGTAGGTACTAATGAAGCTGAAACATCGTTTGCCGACCGTCAGCCATGGCAAATAGTTTAAAATATTATTTAGTATGACACAAACATACTATACTATTACGAATGTGTGGAGGACCAGGGGACAAGTGACGATCACTATGCAAAAAATTACGAAGGGTCAGAATGTACGGCGAAAGTGAGAATAATCATTCTTCTGTTGTTTTGAACCTAATGCTGTATGCCAGGGCAAGAGAATGTATGTACTTGTAAATGAACGAAGATTTGGGTACTGTTGTACGGTATTTTGATTACAATTATTAGTATCAACATGAATGTGTGTGTGTGTAGAATTTTCTTTATGTCGCACCAACAGAGACATGTCTTATGGAAAAAATGCAATAGGAAAGGCCTAAGAATGGGAAGGTATCCCGCGTGACCTAAAATAATGAACAGCTCAAGCATTAGACTCGGTTTAAGAATGGGAAACCAAGTAAAACCATCTTTAATGCTGAAGAGAGTGGGGCTCGAACCCACTAATTCCCGAATGCAAGCTCATAGCTGCGCGCCCATAACCGTACGGAAAACTTGTCCGTGTAACAGTTTTATTGGTTAGTTGTAATGAGATTTACTGTAAACGACATTCCTACGGAAGGAAATTGACGTGCGTTACTGGTACCCATGTATGTAACAACTGCGTCAGAAGTCGGATAGTCCTTAGACATTTCGTGACCGTCAAAAGACAGTACGATATAAGGAAGAAAATACAAGGAAGGGTGACTTTGATGAAAGTGAGTTTGAACGATTTAAAAGTTACCGATCTGACGTGCGAGCTGGAAAAACGTTATGAGAATATTTCTGGAACTAAGGTCGTGTTACAGTTAGAACCAGAAGATAAGGATTTAGATAGAGGCATTTTTGAAATAACGGGTGTTGCTAACATAGTTGCACATATGTTGGATGTTCGCAGAAAGTAATAAAAAGATAAGCCGAAAATTTTAGTTTATTGGAGAAAAAGCTAGCGAAATATTCTCAGAAACAAGTTCAAAGTTACAGATTGGTAGAATACAAGATAACTGAAATTGATCAAGGACTAGAACAATTAGAACCCAGGTGTAGAGCGTACAACAACCGCTATAGAGCACCGATTTTAATTATTGAAAAGAAGTCCATAGGAATGAACCGGCCTATCGCTGAATTCAGAACGAAATCCGAGAATGTTGCAGGGACGTTGCGTGTGAAACCAGTACCTTACGTTTGCAATACTCCGTGGTCTACGTATCGAAAGCAATTTTAGGCCGCAGCTGACGCCAATGGGTGGACAAGAGAAGAAAAGTACACTGCCTCGGTTATTACGCACCGAGTTGATGCGTTAGATATACTCCAAGCGATTGCAGACAGTGAGCAATTTCATTTCAATTCTCTGGTGGCCCGATTAGGGACGAGGTGCGATGATAAAGAGTTTCAAAAATTTACCATAGTCAACTTCGTAGCATGCACCAAAAAAGTGGCGAGACACTACAAGAATTTGAGGCATACATCGCGCTTCTTGCTTGCATGGTTTAACCCTCAGCTACAAACGATTACATAGAACAGCTATTCGTAGAGTCTCGCGTGATGGGTATATCTGACCCAGAATTCCAACGAGCCCTTTGTCTGGCGAAACCAAACAGGTTAGATGATGCGCTGGATTGTGTACTTTAATTCTAATCTGCTACACAGACCTCGAATCTGCACGCGCAGCTTCGACGACTGGATGAAGAGCCTCTAGACGTAGAGGTAAAAAGGATAGTTTTGATAACCCAGTCCAATGAGGATGTACAACCTCGAAGTCGGGAGATTCACTGTTGGAGTTGTGGTGAGCATGGAGAGGTCAGTAGCCGCTGCAATAAAGACTTAAAATTTCGGGAAAACAAATAAGGGCCGGTGCTAAAGGGCGAACACGGCGTGTCGGCCCTGCTATCCTGAGAAATGTGGTACATGTTGTTTTACTCGTGCGTAAGTTAGACAGTATCTTTCTCGGCGGATAAGCGAATGGTTTGGCTCGTACTTCGCTTCTGGACAACGGCGCCAAATCAACGTTGTCAATAAGGACACCTGAAACCTGCGACAAATTTATTGAAAACCGCAACCGAAGAGCCAGTGAACACGTGCGGCGAGAAATAATTCAACATCGTCCTGAGGAGAAAGTTTATAGAACATCGAGTACGAGTGGATGATATCAAAGAAACTGTTATTCTTGGGATGGATGTAATGACTAAATTTGACCTCACTTTGGATCTGAAACCAGCATGCTTGAAATTCGCAAAGGAAGGAGTCATTCATCACGGATGAAGCAATGAAAACATTCAAATTGTTTTAGGTACAGACGAGGCACTTCATCCCAGAAGCGATAATGTGATCGAAGTTCAAATGGATAACAAAGACCGAACAAGTGACGGGAATTGCCGAGCCCGTTGCCGAAGAGGAAGTCTGCCCAGGAGTAATGGAAGGAAGAGGTTTGGTAAATGCTAAGGGGCCTACTTCAAACAGAATGTTGAACCTAAATGATTTTCCAGTAACATTGTAATCCGGTATAATCCACTGTTCGTGGGGACAGCACGAAGGACAGCCAGGATGTCGATCACCTTTCAAAATTAACTGAGACCTCGGACATACTAAGCTGACGCTGGATCTTTTTGCTAGTTGCTTTACGTCGCACCGACGCACGTAGGTTTTGTGGCGACGATGGGTCAGGAAAGGCCTAGGAATGGGAAGGAAGCGACCACGGCCTTAATTGAGGTAGAGCCCCAGCATTTGCCTGGTGTGAAAACGGGACTCCGCGGAAAACCATCTTCAGGGCTGCCGACAGTGGGGTTGGAACCCAGTATCTCCCGGATGCGAGCTCACAGCTGCGCGCTCCTAACCGCATGGCTAACTCGCCCGGTGACGCAGGATCAAAAGGCCAAAATTCTAAGAAATGTTGTTCAAATATTAAGATGTCTTCGCAATCCAGAACTGTCCGTACGGAAGGAAAAAGTTGTGAGATAAAAAATAAACGCAGGAAATATACAACCGAATAGACAGCGCCCACGACGCTTGCCACTATCAAGAAGAGAGGAGGCTGAGATAATTGTTCGTGACATGTAAAAACAGGGTGTCAATGAACCGTCTTCTAGTCCCTGGACGTCACTGGTGGTTTTTAGTGAAGAAAAAGCACAGGTCGACCAGATTTTTCTTTGGACTAGCGACAGTTGAACAGCAAGACTTTGAGACACACCCATTATCCAGGAGGGATGACATTCTACACACATTTTCTGATCAGGTGTTCTCCACTCTGGATTAGGAAAGATGATATTGGCAAGTAGAAATGGAGGTCGAAGATAGAGAGCAGACAGCGTTCTCAGTTGGTACGGGACATCGGCACTTCACGGGTATGAACATTGGAATGTGCAATGCACCAGGTACGTTTGAAAGACTGATGGAACCAGTACTCCGAGGCCTGCCGTGGGAAACCTGCCGCATTAATTTTGATGACGTCTTAGTAATAGGTAAGATATTCGATGAATACCTATCGGACCTGGAGGAAGCCTTTAACCGAATGGAGGGAGCCAAGCTTAAGCTGAATCCAAAGAAATGCCAGCCCACCCTGAAAATTGTCGGTTATTTGGGACATGCCATTTCCAAAGATGGTCTAGCCGTAGGTCTAAAGAAGATACGTGCAGTAAAAGAATGGCTTGTCCGCAGAGATGTATATGAAATCCGGAGTTACTTCGGACTATGCTCCTACTACCGATGTTGCGTGCGCGGATTTGCCAACAAAGCTAAATGGATAAACAGGACGATTGGAAGACCCTTTTCTACAGTTATAGCCGACAACTAACGTGACTGGGATGGACACTGGCCATTATTTTTAATTGGCATACCGGTCCTCGGTCCACGAAGCGAAAGGACAGACTCCGGCTTGTGTACCTTTCGGCCAGGAGCTACGTTTTCCCTGTGATCTGAAGTTCAGCAGTAGACCCGGCGAGAACCAGATGGCTTGGGATGACTAAATGGGGGGTTGGAGAGAAAGAATGGGTCAGAATCCCGCTCTCGATCGAAGAAACACAGAAGCTGCTAGTGGCCGAATGAATCATGCTTACGACGCGCGGGCTGAAGAATGCTGATTCGAAGCCAAGGATTTGGTGTGGTTCTTCAATCCCCGGAGGTGGCGAGGTCCGCCACCTAAACTCCAGCGTTCATGAGATGGACCGTACGAGGTGTTAAAGACTTTATATATCGTATTCTTAGACTAACATGAGAAATGCCAAAGCCGGTGCATTTCAATCGGTGGAGCCAATTCATGACTAACGGGTAATCGAAGAATGGTCGCGAACTGATCAGGGACGGAACAGTCTTAAGGAGGGGGTAGTATTACGCATCAAGGAGTGGTAGTAACACCCACAGCTTGACTAGGAGACAAATGACGAATGCTGAGCGAAAAAGCAGGAGAGACAGAATGTGCGGCGGAAGTGAGAATAATCCTTTGTCTGTTGTTGTTGAATGCCATGCTGTATGCCGGGGCAAGAAACCTTATGAACTGTTGAACGGAAGAAGATTTGGAAAGTGTTCCAAGTCATTTTGATTAAAATTATTAGGATTAGCTTGAATGTGGGTGAACAGATCACTTTGTAGGTTGGTAATGAGATTTACAACATCTGGTAATATTGAAATTCCTTCGGAAGGAAATTGTTCCACTGTAACCGTTCATCACATCGTCATATGTATGTGAAGACATCCTGCAGAGAGAATATGGCGTTTTCCGCGCTAATCTACGGTAAATAGTGTCAAAAGAGAAGATTTTTACCGGTTCCGGGCATGACCGGCTCGCTGTAGTTTCGCGCGCCCTACCTCTCATTGCGTGTAACTGGGGAAGAGAGAGCTTAGAAGCGCTTGTACTTGAAGTTCGGTCCTTCTCTGAGCGAGAGAGACGTTACATGACTGGGAATTGAGGCCACGAAGCAGCCTAAAAGAAGTCATCTCAACACGTGAGATGTCACCCCATATATTCAGCTAAATATCCAGTAGTACCAATGCGTACCATTCAACTGCACGGTAGTAATAATAAAAAAATTCAGAAATACCTCATGGGTATTTTCGAGTTACAACTTCTATGAATGAGGAAATTTTATGCAGATTTATCATGCCAAGAACCATTCTACATAATAAGAATAATAGGAACTACGCAGTAGTTGATGATATGAGGAGAGTGAAACCAGATGTTCGGCTCTGACGGTGCTAGGAAAAACTTAGAAATCCCCACGAGCTAAGTCCCGCCTACAGAGGATCGCTACTGACACTTTCATTATTGCAGACGAACCTGCGATGGGTTCTGAACGAAAATCATTCAGTGGAAAGAAGGGCGTACAGGCTTCAATTTGATACCAAACTCAAATTCTAAATCTCCTTATTAGCGGACCGATTTGGACAAGGGGGTGTGTTTCAACTCCCTATTCGAGAAGCGAGACTTCTTATTATAAAAGCTGGGAACAAGAAGGCGAATTTTCACCAGTCTACCCAGTCTCTATTCAGTATTCAGTGTCGATATTCAGTGTCTTTACACAGTGGAGGATCTTGGTGAACAACATTGTGTGATATACAGTGGAAGTTCCTTGAGGACATTATTCTGTGACGGTAAATGACAGTGTATAGTGAGTGATATTGCGTGTCGCACTAAATATTTGTTACGTCTTTAATTCAGTTTTGCTATGACTTGTATGGGATCAATGTTACTCTGATTACGTGTCAGAGCGACACGGGGTTATAAAAATAGGTATTACATTGAAGTGGATTATTACGTGCGCAGTTACGAAATTGATCCGAGCGAGTGCAGTGGATTGTGTCTAGTTACACAACGTATGTAAATTAGCGCATAAATCAGGTTAAATGAAGGAAGTGATCCAGTGATAACAGTGCTATAGTGAGGCTTGAATCTATAAAAACATCGAGCGGATTATTAGTTGCAATTTCAGTAGATCGGGCAACGTCTGCCGTATTCTCTCAAACGCACTGAATTATCTATCAAATCAATAATTAGTGAAGTAGAGTAGACCGACCAATGATCAGTAACAAGTAAAGTACTAATATCTGACGGTGACCGGCTAGTATGTGGTGCTCCAAGATTAAATTACTTGTGGAGAAATGAAATATGCAAATGAAAAGTATCAATATCGAGCGACAGGACAATACCGGCATTGGACCAGGGTGCTTGAGTTTATGAGTATCACTAGTCATAACACAGTTATAATGCATAACACAATTAAAGCATTTATGACAAATTAGTTCTCCCTCATTTGCATATTTGACCTTCGAGAACGTCGGGTTTGAAAGGGGCCTGTGAGCAGTTTGCCGTGCATTTACTCAAGCGCAGCAGTGATATTCGAGAACTTCCAGCGCCAGACGAAGATCCAACCGATATGCAGGTGAACCGACAGCGGACGAACCTGGGACCCATCAGAAGTAAAGACATCCTAATGGCAGCTTAGATCCATGGCTGTTCCTCCCGAGGAAAGATGATTGCAGATATCAGAGTTCTGAGTACCTTTTAAACTTGTAGGCACGACAGGTAAGGCCCCTTTAATATAAATAAGTAGCGTGCATGTAAACACTTTAAATTTTATTTGACCATGACGGTTTTTATAAGGGATTTTTCTCGAGGTTGTCGAACCACTTATTTCATTCATGATAGGATGATATTGCATGGTAGTTATAAGACCCTAGTATAATTTTCGTGTGAAGTGATATAACGTAAAGGGGTAATTTTCATAGTATGATTCCAGTCGTCCTAAAGTTCTAATTAAATTCTATGAGTCGTCACAAGCGTTTCCGACTGTTCATTCTTGTTTGCACTTCACACACATATGGTAGAAAACCCCTCCTGTATATACTTTAAGACTGCGGAACTTGAAGACGACGCAGATACGACTGTGGGGTGTAATTTAATTATGTAGATCGCGAGTGACCGTGAACTTTTAATCCTCTTTAAGTATGCATGTTCTCGGGATATGAGGGATGAGAAGACGGAACTTGACTTGTAGGCTCTTATTTTGAAAGTACAGTGGTAGTTAAATATATGAGTTCCCCTGATGAATATACGTAAGGCGGTGTAGAATGCCGCCCCGTGAATATGATAATTGAGGCCAGATATAGGCCGGTATATGATGTTACGCTGAGAGCGTTTAATGGTTTGAAGAAACAGATAGTTTCTGGACGATATGAATATTTATGAATAGCAGATAAAGCCGGGAGCTTGCCTCTGCAAGGGAGATGAAATGAGCGTGCGGCCTTGGCCGACACGTTTGACAGTTTTTTGAGCGGTTGGCGAGTCTAGGTCTCGAGCGAAGTTTGTTTACCACTCAGTGAATAGAAGATACCGTACATTTACTTCATGTATTATAACGAAGACATGCATTAATCGAGAAACAAGCACCGTCGCGTAAGTTCCAGATCTTATAGATGAGCGAAAACCTCCTGTTTTTTATTTGATTAAATTAAAACCGCTATAGGATTTTTAGGTTATTACACCCCCAAACGTCGAAGTAACTGGGTTCATTCCCAAACTCTAGCGAGGACTGTTGCTCACTATCGTCAAGTGAGACGGACTATGCCATCCACTGTTCATCCTATGGAGATGAAGTGCAGGGTGTTATGTTATTCCTTTCAGTGAGTGTTTATTATGTGCCATAGTGTAATATATTGGTTGTTGAGTTGCTATGTGTGACGTTTATAGGGAACAGCGTTGTATCGAAATGTAGTGTGTTATTTTATCAGTGCTTAGGTAATCCCAATGAAGGAGTTATGAAGGAGTTAATAGTCCGTAAGGTAATCAGATCGGGTTATTAACGTAGTCAATGTGACATAACTTTCATGTATTTAAAATGAGCTCAGGAATATTCGTAGTAAACCTCAGTTAACATGACTTCAGGGCATCGTGACATACAAACCGACTGATAAATCCCTGAAATAATTCATGCCGTAAAGGAGATATGCCTTTATTAGGGATATGTGTAAAGTGTTTTAATGTGTTATATGATAAAGTCTTCCGTGTGTTAAATAATTCTGAAGGGGGCGCCCTTTCGATGTATTTTCAACAATTTTAGAAGCTTATGAAGTGATAGATGCAAATGGACAGAAAGGGACATTCAAAGCTCAAACACAACTTACGAATTAATGTCGCATATGTAAATATCACAGCATGTCTTTGTATAGCGTATTATACAAGTGTTTCCTTAGCCAATTAAAATGTTTTTGAGAAAGTAGAGAATCATTTCCCGCATTTAGTAGTGTGTTCGTATTCCTCTGATATTTAAGATTTCCCCACCTAGAGTTAATTAGTTTAAGCCCTCCTCCAGACAAAACACTGACCCATACTGCTCTTGAGCTAGTCATGCAAAGACACAAGTAGGGGTGATGGGACTTCGACTCCAGGGTCTGTTCGAAGGTCTCATCAAAGAAGTCATTTCAGCCACATCATAAACCAATGAACATAAATCATTATGCATTGGAACCCTGGACAGGTGCAGTACGTTACCGGTTTCCCTCATTACATAGCTTACAAATGCAATCAAACAAAACCACCCTAAATATAGGAAATTAGGATTATACATAGAAGTTCAGACTCACTACCATGTATTACATCACTCTATGTGTTTATTACTTTCTTTAACGGAGGCCGTATTCAGCATGGAAACCACTCATTATCATCAGTCTTCTGCCATACGGCAGCTCTCCAAGCAATCCTGTCCCTTTCCATCCTCTTTGTTCCCTCATACCCTTATTATATCCTGATATTGTCCAGCATCTGATGTCTTCTCTGCCTTTTTTTGTCTTTGTCCATTTACCGTTCCTTCTATAGCATCTACAAGTAAGCAACTCTGCTCACCCAATGACCAATCCAACTGTGCTTTCTTTTCTTGATTACTTTTAATATATTTCTCTCTTCCCCAACTCTTCTGAAGACTTCTTCATTTTTACTTTTTCTATGCATTGTATAGTTTCCGTTCTCCTCCAAATCCACATCTGAAATGCTTCCAGTCTTGTTTCGCCCTCTTTTCTCAATGTCAATCTCAGATCCATACAGTGCCACGCTCCATACGGAGCACTTCACGAATCGCTTCCCCAAGTCTCTATCCATGCCCCCACAAGGAAGTCTACTCTTCTTATTAAATGCTTCCTTCGCAATCGCAATACGAGTTTTCACCTCTCGACTGCACCTCATGACCTCTGTTATTACACTTCCCAAATATTTAGAAAGCAACCACATGTTCTATTATTTCCTGCCTTAACTTAACGGTTGTCTTCACTTTCCTTGTGCTTATCACCACACATTTTGTCATTTTCTTATTAATTCTCATTCCAAATTATTCACACGCAACATTTATAACTGTTATGATCTCCATCATAGCCCATTCACCCTCTGCCATTCCATGTCATCTGCTAATCGAGTATATTCTATTCTCCTACCACCAATTTTCACTCCTATTTTACCATTCTTGCATTTCTGGATAATCTCATCCAAATAAATGTTAAATAGTATGAGGGAGAGTCAGCAGTCTTGACTTACTCCCCTTCCAATTGTGAATTCCTCTGCCATCTCATCCTGTATCTGTACTGTCATCTTCTGCAGAAGATACAGATTCTTAATCAGCCTTCTCTCCTTCCAGTCGACTGTGTTCCTGCTTAGAATGTCCATTAATGTTTTCCACTGTACTCTATCAAAAGCATTTTCCAGGTCAATGAACACAGCATATATTTATCTTCCTCTTTCAGTGTATCTCTCACCTAATGTTATTAGTAGTCCAATTGACACTATTGTTCGTTTACCTCCCAAGAAGCCACACTGTTCCCCAGAGATACAGTTGTCTAGCCTTCCATGAAGTCTTCCGTTCAGTACTCTCAGTAATACTTTGCCTGCATGTGCGATCAGACTGATGGTTCTAAAATCTTTGCATTTCTTTGCATTCTTTGTCTTTTCAATCGGTACATCTACTACTGAAAGAAAATCACTCCTTTACTTCCAAGACTCTTAAAAATCTATCAGTAATCCATCAACCCCACTTGCTTTGCGATTTTTTATTCCTTCCATAACTTTTTCTACCTCCTCTTTCAAATTCTGTATATCTTTCATCTTTTATTTCGCTGCTGCCCAAGATGTTACGATGGCGACAAAGAATATGGCATAGGTTGTAGCATTTTTTTAAATGTTCTGATATCCTGAAATATTTCAACCCAAACGCAAGGCATCATATCCTTGAATATTCTTACAAGTGTTCCTTTGACACTATAGCTAAAAGGGGCACGAAAAGCAAAGCTTAAGCCACAATTCGAGACAACAGGACATTGAGATGCGCCGTAGTGGACAATGCTGCAATGAAAAGGAAGGAAAGAAGTTGAAAGAAGTTTCAAAACTCCAAGGACCAAGTGTTTATCTTTTAAATGCATTTGTGCTAACTTTCAAAAACAGAAATCGAGAAGACCCTAAAGTGGAAAATGTTTCACACAAGACGCGCAAGCATCGTAAAGTATTGAGATATGGTGAAAAAGGGAGCAAGGGGGAGATTACAAATAATACTAATATAATTCGAATACATGCTATGATCGCCCCTGAAATTAAATGCTAACACAACGTTACATCTGCATGAGTGCTTGTCTGTTTTCACTTAACACTGGGAACAGAACACAGTACACAAGCAGTGTTTTCTGCACTTTAAACTTGCGGGTCATAATACGAATGTCGCCGTCAAAATTAAAACAAAAATGTACATTTATATGGTTCGTGGTGTGGTTTACGGAAGTCACGTCCTAGTTCGTGAACCGTGGGTAACGGCTGAGTGGCCTAGTAAGTGATCCTGAGTGTCGGGATACCAGATGCTACGGAATGGAAGTTGGTATCTCGGACATATTCCGAGCCATGGCCTTCTTTGTGCTCAGGCCGCTAGGATTATACAATCCACTGATGGTCCCTAACTCCTTAGAGGAGAGATCCTCACTTAGGCTATGTGTAAGTAGGGTAGCATTCTGCTTCATGAATTTACCGAGCTCAGAAAACTTTAAGCAAGCCTCGGACCTATGGGAGTAACGGAATCCCACTCCCATTTGACAAGCGAGAGACTCCTTGGAAACAACTTGCCGAACGAAATGGGATTCGATGGAAAGCTATCAATATTAAAGGGGCTTATGGAAGAAAGAAAACAGAACCGGCTGAGTCAGCAAAGAGGACGCATCTGGATGTGCTAGGAGTAAGTGATATTCTGGTAAGGGGATATAACGAGGAAGAGATAAGAGATTATAAAGTGTACTTGACGGGTGTTAAAGAGGGAAGGGCAGTGTGTGGGATAGGGCTGTTTATCAGGAATACTATTTCATGAAACATAGTCTCTGTTTGGCACGTAAACGAGCGAATGATGTGGTTAGATTTGGCAGATGAGGGAATTAGTACGAGAATTGTCTCAGTGCATTCACCAAGTGAGAGTGCAGTTGAAGATAAAACTGACAAGTTTTATGAAGCATTGAGCGACATCGTAGTCAGAGTCAACAGCAAGGACAGCATAGTGTTAATGGGCAATTTCAATGCGAGAGTTGGAAACAGAACTGAAGGATACGAAAGGGTAATTGGTAAATATGGAAGCTAAAGGGAATGGGAAGCGTTTGCTGGACTTCTGTGTTAGTATGGGTTTAGCAGTTACGAATACATTCTTGAAACATGAGGCTATTCACCGCTACACATGGGGAGCTAGGCGCACCATATCCATAACAGACTATATCTCAACTGATTTCGAATAAAGAAAATCTGTTAGAAATGCACGGGTTTTTTTGGGATTTTTTAAATGAAAAAGACCACTATCTGATCTGTAGTGAACTACTGCAAGTATTTCTAGGCCTAGGGTAGAGAAAGTGAAACCTGTCTGCAAACGAATAATGTAAAAAATCTCTAGGACCAGGAAATTAGACAGAAGTACATGGATATAATCAATAGGAAGTTCCGAACAGTGGACGGTAAGCAGGTTCCGTATATAGTTAGAGAATGAGTGACATACAGGGACGCTGTAGCAGCAACAGCAAGGAAATGCCTAGGAACAACTGAGTGTAAAGATGGGAAAAAGCGAACATCTTTGTGGAATGATCAAGTGAGAACAGCTTGTAAACGTAAAAAGAAGGCTTATCAGAAATGGCTCCAAACCTGGGCCGATGCAGACAGGGAATTGTACATAGAATCGTACAGAACGAAACAAATAGTTCCTGAATCCAAAAAGAAGTCGGGGGAGGATTTTGGCAATAACCTGGAAGGCTAGGTCAAGCAGCAGAGAAACCTTTCACGACAGTAATAAGGAATCTTAGGAAGAGAGAGAAAAAGGAAATGAACAGTGCTTTGGGTAACTCAGGTGAAACAAAAATAGATCCCAGGGAGTCACGGGATAGGTGGATTGAATATTTTGACAACTTTCTCAACGTAAAAGGAAATCTTCGTGGCGGTGTCGCGAACTATGGAGTTCATGGGGAGGAGGAAAATGATACTGGTGAAACTACACTTAAGGAAGTGGAAAGGATGGAAAATCATGTCATAATGCATCAGGAATAGATTAAATTAGACTTGAAATGGTGTATTAGTGGTAAGGCCGGGCGAAATGGCTTCACAAAACAATAACATTAGCATGGAGTGTTGGTAAGGTACCTTCAGTTTAGACAAAAGCAGTAAGTGCACTTATCTATGAGGAAGGGAACAGGAAGGATCAATACAACTATCGAGGTATTGAATCAATATTTCTACTTTGCTGAAATTTTAACTATAACATGAAGTGCATCCATACTTTTATTGCAAGCTCATCTCGGGTTCTGTGACGTGACAACCCAAAGCGATTAGGGCTGCCTACCAAACATCGAACGAGGTCGGAACATTTCGGAAGACCTCGGGTAATTAATAATGATATTCTGGATCTCGGCAATTAAGTTTTTTGGGAAATATCAGATGATGCTTAAGTCCACAGGGTGGAAATATATTTAATATTAGTCCTGGGGTGAACTTAGCATCCATACTGGCAGAGTAACGTACACGTCTCAAGGACACGCCTTCAAAATGCGCGGGAATCCTCGTGCACGGAATTAATGAATTTCACCCATTAAAGAAAGAGGAAAAATTAGCAAACAATACCATCATGACTGGAAAAATAGATGGAATCTCTGAGGTGAGTCTCGAAGAAATCTGTTTAGTGGTGATCAGATGGAATGACTGCACAACAGTAGATAACACCAAGCAGAGCATCCCTTCTACATGCATAAATACTCCCTCCCATACTTGCATATAATCAATTTTACTATCAAGTGTTAGACATAAAATAAATTTGATGCGTGTTGCTTCAGGCCAAGTGCAGAATCTGTGTATTTATAAGGTAGTGCATAAGCGAAGAATGCGTCCTGCAATTGTGAGATGCTAAATCTGAGGTGGCTGGCATAAAATTAAGACAACATAACGCCATACCACCGACGCAATTAGAGGTCTGTCTAATTCAAATACCATCTCTTTAGTTAGAAAGGTAAATGCTTGTCCCTTTAAATTAATTAATTAATAAATCATAACATGGTGTTGCATATGTGGCGTGTGTAAATTTAAGTGTTCCGACGGGGATGCGTCTTCGTTATTCTAGTGTGGAGGACAAAAGTCTATTTATTTTTTGTCAGCGCGCGAGCATTTAAAATGTGTTTAAATTTCTTTAAAAAGTGTAAAAGTGAAGTTGAATATTGCAATGAATATCAATGGAATAATGTTCGAGCCGGTAAAAGTTACAATAATGATAACGATAAAATAACCGTTATGAGTGTGATGAATTCAAATTTCAAATTATCCAATAATAATATTCATATCGGGATAAAATAGAGGTGATATATTTTTTGTTCAGCAGAAATGTCAAGCGATATTTGCGGTTTATATCGAAATCCAGTGAAGAAAAACACAGGTCGGCATTTTTGGGAATTTAAATTTTGTGACACCGTGTATTTGTGATACAGAAAATTCGAGTTCATTTTTGTAGCGATTTTTATTTCATGTATTAGAGTGTCAACGAGGATCAGACGTAAATATCCGGACATTGCGTTAAAAGTTTCGATATCACCTGGCAGTATAAATGATGTGTAGATACCATAACGTTGGTTCAACGATATATTTAGGATGTCGCACGTATTATTTACTTAAGGATGAGTAGACACTGTAACGTTGGCTCAGCGACAGGATTAGGACGTCGTTCGCACATAGTCAAGTCATAGGTTAGGCATTTTTGCGAATCAACTTGAACGATGTTAGTGTTCGCAGTAGTGGATACGAATGTGAAAGATATTAGCAGGTACTATTCAGGCCATGTTTCGCCATAATTCCTACTAGCTAGAACTGCTCCCATAATAGCGTTGCATCAGTAGCGGCATGAATGTAAGGGTTAGCACAGGGCCATGTGTCTTTCCACAACTCAGCAATTAAGAAATTTATTAATCTTCATAACATGCTCTTATGTAATTCAGTGCCAAATTGAAATGGAAAATCTTTAAGACATTTTGAAAAAAGTCATTTAAGTTGCTCCATGATACCTGTAGATGCTGAAATGAGAGTCAGCACAATTCAGCACCACAGGTGAGATGTATAAAAAACCTGGGAAGCTCTAGATACTGTAAGAGCCTGTCGACTGGATCCTTCAGAAGCATCTAAGTCCTATGATATTCAACGGACTAAGCTACTTAGACAATGGAATATCCTCTGCCTTCTAGACCAAGAAAAATGATTATATGAAAATGTCCTGCTGCTTTTCTCTTTAAATAGTGCCTCTCCACAATATATTATATGAAGTAAAAAGCAAAATTAAACCCCATCTGAAAACAGAAAATACGCACTGTGGAATAATGATTTTCATAAACAACATTTTGATTGGTGGTCACATTACACGATTGTTTTCTAAATTATCGTAATCTGTCCTGTTACACAAGAATTACAAAGAAACAAATGAATTTGAATCTTATTTACCCCGCCAACATGTAACAATATATTAGTGTTCTCCAGTTGTGTGCATGGCTCTTCTATGACTAATGAGAGAATATAAGCTGGTACTGGATGGTTCTGAAGACTGGAGAGAATATTTCTCGCCACTAGTTGTGAATATAGAGTACGATCAAGTCAATGCACCACACAACAGATGAGAAGATGCCAAAAACAAATAAACCTTTCAGAATTCATCATTTCCATCACGGATGTAGTTTGAAGTCAAACTTTAGGCCATGCTTAGCCATAGTAGAACCTGCTGATACAAGGCCACGGCTGAGAGTACAAGTCTGAGCTTATACAATTACATCCCAGGAAGTGCAGGAGTGAGAATCAAAGACCCTTTTATGCAGTAACCAGCAAAAGTGTAACAGCAAAAATGTAAATAGCAAATAGTGGAATGACATATCCAAAGTTAACAGGACATACATACATACATACATTACATACATTATCACTATAGACTGTTATGCCTTTCAGCGTTCAGTCTGCAAGCATCTGTGAATTTACTAAATGTCGCCACAATCCTCAATTTGCAACTAGTGTTGAGGCCTCATTTAGTTCTATACCTCTTATATTTAAATTGTAATAAACCGAGTCTAACCATCGTCGTCTTAGTCTACCTTTACTTCTCTTACCCTCCATAGCTGAGTCCATTATTCTCTTAGGTGACCTATCCTACTCCATTCGCCTCACATGAGCCCACCACCAAAGCCGGTTTAAGCGTACAGCTTCATCCATCGAGTTCATTCCTAATTTAGCCTTTATCTCCACATTCCAGGTAGCATCTTGCTATTGTTCCCACCTGTTTGTACCAGCAATCATTCTAGCTACTTTCATGTCTGTTTCTTCTAACTTATGAATAAGATATCCTGAGTCCACCCAGCTTTCGCTCCCGTAAAGCAAAATTGGTCTGAAAACAGACCGATGTAAAGATAGTTTCGTCTGGGAGCTGACTTCCTTTTTACAGAATACTGCTGATCGCAACTGCGAGCTCACTGCATTAGCTTTACGACAACTTGATTCAATGATGGTTATGAATTTCATGTTTTTGGTCCGTATTGAACAATATATAAGTAATAATAATAATAACTTAAATGTTTCCACCTTTTCAATACAATATATTCACAAGATTACAAAATTATACGGTACTAGTTTCGACCCATCTACGGGTCATCATCAGCCGTAGATGGGTCGAAACTAGTACCGTATAATTTTGTAATCTTGTGAATATATTGTATTGAAAAGGTGGAAACATTTAAGTTATTATTATTATTACTTAACTTGATTCAATCACACGTACTATATTACCATCCTGGGATAACACACAACCTAAATACTTGAAATTATCAACCTGTTCTAGCTTTGTATCACCAATCTGACATTCAATTCTGTTGAATTTCTTACCTACTGACATCAATTTAGTCTTCGAGAGGCTAATTTTCATACCATACTCATTGCACCTATTTTCAAGTTCCAAGATATTACACTGCAGGCTTTCGGCACAATCTGCCAGTAAACTGATGACGATGATGCTTGTTGTTTAAAGGGGCCTAACATCGAGGTCATCGGCCCCTAATGGTACGAAATGAAAGAACAAAAATGTCAAATTCATCCACTGACCAAAAAAAAAATAATAATGTCGTCATGAAGAATGAATGGACGGACATGAACCCAAAAAAAAAAGGAAACAAACAACCAAAATACAGTGGATCAGACTCAAACAAAGATAATACATAATGGATTACTGACCAAGGGACCACTCATAAAGCACGATGATGCTTGATGTTGAAAGGGGTGCAAAATCCGTGTCTAAGACCCCACAGAATGGTACATGTCGCGAATAAAGTAGAACCATGGTATTGGCATGTTGGGGTACTAATCAAAAGTAGCGAAACTCACGGTGTTCCACACAAGACGGTACTACTCACAAGTATTGTACTTCGTGCAGGTAACACAGACCTATGGTGTTTCTCACACAATGGCGCCACTCATAGCCAATGCAAACCAATGAGTTTCCTCACCTAGGTGTACTAGGCACGGATGCCGGTCCCACGGGCCCCGTGGTGTTCCTCACAGAGTGGATACTAATCAAAGGCAACGCAGACCCACGGTGTCGCTCATATAGTGGTACAACTCACAGGCTACGCCCAGACCCGCGGTGGTGCTCACATGGGTACGACGCACGGGTACTGGAAACCCCCAGGCCACGCTCATGACTACTACTAAACACAAATCCATTTCATACCGAACATAGTGGTACAACTCGCAAGTACAGGCAACCCATGGTATTCCCTGCGTGATGGTACGAATCAAAAGTAGTTCCATGATTCTACTTCAATGATCCCTTGGTTGCCCCTTTTAGTCGCCTCTCATGACAGGCAGGGGATACCGTGGATGTATTATTCGTCAGCCTCCCCCACCCACAGGGGGTGTGTGTTTGGTCCGCGAGGGGTATTTTATTTCCCTCAAGTCCGCCGGCAAGCCGGTTAGGACCCCCCTATCCGCCACCTGGGACGCGCCACGTGGGAGTATCACCTCTCCCCCTGCTACACCTGCGTAGCAGATTCGTGAGCCAGTAAACTACGAACAGCAAAGGTGAAGGATTACAGCCTTGTCGAACCCCTGTATGTACCCTGAACCAAGAACTCATTCTACCATCAATTCTCACTGAAGCCCAATTGTGAACATAAATACCTTTGATTGATTTTGATAATCTACCTTTAATTCCATAGTCCCCCAGTATGGCGAACATCTTTTCCCTCGGAACCCCGTCATATGCTTTCTCTAGGTCTACGAAACATAAACGCAACTGCTTATTCCTCTTGTAACATTTTTCACTTACCTGGCGCATACCGGTACTGAAAATCTGATCCTGACAGGCTCAGTGTGGTCTGAAACCACACTGGGTTTCATCCAACTTCCTCTCAACCACTGATCGCACCCTACCTTCCAAGATGCCAGTGAATACTTTGCCTGGTATAATAATGAGATACCTATATACTTGTTGCACTCCTTCCTGTTCCCTTGCTTATAGATATATACAGTTACTGCTTTTGTCCAATCAGAAGGTTCCTCACAAACACTCCATGCTAATTTTACTACTCTATGAAGCCAATTCATCCCTGCCTTCCCACTATACTTCACCATTTCAGGTCTAATTTCATCTATTCCTGCTGCCTTATGAAAATGGAGTTTATTTACCATCCTTTCCATTTCCTCAAACATAATTTCACCAACATCATTTTCCTCCTCCCCATGAGCTTGGCTGTTCGCAACACCACCAGGATAATTTCCTTTTACATTGAGAAGATGTTCAAAATATTCCCTCCGCCTCTCCAATGATTCCCAGGGATCTATTATGAGTTGAGTTCACCTGAACTACTCAAAACACTGTTCATTTCCTTTTTCCCTCCCTTCCTAATATTCTTTATTACTGTCCAGAAAGGTTTCCCTGCTGCTTGACCTATTCTTTCCAGGTTGTTACCAAAATCGTGCCATGACTTCGTTTTGGATTCAACAACTATTCGTTTCTCTCTGTTTCTTTCATCTACGTACAAATCCCTGTTTGCTTTGGCCCTTGTTCGGAGCCATTTCTGACAAGCCTTCTTTTGCAAGTTATGAATCTCATTCCGTATTGACGGTTATCACTTTACAAAAGAAAATATTTATAAAATCCTCCTATCAATACAATTCAAGTCATCTGTTAGATGAAACAAAGTCTATACATGTTTCATCTAACAGATGACTTGAATTGTATTGATAGGAGGATTTTATAAATATTTTCTTTTGTAAAGCCTTCTTTTTACATTTACAAGCTGCTCTCACTTCATCATTCCACGAAGATGTTCGCCTTTCCCCATCTTTACACACAGTTGTTCATAGACATTCCCTTGCTGTTTCTACTACAGCATTCCTGTATGCCACCCATTCACTTTCTATATCCTGAACCTGCTTACTGTCTACTGTTTAACTTCTCACTAATCATATCCATGTACTTCTGTCTAATTTCCTCGTCGTGGAGATTTTCTACCCTTATTCGTTTGCAGACAGATTTCACTTTCTCTACCCTAGGCCTAGAGATACTTAGTTCACTACAGATCAGATAGTGGTCTGTATCATCGAAAAATCCCCAGAAAGCTCGTATATTCTAACAGATATCCTGAATTCGAAGTCGGTTAAGATATAGTCCATTATGGATCTGGTACCCCTAACTTCCCATGTGTAGCAATGAATAGCCTTAAGCTTGAAGAACATATTCATAACAGCTAAATACATACTAGCGCTGAAGTCCAGCAAACACTTCCCATTCCCATTAGCTTCCATATCCTCCCCACATTTACCAATCACCCTTTCGTATCCTTCTATTCTATTCCCAACTCCCGCATTCAAATCGCCCATTAGCACTATTCTATCCTTGCTGTTGACCCTGACCATGATGTCACTCAATGCTTCGTAAAACTTGTCAACTCCATCCTCATCTGCACCCTCACATGGTGAATACACAGAGACAATTCCCAATTCCTCCAACTGAGAAATCTACCCACATCATTCGCTCATTTGTGTACGTAAAAGGAAACTATGTTGCGTGCAATGGTATTCCTGATAAAGAGCCCCTTCCCTTCCCTTTCTAACACCCATCAAGTACACTCTAAAATCTCCTATCTCTTCCTCGTTGTCTCCCCTTACCGGAATATCACTTACTCCTAGCACATCCAGATGCATTCTCTTTGCTGACTCAGCCAGTTCTACTTTCTTCCATAAGCCCCATTAATATGGATAGCTCCCCATCGAATTGCATTTTGTTTGCCAAGTTGTTTCCAAAGAGTCCCTCGCCTGTCAAATGGGAGTGGGACTCCGTTACTCCCATAGGTCCGAGGCTTGCTAAAAATGTTCTGAGCTTGGTAAATTCATGAAGCAGGATGCTACCCTACTTGCACATAGTCCAAGTGAGGATCTCTCCTCTAACGGGTTAGGACCACCGGTGAATTGTATAGTCCTAGCCGCCTGAGCACAAGGAGGGCCATGACTCAAAATATGTCCGAAATGCCCACTCCCATTCCATAGCAACTGGTATACCGACTCTCAGGACCACTTACTAGGCCACTCAGCCGTTGCCCATGGTTCACGAACTAGGACGTAACTACAGTAACCCATAAAAAGGATATATAGGATATATAGTGGTGCTATTCTGTTATATCAGTGTTGTAATAACAATTCTGAAATATTATGTTATATTTACAAATTTTTTACCTACATTTATGAGATAGTAAATTTACTTACATGAAGAATACTGAATTTTTTAGGCCAATTAAAAAATTTAAAACTTCTCTTGTAGCTGTCCATTTGATTACTTTATACTAATTATATACTAATTGTCCAAATGTGTTTGCATTCAATACAGTACAAGCAATTGACTGACAATGAGGACTAGACTGAAAAGTAGGAAATTGCTGCAATCAACCAGTATGATCATAACACTGGAACTTCAAATCAACACCACGATATCTTGTGACGCTTACAACAATGTGGAAATTTTAGTTCAAAACTATGATATCTAAGATGTAGATGAACTGACCAGATAGTTTCATTTCTACAAACCTTCCACTTTGGTGTCCACAAATGGAGGAAATTGACTTAACACACATTAGAACTGGACTGAGCGTAAGAAGTGAAATCTAACCAAATAAATAATTTAAAAAATGACAATATTCTTTGTCTTATTGTACTACTGAATTGAGCCATCAATATACTGATTAATGAAGCTATGTAACTTGAAATAATTGTATTATATTCAATGTCCATAAGAATTTAACAATTTTGAAATTGTAGACGTTGCTTATAATCTATAAAGATGGCTTCCTCTGTGTGTGACTGTTGCTACATACAGAGAAAATTTCTGAGAATATCTGGAGGTAATAGTTGGAGATGACATTTCACATGACAGAAATAAGATAAACAAATGATGCAGTGACAGTGAAAGAAAGAATACATTTTTCATCATTGCTTAAATGCATTATAAACAAATACATTTCAGAAATATCTAGAAATACCAGATTATTTTTTTCAGATATATATTCAATAAAAGTACATAGGGGAACATTAACACAACCTTAAAATTTCTAAGTACATTAGATAATTGTAAAGAAAGGATAGAAAGTGATGATAATAGCCAGGTTTTTTAGATAAGTTATCCACAACTGAACACAACAGTGAACTGCTAAAACATGTTCTTTTTTGTATAGAGTTTGTGGTGTACATACTTTGTTTCTTCTTTGATGTATGGCACGAGCTGATCAACAGTGTGGTGTTCTATGAATATTTCCTCCTTTGTGTCTTCAGAACGCTATAAGTAAGAAATAAGAAAAGTACAATAAAGAAGCGAGGGGAAAAATAAAAACAAGAAACAGCCGAGAAAATAATTTTCATATTGGCACAATAAGAGTATAAGTAATTTATCTCCCAATGTAAAAATATAAGAATTGAAAGGAACAGACAAGTGATAAGAGAGATAAGAACATGAAAAGAAACACATTATAGGATAGCACTAGATGAGTTACCAATGGAATAGGAGAAACATGTAAGGACAAAAACTGTCTCCAAATCCTCATCCAATACCATTCCTTGCTCCCTTTTCTCTTCCTTTTGATTCCTTATTTCCACACGGAATAGCTATTTTCTTTATCCTCTTACATTCACATTCCCCTGTTTCCATCTTTCTACACATGCCTTGACTTGTCACTTCTTTGTTCCTTTCCATTTTCCTATGAACGTTTATTCCCAAAACACCTCACTGTAATATCGAACAATCCCACATTATTCATACCACTTTCCCAACAAGTGGACAATGTTTAAATCATAACCATGGACATATCCATCATCTCTCTCCATACATCACATTAAGACGAACAAGAATAAATTAATTAATTAATTAATATGTAAATACATAATAAATAAATCGACAATAAAATGCATCAATCAACACAGATCAGCATTAAAGCCATCACACAGGTGGCAGAATGTTTATCAATTGTTTACGTAGAAAAAATTTGGAAATTTATTAAACTTCTCCTTTGGTAAATTAATTCTATCCCTACCTCCCCTTCCTATAAATGAACTTTTGCCAATACTTGTCCCATTGGATTTCAAATTATTTTCATGTTGTGATCTTTCCTACTTCCCAAGTGATCTCTCCAAAGACAACTCACAATATACCACTCAGTTGTGCAGCTTGTTTCCTTTCTCAAAGTCCTCCTAGCCCAAAATCTCTGTAACACAACTTTTTTGTCAGATATCACCTGCAAGAAATGGAGCTGCTTCCTGTGCATTATTTCCTGTTCTCTAATCAAGTCATCCTACTCTAATTGTGGCCTTGATAGAGATATAAATGCCCTCTCCTTTACAACCCCTAAATAACCTCACATAATTATTACAAGATCAAATAAGGCTTCACTTACTTTAGAGCTCTTAATTCTATTTTCTAGAAATACAGCCACCCCTTTAGTTACTACATTATCCAGATGAATTGGACTTACTTTTGTCAGTATTCTCCCGTGATCTACCCCAACAAAAGCCTTAGGTAGGTCAATTGTGATACAGTCCATTTGTCCTCCTGAATCTAAAATATCTGCTGTATCTTCCTTGAATCCTATAAGTTGAAGTACAGTACAGTAATGTCTTCCAAACCTGAACTACCTATTTGGAACCAATAGTAATTCTGTAAATGTGTATAATATAATCATAAAGATTGCTTCCCAAGAGCTTGAATGCAACAACTAGACTATAATTACTGGCATTATAATTATCACCTTTTATTTACACAACAACTTTTCATCTGTTTAGTACACTTGCTTCATACAAACAGTAATCAATTAAGCACTACAGATATGTACTCTGACTTTAGTATGTCCCCAGAAATCTTATCAAACACAGCAGCATTTCTAATTTTAAAGTTTTGTATCTTATTGTCATGGCTTTCCTATCAAGACCTAGTGTTTACAGCACATTATGTCTTCTGGTATGTGCTAGGAAAATGTTGTTACTTTCAATGATCTGTCACAGTCTTATCCTTTGTTTTGACGATAATAAAGTGGCCGAGACATGAGTGATGCTAGTAGGGCCAATACTTATGTTGCTCGTAGGGTTGGCTCACTCAGGAAAGCGATGAAAAACTAGTTCACTCCTCATTTCCCCAATGATGCCTTGGCCATCTATGGCAAATAATGGTGGTATTCCAACAAGCCTTCAGATTGAGGACTGAACATACATGCATCTTATGGTTGATGTCTTTTTAATCACAGGCCCATGTGAAAATGGGTGAAGCTTACATCTGTGTCAAGTACTGCAGAAGGACATGAAAATAACACTTTTCCTGTGCCTTCTCACTGATGGGTGTGATGCCTGTTTGCTCATGAATGGTGTCTTTTTTTACATGATACAGGACTGCGATGCCCATCAACTGAGTATACATAGTAGGTGCAGGCTTGCACATACGACGAAGTCAACACCATTCCTGTTTGATGTACATAGGTAGATTATTTCATAGACATCTCTGATGTCATAAGATTTCTGGCCTTTTCAAAGCAAGATATGATCTAATTAAAATAAATATTCTTCAATTATAAAATTCATTTACACATATCCCAATAACAACAAGTTAACAGTAACAATATAAATTTAGTGAGAGCAAAATTCCTAGGGAGATTTATTCCTTACAATGTAAAGATAATGTAATAATAGAGCCAGCATAATATTTACTAATAAAATAACTACACTACAATAATTCTAAACTACATTTAGATGTATCTTAGTTATAATAGTTTAACTGAAACAACAAATGCAGTTGAAACTATGAACCTATGAGACTTGTGAACCTATAAATATTCATTGACTATTTACACAACATTTAGTTTGATGATATATCCTTGCTTTATGGAAATGACAAAAGGGCAAAAAGTTTGAATGTAATTAACAAAGAACAATGGCCAGTTGAATTACTAAGGACGATTAATTAAACATAACCTACAGCAAATTATCTTGATGATTTTTGTAGTTTCTGTTTCACCAAATAATTGTTTTTTTTTACCAATCTGCATTACATCACGATGACACATAGGTTTTATGGCAATGATGACATAGAAAATTGCTAAGATTGGGAAGGAAGAAATTGTGGCCTTAATTAAGGTATAGCCCAAGCACTAGTCACATGTGAAAATGGAAATCCTACACTTCAGGGCTGCCAACAGTGGGTTCGAACACACAATCTCCAAAATGTACACAGATAGCTACACTGCCAGTTTTTCAATACAACAAAAAATTGTCCGAATTACTCCTACTCCTAATCCTATTCTTGGGAGCAAGTATAACGAATATCTTCACTGGGCTGAGTGGCTCAGATGGTTTAGGCGCTGGCCTTCTGAACCCAAGTTGGCAGGTTCGATCCTGGTTCAGTATGGTGGTATTTGAAGGTCGGTAGATTTACTGGCACGTAAATGAACTACTGTGGGATGAAATTCCAGCATCTCGGGATCCCCAAAAAACAGAAAGTAGTTAGTGGGACATAAAGGCAATAACATTATTATTATTATTATTATTATTATTATTATTATTATTATTATTAATGAAGATCTTAAAATTGAGTGTTCACTGTTACCCAGATTTACATGTAACTTCAGGCATAAGTTTTCATACACATGTCCAAAATTTTATGATACATTCGGTTACTTTGGAAAAATAGAACCCCCAATGCACGGCATGCTTTCAAGTCAAGATGGGCTGCCTACATACATTCTTCGGTTCTATGATCCAGGCTTCTCCGTATGTCATTCATCCAGTATAACTTTAAGAGCTGTACCAAGCATATCGGCATTGTGATTACAATACAGTAGATCATGCTTCCAAGTTTATGCTTATATCCTTGCAGCACTGTCCACACAAGCACCCTACTTAGGAAAACCGCCAATGACATGATTCTTGAGCTGATCAACCTAATGCAAGATGATCCTAAAATAAATTCAGTTGGTGTAAAACACTCAAAAACAATTCACTTCAACTAACATTTGCTGACAATGTGAACGCTCAGTACCACATGATACAACAATCAAATTCTCCCAATGATGGTCAGAAAAAAGCAGTCGACAATCATGAAATAGGTTTATCGCAATAGTGATATGAACTTTGACTTCAATAACCACAGACCGGTCAGTTTGACATCAATCATATGCAAACAAATGGAGAAATTCATAGTAGATTATTTGAGGTTACAATGGGACTCTCCTGGAATTATATTTAAGGTGCAGCATGGTTTTAAGGAAAGGCTTCTCCTGCGAAAGTCAGCTCTGTTCTGTATGTCAAGACATATTGGATAAGCTTGACAGCGAGTCAAAGATTGACGCAGTAGTAATTGATTTTGCTAAGGCATTCAATCTTGTGCCACATGGCATCCTCCTTAACAAGTTAGCACGTACGGGCATCGACATCAGAGTTGTGAAATGGACACGAGAACTCCTCAATGGAGGAACTCAGACGGTGCGCTTGGGAAAAACACTATCTTCTTCAATAAGTGTTATGTCTGGTGTGGTTCAGAGTATTGTTACTGGGCCAATTCTTTTCATACTTTTCAGGAACGATATGCCTGAATCTGTAAAATCGGAAGTGCTCCACTTTTTGTTTTGTCTATAACATACGTGCTCCTCGATGCTGATGATTGTATCGTATACCGGGAGATAAAGACAGAGGAGGACGAACTATTGCTTCAGCAGGATTTAGATACGATTGAAAAACAGGTGCGTGAAAATCGAATGCAAATTCCCAGCGGATAAAGCAAGAAATTGTCTTTCAGTAAAAAGAAAATGACAGGAAAGAGGGATTAAGAAATTGGAGGAGAAAGTGTTGTTCAAGTTGATAGTTGTAAGTACATAGATGTTACTATGAGAAAAGACTTAAGCTGGTCAGAGCAAGTGGAATTAAGTAGTTAGGAAATCCTGGAGATCGTTATATTTTATTATGCAGAATTTCAAGAAGGCTTTTGGTGCCAAAAGTAATGCCTATAAATGCTTGGTAAGACTGATTATCGAATATGGATGGGTGTGCTGGGATCCGTAAAGGGTGGGTTTAATAAATTCCCTAGTAGAAAACATTCAAGAAGAGCGATGCGTTTCATAACCGGGAATAGGAGAAGTACCATTAATTGAGAAATCTCAAAACTATAAGAACTAGAGCTCGCCTGTGTGGTCTTTATAAGAGCTATACTGGAAGGGCTGTCTGGAGTAAGGTTGGAAACTCCCATATACCTATCGAGAAATGATCATAAGCATAAGATTAGGGCCAGAAACCAACATACGGACGTGGACAAGTTTTCCTTCATAAACAGGACCATAAGGGATTGAAATAAATTACCTGCAGCAATCTTGGATAGAATCCCTTCTAGTATCTAGTCACTTAAGGAGACCATTAATGCTAGAGTAAAGTGAAAAGTAAAATTTGTAAATTACACACACTGAATTTGTGATTTTCTGCTTGGTTTAGATTGCAAAACTAGTAGTTTTTCTTGCAGTGTTCTCTTTCCAGGGAATTGCTTGTTATATGCATGTTCTTGTAATTGTTGTTGTTGGGAAATTACCAATGTTTCTAACTTAATTATCACTTGTAATTTTAATCTAGTAGAAAGCTCAACCTATAGTTTTGTAAGCCATAGTGTTAAGTACCGGAAATCATTAAGTTGGGTATGAAACTGGATATGATGATGCTGGATTTAGAATGTAAAACTAGTAGTATTTCTTGTAATATTTTCTTTCCATGGAATTGCTTGTTGTACACTTGTTGTTGGGTAATTATGCTAATTTTACTAATTTTATTTTACTTAAGTAACCATTGCTACTAGGATACTTCCCATTTGCAATGTATTTGTTAATAATAATAATAATAATAATAATAATAATAATAATAATAATAATAATAATAATAATAATAATAATCAAATATCAACAGAGATCTATCCATTTTAAGAAAATTTAGCATACATTTGTTTGAAGTTAAACTGTCCTCCAGATTAATCACATTGAATATTTTGATGCTAATACTCATAAAATTGTAATAAAACACTAGTAACTTGCATGGTATACGCTGTAAAAGGGAATGAAGTCCTAATTAGAACAGCCCTCAGGAAAGTAAAATATAGCTATGGTGAATTCCAGAGTGCTTGAACAATTCTTGACAATGGCTCACAGAGCAACTGCATTTTAGAATGCGTTTTTCCCAGGCTGCGAACCATGAAGACAGGAAACAACTTAGAAACAACAGCCATTCGTATATCTCACTCCACAAGTGAACACAATCATCAAAGCAGAAGTTTATTCCAAATTGATCAACAGCAATTTCAACATTGACTGCATTGTCCTTTCTAAAGCAACTGATCATCACCTGTTCTACTGGAGCATTCCTAAAGATCTAACACTTGCTGATCCCATTTTCCACATTCCTCAAACTGACCTATCATTGGGAACTCAAGTCTTCAAGCACCATTCAATAATGGAGAAAAAATCATGAAAACTAACCAAGTTCTCCAAAACACAAAATTGGGATGAACTGACTGTTAACTACAAACAAGAAACGAAGATGACAAAACTACACCTCATCAATATCTATTCCTACATAACCTATAAAACAAAATTTAACTATTTTGGAACATACAAGAAGAGGACACTAAAGGAAATGGAGTGTGAAGCAGACTCCCAGCAACACATGACGACAGACACATCAGGCAGATACACTGTAGAACTCTATATTAGAAAGTACATTTATATTTGGTACATCTAAACAAATGGCCGCTCAGCATGTCCTGCCCTTGGGAAAAAGACTAAAACACTATGAGAAGTTTTGCCAGGAATATATTAAATTACTGTGAGAATTCGAGTCACCTGGTCACATGAAAGAAATGAATATGAAACCCTTGGAGAAAGAAAACCATTATTAAATTCCACATCACCCTGTCATAAAGCTGTTAAGTTCAAAAACCAAAAAACTTGTTTTCAACACTTCGGTCAAGACTGAAAATGGCATAAGTGTCAATGACATCCACCTTATAGGGCCATCTATTCATGAAAATGTCTTCTCCATAATAATACGATTGCAAGACCAACACACAGTATTTACAGCAGAAATAGGAGAACATACCATCATATGAACATCAATCAAAATATTTACTACTTACAATGTATACTCTGGCAAGATAGGCCACAACAGCCAATCAAAACATATAGCCTCCCAACTGTAACCTACAAAATAGCATTCCTCGCCATAAGATGCACAAAGAAAATCAACAAAGATTAAGGTATGGGCTTCCCTTCTTCACATCATAAATTCAAGATGGTGCTGGTGGTGGTGATTATTGTTTTAAGAGGAAGTACAACCAGGCAACCATCCTCTATATAACACTAATCAGAGAGAAAGACGGAAGGGATCCGACACTTCGAAAAATGAAGATGTCGGTCAAAGAAAGACAAGGGCCATGAAGGGTGTGAAAATGAAAGACTCCCTAGCCCTCGCAAACCTAATAGCGTCGGGGTCGGAAAAGAACAAGAGTTGACCAAGGGAGGTCGGATAGGATAGATGAATGTGAGGAGCCTGACACAAGTAAGTGGAAGCAATGCCAGGACTCAGCTGAGGGCCCTGTGGTCGCCAACCCATGCTCCAAAGTTCAAAGTTCTATGTAGACAACTGTATTTCCTACATGGGTGAATTACAGGAAGCAATCAAAATGTGTGAAGAACTACTGAACCTTCTCAATTGTAGAGGCTTAAACTTATGATAGTGGAACTAAACCGGGGCAGTCTAGCTGAATTAATTACCTGCTCATCATACACAGATGCAACCAAATTAACTCGTAAATGATGATAATGATATATTAAGAACATTAGGAAAAATCTGGACACAGTTTCAGAATCAATTTAATGTCATAGGTAATGTGAGAAAAGAACATGAACATCACACAACCACTTTGACTAAAACATCATTCTATCAAAAAATTTATCCATCTTCAATTAATTAGGACTTGTAGGTCCAATTGGTGCACTATGAAAGCCTGTGGTAATAGTGTACATGACAGATCATTTAGCAATGAAGCTCAAGTGATGACTATGCTGCAGTGTGTAAAATGCATGCAGTAGTGGTTAAAAGCTCTCCCTTCAATGTCAGAGATTTTCAGGGCGCTTCTCAAGAGGACATTAATGTTCCTGAGTATGAACTTATGGTATTACAATTAATGGACATTATTGTTATGTTCCTTAAACTTCGTATTCATTCTGTTTAAACATGACACATTAATGTTAGCTGAAACTCTTAATTAGCGATTGGATTTAATAAATATTACTACAACTCTGGCTAGTCATTTTCTCATTGGATATTTTATGGCACAGCACTGGATACAAACATTGCAACTAGTGGAATCTTCACACCATTCATCAACTGCTTGTGTGCCGCTCTCTATCGCCACCATTTTGAACCCTGGGAGTTGAGCTGTGAATCTCTATCTGCCAAGATACGTGATGAATTAGCTCCATTTATGGTCACCTATATTGGACCTCAGTGTACCTTTAAACCACAATAATATGATTAAAGAGTTCTTCTTGACCATTTATTAAATTATACCCTAGTGGTGGGTAGTAGTTTTTGTTATTATTGACCAAATTGTTAATTTAATCTTTGGATGTGACCATCACGCCCTTCTTACGTGCAAGCCTGTTGCCAAGAATGTATTGGAATTCTTAACAATAAGTCATGTAAAGGATTTTCCTTTTACATAAATGTAATCTCGTTTGCTAAGTCAAATTCTGCATAAATGCTTATTCCTCTGTGGGTCTTCAAGTTCACCGCTATGAAGAAGCTTCCTTAATTGTTCTAAACAAAATGTCAAATCAATGGGAAATATTATTGCTGTAATTCACTCGGAAGTGCCATTTGCCTTGAAACCTTGTAATAGCATTGTGACACTATATACCAAACACTTAAGGTTATCTCAATGAAATATAGATCAGTACTTTTTACCAGTGAAGAACAGAGAACATACCTCTGAAGGAATTATAAAACCTTAACGGAACTTCCATTGGTTGCAAATAGCTTGTTCAAACTTTTCAAATGTATAATTTTTACGCTCAAGGCGCCCTTGAATGCAAGAATTTTTTTCCTCCATATATCGAGTGGTCTGCATTTTATATCAATCAGTGAGATCTCATTTATCGAACATGATTTTTATATATCGAAAGGCAAGGTTTTAAATATCGAACAGAAATATTAATTATAAATCATTTTACAATGAGATATTATATGGTTCTAATAACATGAAGAAAATAGAATAACTCTTAAATATAAAACACAAAATGAGAGGAGGCTACAATAATACATATTACAATATCTTGAAATACACAAAAATCATTTTCTTATCTCTATCTTGCCACAAAGAGCAGAACATGTGTTAAACCATTCTTGTTTCGTTTCTTTCTCTTCAATTCTTTCTGCTACTCCTTTGAAGATATTGTGTATAATTTCCTTAACCTAAATTGATGAGGTTTGAGAAAATCTGTCAAAGAATGCACGCAACTACCTGATGTGGGTGAGCAAGCAAGTTCCGAAGCAATGTCATGGTCATTCAATAATTCCACCTTGTGAACATTTACTCTGCTCGTCAAAATGATGGCACCAGGAAGATCCTTCTTGGCAGAAGGTACATACACATCTAAACGTTCATAATCCCACATGAAATCATCCTTTAATTGATCATCATCATCATCTTGTTCTGATGAGCTGTCTGTCATCATTTCATTTTGATTAGCCAATATTGTTTCAAGTGTTGCATCGTACTGAGTTGTAACACTTTTCCAATAAGCGTACAAATCTGGTTCACCATCATTCTCTTTTTCTCCATCATGACACTGACCTTACTGAAAGTAGTAGAAGGCATGAATTCTTGCAGGTCATCTTTAACTTCTTATTGGAAGTGGAAGGGGATAAGGGCTGCCTTCATCACTCTCTTGCTGCTTCATTCCCGTTGGGAGTTTTCAAAATATCTGCAACACATTTTGTGTAATCCACTATGTTGGGATCTAGTGGCTAGAGACCACACTTACGAATGGTGTTTTTCACAATATCTGGCCTAACAGCATCATCGTAAATTTTTCTTTAACATGGGTGCAAAATTTATCTTGGTTTCTGATGCACCGTGAATTCATACTTTCTGGTTCTGAAAAGCATTTCCCCATGCTCTGTTTAGAGGTGTAATTACACCCACACCTGCTGGTTGCACAAGATGGGTGGCATTAGGGAAAGAGAGTACAATATTATTCCATGGTCATGACAATACTCACTGACTTGAAAGGACAAATAATTCATGTCCATCAATAAATATAACAAACGGGATATGCAATTTTCACTACTTCTAGCCATGACCTAAAATGTTGAAGGTAGTTAGGTGGAAATGTAGTAAGCAGCCTGGCCTATGCTGACGACTTGGTCTTAATGGCAGACTGTGCCGATAGCCTGCAGTCTAACATCTTGGAACTTGAAAATAGGTGCAATGAGTATGGTATGAAAATTAGCCTCTCGAAGACTAAATTGATGTCAGTAGGTAAGAAATCCAACAGAATTGAATGTCAGATTGGTGATACAAAGCTAGAACAGGTCGATAATTTCAAGTATTTAGGTTGTGTGTTTTCCCAAGATGGTAATATAGTAAGTGAGATTGAATCAAGGTGTAGTAAAGCTAATGCAGTGAGCTCGCAGTTGCGATCAGCAGTATTCTGTAAGAAGGAAGTCAGCTCCCAGACGAAACTATCTTTACATCGGTCTGTTTTCAGACCAACTTTGCTTTATGGGAGCGAAAGCTGGGTGGACTCAGGATATCTTATTCATAAGTTAGAAGTAACAGACATGAAAGTAGCAAGAATGATTGCTGGTACAAACAGGTGGGAACAATGGCAGGAGGGAACTCGGAATGAGGAGATAAAGGCTAATTTAGGAATGAACTCGATGGATGAAGCTGTATGCATAAACCGGCTTCGGTGGTGGGGTCATGTGAGGCGAATGGAGGAGGATAGGTTACCTAGGAGAATAATGGACTCTGTTATGGAGGGTAAGAGAAGTAGAGGGAGACCAAGACGACGATGGTTAGACTCTGTTTCTAACGATTTAAAGATAAGAGGTATAGAACTAAATGAGGCCACAGCACTAGTTGCAAATCGAGGATTGTGGCGACGTTTAGTAAATTCTCAGAGGCTTGCAGACTGAACGCTGAAAGGCATAACAGTCTATAATGATAATGTATGTATGTATGTATGTAGTTTAGAAAAATTGGGGACTTCATCCAGGCATGTTCAGTTATCCCGTAAATCCATGGCTCCTGTACACTATTTTTTATAACTTGCTGAAGTCAAACGTTGCTGTAGATGATCGTTGTTGGGGCACACCGCCCATTGGCACAGATATTTCTGAACAATTTTATGCCTCCTTTCTCTATAGAGGTTTCCATAAATTGAAGCTGTTCCCCTCTGACTTCAAGGTACTTTCCTGAAACCTTCTGAAACAGGTAATATGCCTCTTCTGCAAATAAGATCCTGCTTAGATCTTCCATAATTGATCCTATATCCTCAGATTCCAGGTACAACGACAGTTCTGCAAACCAACCATGTATTCTCTCTTCCTAAACAGCAGCTCTGTCCTTGCTGATGGATTCGGCCTTCCTCTGAAAGAGGGATGGATGCCGTCCCATAAAAACATATGAACCAAGTTTTAACTGGTTTTTCCATGCTCAAACGGTGTACTCCTTTCTGTTTACTGCACAATTTGCTGAACAGTGGCAAGTTAATTATTTTTCTTCAACAGAAATCCTCTCTTAGTCATGTTGCTTATTACTTCACTAAAGCACACTTCTTCTTGTTGACTCAGGAATAGCTACCGGCCAAGGGCAGTCTGAATCTTCTGACATCCAGATTGTTTGTAATTCAATGTTGTTAAAGGGACCAGGTATGTTGTAGATGCTTGATTTTGGGACATCATACAAGACTTAACCTGTTGAACATTTTCAGTAAAGGCAGATAACGAATACTGGCACCATTACATTTTTTTCAAAAGGTTTAAACTTTGGCTTTTGGGACATTACCCTATTGGGCATCTTAATTTTGACCATTGTCAAAGCTCTGAGTACTAGTTAGGGAAAATAGGCAAAAACTCCAAAAACAATCATTTCCTGCTTTCTAGTTTTAAATGGTAAAATGTAATAAAAATGTATTTTTTTTCCAAAGAGAGGGGGCAACGGCCACTGCACATCCGCTCTTGTCACCACCACTTCATTTGCAGATGACAAGAATGACAAGAGATAGGATTGCTGAATAAAGTGATTAGAACAATGTGCGGCATCAGACAAAAGATATCATAAAAGAAATCCAACTATACCTGACGAGGGGTCAAATTCAAGAATACCAAGAATATCTAATAAAGAAATAGATAGTGTGCAGAGGAAAGCAGCAAGATTTGTAACAGGGGATGTCAGGAGAAAGAGTACTGTATCAGAAATGTGAAAGGAACTTGGGTGGGAAACTTTAAGTAAGAGAAGGGAGAAAACAAGACTTATAGGATTATAGAGAGCCTATACAGGAGAAGCAGCATGGGGAGATATCTGTGAGAGGCTTCAGTTGGAAAATAATTATATCGGCAGAACTGACCACAAGTATAAAATTAGAAGGAATTTTAGGAGAAGCGATTGGGGTAAATTTTCTTTTTTTTTTTTTGCTAGGGGCTTTACGTCGTACCGACACAGATAGGTCTTATGGCGACGATGGGATAGGAAAGGCCTAGGAGTTGGAAGGAAGCGGCCGTGGCCTTAATTAAGGTACAGCCCCAGCATTTGCCTGGTGTGAAAATGGGAAACCACGGAAAACCATCTTCAGGGCTGCCCATAGTGGGATTCGAACCTACTATCTCCCGGATGCAAGCTCACAGCCACGCGCCTCTACACGCACGGCCAACTCGCCCGGTGGGTAAATTTTCATTCATTGGGAAGGGCATGAAAGAGTTTACCAGGGGTAGTGTTTGATCCTTTTCCAAAATCTGTACAGATATTCAAGAAGAGAATAAACAGCAACCGAGAAAATAAATAAAAATGTTAGAGGGCATTCGACCAGTGCATGTTATTGTAAATAAAAAATGTGTGTGAATAAATTAATTCAATCTCCTGGTCTAAGGAGTTTGGACAGCCAAACTAGGAGACTGCCTGTAGGGGTGAAGTACAGTGGGGACTTAGAGGGCCCTGGGACCGCTACAGTAGCTGTGAAGGCCCTTCAGGAACTCTGAAAAGTGGTGGCAAAAGGGGGCTCTGGTTAAGACGCAGCAGAACGTTATGCTATTTAGGTTCCAAAATGGGTAAAAATAAATAAGTAAATAAATGCAATGTACATTTTAATCTTATACCAGTTGTATAGTATTATTTGAAGTAATTTCACATACTGTATATGAGTTTACTCTATTTGCAAGTACAGGAGATATTATCAGTAAAATTTTGTAAACAATTTAAAATTTATTAAGGATGAGCTGTGTGTTTAATAGAAAAATTTTTTAGCGTAAATTGCATAATATTGTATTCTAGGAAATTTTTCTTCTCTTATTAATCTAAAATTTAGTGCTTGACAACAATGTATTTTAGTGTACCATTTGCCACCAAGGTAGACACTTCATTTGCAAATAAAGGGATTTTGATTTGATTTTGATTTGATTCAGGCCCTCTCAAGTTACAGATAGATGGCTCAGCAGTCACAAGCACCAAAATGCAGAATTCAGTGAACTTCGATATTAAGGATAGTTTTTGTATTGAATGTACCTCAGTTATCAAATGACCTTTCGATATTATAAAATGGAAGTCTAATATTGAACAGTATTCTACTTTAGAAATAATATGAAGAAGGGTGAAAACTCACAACACAACAAATTAATGACATTTATGAATATTAATAAAACTTATTATTTAAAGGATACCTTCAGAAGACACTATTTTACCAGCAAAAACAGATAATCACCGGCACACAGCACCTTAGTAACAATACAATGATCCCATCAAAATCCTGCTAACACCAAAGTTCTGAGACTTCCCGACGCTAGCCAACATTGTGACGACTTCGATCTACTGACTGACATAAAGCTAAGTTTGGAGACGTGAATTCAGAAATCTCAGATGTTACACAAACTTATCGATATCCTTAGTTTGTAACAAGATGTGTGAAGTGTTCTATATTTTAAGGGCATTTGATATATAGTGCCATTACACTACTTCAAGATGTGAATATTTTTTGATGGGAAATGATTAACTTGAGTTAAATGCAATGTGTCCACTAATGGTATCTCCAACTTAATTATGTGAAATTTGTTATTAGAACCAAGTAATGCATAAATGACAGGACATGCTGTCATAATAATTTACACATGACTGATCTTACGTGGCAGTATAAAACAATTTTAATAGAATTTGACAGTGTTCATTAAAACTTCTCAGCAGTGTAATATTTAAAGGTTTTTTTTTTTTCAAAACTGGGTTGTACATGATATTACAGGTGAACTACCTTCCTACTAGTTGTCTGCAAATGTAACACTTGGATAATTGTAATTCTGTTCCAAAATGGATACTGAAATGAGTTTAATTTTGTACATTTGTTCAGTAATTTGCCTTGCCATTTATTCTAAATTTGATTTACTTGTTTTATTTCTCTTGGGTTATTTACATTCGGATTCACCTCATACAATCCTTTGCCTGACACTGCTATTTTCATTATTGTGAGATGTTGCCTTATGATTAGATTATGCCTGCCTTACTGTCTTATTGTTGTTGGTGTTGGTGATTATTGAATTTTGTGACCTGAAACCTTGGTTATGATGCTTGCTTGTGTTGGTGTATTTAATGTGTTGAACTTGGTTAGGCTTTACTAAATTTTGTTGGATATTAAGTATTTAATTTTCTGCTTTCTGGTTAAAATTAGGTTTGCTTCTGTTTATTTTAAATTTTATTGCATGAATTCTTACTTTCACCTTGTTTACCTTTAATTTATCTATTTGAATTTTACTATCTTTTTCCTCAGTTCTCCCCAAAATAATAATAATAATAATAATAATAATAATAATAATAATAATAATAATAATAATAATAATAATAATAATGTATAACGGGTGCTTTTGTTAGTCCGCCCTGTCAATATATTATTAATATTTGAATTATTTATACATACATGTTTCGGGAGACTTAACTCACTTCATCAGCATACATAGTCTTACCCATAAATACTGTCCCAAATGTTCAAGTAAACTGACACAAAATGATTAGAGATATTTTGATATTGTAATAACAAGTGTTACATAGATGCATTATGAACCATAACCACAAATAATTATTCAAAATGGCCACCATTTGCATGCACACAGGCCTTAAGTCTTTGTGGCCACTCATCAATGGCATTACGCAACACATCAACTGGAAATTCTGCAACTGCCTTCTGAGAGACTGCTTTAAGCTTTCAATATTGGAATGTCTTTTCTTGAAAGCCATCTCCTGAAGCTTGGACCACCATTTGTAGTCCAAAGGGTTTAAATCTGGACTTGCAGACGGCCAATCTGAAGTGGAAATGAAATCAGGAACAATTGTCTCCAACCACTGTTGGGTTGCCCGTGCCTTGTGCGCTGGGGCTGAGTCCTGCTGAAAACTCCAGTTCCGTCCATGGAAGAGGGCGTTATTAAGCTTCTTGACCAGTCCCTCAAGCACTGTCTCCTGGTACACTTTAGCTGAAGTTTTGACTCCCTTTTCACAGAAATGGAGCTCCGTTGTGCCCTCGAAGCTCACACCCCACCACACCATAACTGATGAGGGATGATGACCCTTCTGGATCCTTGGAGCCTTTTCACCAGCTTCTCTAAAGGAATGGGCATATACCCTATCGTTTTGGGCGTTGAAAGTCTCCTCAACACTGAAAATCTTTTCATCTGTAAACAGGATTCGACGATGACCATTAGCCGCGTAACGCTGAAGTAAGCGCTTTGATTTTAGGAGCCTCTGGCACTTCAGTTCATTTGTCAGGAGATGTCCTTTGCATCGTTTGTAAGCATGGAGACCCAGGTCAATGCTTAACGTGCGAGACATAGAGATTTTTGATATCTGTAACTCACGAGCCATCACCAAATGTCTCCTTACCGGATTTCGCCGCACACGAGCCGCTACTGCTTTGATGAGTTCTGGCATTCGTACTGTGCATGGCCATCCTTGCCGCAGGCGATCTCTCACAGTTCCAACCTCAACAAATCGATTCATAGTGCGGTAAACAAATTTCTCACTAATTTTCAGCTTCTGGAGGGTTTTGATAATCTCCCCTGGTGATTGCCCTACCTTGCATAATGCTATCACGGCCACACGATTTTCATACTCCCCCCATTCCATCTTGAAAACTTTAAACTGACAACTGTACACTTCTGCAGCTCAACCAACAATGACTCACGCCTCACGATACCAGTTTTGTAGCCGCTCCCTCGTTCGGGCGGAAGTACACCCACCCTCAAAATTTGGGACAGTATTTATGGTAAGACTGGGTATATATGTCAAAATCGATCTTATCCAAGTCTCAAAATAGATCATATAATATTAACATTACGCATTGTCCTGTATAACCTCAACTCTAGACCAAAAATGACCGGGCGTGTTGGCCGTGTGGTAAGGGGTGCGCAGCTGTGAGCTTGCCTCCGGGAGATAGTGGGTTTGAACCCAACTGTTGGCAGCCCTGAAGATGGTTTTCCGTGGTTTCCCATTTTCACACGAGGCAAATGCTGGGGCTGTACCTTAGTGAAGGCCACAGCTGTTTCCTTCCCATTCCTAGGCTTTTCCTACCCCATCATCGCCATAAGACCTATCTCCGTCCGTGAGACATAAAGCAAATAGCAAAATAACCAACAATGCTTAATGTTAGTATGATATGATATTTCACCACGATTATATTACTGTACACAGTAAGTACCACGAAAATAAACTCCCCACTCATTCCTTTTTCCGCTACTTGCTGCTATACAACGCTTATACAAGGGTCCTGGTCTGTGTAAGCAATTCAATGAATAACTATAACAGATGTATACACAGGAGGTGCATACATGGTTTATTAGTAACGAATTCCATATGAACGTAGTATAAACATTGTATAAAAGTTATACACTGTTAATTAGTAGGTCGGTATGTGTATAACTATTGCATAATATTATGTCAAATACGATCATAAAATATTGTCATAAAAATTAAATATTATATATGGAACCATTGTATAGATATGTGAGGTACATATGTTAGGTTATGGTGGATGAAAGCCCCATGGGTAGGAGATGAAGGAAGAGTGGTTGTGGAACATTAAGAAGAGAACAGAAAATATAGGAGATGCAAGCTTTAGCCTATGAAACACACACAAAATAAGTTATGCCAGCTAAGAATGCTCCCTCACCACAGGTACAATTTTAATTCTATCACTGGCTCTGAAATCTGAATAATATGATAGCTGTTGAATGTGTTCATATCTCCAGTATACCCTATGGTAAACATGCTGATGTTATTGTTCTTTCTTTTAGGTACAGTGCAGCTGTAGACTAAGGTGCAGGGAGCTGGTACCTGCAATGAAAATAGATTTGTTTTCTAAATTCTATAAGCAAGACTACCCAACACAAAGAACCTTCCTGATGGGTCACACCAGTACAGCGTCGTTGGCATGGATCCTATGATAATCCCTCTGAAATTCACCGGCAGGGAGCAGTTCGGTATTCTATTCCAAATGGCAAAAGTGATCTTGCTGCAGTGTGTAAAAGCACTTTCATGGATATTTTTGCCATTGGAAAATAAAAGGCTGGAATTACTTATTAAGAAAAACTCACAGATACAACATTCACTGAACACAGAACAAGATACGGTCACTCAAAATAGAGAGACAATGACAAAGTGACTATAAAGCAGCACATAAATGGCTTTCTCCGGGAAGTTAGCCATTACAGCTGAGCAAGATTAATAAAGCAATATCTCAGTTCTGATCTAAATATTGCAGGACTGTACTCCCACTTTCATAAGATGTTTCCTGAAAGTACCATCAGTTCCAGTTTTTATCGCCGAGTCTTTCTGAAAAAGTTTCCTTACTTTTCCTTCCAAAGACCTAGGAAAAGTACCTGCAAGACTTGTGACTTATTGAACATTGAAATAAAAACTCGTTCAACGCAGTTACAGGTGTGTTTAGAGCTTCACCATAGGAAGGCAGAGATGGCAGAGAAACTTTTAAAGAAGGACATCAGTTCATCTCAGTTTCCTGACAGTGACTCTTGCAGCATATCCATTGATTTGCAGCAGGTTATGTTTATGCCCACATTGACACATTCTGAGATGTTTTATCACTGCCAGTTATCTTGTTATAACTTGGGAGTATCAGTAGGAGATAACCTTCAGTCTTACATGTGAATGTGGGATGAGAATATTGCTGGTAGGAGTGAAAATGAAATTGCATCTTGCATTCTCAAAGTGTTGAACAGTGCGATAACAATGAAGAAGACCTTATTGTGCTGCATAGAACAAGAATCGAAGAATGGTGTTTCTTTTCCTTTTTCTAGTGGCAAATCGGTCATTCAAAAGAATAGAACTACGCTTTCTTGCTAGTGGGGACAGCTTCCTTCCCTGTGACTCTGAGTTTGCCTTAATAGAGAGGAGGCAGTCAGTGACATAGGCATTTGTACCTAGTGACCTATGCAAAATGATCGAGGAAGCAGAGGTTATTAAACCTTTCAAATTAATTTCCAAGGATAGTTCACAGGTTTTTGACATTCAGGCTGTGCCAGGCGAGATAACGCAGTAATTAAAACAGAGAGGACTTTTCCTATTTCTGAAACTCACAACCTGACTTTTAACCCCGTTTATCCGCATACCATTGCCTGCTCTCCATCTCACAACATTATCGAGGTCACGTTGCAGTTGCTCACAATCTTCAAATGGTTATGTTTTCCGTACTATCCCAGTTAGGAGTTCTTGATCTTTTCTTAAGCTTTTCAATTTCTTTCACAGAGTTCATTACACAAGCAAGTTGAAGAAATGTTGATATCAACATAAGCCAATTTCCAGCTGTCTCACTTTGTGTTGCCACTGCCTTTTTGATATACCGTGCTACTGCGCGACTTTCTGGAAAGTTTTGCTCGCATATAACAAGCAGAAGAGATCATAAAGGCGGTGAACATGCGAAATACGTCAGTGAAGTGCAGGAAGAGATTCCAACGACTTGGAACGAGTATATACGTGCTGTATAGTAATACAATGCGTATAACACGTTTATTATTAAGAAAAATATACAATGCATATACAGGGTTTATTCACTGTATAACTATACAAGTGTTAAACAACTGTATAAAGACTTTTTATTAGTAAGACAGATACCTTATAATTCAAAGAGCAATGTATCGCAAAACAGGAGTAAATGACAGTATATGCATACACTTATCAGGCAGTGCACCAAAGACAAACAAAAACAATTGAATGCCACATTGAACCATTCTTATGAAATCATCAGGGAAATTAGCACAACTGCCATTTGGTGCTGGTATTTCTATCAATTGGAGTTCTCAGCGGACTTAGCCCTTTTCACAGGTAATGCTCCTCGGTATCCTGCACCTTTCAAACCACTCATCACATTTCTCATGAACTTTGCACTTTGCACCGATCTACTGTTAAGTATCCAATTAGTATAATCAATAAGATTACAAAGGTGTTTCATCTGGACCTAGTAGAATATTCATTACAGCATCATTTGCTCAACAGTACAAAAATAATTAATGTACCTTAGAGCAAACTGGTGTCTGAAGATATTTATAAAGTCAAAAGTATTAATAGCAATAATACTAGTTCACAAATGATATGCATTGGAGGTCTTTAGAGCCATCCCATCTGCTATATGACACCTAAAGCAAGATCTTGGAACTACTTGAAGGAAATATAAAAATTAGGCAAGTAATCAGCAATCTCATAATATGGTATATTTTTCATAGTACTATCAATCATACACATTGAAATGAAGGGTCAACCATTGATACCTGCTGAGCCACTTTCTAACTATTTTAATTACTTGACAATAGCTTATCATATTATGTACATTACCTCATATGAGTTTTCCTGTGTTGGCCCTAGCTCTATTAACTCTGATTTGGCTTCATTTTTCAGAGTTATCATTTCTGATAAATGTTCAGTATTTTCCTGTGGAAAAGAAGATATATAAGGTAAGCACATAAAAAAGTTCTACAAATACAGTCACAAACAAATGAGCATGGTAAGTCATTACCTGCCTGTTTTAGAGAATGGTGTTACTATCCTTGATCACATCTAATGTCAAGGTAAGGATGAGAATGTTATCCAAATATAAACCAAGAAAAGTTTTCTAGGCATAACAGAAGATATATTGTATCATACCAGAGATGGAATTGGAGTTATTTCACACAGAATTTTGGAAGTAAGCAGCCAAAGACATACACACTAAATTGCATGAAATGTATTTATATGTCCAATGATATCAAAATAATGTTAGAGGTTGTTTGAAGCACTTACAAGTTTTGAAACTGTTCGATATCTTCTGACATACAGTGAGAAATTTAAATACTACATTCTCAGCATAGAGTCTGTTTAGAGACAAATTAACATACACACATATATTATCATTATAGACTGTTATACCTTTCAGCATTTAGTCTGCAAGCCTCTGTGAATTTACTAAACATCGCCACAATCCTCGATTTGCAACTAGTGTTGTGGCCTCATTTAGTTCTAAGCTTGTTATCTTTAAATCATTAGAAACTGAGTCTAAACATCATCGTCTTGGTCTCCCTCTACTTCTCTTACCCTCCATAAGAGTCCATTATTCTCCTAGGTAAACTATCCTCCTCTGTTCACCTCACATGACCCCACCTCCGAAGCCGGTTTATGTGTACAGCTTCATCCGTCAAGTTCATTCCTAAATTAGCCTTTACGTCCTCATTCCAAGTACCCTTCTGTCATTGTTCCCACCTGTTTGTACCAGCAATCATTCTTGCTACTTTGATGTCTGTTACTTCTAACTTATGCATAATTATCCTGAGTCCACCCAACTTTCGCTCCCGTAAAGCAAATTTGGTTTGAAAATAGACCGATGTAAAGATAGTTTTGTCTGGGAGCTGACTTCCTTCTTACAGAATACTGTTGATCGCAACTGCGAGTTCACTGCATTAGCTTCACGACACCTTGATTCAATCTCACTATATTACCATCCTGGGAAAACATACAACCTAAATACTTGAAATTATCAAACTGCTCTAGCTTTGTATCACCAATCTGACATTCAATTCTGTTGAATTTCTTAACTACTGACATCAATTTAGTCTTTGAGAGGCTAATTTTCATACCGTACACTCTGCACCCATTTTCAAGTTCCAAGATATTAGACTGCAGGCTTTCGGCACAAACTGCCATTAAGACCAAGTCGTCAGCATAGGCCAGACTGTTTACCACATTTCCACCTAATTGAATCCCTCCCTGCCAATTTATACCTATCAGCAGATGATCCATGTAAACTACGAACACCAAAGATGAAAGATTACAGCCTTGTCTAACCCCTGTAAGTACCCTAAACTAAGAAGTCATTCTACCAACAATTCTCACTGAAGCCCAATTGTCAACATAAATGCCATTGATTGATTTTAGTAACCTACTTTTAATTCCATAGTCCCCCAGTATGGGAAACAATATATCCCTCGGTACCATGTCATATGCTTTCTCTAGATCTACGAAACATAAACACAACTGCTTATTCCTCTCGTAGCATTTTTCAATTACCTGGCGCATACTGAAAATCTGATCCACAGCCTCTCTGTGGTCTGAAACCATACTGGTTTTCATCCAACTTCCTCTCAACTACTGATCGCACCCTCCCTTCCAAGATGCCAGTGAATACTTTGCCTGGTATACTAATCAATGAGATACCTCAATAGTTGTTGCAATCCTTCCTGCAATTACTGCTTTTGTCCAATCAGAAGGTACCTTACCAATACCCCATGCTAATCTTACTACTCTATGAAGTTATTTCATCCCTGCCTTCCCACTATACTTCACCATTTCAGGTCTAATTTCATCTATTCCTGCTGCTTTATGACAATGGAGTTTATTTACCATCCTTTTCATTTCCTCAAGAGTAATTTCACCAACATCATTTTCCTCCTCCCCATGAGCTTGGCTGTTCGCAACATCACCAGGATAATTTCCTTTTACAATGAGAATCCCTGTATGCCACCCATTCACTTTCTATATCCTGAACTTGCTTACTGTCTACTGTTTGAAATTTCTCACTAATCATATCCATGTACTTCTGTCTAATTTCCTCGTCCTGGAGATTTTCTACCCTTATTCGTTTTCAGACAGATTTCACTTTCTCTACCCTAGGCCTAAAGACACTTAGTTCACTACAGATCAGATAGTGGTCTGTAGCATCGAAAAATCCCAAAAAAACTTGTATATTCCTAACAGATTTCCTGAATTTGGAGTCGGTTAAGATATAGTCTATTATGGATCTGGTACCCCTAGCCTCCAATGTGTAGCGGTGAATAGCCTTATGCTTGAAGAATGTATTCATAACAGCTAAACCCATATTAGCACGAAGTCCAGCAAACACTTCCCATTCCCATTAGCTTCCATATCTTCCCCACATTTACCAATCACCCTTCTATCCTATTCCCAACTCTCACATTCAAATCGCCCATTAGCACTATTCTATCCTTGCTGTTGACCCTGACCACGATGTCACTCAATGCTTCATAAAACTTGTCAACTCCATTCTCATCTGCACCCTCACATGGTGAATACACAGAGACAATTCCCAATTCCTCCAACTGAGAAATCTACCCATATCATTCGCTCATTTATGTACGTAACAGAAACTATGTTGCGTGCAATGGTATTCCTGATAGAGAGCCCTTTCCCTTCCCTTTCTAACACCCATCAAGTACACTTTAAAATCTCCTATCTCTTCCTCGTTGTCTCCCCTTACCCTAATATCACTTACTCCTAGCACATCCAGATGCATCCTCTTTGCTGACTCAGCCAGTTCTACTTTCTTCCATAAGCCCCATTAATATTGATAGCTCCCCATCGAAATGCATTTTGTTTGCCAAGTTGTTTCCAAAGAGTCCCTCGCCTGTCAAATGGGAGTGGGACTCCGTTACTCCCATAGGTCCGAGGCTTGCTAAAAATGTTCTGAGCTTGGTAAATTCATGAAGCAGGATGCTACCCTACTTGCACATAGTCCAAGTGAGGATCTCTCCTCTAACGGGTTATGGACCACCGGTGAATTGTATAGTCCTAGCCGCTTGTGCACAAGGAGGGCCATGACTTAGAATATGTCCGAGATGCCCACTCCCAATCTATAACAACTGGTATCCCGACTCTCAGGACCACTTACTATGCCACTCAGCAGTTGCACATGGTTCACGAACTAGGACGTGACTACAGTAACCTACACCATGAACCATAAGATTAAAATACCTTGCAATATCTGAAGCACATTCTCTACTCTCATTTTGCCAAGCTCAAAAGTGCTACATAATGTCTTGAGACAGTTCCATGTCAATCAACATTTTTCAATGCATCCAAGTATAAAAATTTAACATCAAAGAAGCAGGCTTATCAGTCATATTCCAGGAAAATACGTTATATGAACCACACTCCGGGCAACTACAAATGAAATGTTTTACAACTACAATGATGTTATGCAGTGTTCTGTGAAGAACTGTAGGGATGAGACCACCATCAGTGTCGAGCCAGCAGTGTTGGCAAGTACATTTGCTGTTTTGGAGCCTCTTTCATGATCTAGTAGACCATTAAATTTCTCACTTGGACTCATAAAACCTGGTCAACACTAAAGGGACTGTGATCAAAAGCTTACATTCTAATAAAAGTTAACTTAGTAATAAAAGTGAATGAAAGTATAAAAGCCATAATGAATTAATGCATTTAATATAGAAGAGAATGAACAGCAGCCGAACTAAGAAAAGGAAGAAGAAAGCGGTGCACAAAAAGAATAGGAGAAAGATAACAAAGAGCACAGAAAGGAGAACATTAATTTGCATAAGTCGTCAAGGACCGAGAGCCGACTAAGAGCAGCAGATTACAGACAATTTTCTCAGAAATCAGTCAAGAACCTTTAGACATGTACACCCATAAAACATAGAAAATAACCTGTCTTGGAGGAATAAAATGAGCTTATCGCAAAGGAATTAAACATCTGAGAAAGATACCTGCTTTGGGAGAATTTATATTGTACATTTTGAGCTATTTTTTTGTTGTTTGTTATAAGTGAACCTGCCCTTTCCTTAACACACACTTCGTCTAGGAGACTGCGGGCGTGAGGGTAACCCAGAATTATTGCACCTGCATTGAAAGTACATTTAGCAGACTCTACTATCCACTCTTAACCCGCCATCGGTATCGTTGTTAGGTAGCCCCTAACAAAAACATTCCTTATTAAGAAAAGTTTTTTGGTTTAAGACTCAAACTTTTCAAACTCCAGGTATTCTCAAATGAGTTTATGAGTCACATGTTTTCCTTCGTTACGCGATGATTCAAACCAAAAAACTTTTCTTAATAAGGAATGTTTTTGTTAGGGGCTACCTAACAACGATACCGATGGCGGGTTAAAAACATTGACAGAAGTTTTGTAATTTAACTTCTCCTAATCTAATTAAGGTAGATGATTTTTTTTTTCAGATGTGGTGATAAAGGTGATGGCAATTATGGTTTAAGAAACACAGGCCACCATCCTCTGTTATAATGAAGGGGGAAGGACAAGAAAATGTGCAACCCCTAAACCAATGAACTGGCAAAGTAACATTGATATTGACAATAAAATTTACAGATTAATCCAGTCCAAACTTAACACCCTCACTATCAGTAACTATTACGGGTCTGAAACATGGATAGAGCACTGTTCATTTACTACATTTGGACATATTTATTACCTGCCAAAATGGGAAAACATCTGCAGGCCTTCTGAGAGTGTGATTCGAACCCACTATCTCCTGAATGCAAACTCATAGGAAACTGACAGAAACTGCATGGCCAACTAGCTCAGTTTTTCCACTTAACAGAACCAGGAAAACAGAGTTTTTAAAAAGCTGATCAGACATTCAAGACAAAACAGGTACAGTGGGAAAAAGTAGCAGTTCACCCCAGACATAGATTCAGTTCATGAAGGAGCAAATCTAAATTGTGCTGAAGTTACTCGACATTTTCAATGCACATTTTCCACACAGTTTGATGAGCACACAACCTGTCTTGATTTATTTGTTAGTATTTTCAACGCCGTCAGTGGAGAGATGGTATGCAATGACATTAGTAGACAAATAACTTTGAGTGGTGTTTTTAAATTTAACAGAGAAGGTAAATTTGGAATTCAAGGAAGAACTGCATCAAATATGTGTTTATAGAAAGAGGATTTAGGGATTGGTGTGATTTAGCAAGCAAAATGTTCAATCGTTTCCGAATCATCCGAAATTCTTTAAGAAAAGGCTTGGTAATCAACATATAGGAAATCTGCAACCTGGGTGAATGCTCTCAGTGCAGCTCAGTGGTCACTGATTGAGTGATTGATTAGGCAGGGAACAGTAAAGATGGACAGGGAAAATTAGAACAATATCAATGTTTGGAAGTCAGCAACTACTCACAATATCCAGTAACAATGTATGACTTACGAATTGCATCACTGCTTCTCTGATGGTCATCAACAGAGACAGGCTACAAAATGTATTATTATCCTAAATAGAAGTGTGCCATGAGATGAAAGGAAGACGCAATGAACATTTGGAGAGCTTTCACCTCTTATTATATGAAAGTCTTTAAAAGGTATAGGTCTTTTAAAATTCAACGTATCATTTAGAATAACTCTGCACATTTATGAAAAAAAAAAATAAGTTTCCGATATTGGCACACATTTCTCTAACATAATTTTGATATTTGTGCAAGAGGTGGCAGAATGATGTTCAGGAATTCAATATAACTATAAACATATGCTGGGGTAATTTGCCTTCTTCAAATACCTCTAGACTGAACCCGAGTCACACTTGCCAACATAATATTAGCTTGTCATCACTTTACCCTCTGAGCTATCAGATGAAGGGGCAATGAATTGAAAGCCACACACTCAGAAGACAACAATGACTGTGTTCAGAGTAGCAACAGACAGAGCAAGGAAAGATGATGAAAACATCTCCCCTCTTCTCCAAAATCTTTGACTGCATCTGTGCCTCTAATATAGTGTTTGCTTTAGAAATGCTATACTGCGACAATATTTTACAATGTGCTCATCCAACATTAGTAATATTGCAAAGAAGTTTAAATTATGAAAATCTTAGCCGTAATTTATTTTGGAGAAAGAATATGTTCGCTATGATAGCCAGGGACCTACCGGCCATAACCTAATTAAATCTACCATCCACCATTATCCATCAGTTCAGCAGCTAGTATCATTGCAATTGGCTGACATGAAAGGATATAATATCAATCCCACAAAGATATGATTGGCAATCCATGGAGAATACAAACACAACCATACAACCATCTGAAAGCCATATTAATAACCAACAAAGATAATGAATAAACAATAGACAGTCAATCAAGGGTTACTTAGCGCATGAGAGTCACTGAAGCCTCAATCTTGAGACACAGTCTATCATGACTTCATAACTAGCTGGACCTAACAAAGATTCTTTCACTATCAAGAACAAAATAATAATTCAGCTTTTTTACACTATGAAACACAGAATGCACTCCTGTTTCTGTAGTAAATGCTAGAGCCCAATTAGCGAGTTTGTGGCCCTAATCTGCAGGCTTATGCCACCAGAACCCTTTTGCTTCAATCAAATCAATCACTACTGATCTGCATTTAGGGCAGTCGCCCAGGTGGCAGATTCCCTAACTGTTGTTTTTCTAGCCTTTTTTTTTAAACGATTGCAAAGAAATAGGAAAATTATTGAACATCTCCCTTGGTTATTCCAGTCCCTAACTCCCACTCCTATAAACGAATATTTGCTCAAATTTGTTCTCTTGAATTCCAACATTATATTCATATTGTGATCTTTCCTACTTTTAAAGACACCATCCAAACTTACTCGTCTACTGATGTCCACCCAAGCCATCTCTCTACTGACAGCTCGGAACGTACCACTTATATCTGAAATATTATTATTATTATTATTATTATTATTATTATTATTATTATTATTATTATTATTATTATTTTAACATACCTTGATGCAATATCATTATTTCTGACATTATAGTATAATATTTTATGAAATCATTGTCCAACATTTTACTCTGTAGTTTGCAACATTGGAAAGATTCCGTATCCATTAATTTTTAAGATTGATATAGGCTGATGATGCCCGTAAAAAAAAGGGTGAAACATGTAACATTGACTTTTATGTATTATGTATAAATTTTAACCACATGAAATAGTGGATTACATTGTATTGTATTGAACAGGTGGACCTATAAATATTATAATAATATTTAAGATATACATCAACTTCAATTCGGAACCAAATGAGAATAGTTACTCGTAACGTACCACTTAGTCGAGCAGCTCATCTCCTTTCTCCCAAGTCTTCCCAGCACAAACTTTGCAACATTTTCACAACGCTACTCTTTTGTCAGAAATGGCCCAGAACAAATTGAGCTGCTTTTCTTTGGATTTTTTCCAGTTCTTGAATCAGGTAATCCTGGTGAGGGTCCCATACACTGGAACCATACTCTAGTTGAGGTCTTACCAGAGACTTATATGCACTCTCCTTTACATCCTCACTACAACCCCTAAACACCCTCATAACCATGTGCAGAGATCGGTACCCTTTATTTACAATCCCATTTATGTGATTACCCCAGTGAAGATCTTTCCTTACATTAACACCTAGATACTTATAATGATCCCCAAAAGGAACTTTCACCCCATCAACACAGTAATTAAAACTGAGAGGACTTTTCCTATTTGTGAAACTCATCCCCATTTATCATCATACTATTGCCTACTGTCCATCTCACAACATTATCAAGGTCATTTTGCAGTTGCTCACAATTTTGGAACTTATTTCTTTCTCTGTACAGAATAACATCATTTGCAAAAAGCCTTATATCTGATTCAACTTCTTTACACGTATCATTGATATATATTAGAAAACATAAAGGTACAATCATGCTGCCTTAAGGAATTCTCCTCTTAATTTTTACAAGGACAGATAAAGGTTCACCTACTCTAATTCTCTGAGTTCTATTTTCTAGAAACAGAGCCACCCATTCAGACACTCTTTTGTCTAGTCCAATTGCACACATTTCTGCCAGTACTCTCCCATGATCTACCCTCTCAAATGCCATAGACAGGTCAATCGCGATACAGTCCAATTGACCTCCTGAATCCAGGATATCTGCTATATCCTGCTGGAATCCTACAAGTTGGGCTTCAGTGGAATAACCTCTCCTAAATCCAAACTGCCTTCCATCAAACCAGTTATTCATTTTGCAAACATGTCTAATATAATCAGAAAAAATGCTTTCCCAAAGCCTCCGTACATTGCATGTCAAACTGACTGGCCTGTAATTTTCAGCTTTATGTGTATCACCCTTTCCTTTATATACAGGGGCTACTATAGCAACTCTCCATTCATGTGGTAAAGTTCCCTCATGCAAACAATAATCAAATAAGTACTTCAGATATGGTACTATAACCCAACCCATTATCTTTAGTATATCCGCCGAAACCGTATCAATTCCAGCTACGTTTCTAGTTTTCAACTTTTGTATCTCACTGTAAATGTCATTGCAGTCATAGGTAAATTTTAATACTTCTTTAGTATTAGTTACCTCCTCTATCTGGACATTATCCTTGTAACCAACAATCTTTACATACTGCTGGCTGAATAATACTGCCTTTTGAAGATCCTCGCATACAAACTCCCCTTGTTCATTAATGATTCCTGGAATGGCCTTCTTGGAACCTGTTTCTGCCTTAAATTACCTATACATACTCTTCCATTTTTCACTAAATTTGTATGGCCACAAATCATGTCTGCCATCATGTTATCCTTAGCTGACTTATTTGCTGGATTCAAGTTCCTAGTAAGTTCCTTCAATTTCTCCTTACATCCACAACCATTTCTAACTCTCCTTCCAACCTGTACCTCATTCTTAGTCTCCTTACTTCCCTGTTATAATATAGTGGATCTTTACCATTCCTTACCACCTTTAAAGGTACAAACCTGTTTTCACATTCCTCAACAATTGCTTTAAACCCATCCCAGAGTCTGTTTACATTTTTATTTACCGTTTTCCACCTATCATAGTTACTTATTAAAAACTCCCCCATGCCTGTTTTATCAGCCAGTCCTAATTTAATCTCTTCCTTTCTTTCACATTTATGTTTAAAAACCACAAAAACAGCTTTGTGATCACAAATACCATCTATAACTTCAGTTTCTCTATAGAGCTCATCTGGTTCTACCAGCACCACATCCAGAATATTCTTCCCTCTAGTTGGCTCCATCACTTTTTGAATGAGGTGCCCTTCCCATATTAACTTATTTGCCATTTGTTGGTCATGCTACCTGACGTTCATATTACCTTCCCAATTGACATTTGGTAAATTGAGATCACCCGCTACAATCACGTTCCTTTCCTTACCGTTTCCCACATAGCTAATTATTTTATAAAATAATTCTGAATCAGCATCTGCACTACCCTTTCCTGGTCTGTACACTCCAAAGACATCAAGTTGCCTATTATCTTTAGAGATGAGCCTTACCCTAGAATTTCGTGTTCGTCTTTAACTTTTTCGTAGCTTACACATTCTTCTTTCACAAGAATGAGTACTCCCCCCCCCCCCCCTACCATTCCTATTTTATCACTTCTCAGCCATGATTCAACTCCTATTACAATATCTGGTAAGTATATATCTATTAAATTATGTAATTCTATTCCTTTCCTTATAATACTTCTACAGTTGAACACAACAGTTTTATGTCATCCCTACTTGATTTACAGGTCCCTGTTCCCTTAACACCGCTCTCTATGCCATCCTGTTTCCCTGAATGTACCTCACTCTAACCCTTCTAAACAAATTTCCTAACTTATATGTACCACTGCGGTTTAAGTGAAGGCCATCTGAGCGCAGATCCCTATCTCCTACCCACCCATTAGGATCTAGAAATTTCACTCCCAGTATCCCACATACCCACTCCATAGTCTCATTTAAATCCCCAATTACCTTCCAGTCAGTATCCCTCCTACACAATATTCCACTGATAACAATCTCCACTTCCGTAAACTGCACCCATGCTGCATTTACCAGATCCCCCACATCCCCAACTATGTTGATATTATACCTGCTTGTCTTACGTTGTTAGTACCAACGTGAAACACTACCACCTTCTCCTTTCCCTCCTTCTCTTCTACTTTCCTCAACATCTGCCTTAACCCAATTCCTGGATAACACTCTACCCTGGTACCCTTTCCTCCACACACTTTCCCAACATGTCTAACGATAGAATCCCCCATGACCCGAGCCTCAACCCTACCCACCTCATTTGATCCCCTCACCTCCTGGTCAGTCCTCTCTTTCCTGACAGCTGCAGAAGCTACTTCCTCCTCCCTTTTCTCCATCCCATGACCCTGTTCCACCTGTCTTTTCCTATCCACTACTCCACATTTCCCTTTCCTACCTGTTCCCTTTCCCCTACCTCCACACTTCTCGGCAACAGTTCCCTGTTCCTCATCTTCCCTCGGTTGTTCTACCTGCAGTGACTCATAGCGATTTCTCACCGACACCTGTGCTGAATTTTGATCCTGAATGGAGCCCTTAGCCTGCAATCTTCTTCCCCTTAAAACATTAGACCACCTGTCTTCCTTATTTCCCCCCTTTCCTTCCCATCCCTCTATTACACCTACTGTATCCTGTACATTGCCCCATGAACAATGACTTTTTCACCAGCCAGACCCAAATATGTACATCAATACTGTTATTTGTCGTTCCTAAGTGTTGGCAGCCTTGTGTAGCACTGTCACGTATTTCCAAATAAGGATATATAATATATCACGCCTAAATACCCATGCTGCAAATGGTGACTGCTGGTGTTAATACTGGGTAAACACATAGTAAATTTTTCCCCTGCCAGGCTTATTCAGCTACTAAGGGTTAAATTCTGATCTCTATAAAGTTATCTGGAAAGAGACTTACAAGTGAAGCACTTCCTGTTTCTTCAAGCCAGGCTGGTTCCTCTTTGATCATCATTTCCAGGTCCATTTCACACTGCAAGTGAAGTAGTTCGAAGGTACTGTGTTTGTTGATTACTTCCAATGACCTCACACTGAAAAACAGGTCAGAGAAATATATTATCGTTTTGCTGTCATTATGATCTAGGTTATTTGTCGACAGACTAAGCGACAAGCTTGTAATTTTACACGATTGTCAATATCATGATCACAGCAAAAAGCCTCAAATTTCATATGTCTGTTGATATCATGATCATACCTATAGAGCCACATGTTATCTATGACTGATACTACGATCATATCCAAGGACCTCCACTTTTACATTACTCTCTACACAGTGTTCACTTCCATAGGATATATTTAACATGACTGGCGATAGCATGATTACAGCCAAGGACCCCCAGTTTTACATGTCTGCTGATATTGCAATCATAGCTATGTGACCTACAGCTTTATACAAAACTGAAACAATAGCGAGATGATTTTTCAATTTAAAAATTCAAGGTAAACTGAGTGTGACCAGACTACACATTGAAAATACTTCTTGAAAAATCATTGACATCGCCATTTGTTTCTCACTCTGATTACCCACGTATCTACCTACCATTCTTATCCTCTGAGCTTCCCTCCAAACTAACTGACAATTACCAGTGCCTTAAGATTTGTTTTATCAAACTTTTCCTTCTTAGTATTAAATTCTCACAAACCATTCTCCTCTCATCAAGTGGATTCACTTTCTCTTTATCTGAGACATGTTCCATTGATCTGATATATAAAAATTTCTGATAACACCACATTTCAAAGGCATCAACTCTGTTTCCCTCAACACCAGGTATTATCCATGTTTCACTTCCATACCATGGAAATTGGTCTTGGATGAATTGATAAAAATTGAAGGCAGGCAGAGCAGGCCAAATTACCAAAGCCATATATAAAAATTGAGCAAGTAGTATGAAAACTATGATAGGATAAACAAACTGGTTGACTATAGAATGAGGACTTCAACAAGGATGTGTATTATCCCCTCTATTCTTCATTACAGTCATGGATGAAAATCCACAAGAGTATACAACAAGAAATAGGAAGCAAAGAGACACAAGCCTTAATCAGTGCAGATAACACTGTAATTTGGGGAGAAGATGAAATGGAAGTACAAGAACAAGTTACTGTATCAAACCAGGAGATAGATGGATATGAGAAGTGTACGATAGTAGTGGTGACGAAAGATATTAGAGAAGGAAGAGATAATATTAAAGTAAATGGAAGACCATTAGAAGTTGTGGAAAGATGTAAGTATTTGTGGTGTATACTTGCAGAAGATGAGAAAATAATAAATAATAATGTTATTTGCTTTACATCCTACTAACGATGTTTTTATGGATTTTGGAGATGCCAAGGTGCCGGATTTTAGTCTGGCTGCAGTTCTTGTGTACCATGTCAATAAATCTACCTACATTAAGCTGATGTAAATTTGCACCTGCAAATACCACCAGACTGAGCCATGTTCGAACTTGCCAAGTTAGGGTCAGAAGGCAAGTGCCCCAACTATCTGAGGCACTCAGCCTGGTGATAACTGGAAAATAAACAGAGAAATTTGAAAGAGAACTGAACAAGTTTTACTAATGTGTGAGAGGTATAGTGTGGAAATGGAACATCCCAAAGAAATGCAAGAAAATTCTGTACCCAATGTGTTACACTGCAATTTTGATATATGCAGGAGCACATGGACAACAATGAAACATGATGAAAGCAGAATCTAAGCAACCAAAATTAAATTCCGTAGAGGAAGAATTGGAAAGCATGAAGGAATAAAAGAAGAAACGTAGAAATCAGGGAGAGAATTGGAATACTTAAGCTGCAAGACAAGGTAGAGATCACTAAGCTGAAATGGTATGGACACATGATGAGATCGGGACAGGACAGAGTTCCAAAGAGAGTATTTACAGAGAAAATAAAAGAACGACAATGGTGAATGCCCAGAAAGAGGTGGATGGACACTGTGAAGGAGAGTACAGAGAAGAGAGGAGAAAAAGTAGAAGAAATATTGGAGGACGGAAGGGAGTGGTGGAGAGATATAAAACTGAGGAGGACGTTGATTCACAACTCAACCCAGAAGAAAGGAAACAGGAAATAAAGAAGAAGAATCTGCTGAACTGAAGACAAAAATTTATACAACACTCGTATCAGCTCATTTCATTTAAAAATGCTACCAACCTTTCTTTATTTGCCTGTGAATGTCATGTTTAATGCCAGAACCGAGGGTTGCTTACCAAGGCACCCCTTGAAGAGGGTTCCATGTCAAACAATTGGTTTAAATGTTTAGCAGATTTTATTGCTCCCCTGGCGAGACAAAACTTGTCTGTGTAGAACACCTCGAGTGGTGCCACACCCAATTGATTTCAGTCAATAGCAGTGTTTGTTAGATAATGATATTTTATTGTAAAAGTATACAAACTGCACTGACAGTGAATACAACAATTTCTCGCACATGTAATACGAGCTTCATTCCTGTGGCCAATGCATTGATTCTTACTCACTGCCAGAGAACAGATTTCTATGTAAACATATAGCTATTCAGGAAACTATGACCAAATGTGTTTTGTATACTTCAGTGTAGGGAACACTTCCTACGTGTGCCAAGTTTACTCATTCTGGCAATCAATGTTTATTCTCTTAATATATTACTGGTTTTACTTGCCCCAGCATTTGCCTAATGTGTAAATGGGAAACCACGTAAAATGATTTTCACATCTGCCGGTGGTGGCGTTCGAACCAAACTACTCCCAGCAACACGCCCCTAACCACGCAGCCAACTTGCTCGGTCCTGACGAAGTTCCTTAATATACACCGATAAATATCAGGAAATACCTTACGAAAGTGAGGCTGGCTACTGTTAAGATAAAACATGAGGAATAAATACTGGATACAGCTGTTGTGGTGTAATGATACGATACAGAAGAATCTCCATAACAACACTGATATGCCAAGAATTCTACACATTCGGATAATCTTACAGATATCCTAAACGGAACAACTCGCAATATTTCGAGCCCCGCTACCAACTTTCGCAGCCTACAGTGTAAAAAAAATAAAAAAATAAAAAAAATCACTGCGTCACTTTTAGATCACAGACTGAGGTAAATAACACATCAACACAATACATACAATTATACACTAAATATTGTAATTTCTTTCTAAAATAACCATCCTTAATACTTCAGGTGCGTAGCACTTCACAAAAATTTTCCATACCATTAAATTCAGAAATCCGATTCAGTTCAACTGAAATTCATACCAGAACTCTGTTTCAACACAAGAGGGAAAGACTTGCCGGCAATTGTAACACAAATGCTAGGATCCATCTAAAAGAAAGCTAGTTATATAGATATAAATTATTAATGCTTAAGTATAAATACCATTTAAAATAGTGGTAGCCCAAAACATGTAGAAATCTGAAAATGAAAAGTAGTATTTACTTCTTACAGTTCTCAATTGAGATCTATAAGTTTGGCAAAAGTAAATGACTGAGACTTCAACATGACCGACAATATGTTGGAGTTTGTGGACGCAGCGTAAAATCATAGAAATCACAATTCCTCTTACAGAAGTACCTACCTAACACAATTAACGAAATAAGCTGGACGGTACTACTGGCTAATACGCATCGTATAAAACAACATACCTGTCACTTCGAAACCAAATCAGATATTGCGATGTAGTTTAATGGTCAGGGGCGTATTTCCCTTGCATGCAAGGCATTCATTGCATGCGTTATGATAGCGCAAAGGACTGTCTGAAGTATGATTTTTAGGTCGTTTGCAAGGTTAAGGGCTGGTTTACACGGGTAGAGTAGCGAGGCGAGTAGAGTAGTCAGTAGAGTAGCCATGTTACTCTACTCTACCGCTGTCTGGTAGAGTTGACACTCGTATCGTTCATACGGGAGTAGAGTCAACACCACCTCTCTATAGGTGGTGTTGGTAGAGTCATACAGTAGAGTAGAGTACAGTAGGGATGGGCTTAGCAGTTATTTTTATTAACGGTTATAACTGGAGCGGTTACACAAAAATACTCGTTAACGTTAACGGTTAAAAATAACCTCTAGTGCCGAAATGAGTGGCTGAGACGTTTGAGGCTCTGGTTCGATCCTGGCTCAGTCCGGTGGTATTTGAATACGTCAGCCTCGTGTCGGTAGATTTACTAGCACGTAAAAGAACTCCTGCGGGACTAAATTCCGACACCTCGTCTTCTCTGAAAACCGTAAAAGTAGTTAGTGGGACGTAAAGTCAATAAAAGTATTGTTGTTATTATTATTATAACCTCTAGTACAAGAGGGGTACCTAATATTCGCTGCACAAAGGAAATACGGTGCCAGTAGCGTGCCAGCCTGGTCAGCGATTTTCAACTGCATCTGAGAGCTGCTTCGAGAGGTCCACGTGTTTATACACTTGAGAAGCTATCTGACGGTGATGACGGCCTTGGTCAAAAATGCCGAGAATAACGACCGGGAGGATTCGTTACGCTGACCACGCGTCACCTCATAATATGCAGACATGCGGGGTGAGGAGAGGTCGCTTAGTAGGCCAAATGTCCTTCAAAGCAGGAAGCATTAGGGAGGTATAGTATGTGCACCAACTGCAAGTTGACGTAAGGAGCGTAAGCTAAGTCATAATTCCCTTCTATGTAATTGCTATCGTCGCCATAAGACCTATCTGTGTCGGTGCGACGTAAAGCCCCTAGCAAAAAAAAAAAAAGTAATTGCTACATACATGAAGTCGATCAGTTTAAGAATGACGAAAAATTACCTCCAAAAAACAGAAAGATACAGTAAATGCATTTAAAAATACATGCTTAAGTAACTTTATAGGAAAGCCAGAAGCATGAACAAGGAACACAACAAAAATTTAATCCACCATCATTTAAGAATATTGTTAATTACAAGCTGAAATAATTTGCATAAATTCTGATTACTGTGATGGAAACTGGTAGTGAGTACGGCCGCACGGCTCTGCCCATTTCATAATTCCCGTAACTCTTAAAAACACGTCTACGAGTCAGTACTGATTACTTGAGGCGGCTACTGGTAGCGTGCAGGACCGCGCGGTGCCCTCCTTAACCGAGTACACACGAGTATTGGCGAGCCGCTGTTATTTCAGTACAGTGTATCTCCTGTAATCGTAACAAGCTCCAATCGCGTACTGGTAAAAGATCCTTGTTAAGTTATTTACCAGCCACAATTTTCATGGTAATATCATTTCCTGTCTGTAAAGTCTGCAAGGTAGATGCAAGTAGAGTAAGTTAAGCTTCGTAATTTCCTATTACGTACTATTTTGTCTGTCTCCATTGTACAACCGTCATCCACAGACAAATATATTAAGTCGTCATTTAAAAAAGAACTAAACTGCCAAAAAAAAAAAAAAGGAATCCTACTTATTAACAGAGAACTGTACTGTAAAATGAATGTAAAAGGCACGCATAGACAACTATTTAGAGAAAAACTGAGGCAAGTGCTGAACAGGAATTATAATATGTTTAACAATACGGTAATTACAACAATTAAAAATACAACAGAATATTACCCTAAATAATATAAGAGGCAAATGAATGCAAAATACAAGCTTAAGTAAATATTCAAAGAAACAATACAATTTTGCTTTAGGTCGCACCGACACAGATAGGTTTTATGGCGCCGATAGGATAGGGAAGACCTAGGAGTGGGAAGGAAACGGCCGTGGCTTTAATTAAGGTACAGCCCCAGCACATGTCTGGTGTGAAAATGTGAAACCACGGAAAACCATCTTCAAGGCTTCCGACAGTGGGGTTCAAACCCACTATTTCCCGAGTACAAGCTGCGTGGAACCAAGCCACGTGGCCACTTGCTCCGTACATATTTAGAGAAAAACCAAGGCAACTGCTAAATAGGAACTTAAATTTTTAATAATATAGTAACACAAATACAACAAATTGAACTCCACATAATAGACCTATAAGAATAATATAAATGAATGCGAAATGTAAACTTAAATAACTACTATTTGTCCAACCACTGGCCCGTTTCTTTGCGGAGCCGGGTATGTTCCTTTACAGTTTTGCTTTACGTCGCACTGTCACAGATAGGTCTTACGGCGACGAGGTAGGAAAGGGCTAAGAGCGGCAAGGAAGCGTCCGTCGCCTTAGTTAATATGCAGCTCCAGCATTTGCCTGGTGTGAAAATGGGAAACCACGGAAAACAATTTTCAGGGCTGCCGACAGTGGGATTCGAACCCACTATCTTCCGGATGTTGCAAACTCACAGCTGCGCGCCCCTAACCATATGGCCAGCTCACCCGGTAGGGTCAAGTATGAAGTGAGATGAAGCTTCGTAGGAAATTTTACGACGGGATGCCCTTCCCGACGACAGACTCATCAGAGGACTTAATGAAATGATATGGCGTGTATGGCTTTTAGTATCGGGGTGCCAGGATCAGGTCTTTTGATTTGATGCCCGTAGGCGACCTGCGCGTCGTGATGAGGATGAAATGATGATGAAGATGTGAGATGAAGCTTCGTAGCAATTTTTTACGATCGGATGCTCTTCCTGGCGTCAAACTCATCGGAGGACTTAATCAGAGTTTCGATATTTACAGGTAATATCAGCAGGTAATAATGATAATATACCGAGCGAGATGGTTCTTGGTTTAGGGCACGTATTAGGCAGACTGAGAGTTCGAACCCCACTGTCGGAATTTCTGAAAATGGTTTTTCGTGCTTTCCCATTTTCACACCAAACAAATTAAGGCCACGGTCACTTCCTTCCCAGTCCTAGCCCTGCCCTATTCTATTGTCGCCATAAGACCTGTCTGTGTCGGTGCGACGTAAAACAAGTCTACTACTACTACTACTACTACTACTACTACTACTACTACTACTAATAATAATAATAATAATAATAATTAACAATAATAATATAATTCTGTTCAAATCTTTTTTCAACTGTTATAGGTTTTTGAGAGACATCGGGGTTGCGGCATTTCATCGTGAAAAAAGGTTCTTCTTTAATTAACTGGCACGAGTCTCTTAAATTGGATTCCGCAACACTGGGCAAAGAGAGGCAGAGAGATACAAAACCTATAGAACACTTATGCACTTGCCGCACTTTTACCTTGCCTGCTTACATTAAAGAGTATGAACACAAAATTGGTTTACTTAAAAAATACTTATCTCGACTGCTGGCATTGCTATTTTTAATTAATTGTTGGATGAATCCTTTCCACGCGTTGTTTTAAATTTGATATGGAAAACTTATGCCTTTGCTGGCGAGATATAGTGTTTACAGTGCACTATGTCTTCTGGTATGGGCTATATCAAATTTGTTACTTTCATTGACCGGTTTCAGTCTCATCCTTGGCTTTGACAATATGAAAATGACTGAGGTATGAGTGATGCTAGTAATATCACTCCTTATGCAGCCAGTCCCTGTTATGAATGGCGTAAAAATATCACTAATAGGGTCGGTTGGTGCATGTATTTCAGTGGGCTTGGCAGACTGATATGTAGGCTAATAGCAACTGCTGGCTCAGTGAGGAAAGCAACGGGAAACTACCTCACTCCTCATTTCCCTAGTACGCCTCTTCAGTGACACCTAGGCTATTTATGACAGCTGTTGGCGGAGCTGCAGAGGATCAAACCAGCCTTCGGGCTGAATACCCAACATACAAACATGGAAAGCTTGTAAGAGCATTTCTTCCCGCACATAGGACGGAAAAGTATGACCACATAAAGCTCGTCTTTACCCTCTTCAAAACGTTGAGGATATAAATGCATGGTTACAACACAATACTGGTCAGTAAATTCCGCGTTAAGAGTAAAATACTAGTTAATAGAGGCGGTTACTGCTGGGGAATACGGCCACGCGCTTCCGGTGTTAACCGAGTTCATCCGAGTATTGCCGAGCTTCTGTGAGGATAAAAATCCGCGTTAAGAGTAAAATACTAGTTAATAGAGGCGGTTACTGCTGGCGAATACGGCCACGCGCTGCCGGTGTAAACCGAATTTACCCGAGTATTGTCGATTTGCAGTTATTTCAGTAACTGGATATCTCCTGTAACCGTTATATGCTATAACCATTACAAGCGCGTACTTGTTAAAAATACTCGTTACGTTATTTACCAGCCATCACTAGAGTACAGTAGTAGCACCATGTCAAGACGTAAGCACATCGTAAGGAAGTGTTTAAAGGCATTTACAAACATATCACTGCAAGAGGTTAGTGAAGCGTTACAAGAAGAAGTAAATGAGGGAAAAAAAGGGAATGGGTAAGAGGCTGGCTTAGCAGGAGAGATACACTCGGTGCATCGGCATTAATTCTGAGAGAACTTGGTAATTTGGAGAAATATGGGGGGACAAACTCGACACAGTTGGCCAAGAACATGAGGGATCGTCTCAGGAACCATTTTGTTAATGAAGGAGCAGCTCCCTGGCAGTACAAGCATGTATTTTAACCCAGGAACACAAACGATTGAATTTTTATGACTTTATTCATTATTGTACAGAAAGTAACGACAGTGTAATCATCCCCTCAGGATTTTACTAGTCTTCGTCTGTGAATACTGTAGTGGTGATTTCTAAGATAAAACTATATGAACGAGCTCCAGTCTAATTATAGATCATAATTCTGGCGAAGGTTTTTGTTCCACGGTGAAGGGGTGAGGTACTCCTTTCCCCAGTTAGACTGTAGTGATGTTTCTATTTCCATTTTTTTGTATTTCAGCCAACCTAAATCTTATCCGAATGAAATTTTACAGAATTCATTTCAAAAGTTATAGAAAGAATATCCATTGGCCATCAGTGTGTCGTCTCAGAACCCACGAGTCTCAAAACTCACCAGTATCAAAATTCACGAATTCTAAGAAGAGGGTCAGCAAGAATAGGTTTCTCTTTTTGGGCCAGTCTCAAACCTCACGAGCAGGACCAGTTCTTCTTTCAATGGATATATGCCCACCCTACTAGTGATGATATAATCGGATATTTTTTAAAAATCAAATAGCTTCCATCCGGTTATTTAAATAATGGAATAAATAATCAAATGAATGTCAAATATCATTCAGTTATATCGCGTAGAATAATCGATTGCGTCATGAATAAATTTGTCGGTGTAAGTGTGTCGGATGGATAATCGATTGAATTATGTGAATAGATGACAAATAGAAATACGCCTCTTTTTTTGCAATCCATGAAGTCCAATGCTGAAGACGGCACAAACACTCAGTTCCCGAGCCATAGGAATTAACAAATGAAAGTGAAAATCCCGGCCAGGAGTCGAACCTGGGACTCCCTGGACCCATTGGACCACAGGCCAGCATGCTAACCATGTATCCATGCAGCCGGACGACATAAAATTAAAGTAGGTATATTGCCTGCTGCTAGTTAAAATAAATTTTCAGTAGGTAGTAATTACCGGGGCTTAGTTCTATTATGAGGCCAGAAGACGGCATTTACTTATATAAGAAACTTTATTTTACCGATATTAAATATTACGACTGTTAATTCACTCATTTAGTTTCATTAGAGATTAATTTGGTCATGAATCTCATCGCAGGGAAATTAAATTACTTATCTCCATTCCCTTCAGAAAGTAGGCGAGTATGATGAACGGTCTCTGATACGCTTTCCGAAAATAATATGAACTCATGCTCCACACGTATGACTGAGTCATGTACTCCCAGATGCCTTACTTAGCATAGATTAATATATTACATCACGCCCCCACGCGATTACATGAAACGCAATGTTATATACTCGTAGTATTGACTACTTGGGTCACCAAATTTATAAAATCATAAATTAAAATGTGTCAGAATTTTATCTAAAATATAGCGAAGTAGCCAATCGCTTTGACGTTCTGTTGCTATATGACTTAAAAAAGACTCCACAGCGCTGATGTTGATGATATTTTATGATGGTGGTTCTTTCCCCAGCCAAGAAAATGTGGAAAGGTTCATTAAAAATCAATAAGTGTTGAAAACAATGAAGGAAAAGGTGGTGGTGGTGATTACTGTTTTAAGAGGGAGTGCAACTGGGCAGCCATCCTCTATTAATACTAATCAGAGGGAAAAAATGGAAGGTGGCCCATACTTCGAGAAAATGAAGGTTTCGGGCAAAGAAAAACAAGGGCATTTTCTAAAAAATGTAAGTACCCCTGGGGCCCCTTTTAGTCACTTCTTACGATAGGCAGAGGATACTGTGGATGTTACTCTGCCACCCCAACACACAGGGGAAAATAATGGTCGGTGAATGACACAGAGGTGTATTATTATTATTGGCTAGGGGCTTTACGTCGCACCGACACAGATAGGTTTTATGGCGACGATGGAATAGGAAAGGCCTAGGAGTTGAAAGGAAGCGGCCGTGGCCTTAATTAAGGTACAGCCCCAGCATTTGCCTGGTGTGAAAATGGGAAACCACGGAAAACCATATTCAGGGCTGCCGATAGTGGGATTCGAACCTACTATATCCCGGATGCAATATTATTATTATTATTATTTATTTTTTTTTCTTCTTTGCGTTTAGGCCATCTGTGGACCACGGTGCTTGTGTTCTAGCTGTGTTTTTGCCTTCGTCTGCCCCTTTTAGCATACTGGATTGTGTTCTTAGTGGCCTCTTGAGCCTTCCTGTTGGCCCAGTATTCCTTCATTTTCTCGCTGAATTCTTTCCTGCGCTCCTCTGACCAATTCCCGGCTCCTTTGTGGCTAGCTGATGTAAGGGATGTTAGGAAGTGATACAAAACACATCAAGAGAGCTAAAAATGTGAAGTACCTCGGAGAGTGGGTATCGGAGGACCTAAGTGAAACGATGGCTCTTGAACAAAGGAGAATCAAATTAGACAAGGCCTACCATGCCTGCAGAAAACTGTATGCCTCAAAGCATTTATCAAAGAATGTAAAACTGAGACACTATAATGCAGTAGTCAGACCATCAGTCCTCTATGCAGCAGAATGCCTATCCCTAACTAAAAAAACCCCACTGAGAGCCCTGGAAGTGCAAGAACGCAAATTATTATTATTATTATTATTATTATTATTATTATTATTATTATTATTATTATTATTATTATTATTATTATTATCAAAACATTTTTCTGTGGCCTTGAAGGTAATATAACGTATTTTTCCTTTTAATATAAATTTAATGTTAATGGTATTGTGGCCTCAGGAGAGGCCTGGTGAGTGAGTCACCACGCACCTCACCTCTCCTGCCGTCATCGCAGGCACCTGCTATCCGGAGTCGTGAATTTTGAGACTCATTGGAATATTAATTTAACTATTAGTTTGCAGTCGTGAGTTTTGATACCATTTGCTACTAATTTACGCACATGAGTTTTGAGACGTAACCGGCCATAAGTACACTGTAAATTACGCTGGCGTAGGCCTAATTTGCAGTAGCTTCTTCGCCATAAATATCCCAATTATTGATCTATTTAATTTTTTTTTTGTTCGTTGCTTGTACGGCCCAGGTGTAGAGCTTAACCTTCTAGATCTGACACTGTACTGTAAACAATAATTATTTTGGATATTCCAAACAACATATGGAAACTATTCAATTTGTTGAGGAAATTACTGTTATTGCTGAAAATTAACGGCAGTGGCAAGTGATATGTAGAAGATCCCTATGTATGTTATTAATATGATTCATGTACACAGTCCTGCACCATTGTATTGCCTAACTTAAACATGTCGAGACACATGATGAACACGCTGTGTAACATTGAAACTTGAGAAATCTTCATATTAAGTGAAAATCCAGCTGACACTTGTTTATATTTTATGTTGCATCTTCGAGTGTAGATGTCTGCGGCACCACCTCCAGACTTCTTGGATCTTCGTATTTTCATGAGTTCTTGATTGTATGTACATCGTAAATTTTTTATTTTCTGTTTCAATTCCGTTAACCCAAAACCCACTTTACCCATTTTCGCAATCAAGTCCTCTTCCGCCGCCCGTCTCATATTCTTTCTATAAGTAACGCTGTTTATGTTCCATAAACATTCTTTTTCGCTGTAGAGCTCCACAAATTTGCAAGTTTCTTCTTCCGTCCACTTCATTTTGCCGCCAAATAAACGCTCAATGTAATACCACCGTCTGTACACATGCAAATACAGCAGTCGAATGACGCGCCAGCTGAAAAATCGAGCGTCCTCGGACTTCTCCGCCAGCTCCCAGAGCTCGGTTCCGGTGGAGGGGGAAGGATAGTGGTAGAGTTACTTTACCGCAGCGGAAACCCACTCTACTCTACTGCCTACTAACTACTCTACTCTACTTGCTACTATCCCGGTCGTTTACACGATGTTAGTGGCTCTACTATCCACTCTACTCGCCTCGCTACTCTACCCGTGTAAACCAGCCCTAATAGAGAACAGTAAGGTTAGTCATTCCGCGTTACGGGCTGCCATTGGCTGTCGCTGTGACGTCACCATGGAACATCGCTGGTAGCCGCTGACGGCAGACTGTATTAGCGCGCGGGTAATGTTTCACATTTTAATAATATACCGCAGTGATATTTTGGAATTTTTGAACGTCATACAATGTATTCTATAGAAACATACATTCTGTACAAGATAAAGTACGTATAACATCGTAGCGCTACAAAAGAGGTACTTAGAAGTGCGCGATATGTTAGGTTTAAATCAAGAGATTCGGGTCAAATAAGGCTATTTTTATTTACTGTTATTCACTTTTACCTCAGTGAAGATGATGTTGATGAAATGCATGGAATCTGCACCTCACTCTGACTGACAGATGGGTTTTGTTTTATATCACAAACACTGTTAATTTGTTCAACACTTCACGGTGAAAACTTACAGGATACATTGCGATATGTAATAACTTCAAGTCTTGGAACACTAGCACCAAATAAACGGTTTGTCTTTCTTTCCGTTAACATAAGTCTAGAAGAGTATCAAAGTCTAGTATATTCACTATCTATCCGATTTTCATCAAAAGGGCTACAGTTCGAATCGTAGTCAATGAAAGCGAAACAGGGTATGAAATAAGTTCTTTTCCAAGTTCTGCGCATAAGGCTTTGCACACGAAGTTTAAAACAACAAATACAACGGTAACGAACATTTCTTGACATTTACTTTGTTGATAAATACCACATTCTCGTTTTTCGCTTACGGGGAGCCTCTTTGCCGGCTGAGTGGCTCAGACGGTTGAGGCGCTGGCCTTCTGACCCCAACTTGGCAGGTTCGATCCTGGCTCAGTCCGGTGGTATTTGAAGGTGTTCAAATACGTCAGCCTCGTGTCGGCAGAATTACTGGCACGTAAAAGAACTCCTACGGGACAAAATTCCGGCACCTCGGCGTCTCCGAAAACCATAAAAGTAGTTAGTGGGACGTAAAGCAAATAACATTAATTAATTAATTAATTATTACGGGAAGCCTCTATTTTTTATTTCTGTTTTGCAGCCAACCAACGCAAACGGAGTAAGGTTCGGATCTTAGCACATGATTTCAAGACTTGTGGATGGACGTCAGGAAAACGGCTTTTCAACTTCACAAACATATTGTTCACAACTTCTGGTTCCCTGTTCAAATCTGTTCGTCCGTGAACTTCAGCAAATATCAGTTCGAATTTAGTGATAATTTCCATTAAACTATCGGAAGGGTCGAGCAAACCTCCCCGAAACAACACGTGTACCCACCCCAGACTTGGGTCATCAGGTGGTATCAACAACTCTCCTGTAGGCGTGCCCAGGGACCTGTCAAATTTTCGGCAGCGATATGCGATGAACCCTGCAACGTATTTGAATCCCTCCACACTACAGTCAGTATTTTCCTGTACGGATAGATCATCACTATCAACAGCTGGCAATTCAATGTCATTAATATCCTTGTCACCCTCGGTCATCGCCGTAGCTTGTCATATCCGCGAGGATGTTGCCAAACATAGCCGATGTAACAAATTCTCCTCCTTCGGCAGGAGCTACAGGTGACTCATTGGAGTGAGGAATATCGCTGGAATTGGCTCCTAACAACAACAGTCTGATGCTATTTTTCACATCAGGTGGAGATGGATGATCGTTAAAATGCCCAAGACCTCTTAGGCGCAAAAATAAATTTTCCAGGCAATCTTGATTCCAACTTGCTGTGAGAATGTATTTAATAATAATTAATGTTATTTGTTTTACGTCCCACTAACTACCCTATTACGATTTTCGGAGACGCCGAGGTGCCGGAATTTAGTCTCGCAGGAATTCTTTTACGTGCCAGTAAATCTACCGACACGAGGCTGACGTATTTGAGCACCTTCAAATACCACCGGACTGAGCCAGGATCGAACCTGCCAAGTTGGGGAAGAATGTATTTAACGCCGAAAGATTCCATGTATTTGAACAGCACAAACGAAAAAAGAAACTAGGTACTCTGACACTCTTTTAAACACCCACGCACTTTAAAGGTAAACAAATACATCCGATACATGTGATAACTGAAGACTTTGCCTCAGTCTACCCTGGTCCCGCATGGCTAGCTGTTCCACCGTGACGTCATGCGCTAAGCGAGGAAAATGCAACACCTTCTGCGCACGGTTGAGTGCACCCCCCTGGGTTGTTTCAAGGCAAGTGTTATTAATTTCATCTCTCAGAAGTTCAAAAGTTCCGCATAACTGCACTAGTTCCGTTGCTTGACTACTTGTGGCGCTGGTGTAATCTCGCCATCTAATCTACTGGAGAAAGAAAGAGACAGCAATGGAGTCAAGGACGTAACGCTTTCAATTTTAAAATAGCATTCAGTGGTCACGGCCGACTTGATGCATCGCTCTAGAAAGCTCCATACCGGCCTTGACAATCGGGTCCGCGCATTTAATCGGAGTAGTTACACAGCCGGCACGTGGCGCTGGCGGCCGACCTATTTGCGGTAGAAATGCGTACTTCTTAATGGAAAATATATTGACTCTGATTGCCGATTTATCGTAATTTAGAGTTATGGAGAATGTTACATAGGTTAATACTGTTAAAATGATTAATCCTGAAGGTTACTTTCGTTGACATTTGCCAAAATAACGTCCTGAAATGAAACTGTGGAGGATGAGTAGTCCAACTGACGTTCCTTAATTGTGAGGAATAATAGTAATCGTTTTTATTATCATGGTATTTAGATACATAGCGGAACTTACCACAATGCTTTTGTCTTCTGATGTTAATATTGAGATTAACAGTCATTGTTCAATTAGAGTTTTAAAATTCTTCAAGCGCTGGTCTCAGGAAGAGGGCTGGACAAAACATAAAAGTCTAAAATTTTCCATATTCGTTGTATGCGTAACATAAATAGTTTGACTAAAACATGTTTAAATTTTAATTTCAATATACATAGTTTCAGATTACATTTCATTCATACCTTTCACTAGAATATTAAATACCGGGCAAGTTGGCCGTGCTAAATTCCTCCGGGAGGTAGTGGATTCGAACCCCACTGTCGGCAGCCCTGGGTATGGTTTTCCGTGGTTTCCCATTTTCACATCAGGCTGTACGTTAATTAAGGTCACGGCCGGTTCCTTCCCACTGCTAGCCCTTTCCTATTCTACCGGCGTCATAAGACCTATCTGTGTCGGTGCGACGTAAAACAAATAGCGAACGAAGAAGAAGAATTTTAAATAAAAATTCAGTGAGAGAAAAGTATTTTGAGTAAATAAATTGTAAACTGTTCTCTACTCGATGATGATGATGATGCTTGTTGTCTAAAAGGGCCTAACATCTAGGTCATTTGCCCCATTGCTCAGGTAACAACACTTCATACGTAGGCCTTGCCGTCGTAGCAGTAGTGATTCTTACTTATCAATATTTAAATGTTAAAATTCAGATTATATTGGATAAAAATGTGTTGTGTTGCTGCCATATGGCAAATACGACACCGCCGAAAGGATTATTCTATGAAAGAAAATTAATGGGTAAAAATACCTGATTAGCGTGGTTAGCTGCTGCTCCCGGAGGCCCGGGTTCGATTCCTGGCCCTCCCACGAAATTTCAAAAGAGGGACGAAGGTTGGCCCACCTCAGACATCCTCGAAGTGATTTTCCATAGTTTCCCACTTCTCCCCCAAGCAATTGCCGGGATAGTAACCAACTTAAGGCCACGGCTGCTTCCTTCTCTCTTCCTTGCTTATGCCTTCCAATCTTCCTATCCCCAACACAAGGCCCCTGTTCAGCATAGAAGTTGCGGCCGCCTGGGCGAGGTACTGATCATCCTTCCCAGTTGTATCACCTGACCCGCAGTCTCACGCTCCAGGACACTACCCTTGAGGTGGTAGCGGTGGGATCCCTCACTGAGTCCGAGAGACAGGCCAACTCTGGAGGGGTAAACAAGGAAAGAAAGAAAGAAAGAAAGAAAGAAAGGAAGAAAGAAAGAACGAACGAAGGAAAATACCCGGAATAGAAACAGAAAAATAAGATGAGAGTGCTACCGGTACCTGCTTTTAGCCACTCCGTAGTTTTGTCCCGGTCTACAGAGAATTCGTGAAATGATAGTGTCCCTTTGCTCTTTTTTTCCTGTTCGGAATACAGAAAGGCACACAGCAATATATATTCTAATATTTCCTAACACAGTTAAAGAAAAGCAAATCTCCACACCATTAAAAAACGAGTTAGCGCATATATTAAAATCCTTGTTCAGGACGAAGTTACAGCGAGAAATTACTTCGCTCTTGTTTCCATAAAATGTCTGCTCGAAGTACGAAAAGGTGCACAAGAATGTCACAAATTCCAAGATTCGTAAACACAATTTAAAAAATATAATCACCACACTACACAATAAAAAACTCACTAGCGCATAACTATCAGATCTCAATATCAAGCCAACAAGCACCTCATTGCGAACACATTGCCAACATTTACGACAGCAAAACCATATAAATAAAACTGGAAATGCTGCAATTTGCGATGTACAGCTTTCTGTCAGTGGGTAGTAGGCCAGCGCTCCAGCGGTATTACGGTGAAACTTTCCAATTACAGCTTTATGCTGTGCTTCACAAGCGATTGTGAAGGCCGGTTTAATACTGTTTTGAGAAATAGCTATATGGTCCAATTGAAATTCACCTAACATCAGGTTTGGGGATACCCATGTTTTAGCCTTTCTTGGAAGTTTCTTAAAGAAGGTCGACATTAATTTTAGGTGAAAGGATTTACAGAGATGAATTTGTCTCATGCCATTTTTGTTTCTTCTTTACTGTGCCGGATATGCCCCTACTGGTTTGCTGAAAACTTTTTCTTTGCCTATCCGTGCATTAGAACCACCTAGTAGAATATTAACATTTGATTTTGGAATTTGATATTTCTTCATCTAGAAGACTCCAGAATTCTTCACTTTTACCTGGGTTCTTCCTATTATCTTCATTTATTTGTGCATGACAGTTAACAAATATACACATTTTGTTCTTACATTTAAGTGTGAGAAGAGATAACTTTTCTGTGCTAGATCTGAATTCCATAGCATTATCAACTAGGTATTGCTTTATGGACATAAAAGGTGGGACCTAATAGTGGCATTCCTTTCATAATTTTGATTGCTGTTTTACCTTTAAAGATTCTATAATCTTTAGCTTCTGTTACATTACAGCTGCTAGGATCTGGATTTCATGTCTATCTAAGGCAATTTCCAGTTCTTTCTGTTTGCCGGTTTTTAGCAAGGAATTTACATTAAGAGTGCCTACCAAGAATTTCCTCTTAAATTCCAAGGATGTTCCGACTCACCCTTATTGCAGATGTTGGGACTCTCCAGAATCCTAAATCCCGATGCATTGCATAACGCAATGGTGGATTTCTCTTCCCAGCTACCACCTGGGGTAGTGCTTTCATTCAGCGTACTTTCCATTGTGCAATTGAAATTGTACATTTTACAAGGTAGGAAATTAATTCCAAGATAAGATCGGATTGCTAGTCCGAAATGACTTTGTTCGTGCTTTACTCCACTACCTTGTTCCCCTCTCTCCGCCGTGGGGACATTCAATTCCTCATCCGCCTTCGAGACCGTTGACCAGGTTTCACCCGTGACCCTAGGCAGAGGCCCTTACAGGGTGCTGCCATCCGGAACCAGATGGACCCAGGTTTTTTTACGTGGTTGTTACTCCCCCATCTCCTCCTTCCCCATCACTTGCAACATGAGGCCCCGGGCTTGGGACCGGCAATGGCGGATTTTAAAATATAATTATGAAAACATAATTTCATTCCTGAAGAAAATTGTTCCGTTGTTGCTTGAATTTCTCACATTGGAACAAAATATGATTGGGAGTACCGACTTTTTATGCCACATTCACAGATATTCGTATCGATCACCTTTATTCTAAATAAATGTTCAATCAATGAATCACTACTGATCTGCATTTAGGGCAGTCGCCCAGGTGGCAGATTCCCTATCTGTTGTTTTCCTAGCCTTTTTTTAAACGATTGCAAAGAAATTGGAAATGTATTGAACATCTCCCTTGGTAAGTTATTCCAATCCCTAACTACCCTTCCTATAAATGAATATTTGACCCAATTTCTCCTCTTGAATTCCAACTTTATCTTCATATTGTGATCGTTTCTACTTTTAAAGACACCATCCAAACTTATTCGTCTACTGATGTCCTCCCACGCCATCTCTTCACTGACAGCTCGGAACATACCACTTAGTCGAGCAGCTCGTCTCCTTTTGTCCAGGGGTACAGGCATGATTCAGGCTTAATCTTATTATCGTGGTTATATGTCGTCTTGTGTAGGAACCTGTGGAAAACCATGGATGTTTGGGGATAATCTGCAAAATATCAAATAGACGATTGTCTTTATACTGAGACTCACGTTTCCTGTTTCTAATCCAGAGTTTCCATAACTGTTCCACCACTTCTCCCCATAAATCTAAATAAGGTACTCCTGAATGATACTCTAACCGAAATCCATTAGCAGCTTCATTGGCAAGTTTATCGGATTGTATATTGCCCATATTTGCTATATGACCTGGAACTCACAAAAATATTACTTTCACGTTACTCATTTCTAAATCGGAACTTATTTTTGGAATGTTTTGAGTATGCCCTACCAATTGGTGAGATTTTCAACGTGAAGTAAAGAGGAAAGGGTACCTACTAAGCAAATACGAACACTTATTTAAAGAGCGTAGGTACAATGCCCCACTATGTCTGGTTCAAAGAGGATTTCCAAGAGAGAAGAAACCACTCCGAATACAAACGGACGGGAATAAATAAATTTGAAATCAGTTGCATCAGAGGAGAAAAAAGCAACGGCACGTTCAAAAGTCATTATGTATTTGGACAGATATGCAACGAGAGATCAGCTAACTGAACTTTACGATCCAATTCTTCGTATAATAGAAATTAAATTCTACAGTTATTATTATTATTATTATTATTATTATTATTATTATTATTATTATTATTATTATTATTATTATTATTCCTTCATCTCTCGATTCAAGCCGCACTGATGTGTTGACGTTATGGTAACCTTCCGGAATTTTGCCATGGTCCGATTGGTTTATGTGGCCAATTACGGGCGTTGATTCTCACTCATTGGCAGAGAACTGATTTCAGTGAAATTAGTAAAAACAGGTCAATTATATTTTTTATTATGTTTATGAATCATGACACGTGGAGTTGTATAATGCAGTGTTTACTTTCCATATTTTGGTCTTTAGCACATGTTCCACATTCTTATTCATTAAAGGCAATATAGTCCTAATTTTGGCTAAAAAGCATTAATATCTATTACATTAACAGTCCTCTCAATAATCGAGATACAAATTAAACCTTTAATATGTTAATGGTGAACAGCTCATCAATAGGTGTGTTAGGATCATACGGAAGGACGTCGGTTCGATTCCTCGTCAGTAATTCGAAATATTTAAGAAACGTTATTTCCATTTCGGGAGGTTCACATGGCTCTGAGATTCACTCAGTCTACACCAACATCAGTTCTCGGTTAATTCCTGGGGACAAAAGCGGCCGGTCGTAGAGCTAACCACTCTGTGCCACAAAGTGCCGAGGTTACGGACATATTCCCTTCTGAGTTGCGGTGGACGTGACCTAAGACGGTCAGTACATAACATTAAAGTAGGTCAGTCGACCAGTTTAAAATTTATAAAGTAACGTGTCATGAATGTAAAGATGACAGTAACTGGTAATTTGTGTCAGAGTACAGCGACATTTACTCCGAGGCTCCTGGTGCAACAATACATTTCAACGAGTGAACATCAGGCTAACAAACAACAAAATTCGAAACAAAGAAAATTCGATCCCTCCAACCAAAATCATCGTATCTGTACAGCGTAAACTGTTGAGGAGAGCAGTTTAAAGATTTGAAAATTTCCAAAAATTAAGATAGTAAATCAGTATTAACGATTGTAGGCTCTATGGAATGCATTTACTTCCTAGTTTATTTTATCCCAAGAAAGGTGTTTTAACTTATTAAGAAGTCCATTTACATGTAGTTACGATATTACTGAACTGGAATTATCCAGCGAAGAACAACGTACGGTATGTGATGAAGTTACAATGGAGATGTGTGAACAACAAACTTACGATGTTATTGTTTGGAAATTACTGACCGTCAACTTCAAGTTATAAAAATACAAACATAACTACATGAACTATGAGACCACTTACTTTAATAAGTCTTTGTTAGTTTTTAATTTTGCCTGATTCAGTTCGTTCGGTTGCAGCAGTTTCAGATTTTTTGCAGACAGACTCATACATTTCTGGAATGAGATTATGTGCACATAAAGCTCGTAGAGCCTTCTTCTTTTCCAGAGCAACTGGCATCAGTCCCTTATAAGCATAACGTGCAAATATATTCCTGTCTTCCTCGTGGTTTCTGGCTACACTTCCACCTTTCTTCTCCCCTAATCTGGGCCTTTAACTGTTGCTGGTGAAAACTACCTTTCTGACACATCAACATGACTGGTTCTGCTGAACAAATGAATATACACTTACCTTCTTGGCTGAACGAGCAGCCATGTTTCTCCATTTGCCTCTTGAAAATATTTTGGAATGGGTAAAAGAGTACACACAATGATTCCATAACCTTTTAGTCTGTGTTTTACACTGCACTGGTAACATTCCCGCCTGTACTGTGTCTCTACTTACGTGACAGGAAATGTCTCGCACCATCTGCTATAATGAGTAGGGCCTACTGTAAAAAAGTTTAAGATGGCGCGTGCTGTTTGTGTTGTGTAGAAGAGCTTCGTGTTTCCAGCCCAAATTAGCGAGATAATTGGCAGACAGGACCGGTGACAGTGTGTCAATAACTACACCAGATAACTGGCATCTAGCTCTAGCAAAAACATGTCCGTAAAAAGTGTAAATAAGCGTGTGTCGGACTTCGGAACGAAGTTTATTAAACGGATGGATGAATTCCAAGCTCGCTTGAAACAGTTGACATCAGCCAGTGCCGGCAGGGCTGCCATCACTAACGACCGCGCCAATAAAAATCTGACATCCCTCGGTTCTGAGTTCAAAGTACATTTGGCGGAAATTTCTTGTGTAAAGGGGAGTTGTCAGTTGTGCAACAGCGCGTTGGCCAGCACGAAGCCCGGGATGACGAAGCCGAACAATACAGTAGAGGGAACTGTCTACTGATACACGGGGTGAAAGAAGAACCGGGCTGAGAATGACTATGCTAAAGTTATAGAGACAGTAGAATCTAACCTGCAAGTGGACTTATCGATGGATGACATCGATCGCTGTCATAGATTGGGACATCTCCGCAGATCAACTGCGGAAGTCGTGACCTCGGGAAACAGGCAGATTATTGTTAGGTTTCATGTTCGCGATCGCGTCTGTCACGCTAAGGAGATTTTCAAAGGCACTAAACAAACGGTTACGGAGTAATTGAGCTGCAAGAAACGATCTGTTAAATCGAGTCCGAGACCAGATCGGAGTGCTAAACGTTTGGACATAGGAAGGAAGAATCATAATTCTAGGCAAAAACAAAGACAAATTTACGGTGGCCACTAAAGCGGAAATAAACGCTGTTATTTTTGAGGGCTAGGTGATTAGTAGTGTACATGATACATGGATGTCCGTTTTAATTATAAGGGGATTTATTATAAGAAGAAAGCATGGCAAGTTGCCCTCTGCTAATTTTTGATTATGGCTAACACAGATAGTAAAGTAGCTTTCGCCTGGGTAGTGTAAACGACCTTCACCTTGATACTGAGCCCTCCCGCCCTTCTCTCTCCCTGACTCATTCTCACGCCGCCCGCAGTCACCTGGAGAGATAATTCTCGGCCTTTTCCCGCTCACTAGTGTGTGCTCATGTCAGTGCTCAGTCTATAATTGGCCATCACACTGATCTGAAAGTTATTTCTGAAGGAAGCATGGTAAGAGTTGTAACAATTACTGAGTGTCGGATCAGGGACTTGGTCCCTGTAAACACGGTTAATCTAGAAGGATTTAATGCAGATTTTGACAATACACCGAAATGCCGTGTAGGAGGAATAGCTCTATCCTACAAAAGCAGTTTAACGGGGAATTTTATACAAACTTCGACATTATCTACTGATACCTTAACTGAATATATGTATGTGGAACTATCTGTTGACAAGACTAAAGTACTTATTGGAGTTGTTTACAAACCACCAAAAACAGGAAACTTTATCTAATTCGAAGAAAATTTACTAAGACTCATACCTACCTATGAACACGTACTCACATCTGGTGACTTAACACAAACCTTTCAATAGACCCAATTGAAGCAAATAGTTTACATAACATATTTGCCTCTTGTAACATGTCAGTATTGCCACTTAACCCTACTCACCACGTGCATACGGCTAACGGATCCCCACACACTCTAATAGATTTACTCAACACAAACAATCCTCAGAAAATACTAGAACACAGACGAACATCCTTGCCTGGTATATCCCAGAACGATCTCATATATTTAGCTTATTCTTTGGAAGTTCCCAAAACAAAGCCGAAGCTGATAAGCTATAGAGACATGAAAAAGTCAAATGCGCAACAATTAATACAAGACGCTATTCTCTGCCCATGGGGCGAAATACTGCACTTGACTGACAATGACGAAAAAGCATATAGGTTTAACACATTCTTGTTGGGATTATATAATAAACACGTACTAAATGCACTGCTACGGTGACTCGCAAAGCTCCTCCATGGTTATCAAATGACATTAAGTCCTCAATGGCCGAATGTGATGCACTACACGGATGTTACAAGAAGACTTTATAAACTTTATAAAATTTTAAAAAATACCGTGTGTTTTGAAATAGCGTTAAGCAAATAATCAGAAACAAAAAATATGCGTACATCAAACAGTTATCCAGTAACTTGAACGTAAAAAGCACCTGGCAACAACTCAGATCCGTAGGTATTGGGAGGCAAACTACAAACTCCAATACGCATGACATGAATCCGGATAAGTTTAGTGCTCACTTGAGTAGAGAAATAGTTAGTACTCACCCCAAAATTATACAAACAACAATAACATATTTTCAGTGTACTCCATTACCACAACGGCCTTTGTTCAAATTTGTAAAGTAAATTAAATTGATGTAAGGAGAAAACTAACGTCAGTCAAATCACAAGCACTCGGAGGACGACATCCTCTTGACCTTTGTCGTTACCTTGATAGATGTAGTATTGCCATTTCTAACCCACATATGTAACTCGTGTCTTTCGGAAGGCTAGTTTCCAACTATTTGGAAGTGTGCTTTAATTTTCTCAGTACCAAAAAATCTCTAGCAAATTCTCCATACGACTATAGGCCTGTCTGTATACTTATCTCACTTTCGAAAATCTTATAAAAACTCATGCATGAACAACTGCTGCAGTATTTGACGTAGCATTCGTTACTTGATCACATGCAATCTGGATTTTAAGAATGACATAGCACATTTACTGCTCTTCTAAAAGTTACGGATGACGTAAGGAAAGCAATGTAGGAAAAAAGTGACCGTGCTCGTTCTCCTGGACTTCAGCAGTGCTTTTGACCCTATCTGTATGGACATATTAATAGTATAATATATTTCTTCAATTTTAGCTACGCTGCTCTCAATTTGTTCGCTTCCTACCTCCATAACCGACGACAGTGTGTTGTCCTGAATGAAAGGAAGACAGAGTAGAAGTACAAAGTTAATGGTGTGCCACAAGGTTCTATACTCAGCCCCCTGTTATTTATTTTATATTTGAATTACATTCCTTCTAAGTTGTAAAACTGCAACTACCATCTCTTAGCCGACGACGTTCAAATTTACTGCCACACAAAATTGAATGACATTAATGCAGCTATTGAAAATATGAACCGAAACTTAGAGCAGATCAGCCGTTATGCAGCTGATAATTCTTTTTCCATCAACCCAACGAAAACACAAGCTATCATACTAGGGCGAAAAAACCGCTTGCCCTTTTACACAGTCTACAACTTCCAGTCATTCAACTAAATGGCGTTGCTATCTCATTCTGTAAATCAGTAAAAAACTTTAGAGTCACTATAAATTAAACTTTAAACTGGGATGAGCATGTCACTAATGTATTCAGGGAAGTTCATTCATCACTTCATCTCCCTTAAGATCCACCAGAACATTTCTTCTCTTAACTTCAACATAAGACATTGACACATCCAATTTCTAACTATTCTGATGTTTGTTGCTGGATGCTACTAGTGAAAATACACGAAATTGCAGAGAGCTTTAATCACCTGAATTAGATTTATTTTTTTATTGAGATTTGCGTCTCATGTATCCCCATTTTATGTAGAACATTCTTGTTTAAAAGTAGAGAATATTAGAAATCAGCATGTATCAACCCTTACCTATCGACTGAAAATATACCTGAATATCTCTCTAGTCATTTTCGTTTTCTATCATCCTTTCATGACCGTGATCTGGGTCAATAATTGGAATACCACCACACCACACATCTGCCTTCAGTAATGTTTTCCTTCTGTCGAGCACTAGAATATGGAATGCTTTACCCCTTGATATTAGAAATTGTTTCTCATTAAGTACCTTCAAAAAACAGTCTAAAGATCCATCTTGAATATGTAGGCTATTTTATGCAGTTATGTTGAAAATGTGAGTGAATATCTTCAGTAAATAGTTCCAAAATTATTTCATAAATGCTGTTTTATTGTATCAAGTTCATGTAGAGTAGTTAATATTGAACTTATTTTGCTCATCTTAGACTTATGATGTAGATCTTTAATTTTAGTCTACATTAGGTTGTATTATTCTGTTATATACAGTATATTAAGTTTGGACATACTGTATATAATGTATCAAGCCACATAATGTGGTTGAGTGTAAGAAAAGGCCACGAGCCGCCACAATTAAAGACATCAATAAATAAATAATCAACTGAAGATCACTCGTGTCAAAAAGCAGTGATAATGGAAATTTGGAACATCTTGGATCGTCATTGCGGACAGATGCGCAAAATCAGCGCCATCCTAAAGATGCACTGAATGCGTTGAAAACTTACTGTAAGATGATCGTGACTTCACTTTTACAGAACTTGTTATCGACAACACTGCACTTAAGAACGTCGTATCTTAAGTTACGACGTTCTTAAATATTGAGTTAATAAAGAATGCATTGCGAATCACGGTGGAATATTTTCCCGTTGATAACGCTGATTTTAAACAGATGATAAGTGAATAATCTCAAAGTCACAAAAATGTCAGTTACCATGTTCTTAGTTGGAGCGGTCAAATTGTTTCTGACACAAACAACAACATCGAGTGTAACGTACAAGTTCAACACCGAACTCATCCTGTTGATAACCCTCTCTTCAATCTGAATGATCAGCGCTTCACGCGATTCCCCGAGAAATTTAAATGAACCAACACGGATGAATCAACGTTTAGAGAAACCTGTTGTGCAGGGAATTAATGACGGTACAATTCGGGTTTCCATCGACGAAACCGCGGGCTAAGAAGGTAGGATAATTGTCAACGTAATCATTGGTTTGTTAAGCCAAGCCTATTGATTTTCTAGAAAAGTGCAATAACAAACCTAGGCCTATAGCAAAGCTGTTGAATGAAGCTGTGGGTATCTTGAGGTCAGACGACGTTACTTCTTATTAGCAATGCCACGCCTTAGATGATAAGAGCTAAGCTCACTCATTTAACGTGTGGCAGGAGCGATAAGAGACAGTTACCCCGAAGTAGATTCGTTGATTTCCTCATTCAAAAACATCTTTCTCGATGCCCACAGAAGAGGTAACTTTAAAAAAAGTCAGAGGATGCTAAGGGGAGTAAAAAAGATTATTTTTTGTAATTCTTCATTGTTATGCCCAAATATTACTTGGAATTTGCTGATTAATTTGGTGTATGATTTACTAAATTTGCTTGATTACAAGTATATTTAATTTAATTAAATCAGTTGCAAAGGGCATTTTCAGGATTTCATAAACCATTTTTCATTAAACGCTAAATATATCAAGAAGCATGAAGTCTAGAAGGCTGTGGTTTGACTTAAATTCTGGTGGAAACCTTCCTTCATAAGTTGGCGGGACTGGTATAACTGTTGTGTTCATTGTTTATGTTGTGCGCGCTCTATTCTTGGTATAACGTGCATATGTTTTCATTCGTTGCGCTGTTGTGCTTGTGTGTTATTGATCTTGAGTATATTTGATCATGATATGGGCAAATAGTGTGTTCAAGAAAGTAAAAACAAAGGAAATCGGTACTACAGAACTTATCCAGATGTGTCAGAGGTTCAGCGCTACGCATTGCTTCACTTTCAAGTTCCTCCTCGAAAAAGAAACTTGCGAAATGTGATCAACTGGATTCAAATAAGGCAGGTGCAAATGATAAAGACATCAACATTATTATTGATTTGAGTATTTTCAGTTCAGTGTTGTGTGAAAAATAAACATCACTAAAGATGCGTCTAAAATATATGGGTTAGTTTGCAGCTTGACAGTTTCGTGTGCCAGAAACTGATATTACTTCCTAAAAGTGCAAAGGTAATGAATTATTGGAGTCAAACATAAGATTCATATATGGACTGATGTGCAGTGAGAAAGGGCCTACTGCTGGGAAAATCTCATGTGATATAATTGATCTGCCACGCCGCACTACAGTCATATCGAAGCACGGATATATTTCACCACACACACTAAAAAGAGTAGCAGAAGAGTTAGTAAAAACTGCAGCACAGGAGGCGTTTGAGGAAAGTAAAGACAGTGAAACACCTACAGACATTATAATTGCATTTGATGGTACTAGGCAGAGGAGGGGCCCATCTGTCTTTGAACTCCTGAACTGCTGCCATAAGTATTGACACAGGTAAAATTCAGGATGTAGAGATTTTATGCAAACATTGCCATGGATAAAATATTGCTAAGTCGGATGTAGACAAAAAGGCACGGCATTAACCAAAGTGCACCAAAAATTGTACAGGATCCAGTGAAGGAATGGAGAGCACCTCAGCGATACAAATTTTTCATCGCTCTTTTCAAGAACGAGGGTTTCGCTATGTACAATTCATCGGAGATGGTGGGTCTAGCTCATTCAAATCTGTGGTTGATAGCAAGCATATTAGTGGTCGTCTTCTAGAAAATACCATTAACCAACTATCAGAATACTATGGTAAAGCCATCACAATCAATGAAAATAATCTAGATGGTATGAAAAAAGGCTGTGTGGGTAAACTTATCGCATAAAATATCGACAGATGACAAGCCAATCCACAACCTTAGTTCTGGCGAGTGGTGTAAATACGAAAACGCTGAAGCAGCTGGAACTCTAGATAAGTTTACCCACAAGAAATCTATACCTGAGGCTGCTATATTGGCCATAAAGCCATTTTATCGATCATAGATCATGAATAGATCGTGAAATTACCAAATTTAATATTAGCGGAATAGGCCATTCATAATCCAATTAAGTACAAGAAATAGTTTTTTATTAGCAATGCCACGCCTTCTATCGTAAGAGCTAAGGCCACTCATTTAACGTGTGCAGAAACGATACCCCAAAGTAGATTTGTAGATTTCCTCAGTGAAAAACGTCTTTCGCAAAGTCCATAGGAGAGTTCTTCTTTTAAGAGAAATGTACCTAGAAATTCCATTGCCAACTAATCCGATCCTGACTAGGTAGGGTACGTGGCTGAAAATAGTTGAATATTAAGCTGTCCGCACAGAATCTATTAAGAACGTTCTGCATGCCATGAACTCTGAAGGTGAAGCCTCAACTGAAGCTTCGAAAACTGTTGTGATACATGTGTGAGGAATAACTTATGTTGAATTCAGCATAATTATTCATGAATCACCAAAGCTCTCAAAACTCGCATCTGTCACTTTCCGAAATTTTGGAAATTGTGAATAAAACTGTGTGACTGCTGACTCGTGGTAGGGGTAGACGTAGCGAACAATGAAGATGGAGACCGTAGATTCAAAGAAGCCTGGATATGATGAGATGGAGATTTACGTGTGAAGTCAATGTTGGACATAACTCCTGCAGGCATTGTGAAGTTCATATTATGTCTCTTGATGTTGAACGCAGTTTTTCGATATAAATCTGTCCTCAGAGACATCAGGAAAAATTCACTCTCCAGCACTTAAAATACTATATCGTAATCTATTGATGATGGTAATAAAGAATAAAATGATTTTGTTCTTCCAAGTTATATAAAATGTGAAGTGCAACATAACGCTTTATGTAGGCCTATGCCTAATTTGTTTAGCTTCATCGAACTTAAATAGAAAGAATCATTCTTTGGAATCTAAAGTCCACATGCATTGCCTGACAAAGACGTAAAGCACCCAGAAGGAGTGGCCAATTTTATCCTATTTCACTATACATGTACACCATTGATGTGTGAGTTAATGGTTAGATGTACAAGGGTCGGAAATGTATATAATGCCAACCAGAGTGTATTAGTGATGGCACTGTCATGTTGATAAGTTGTTACCAGTCAAGTGCTGTAAGTCAGGCAGTTAAACAAGACATTCTGAGAGGACGAAGCACCCGCGATACCATGCAGACGTGTTAGCCTATCCACCAACATTTGACAGAGGCCGCATTGTGGGACTGCATGAATCTGGAAGGTCGTATCGTTCAATTGCCAGACATGTGGGCCATTTAGTACTACAACGGAGGAGAATCTAACATTCCTAGAACAGCGGTAAGGGGTCATTTTGATCCATCATAAAAAATGCTTGGAAACGTTTAAAAGAGAACACAATGAAACGTGCATTTTCTTCTACTGGGTTTCCATAACTTTATTTTACACATGAATATCTGACATTAGTGTATGGACACACATAACTGCACCATGTTTCTGTTTCTCTAAGGAGTTTTCACAAAATTAACCAATTGAACACCTTTTCTTTGTTAGTCGTCCATATTATACATTCTCAGTAATTTTTTAGGAAAACCGAAAACACGCTAAATACATTTTGCACACACAACTTCTACTTTTCGTGTACATTTTCCGCACTTGCTGCAGGCATCGCTAGACTTGTTGCCTTTACACAGACCAACTTGGCACTTCTTCCGCTTTTTAGATGGACATGGTCCTGCAACTTCCTCCTCCTGTTGTTGTTGCTCTTGCTCGTTCCGCAGCTGAAGGATAAACTTCTTCCGCTTTATCTTCCTACCCGTTACTTACTTGTAAATGACCCAAGCATTGATAGCTGTTGGATCTAGGATATTGTAAAAGACATGCATTGGCCACCTCCTGCATGCAGCCTTGGTGGTATATTAACGGGACATTTGGTCGACCACATCTATCCCGTGTTTTGTGCCGTTGTAGAATGTTAGAGTTTCTGGCTTCTTCTTTCACTCTGTGCTGATTGTTACTTGAGCGTGTCGTGTGCTCACAGGAAGGACTTTCTTGTTCTTCTTTCCTTGGTACAATGTCAAGGTGCATTGTGGGTTCCCAGTTTGTCGCAAGGTGGTTGTAGAGTACAATTCACACTTGGACTTCTTCACCTCAGTAGAGATTTCCCGACGGATGGGGTTGATTGTTCCCACCAACGAAGTCTTTTTCTCTTGGAGTTTCTTAGCAAGTTGGAGTGATCTGAAGAAGCTGTCTGTCGTCACGCTTCGCCCTTGGTTTAGAAACGGCTCCATGAGGCGAAGCACTACGTACTCTCCCAGAGGCTGCTTACCAGGACGCTCGTCAACTTTACCAAGGTATGGAAAGGCATTGCAGATGTATTTTGAGTTCACATCAGCAGCAATCCAGAATTTGAGTCCATACTTGTCGGGCTTGTTTGTCATAAACTGGTTAAATCTGCACCTGGTTTTGCTGGGAAGTAACTGTTCATCGACTGTAATATTTTTACTTAGGCGGTAACAGCGAAGGCAATTTTCTACGAATTTTTCCAAGATTTCAGAGATAAGAGTGAACCTGTTAGTTGGTAGGCGCTAGCTCGGGTTGATTTCTCGTCGAAGCAAAGGAATCTGAGAAGCTCCCGAAATCTATCTCTTGACACTGTGTCCTTCATGAATTGCTGTCCACAAGAACGCGACCATAGTCATCCACAGACACACCTTTCGAACACAGGACACCGCGGGTATACATGATGGCAATCATAGCCTCCAACTCTTCGAGCAACACGGCACAGTCCGTGTTCTGACGTTCTTTCTGAGCGTTTGATTCTGTGTGTCGTTTCATTAGACGAAGCATCGATTCATCAAAGAGGAGACGAAAGGCACTAATAACAGAGTTGTCAACTCGATGGTAAGAATATGTTGTGGGACCTCCCCGCTCCCTCAGTATGTTCACTGAAGCCCGCCTTCCAGATGAAGAGTTCGAATCCGTCGGTTCCGTCTCGGGTGACCATCTTCACTGATGAAACACCTGAGACTGAGATATTTTGGACGAGTTCGGAGGCAGATTAGCACTTTCGACTTCTCCTGCGTGTAATTCATCCTCTGTCTCGTTATGACTTTCATCCTCGCTCGTCTCGCTTGTCTCAAGCAAAAAAACACATCTGAATCGGATAGTTCACTTTCAGACTCAACGTCTGAAGTTTCTAGCATACGAGCCACCTCGTCAGCAGGAAGACGATCGTAGCACGACATGTATATAAGGAGAACACTTTCTAAATGACGAGATGAATAAGTTAATCCCGCTAACTGGAACACTCACCTGGCAGTAAGAGCTCAACAATACTAAAAATGGCCGGGTACACAGTGTTGCCTGACAATGCAAACTGCTGTAACAAGGAATATTGTACAAGTGTCAAAATGACCCCTTCTGTTGTTCAGGGTATGGCATATCAGATATCAATGAAACTATAAATATTTTGCTGGGTGCGATACAGCACCGTGAACGGGACGAAAATCGATGAAAAGTCAAAATATTTGAAGGGAAATGATACAAGAGTGCGCACGTTATTAAAGAAAAATTGAAGGTGGGTAACATATTGACCCCTTCCGCTGTTCTAGTGTTAGATGTCACAGTGGAATTATGTTAGACTTAATGAGTACATAAGGGCACCCAATCACGTCATGCAGTTCGGTTTGCCCAAGAAACACCACCCCTAGGAAGGTCCGTTGTATGGTGCCTCAAGCATTGCGGGAAGCCCTAATTTCGGCACTCACCATCCGAGAACATATACTGGAGACCCTACAACATCCTGGGAATTCCTGCACAGTGTCTCGAGGACTCGCATCCGCCGGATTGGCGTCCTACCGTCCCATGTGTCGGGATCATTTGATATCAGAACACCAACTCATGCGTTTGGAGTGGTGCCTTACCCGGGAGGCGTAAGCAGGGAACGACTGGCGTCGCATCATGTTTAGTGATAAGTCCCGCTTCTCTATAACATCCGACGACCATCATTTGCGGGTATGGCGGCGTGTAGGGCTGAGCGCATATCTTGACCATATTGGGGAAAGACACGGAGGCGTCACCTCTGGCATCATGGTGTAGGGAGCCATAGTATATGTTCAAGACACCTCTAATTGTGCTTCGGCAGACGTTTTCGGCACATCGATACGAAACAAATATTCTGCGTCCGCACAAAGTACCCCTTATAGTACAGCACCCCGGGACGGTGTTCCAACAAGGTAATGTAGGAACACACACTGCACGTATGTCTATGGACTGCCCAGAGCTTGTTGAGGTCTTCCCGTGGCCAGCAATATCCTAGACCTCTCCAGAGTTGAACACGTGTGGGATGACAGGGGAAGGGGATCCCTCCTTGTACCAACCTGTGGGATATGGAGGGACAGCTGCAACAACTGTGGTTGAATTTGCCTCAGGAGAGAATCCAAAGGCTGTTTGACACCATTACGAACCACATAAAGGCATGCATTGCGGCCAGGGGGTGCGAGACCCTGCTGAGCTGGCGCCAACTTTCCACCTGTAACTGTGCCGGAATTTTGTCCTGCAGTACCGGAACGAGGCTGACCGGACTGAGTCGGGACTGAACCCGCCAACTCGAGTTCACAAACCAGCGCTGTACCGTCTGAGCTACTCAGCCTGACATTATTATTACTTTTATCATGATTAATATTATTATCATTATTATTGCCTTCTGGATCATTTCATCTTAGAATAGTACAAAGAACAGAGCACTTCAATGCACAGAATACAATAAGTTGTATAGTAAACAACACCATGTATATTGTATAGTAAATTATGAACATAGAATACAGTATGTTGTATAGTAAATAACCATGTGTATAGTAAAATAATGAACACAGAATTCAGTTCGTTGTATAGTAAATACACTATATATATTGTACAGTAGATAATTAACACAGAATACAGTACGTTATATAGTAAATACACCAAGTATATTGTATAGTAGAAATTAAACACAGAATACACTACGTTGTATCATATATACAGCATGTATATTTTATAGTAAATAATGAGCACAGAATCCGTTGCATAGTAAATACACCAAGTAAATTTTAAGTAAATGAACAATGCTTCTCTCGTACCTACTGCTTTAAAAGCCCAAATTGATTAGGGGCTATCTGATCTTCACAGAGGCTGTATATTCTTCTGCATATCACCCTCAATAACACCTTCAAGAGATGACTCATCAAGCTTATCTCCACATTGTTTTGCATATGGCTTACTTTGGCAAGGTGATGAAATTTTATTTGAGCCATTCCGATGGGATATCCCCAGATACATGAATTTGATTGAACATTTGGGCCAACCATTTTACATGATTTTCATCCATCGGTTTTAATAACTCTGCTTCTACTTAATCTGGTCCAACTGCCTTCCCGTACTTCATCTGATTAATGGCTGTTTGAACTTCTTCTTGTAAAATATCTGTGGCGCTTATTTCACTGGTATTTTGTGTAAAATCACTTCTAGTGTCATTAAATAAATCTTCTATATATTTTTCCAGATCCTCTTCCTGTCTTCTAAATCCACCATCACGCGTCCGGCTTCATCTATTAACTTTCCACCAGAGCCATTCTTGTATTTCCCTGTTACGTCTCTTACTTTTCTGTGTACATTGAAGCTGTCATACATACTTGATATAACTCAATCTCCTCACATTGCTCCACTTTTTCTTTTCCTTTTGCCTCCCTGATCGTTTCTCTGATGTCTGCAGTAGTAAATTCTATTCTGTAGGTTTTCCTTTATTTACTCTTATTTTCTCCATTAGGTTCAGTATTACATCCGTCATCAATGATTTTTTCTTTTTTTCCTCTGGTTTCATGTGCTTCTCTTTTATTTGCTGTATAGCGTTTTGTTGTTTATTCAATTCTAATTTGACTTTATTACTGGTGATTTTTTCCTCGATGACAATCTTTAAGTTAAGGTCTACTTGGAAGTTATGTTTCGCTATTTCATTTTCCTCAAATTGTACTTTTGCCTATCCTTCCTCTTCACTTTCTTCATTTTGACTTTGGAAACTCCAACAATTGGCGTGAGATATGAGTTGACGTCTGCCCCTGAGTAGGTCTTCACTGCGGTGTAATTGTTCCTGAAACATGTATTAACCAACATGAAATCAATCTGGTTTCTCACATATGTTCGGTGTTTGTCCATTGGAGACTTCCTTATATATAGTCTTCTAGGTGGGAGTTTAAACCAAGCGTTCATAAGCAATAAATCATTTGACATCGCATAATTTTCATGATCTTTCCCCCTGGAATTCCTCTCTCCCAGTCCAAACGGTCCTACCGTGTCTGATGTCCTACGTTCCCCCATTTTCGCATTGAAATCTCCCATCACAATTGTCAGGTCATATTTGTTAAGGTTTTTTCAAAATTCCATGTTTTGCTTTCGTAGTTTCTTCTACCTCTTCATCTTCTTGGTCCATTGTAGGCGCATACATTTGTATTATATTTATGTCAAAAGCCTAGCACTCAGTCGTAACATCATTACTCTGGCTGATTCGGGTCTGAACGTTTTGAGACATATTGCTACTTCTGCTGATAGTATTACACCGACTCCATGTTCATGCGTTCCATCAGCTCTTCCCTAATATAGCAATCTATGTTCATTTATGTAAACATCTCCCGTATTCGGTCGTCGCACCTCACTAGCCTACCATCAAGTATGTCTATCTCCATCCTATCAATTTCTTTTATCGTATTGTGTGTTGTACCTCCTTGACTCATTGTTCTCACATTCCAGGTTGCCACTTCAATTTCTGATTGCCACTTGATTTTCTTCATGCCTGTACTTACAACAGTTCCTCCCGGAGATTGCACTGAGGAAATTACTCCGGGTGATGATAATTTCGTCATGCGTATAGCTATGATGATTACTTGGACTTGCCACCAGTCCTGTAATGTGGTCGTTGTCCAGTGCGTTCTACATTCTTATGCCGTTGACTACCTTTGTGGTTCCTCCGCCTTTCAAGCCAGTTTTCCAACTCTAGGACAAAAGAGTGACCTTTAAGAGCAAATTAAGGCGCGAGAGGTATTTCTGTCTGCATGGCGGCAGGTTGCACACGTATTAATTCCCAAGTACTGGGCTGCCTCTTCCGCAATCTCCACCGTTCCGAAGTTCATATTGCCCGCTGAAGATTCCGTTGAGGTCTTCACTCGTAACCCTAAGCTGGGACCCTTACCAGACGTTACACACCGGGCCAGCGTGCTCTTGGACTCGGCAGGGGCGCCACTCCCTGGCTAGGGCTGCCTCCGAAAATGGAACCAAAAGAAGTAAATCAAAATAATAAGATAAAATTAGAAAATATTTTTAATAAAGGTGTAACTATGAAACATAAGCCGAAACATAAATTTGGTGATAAAGTTCGAATAAGTCAAATGAAGAAATAGATGAAAAAGGTTACACTGCAAATTGGTGTACAGAATTATTCGAAATAAAAGTTGTTTTACTAACTAATCCTATTACATATAAGCTAATAGATATAATATAATATATAATATATAATATATAATATATAATATATAATATATAATATATAATATATAATATATAACATATAATATATAATATATAATATATGAAGGTATTGAAGGAAAATTTTATGAATTAGAGTCACAAAAACATAATATACTGATGTATATCTTGTTAGAGAAGTTGTAAAAAGTAAAGGTAAGAATGTTTATATTAAATGTTTAGGATTTCACCATACGCACAATAGTTGGGTTTATACTGTAGTTGGGGATATGTTTATAATTTTTCCCATATGAATGGATCTCTTCAATAATTTAAAAGAATTATATAATTGTAATACAAATAATAACGTATTAGAATCTTCGTATGTAATATATGATAAAAAATTTGAAAATGTATTTTATAAATATTTTTTCATATAAACAATTATGATAAAGAGAAATTTGATAATTTTGGAAATGTTGTAGTAGAACTTGATAATTATGATGGTGGGAGATAAATACTGGATCAGAGGGACATCATTTCTTATTTCTTATTATATAAGACTTGAATTTCTAAGTAAAGTAGATTAATGCTTTATTTAATATTCATCATTTCCCTTATGAGTATATCTTCGTTTAAACTTGTTTAAAAACGATTCCCTTGAGAAATGAATGGTAATCTTTCTTTCATTAAATCACATGGATTTACTGAGTTTGCATTTCCGATTCTTAAATTATTTCCATTTCTGGATATTCTTGTAATTCATTCAATCTAGAATTTACATAAATAATTTGAGTTCTTATAACAAGATATGGATATTCCCATACATGATTTTTCTTGGTTAAAATAAATTCATGATGTTTATCTCGATTGTCGGTTGGTGTAGTGGCATGATTGCCGATAAATACATTTTAATTTTCAATAACTTCATTTTCCTCTTGAATTACATCTCTGGCGGTATTGAACATAAGTCTATTACCATTTGCCATACTTTAAACTTTAATTCCTAAACCACTGACTTCACTTTATCAACAAATAATTTTATTTTGTAGTTCATATTCACCATATTTTAATTGATGTTAAAATTTATTTAGTTACCCTCTTAGTAAATTTCTCAGCTGTTGGCATTTTAGAACTATATATTAACTTATTTAATGCTGATTCATTAATATATATAGCTTTTACTTCATTATAATAGACGTCGCGTTCCGCGACATCTCAGAAGTATTTATAGCTTCGCCTATCTTCTTCACCTACATGCTTTGTAATGACATATCTAGGGTTGGAATATTCTAAAATATCGCAAATATATTTTGCTTTAAACCACGGATTCTTTTCTTCATCAATAATTATAAATAATTCTTTACCATTGAAAACTAGTTGCTTGTTATGGATATCGATAACTGATCCATTCCTTCTGATCAAATAATATTTTATTACAGTATTTCAAGATAAATTGTCTTTTCTTATAGTCAAAAACTCTCGGAAGATTTTGTTGGAGAATCTGAAGATAAAGTTTCTAGGGGAAACAATTCTCGTGGTCAAAAATCCTCGGAGGATATTTATTACAGAATTTCAAGATTAATACGAGAAATATATCCCAAAGAACTTAAACAACTCTCGGAAGGTTTTATTAGAGAATTTAAAGAACAAGGGTTTTTGGGGTAATATCGCTGAATTTCAAATATTCTTATTAGATAATTTAAAGATAAAGCTGATTGAGATGGTGTTTATGGAAGACAGAACTATCAGAATATTTTCAAAATTAAGTTGATTGTGATAGTGTTTACATAAGACCAAAATTATAAGATTTTTAAAAATAATTTCTGTGAGATGTCCACCTTTCAAATCGACAAAAGAATTATGTATAAATGGAAGCTAAACTGAACTAAAATACTCTCACAATTAATAAAAAATTTGTAAGGAGAAGAAACACAAAGGTTATTGTAAGCTGAGAAAGAATGAATTAATTAATGTATTAGGCCTATTACAAAAGTCAAATCAAACATAAGACAATTCAAGTGATAAAAAGATAGGAGAATCAAGACGTTATGTATGTCAATATAAAATTAATAAAATTGTTACAATTAGAAAAATCTGATTTCGTTAACGCAATAGAAGAAAATATGAGGGAAACGCCACAAATATAACAAGAAGAACATCCGAAAGTAGCAGAATTAAATAATGGATGCTATGTCTGTGATCCAGATATAAATAATATTAAGCATAATACAAAATTAAGATGGCGGACAGTATGCAAGCGTGCATCGAATGTGCTCTAAGAAGTTTAGTGAACATCGCGGAAGCAGGAGGCTACCTACGCAAAGTCGTAAAGGGAATCAAAGTGGTGAGTGTCATCAGGGAATGTTTTATAGCAATGAAATGTGCTTCAGGCGATAAGAACGAGGATAAGGAAATGCCACAAAATGAGGTCAACGAAAAACAAACCTATCAGATAGAAGGGGGAACTAGCGATATCTGTTGGCTCAACACATGAAATTACAAGGAGTAGCAGCCTGAGCCTGACACCTAGCACCCAACCCGGACAACTAGGGACATATGTAGGCCCAACGCATGACACTACAAGGAGTAGCAGCCTGAGCCTGACACCTAGCACCCAATCAGGACAACTAACGATGTCTGTTGATTCAACGCATGAAACTACAAAGAGTAGCAGACTGAGCCTGACACCTAGCACACAATCAGGACAACTAACGATGTCTGTTGATTCAACGCATGAAACTACAAAGAGTAGCAGACTGAATCTGACACCTAGTGGGAAAAGCCAGTACGAAGCAGACAGTCGATCAGAGGAACAGTTAGAGAAACATACCGATCCAACTCAAGACACTGCAAGCGGCAGCAAGCCGAAGCTGATACCTAATGGGGAAAATCAGTATGAAGAAGACAGAGGACCGAAGAGACAACTAACAATATCTGTTGGACCAACACGGGAAACTGCAAGTAGCAGCAACCTAAACCCGACACCTAGCGGGAAGAACCAGTACTGAGAGAACGGCAGGAAGGCAATCAGCCGACAAGGAGAGTTAGTGATATCTACAGACTCAGCGCACGAAACCACAAGCAGAAACAATACAAACCCGACATCTAACGGGAATATACAATACGGAGAAAATAGCCGCGAGAAATCAAGCGACAACGCGCTTGAAGCAGATCTCAATAGTCAGAACGCACCTTCTGCCACAGATACAGCATAGAATAGAGGGAGCAGTGGCAGCAAGTCAACGGCAGACCTAGAGCAAACCAGAGACGACAATAGTGACAGGTTGGAGACGCAAGTGGCCCTAGTAAGCAAGGGCGACAAAGTACTTGAAGACGAGAAAATAAACCAGCAACTACAAACATGATAGAGGATATCACAAAGAGCATTAAAACGTTAATAAAAGAGGAAATAAGGAATGAGACCGGAAGATCAATGACATCGCAACAAATAGATGCAAACACACCGGAAGCAATAAACCCTATCAGGAAGGAGGAGAGAGAATACGAAATAAGGCAAGGAGAACGCAAGAAAAGGCAAAAATACCCAAGAGGAACGACGGAATCCAAGGAGGAAATAGAGGCAGATATGGTTACCGGAACCGAAATTAATGTTAAACCCGGTGCGGATGAAAAGGTAAAGCGCAGGGAAGCAGAACAACAGTGGACGAGAGTGATGAGAGGAAGTAAGGGACCCATGAGTGGACGAGTATCGGAGGGGGAAGGAGAAAAGGAAACAAGAGAAAGAATAAGGGGCACAGGACAAGGGGAAAGCAAGTTGAAGGAAGTACATGAAGACACGTGACTATATCTGGGAAATCTGACGCCGGAAACGACGGAAGAAGACATAGCAGATTACCTACGGGAAAATGGGGTGCCTGGAACAATAAACCGTCGAATGGTTAGTGACATAAGTAAAAGGAGAGCGTTCAAAATAGGCATCCCGATGAAAGAACATGACAAAGTATATGAGGGGGCATTTTGGTCAAAGGAACTCGTATTTTCAGTGAGTTCAACATCTGTGTACTGACAGAGACATTTATTACCGCGAAATGAAAGTGTGAAGTGAAAGGATTCTATAACATTCACGCATTTGGGAGGAAAAGCGATAGAAGAAGACCGTCAGGTGGAAAACATGCCTAATCAACTCGAAATTCACATCTTTTGAAACAATTCTCAAGGAGGAGAACCAATTGGTGATTAAAAAAATAGGAACATTAATAGGCGTATACTACAGACCAGAGTACAGCAAAATGGACATAGTAGGCGGTATACAGAGAGCATTAGACACTACACAGGCGAATTACAGTGATTATTACAGGCGACCGAACTGCCCAATAAATAAAGAAAATAACAAAGCGGAAATAGTACTGGACTATCTGCTAGGGGAAGGGCTCACAAAAAGGCACTCACATACATATGCCACAACGGAGGAAGCCCATAGACCACACACTCATTAGAAGCTTCGATGCATTGCAACATAACGTCCTAATAAGAAATGAGGCAGCGTTAATCAGGAAACATATACCAGTAAGAACGACACTCAAGACAAAAACACACATGAATAAGCAAATAAAATCACAAAGGATACAGACAAGGTTGGACCCACATATGCTCCATGAGAACACAGGTAAGATACTACAAGATATCTGCGAGGGAATTCCGGACGAGGCCATAGCGGGAATAACGAAATTCATAGAAGAAGGAAATGCAGCAAGGGTGGACACCAGGAAAGCGCAAAAATTATTAGACAAGGAGTGTTACCTTGAAAGGCGAATTGCACTAGAAAAATTGCACATAGCTGCGAGAACTCGAGACGAAAGAGACCTGGCATGCTACCAGACAGCGCGGAAGGCACTACTAAAGCTGAAAAAGCGGGAATTTAGGACAAAGGAAGAAGAAAAGCTTATACAGGATGTTGAGAAGAACCCTTATAAGGCACTTAGAACACGGCAGCCGCGATTTCCCGCAGACATACCCATAGAGACATGGCAGAATCACATGAGAGCTGTGTTAGCTCTTAAGGAAACCAGACCGAAGTTAGAGGAGAGAAAAGTGATAGAAAGAACTACAACCATCACAAGTGAGGAAGTGAGAAAGGACATCTCAACAAGCAGGTAAACAAGGCACCGGGAATAGCCGGACTTGGCCCAGATTATCTGAAAGCTACACTACCCTACCTACAACCAGTGTGGACCATGCAAATGAACAAGTGCGTGGAATGCGGTAACATACCTAATACATGGCGGAAGGCAGTCATAAAGATGCTATATAATGGACAAGGGGACACGAGCAAACCAGAATCTTACAGAGGTATAGCTCTGGGATCGGTGGCATGTAAAATACTCACCAAACTATTAACACAGAAAATAAGTAACCTGATGGAACCACTGTTACCTCATGAACAATTTGGATTCCGGAAAGCGAGATCCACCCAGATAGCGGCGAGCTGTCTGCGAAAGGACATACAAGAAATAACACAAGCCCACGGGAAGAAGTATGTAATCTTCATTTTTTACACCAAAGCCTTTGACACTGTCAACAGAAAGAAATCAATAGAGAAACTGGAAAGCCTCGTCGGACGCTCGGATATGACGAATTCAACAGCTCACATACCAGCGGCAAACCAAGTGCAAATCAGTGACAAGATATCCCAATCAAACTGGATAGATCAAACCATCGGAGTGCTGCAGGGGAACTCATTGAGCCCTTTATTGTTCAATCTGCTGACCCAGGATCTCCCTACAAAAACGAAGAGGAAGCACAATATGTAAGCGTATACATATGTGCGAATGATATGGCACTAGCCGCTGATAAATTAAAATATTTGCAATACAGAATGGAGCTTATCACACAATGGGCTGATAAAAACGAGCTAAGGATGGATCTAAAGAGGACAGAATTAATGGCATTCAGGAGAGGAGGACGCTTATCGAAAGGGGACTACGCAGTATGTGGGGGGACATACATTAACACCGAAAAACAAGTTCACATATCTAGGGATCACAATACAGGTCTCCTGGACGACTTACTTAGTACAAATTAAAAAGGGACTAGTTGCTGCACTTAGAAGCATAAGTGAGATCAAACATCTGCAAAGAATATCACTGGAGACGGCCATGAAACTTTTCCAAGTCAAAGTGCTACCAACGCCCGCATACGGATTAGAATAAATAATAATACTAATACTAAAACTAATACTAATAATAATAATAATAATAATAATAATAATAATAATAATAATAATAATAATAATAATAATAATAATAATGATCTATGGCCTCAGCTATCGTGTGCAGACATTTCAATTTGGCGCCATCTGGCTGTCTGCTCGTTAATTTCGACGTTCCGTTTTACTCTAGGCCCACTAGATAGCAGACCAATTAAACGGAAACTCTCTTGGGCGTCTATGTCTGAGATTTAATGAATTTTGTCGGGTAAACACCAAATGTGTCACCAGAGATCTTTTGCATGCCGACATCGTACGACATGGAGTGTCGAATGGACTTTCTTCCCACCCATCAAAAATCCGGCTACCTCTGCCGGGTTTGAACCCGCTATCTTGGGATCCGGAGGCCGATTGTCTACCACTGATCCACAGAGGCAGCTTACGGATTAGAAGTAATATGGGAGTACCTATCAGGTAAACAGCTACGAGAACTGGGAGGCATGAAACCGAGATACCTTAAGAGGGTCCTGGGGGTATCTAAATTCACCCGAACACGGTACGTATATGTTTTTGCCCTAGAAACCTTCTTGATAGAGGATTTAAGACAACAAATACCTCTACAGCAAACTCCGGTGTACGAGGAACTGTTACGAGAACTACGAGGGAAAGGGGACTCGATGGAGGAAAGCTTATACAGTATAGACGCACTGATAAATAAGAATTGGTTGAAAGAGGAATATGAGCTGAGACATTTGGTGACACGCTTTGCAATACACGGCTTTAACCACCGTATCAGTGCCAAAAGATCCTACCACCGGGCCAGCCTGGATTGTGTACGTGTATTGTGCAGTGAACAGTGTGATACATATCACGTAATGAAGTGCAAGAAGAGAACAGTCTCTCTGAATCAATTTTGCTCTGAACAAAGTTCTTCTTGAGTGAACTGTAATTTACTTGATGTAACATGCAAATTCCAACATTGTGCGCAATAAAATTTATTATTATATAAAATAGTAGAGACTAAATCGTTTTCGTAGAAATTTAGGAAATTTAATCGAAAATGCTAATAATAGGGACAAATTTGAACGAATATTTTCAACTTTTAATAATAATTATACAGATACATCAGTCCCTTATAAACTTGTGATTAAAAGGATCCCTGATTATTTAGAAATAATGAAAAATATCGAAATTATTGAAACTAAAAGAAACGCTAAAATGTAGAATAATTTTACATATGAAATAGGAAATGGAAAGACAATTTCATGAAAACATTTTGAGGCAGAGGAGAGAGATGTAAAAAATTGCGGATAAATACAAATCCATTCTTAATAAATGGATAACGATTTAGAATATTGTCAGATCTGTGGAACTCCAGCATATTAGATAATTGATGTTTTAATTGTTATTAGATAATCGATGTTATAATTGTTATCCACTTAAGGTAAATTCTCATAACAAATATAACTAGAGAAAGAAACGTTTTTATAAATACTTGATACAGTTAATAGACATTCCTTATAATAGAATTAAACCTGAAGAAGAAATAGAAGTTTTCAATGATACTTACAGAAAATACTTTAACTGATAAGTTTTATTGCAATGAAAGCTGATTTGTTAGATATTCATCATAACAGTAAGGGTACATGTCTGTGAAGGACCATAATTTTAACTACAAATCACACACAAGATATCACCAGTAGTATGCTTCATATACACCTGAAATTCACTGTACAAGTAGAATTAACCTTTTAGAACCATAAAACAGCAAATAAAAATTAGTTAGTCAAGTATTTTAGTAATTAGCCTAATTTATCCTTCGTAAGTAATTTACATTTTAGGAGTGTAAACAGTTTAGGTACCTATATCTTAGAAACCTATCAATAAAATCCACCAATTTTTTTACTGTATACAGAGAAAATGTGTATGTACTAAGTTGACTACTATGAGGAACATACAGAAAGAAATGAATTAACAGCATTAATTAAAACTTGCTACATAAAAATACAGCAATTTTTTGTTGGGCGAAACTGAAGTCAAGTCCTTATTTTTTAAGGTAGGTCCATGATTGTAGTCTACTTTCCTTCAATTATCATACTGATTCTATGTACAAAGTTTCATCCTTCTAGCATAAGTAGTTTCTGGTCTATTAAATTAAATATGTTAGAAAAATAAACTTTCGGGAAATTGTACATAAAGTTTAACTTTGGTTTCAGCGAAAGTTGTGGCCTAACCTGATGTGTTTAATACATTCCAGCCCCACAATCATCTTGGTTCAGAAGTTATTCATCCTCTTTCTTCCTATTTATATTCCTTTTTCTGGTTCTTGCCTCCTTTCTTGCCTCTTTTCTTCACTAAATCTACTTCTGCATGAATAGTCCAAATATTTCAGTTTCTTTTTTGAAGCACTTGATTGCACCTTAACCTCACTCTCACCAAAACCATTACTGCTATTGATTTATGTTTCTTGCTCTTTAGATGTAAATCTGTTTCCGTAGAACTTGCGCCTGCCAGCACCAAATTTCCTAGTCCTCGGCATATCTATGGAAACATTTACTACTTACCTTTTAAGAAAAACTAATGTGATCAACACTGTAGTTCATATATTACTGATGTGGAGAAAGATGAACATTGTGCAGGTTAGCCAAATTTTTGAAAGTTAAATTTACTGTCTTGCATAGAAATTACCTTGTTCAGGAAATATTATGTTTAAATACATTTGACATGTAAAGGGGCGTGGCAGAGTTCTGCAGATATTTAAGATTAGGGCTGTAAAGGGTCCTGAAACATTAATAATATGTACTTATTGTATATGGTTGGATTCAGGAAAGACAGTAGGGTATTATAAGAGCAAAAGAAAATTTTGATTTTTCTAAAAATTTGCGTACATGATCCCTTAATGCTTTTAAATATCAAAGAAATATTAGTTCGTGGAAAGATTGTATAAGGATAAAGCCTTAGAGATAATTGAAAATAAAAAACTGTTTAAAGACTATATTAAAATCAGTTTAAGATCATGTAAAATTTGAATGTTATATAAATTATTTGAAGATTTTTAAAGTTTATAATAGAAAACATTTTTTGGATTTTAAAAGTTTATAATAGAAAACATTTTTTGGATTTTAAAAGTTAATCTCTAATGAATGGAAGCTAAAATGAGAAACAAAACTATTAAAGCACTTCAAGAATATTACGAGACGGACTTTTTGGTAAAGTTCTCTGAACTTAGGAAAGTTGATTCGATTTAAATCATAATATATGAATTACGAAAAGTAAAAGATCATGATATTTCGGTAAGCAACTACATGAAGAATACAAAAATATAAAAAACAATCTTAAATTTACGAAAGCTGATTTGATCGAATTCGTTTTAGAAGAAATTAAAACAATCCCCTCATTTTTGAAAATTTTAATGATACATATAATTTGAAAACTAAAGAGTACAATAAAGATTTATTAAGGTTTTGAGGATGATTATTTCAGTAGTAGAAATATAATAATTAATAAAAAGGTGACAGCATTCAAGAAAGGATGTAAATATTTGAAATTAGAAATGTTGATAATATTGTAGAAACAGGATCATTTTGAAATCAAGTTTAAGTTATTGTTATTAATATCATTAAAACTCTGTTAATACCAGATAAAATAAATGTAATATTAGATTTTATTGTAGTTTTATAAGACATTACGAAAAACAAGATTTTAAATTTAAAGCAAAACAAAACGAAGTTATATTAATGGGCCGATGACCTCAGATGTCAGGCCCCTTTAAACAGTATGCAGAGAAGGAAGTTATGTTACAATCAACTGATTTAGAAGAATACTATCAAAGATCCTCAGAATAATTGTTAGTGGAAATGCAAGAATTTCAAGGAAGACAATAAGGATGAGCTTTATATTCGATGAATAATTTAGAATTATGTATTAATGTACATATCCCAATTTTTGTTTCTTCGTATACAGTATTCAATTACCTAACAAAATGAATGCTAAAAATGTTACGAATAATGACTATTAATGTTAAAAGTAAAGATCAAAAATGTTTTCCATACGCAGTAAAATCAGAATTATATCAACCAAAAGATGATGTACATAGAGTCAGTAATTCTATAAATAAATTTCCAAAATTAGATGCAATTTCGGAAAATGAAAAATCGAGTTTCCTTTAGAAACAAACAATACAGAAAACTGGAGAAGAAATCAAATCTATTAGTCAACGTTCATGCTCATGTTGAAAAATTTGTTGTATGTCCACTCTGAAAATGAAAACCTACAACCTGTTTTCCAGTCAGTGAACGGGACAGGGATGAAATGAATGAAGTCTCCATCTTCCGGCGAGGATAGGGATTGTGCCGGCTTCCGAGGCCTGTCGCACTCCTCTGGGCCAATGATTAATGACTCTCAGATGAAATGAAAAGATAGTGGAGAGTGCTGCTGGAATGAAAGATGACAGGGAATACCGAAGCACTCGAAGAAAAGTCTGTCCCGCCTCCGCTTTGTCCAGCACATATATCACATGGAGTGACCGGGATTTGAACCACAAAACCCAGCGGCGAGAGGCCGACGCGCTGCCCCCTGACCCACGGAGGCTTCTGCATATCCACTTTAACACACCAAAATAAACGAGAAGGCATGTTAATTTACTTTGATAAGAAACGATAAATTAACCATTATTATTGGATTAAAGATTTATCTAGATTGATTCCAAGTCAGGCACGTAAATCTAAATCTAAAATTTATAGTTTATTATTGATAGTTATTTGACATTTTATTAATCGCAAGAAAAATCAGATGTAGATGGAAACGATTGCAAAGAACAGAAAGAGGTAAACACAGATATGCTTAAAAATGATGAAAAACTATTAAAACCTTTAATCATTCGCCTAGCGTACCAGGTAATTTTGAGTGTTTATTAAAAATATCAATAGGGCCTACCTGTAATTCAAACCCTGAAAAATCGTATATATACACTGACTGACAGAGCAAATGCAACACCAAGAAGGAGTGGTTCAAAAGGGATGAAAGTTGGGGAAAAAACAGAGACGGCACGGACGAATAATTGATGTTTATTTCAAACCGATATGTAGGTTACACAATACGCACGGCATCGACTCAGTAGGATGTAGGACCACCGCGAGCAGCGATGCACGCAGAAACACGTCGAGGTACAGAGTCAATAAGAGTGCGGATGGTGTCCTGAGGGATGGTTCTCCATTCTCTGTCAACCATTTGCCACAGTTGGTCGTCCGTACGAGGCTGGGGCAGAGTTTGCAAACGGCGTCCAATGAGATCCCACACGTGTTCGATTGGTGAGAGATCCGGAGAGTACGCTGGCCACGGAAGCATCTGTACACCTCGTAGAGCCTGTTGGGAGATGCGAGCAGTATGTGGGCGGGCATTATCCTGCTGAAACAGAGCATTGGGCAGCCCCTGAAGGTACGGGAGTGCCACCGGCCGCAGCACATGCTGCACGTAGCGGTGGGCATTTAACGTGCCTTGAATACGCACTAGAGGTGACGTGGAATCATACGCTATAGCGCCCCAAACCATGATGCCGCGTTGTCTAGCGGTAGGGCGCTCCACAGTTACTGCCGGATTTGACCTTTCTCCACGCCGACGCCACACTCGTCTGCGGTGACTATCACTGACAGAACAGAAGCGTGACTCATCGGAGAACACGACGTTCCGCCATTCCCTCATCCAAGTCGCTCTAGCCCGGCACCATGCCAAGCGTGCACGTCTATGCTGTGGAGTCAATGGTAGTCTTCTGAGCGGCCGCCGGGAGTGCAGGCCTCCTTCAACCAATCGACGGGAAATTGTTCTGGTCGATATTGGAACAGCCAAGGTGTCTTGCACATACTGAAGAATGGCGGTTGACGTGGCGTGCGGGGCTGCCACCGCTTGGTGGCGGATGCGCCGATCCTCGCGTGCTGATGTCACTCGGGCTGCGCCTGGACCCCTCGCACGCGCCACATGTCCCTGCGCCAACCATCTTCGCCACAGGCGCTGCACCGTGGACACATCCCTATGGGTATCGGCTGCGATTTGACGAAGCGACCAACCTGCCCTTCTCAGCCCGATCACCATACCCCTCGTAAAGTCGTCTGTCTGCTGGAAATGCCTCCGTTGACGGCGGCCTGGCATTCTTAGCTATACACGTGTCCTGTGGCACACGACAACACGTTCTACAATGACTGTCGGCTGAGAAATCACGGTACGAAGTGGGCCATTCGCCAACGCCGTGTCCCATTTATCGTTCGCTACGTGCGCAGCACAGCGGCGCATTTTACATCATGAGCATACCTCAGTGAGATCAGTCTACCCTGCAATTGGCATAAAGTTCTGACCACTCCTTCTTGGTGTTGCATTTGCTCTGTCAGTCAGTGTAAATATAAAGAACGTAAGACCATTTCCTTTAGTTGTTATATAAAGTATGCTAATTTTGATTATAAAGTTCCAGTTGAATATGTTGGTGAAGATGCTCCTAAAAAAATTAGAACTGCTTATAAAATCGCAAGAAATCTGTAAATTATATAAAGAAATTAAACCATTATTAATGAAAAAAGAAGATAAAATGAATTTTAAAATTTCGAAAACTTCTTTTAGCTGCGAGGAAATAATTCGAAGTTGGAGAAAAAGTAAAAAATTATGATCATTTAACAGGAAAAGTTGTAATAATAATTATAAAAATAAAAATCCACGTTTTCTACCTTATTATTTACAACATTTATCCAATTATCATAGTCATTTATTCACAAAAGAATTAGGAATGGATAAAATGATATTTGTGTGATACAAAATTATATAGAAAAATATATACCATTTAGTAAAAAAGTAGAAAATGGATTAACAGTACTATTCTTAGATGAATTTATATTTATGGCTTCTAGTCTACATAAATTATCGTCAATATAACAAAGGAACAATATAGAGATACAGGAAAATATTTTAAAGCTGTACAATTAGGTATAATTAAAAAGTTGTTTATCCTTATAATTATATAAATTGTAAAGTAAAATTAAAAACAGTATTGCCTAAGGAAGTATGTTTTTATTCTAAACATAATAAATCTCATATAGCTACTAAATAATATCTTCATGCCAAGTCGATTTAGAAGAAATTTAATATTAAAACATGGAAGAATGTACAAGATTATATCATAAAAAATCTGAATTATTAATATATATATTTTTGCTAGGGGCTTTACGTCGCACCGACACAGATAGGTCTTATGGCGACGACGGGATAGGAAAGGCTTAGGAGTTGGAAGGAAGCGGCCGTGGCCTTAATTAAGGTACAGCTCCAGCATTTGCCTGGTGTGAAAATGGGAAACCACGGAAAACCATTTTCAGGGCTGCCGATAGTGGGATTCGAACCTACTATCTCCCAGATGCAAGCTTACAGCCGCGCGCCTCTACGCGTACGGCCAACTCGCCCGGTTTTTTAATATTAGCTAGTATATTTGAAAGTTGTAGAGATACATGTATTAAAGCATACCAATTAGATCTATATTGGTATATTACTGCAAGTGGTATATAGTGGGATGCTATGTTAAAAGTTACTAAAGCAGAACTAGATTTATTAAATGATTATGAGATTATTGGTGTTATATCGCAAGGTATAAAAATATGCTAAAACTTGTAATAAATATTTAGTTAATGATGTTCCTAAAGAAGAATCAAATCACTTAGCTTATTTGGATGCATATAACTTATATGGTTGGGTTATGTCACAAGATTTACCCGATGGCTGTTTTGTATGGATGGAATCACTTTATTTTAAAAGTTAAATGTCAGATAATTATAGATATGATTTTTTTAGTTGACTTATAATAACCAAAAAATTGCATAACTTACATAAACATTTACCAGTGGCACCTGAGGGGGAACGTAATTAATTACCAACTTAAATAAAAAGTATGTTACACTACAGGAGTTTAAAACAATATCTAAATCTCGGATTAAAATTAACAACATTTCATACAGTTTCAGCTTTTAAACAATCAAATTGGTTACAAAGATAAATAGACTTGAATACAAAAACGAGAATGGAGGCAACTAATGATTTTGAAAGGATTTATGAAAATGCATGGATAATTCCGTCTTCTGTAAAACAATGGAATAGATTAGTAAACAAAATATTAAAATAATAACTGATCCAGAAAAATATACAAAATATGTCACTAAACCGAATTATAATAATAATTATAATCATTTTCTGAAACTTTAGTTGCTGTTCGTATGAAAAACTAAAAATAAGATTTGATAAACCAATTTATATTGGAATGAGTATAAAAATGTATGATTGTCAATGTAATATTAGGAAACTAAAACATGGAAAATATAGATTGTGTTATTTATACACTGACTGACAGAGCAAATGCAACACCAAGAAGGAGTGGTTCGAAAGGGATGAAAGTTGGGAAAAAACAGAGACAGCACGGACGAATAATTGATGTTTATTTCAAACCGATATGCACGTTACACAATGCGCACGGCATCGACTCAGTAGGATGTAGGACCACCGCGAGCGGCGATGCACGCAGAAACACGTCGAGGTATAGAGTCAATAAGAGTGCGGATGGTGTCCTGAGGGATGGTTCTCCATTCTCTGTCAACCATTTGCCACAGTTGGTCGTCCGTACGAGGCTGGGGCAGAGTTTGCAAACGGCGTCCAATGAGATCCCACACGTGTTCGATTGGTGAGAGATCCGGAGAGTACGCTGGCCACGGAAGCATCTGTACACCTCGTAGAGCCTGTTGGGAGATGCGAGCAGTATGTGGGCGGGCATTATCCTGCTGAAACAGAGCATTGGGCAGCCCCTGAAGGTACGGGAGTGCCACCGGCCGCAGCACATGCTGCACGTAGCGGTGGGCATTTAACGTGCCTTGAATACGCACTAGAGGTGACGTGGAATCATACGCTATAGCGCCCCAAACCATGATGCCGCGTTGTCTAGCGGTAGGGCGCTCCACAGTTACTGCCGGATTTGACCTTTCTCCACGCCGACGCCACACTCATCTGCGGTGACTATCACAGACAGAACAGAAGCGTGACTCATCGGAGAACACGACGTTCCGCCATTCCCTCATCCAAGTCGCTCTAGCCCGGCACCATGCCAAGCGTGCACGTCTATGCTGTGGAGTCAATGGTAGTCTTCTGAGCGGCCGCCGGGAGTGCAGGCCTCCTTCAACCAATCGACGGGAAATTGTTCTGGTCGATATTGGAACAGCCAAGGTGTCTTGCACATACTGAAGAATGGCGGTTGACGTGGCGTGCGGGGCTGCCACCGCTTGGTGGCGGATGCGCCGATCCTCGCGTGCTGATGTCACTCGGGCTGCGCCTGGACCCCTCGCACGCGCCACATGTCCCTGCGCCAACCATCTTCGCCACAGGCGCTGCATCGTGGACACATCCCTATGGGTATCGGCTGCGATTTGACGAAGCGACCAACCTGCCCTTCTCAGCCCGATCACCATACCCCTCGTAAAGTCGTCTGTCTGCTGGAAATGCCTCCGTTGACGGCGGCCTGGCATTCTTAGCTATACACGTGTCCTGTGGCACACGGCAACACGTTATACAATGACTGTCGGCTGAGAAATCACGGTACGAAGTGGGCCGTTCGCCAACGCCGTGTCCCATTTATCGTTCGCTACGTGCGCAGCACAGCGGCGCATTTTACATCATGAGCACACCTCAGTGACGTCAGTCTACCCTGCAATTGGCATAAAGTTCTGACCAATCCTTCTTGGTGTTGCATTTGCTCTGTCAGTCAGTGTATGATATAAGAACTGGTGATTTTTATAGCGACATGAAACAGCGTTAAATGCATTTGATACAGGTAAACATGAAAATATCAAAAGTAAAGAAACATTTTAAAAAATCAGAGATGAAAACTGTGGTAAATCAATTACAGAACCCGTTAGTTTGAAATCAGAAATGTATGGTTAGAGAGTAGAAGACAGAATATAAAAAATCAAGAGGAGATAAGAAATCAGTAGTAAAAATGAAATTTATTTGATGATTATTAAAAATATGTAATTGAAACATAAAACAATATTGAACAATGAATTTAATTAGATCTTTTAAAAATGAATTGCATTCTGTTAGATGTAATAAAATCATGTTAAATTCTGATTATGATAAGATGTAATTAGAAAATGGAATTGATACATGTCCTTGGGGCCATTATAAATTAAAACAAATTAAATTTAAAGAATAGGGAATCAGATTTATTATACGTATATGAACCACCGAAATACTGAAAATCTAAAAGATGAACTTAATCATTTAAAAGAAGTAAATGGTCTACATCGTTTACTAAATTTGCAGTGTTGAAAAAATTTCAGTATTTTAAATGCTGAAATTTTAATATAGAAACTAAATGTGGCCAAAAATAACGTTAACGCTGGACAACAAATTTAAAATATTAGTGTCAGAGCGATATACAAAACCTTTTTAGAAGATGAAGATAAAATAGAATATCTACTAGTTTAGATAAGACCTATAGTGGGAAAAAGCAAAATAAAAATCACTTCATGAATAATATTGAGTTCGTTTAAGTCGCAGTCCCATGTAAATTTGTCAAATATTAAACGTATATTATATATATAGTTCAAAAAGTTGCTCTCAATTGGATGTTTATTACCAATAATACAATTATATTTATATTCTGTTATTTTTATTTAATTTTAAAATATTATAGAAATAATCATTTTTTATGTATTTTACTAAAGATGGGTGATTTTTATGCGAAAGACATAAAATTCTATGAAAAGTACGTAAAATTGTGTGATATTGAAAAAATGTTAGACGGTCCAGAGACCGGGTCTTGTATCTAGTTGTATCTACTTACGGCGTTGCTACATGGTCTTTAATTGTAAAAGGAGTGACCAGTGTCTCACCAAGGTTTAAGGGCAGGTAGACGGGGCGAGTTGGCCGTGCGGTTAGGAGCGCGCAGCTGCGAGCTCGCATCCGAGAGATAGTGGGTTCGAACCCCACTGTCGGCAGCCGTGAAGATGATTTTCCGTGGTTTCCCATTTTCACACCAGATAAATGCTGGTGCTGTACCTTAATTAAGGCCACGGCCGCTTCCTTCCCATTTCTAGGCCTTTCCTGTACCATCGTCGCCATAAGACCTATCTGTCGGTGCGATTTAAAACAAATAGAAAAAAAGATAGGCAGACTTTAGAAGATGTAATTAGGAACAATACGTGTCTTGTGCTAGGCAGAGAGGCGATGCCGAAGTTGAACCTAGTCATCCTAAATGTGATGAAGTGGGACTTGATATCATTACGAGATTTCCCGTGCGTATTTAGTAACCATGGCCTTACAAAATGTTTTTATTATTGTTATCATTATTATTTATTTATTTACTCGAGAGAGCATGAATACGTAATGTCATCTTGGACGTTTATCCTCTTTTCATACAAAAATCGGGTCATCCTCTAAGAATGCTTCCTCTTCCGCTCCTCTGCCCACTTTTATCCAGGTTGTCGTGATATTCTTGACTCAAATTTGACATTTGTGATTTTATTTCGGCATTCCGTGCCGTCCTCGTTTCTCGCTATGTTGACCTGTTGTAGGTCGCTATGGACCTCTTTTAGCCACTCCGTACCGAATTTACTCCTTGTTACGATGTTGAATAATTCCTTTGCCGTTCTGGAATTTTACACCCGTAATGGTGCTTATCTTTTAACCTCTTCGACAGGGTGAATACCAAGTTGACCATGTCGCTATTTCAAAGAAAACACAAAATAATTTCTTAATGTTAGAGCTCACAAAGGAGCTGTTGTACCGGACCATTATCTTCTCCAGTTGAAGATTAAATTCCAAACCAATTGAGATAAACACCATTACGGGTCGTTCTGCTGTCTCCTCATTGAGATGCCATTTGTCTTGACTGTCCCATAAATCTTCAGGGGAACTTTTCGTTCCTGTTTTTATATGTCCTTCATTTTATAATAACCGTCGACCACTATTGTTTCGGCTGCATAGGTTGCGGTCTACTGAGTCATATGTGTTTCGGAAGTCGATGAATGTAATTATTGTATTTCTGCACTTCGTCATTTGTATCATCATCATCATCATCAAGTTACAGATCTGGAAAAATTACTGTTTTATAGTGCCGTCATTACCACAAATCAGCACAACGAGACTGACCCTGAAACTGTGGAAAATTTCTGGGAAACTCTAAAAGAAATAACGAACAAAATACCAAGTCATCATGTGAAAATGTTATTGGGCGATATTAACGCACAGCTAGGAAAAGAAAGAAAATTCAGAGATACCACAAGTCCCCGTACCGAGCACAAGCGTTCCAGCAAGAATGATGACAAATTATTGACTTCGGAAGAAAGTTCGAACTGAAAACAATGAATACGCAATTTCAGAAATCTTCACAACAATTTTGCATCATCGTTGATCAAATTGCAAGCATCATTAGCTGTTTTAACAGAAAGCAGAGAGAGACTCTTTCGTTGGGAGAAAATAAGTCAATGACTGAGTGGAGACAAACAAACATTGTACGATTCTTCTCGTCACATAACTAAGAGTTGTTTCGAACATTGGCGTTATGTTCATTTAACAGCCGTGACGTGTCCCGTCATATATTTCCTGCTCCACTGAGCGATGGAGTTAAGTATCCAGTGCTTCTCCGCTTAACAAAATGCTTATACTGTATTTATCAAGTAGTCCCACAGTGTGTGATTTATTTCAATGATCCTTCGCCATACACACATTCGAGCTTCGAAGGCAAGAGCAGTTAACCGGCGCCTGCAGACACACAAACCTCCCGATACACTCTCTGTTTTCTTGTTCTCAGGAGACGCGGCGGCATTGTAACCTTCGGTTTTAGCAAGAGTAACTCAGACAGACGTAGTCCAGTGCTGAAATGCAGCGGACCGAAAAGTGCGTTCGAAATGTTATCGAAGGAGCCGCAGCCTCGCTTACAGAGTGCGGGACCCGCCGGAGCTCGCAACAGCAGAGTCGATAGGAGTCTCGCTACTCCAGGGAGCCTCGCAGAAGGACAGAACCGTCTGGGATCTGACTCCTCCTTCTCGAAATATTTTTGACAAATCAAAAATGGTAATGATCCTCCCGCAGGTTCACCTACAGAAACATTTCAATGACTTTTATTTTCTCTAAAGAGTTAAGTTTTCTATCTTTCCAAACGCATCGGTGACTGCGCCAAATAGATCCCGGGCAGCTGTCCGAATACCTCAATGCATCTTTCAATCGGCAGTAGCGATGGAAGGGGTGTACAAACGGCAGAGATATAATCAACGCGAGCTTACGGCTCGCGCTTCCTGGGAATTCCTCTTTTACGGGGACCAATTGAAAGAGCCACTCCCTAGCACAAAGGAGGTCCTTCTCTGCCCTCCACTACTTGATACCCATCTTACGGATGACGGAAAAATAAAAAGATACTGCAGTGTATTTTGTATATTCTTCTTCTGATGAACTTTCAAGAACTAAACATGCCATTTTTGATTGCTTGTGTTTTTTACAGGTATGTTATAGTGTAAAATTTTATTTAACTTTTGTGTTCGAATGACTGGAAAGCTTTCAAGTTACATTTTTGTGCAGGCAAGTCTTGTGTCCCAACTCCTTTAATACTGTGATTTCAACATTATTTCTTTCTTGATATTATCCGAATCTGGGTCACAATTATTAACATTAAGCAACACCAGAATTGGACGAAAGCAGGAAGAAGGAAATGGTCGTAGAGCAAAATAATACCATATGCATAGAATTTTCACAAATATGTCAGAGAATTACTCTTCATCACAGCCAAAACTGTACGGTTGCAACGCCCACATGCCGCGCATTTAAATTCAGCGCCTAAACGAACTCCTCTATTTGAAAAACAGTGAAACTGAAACTACACCAATATAGAACTTTACTCAGTAGATGTCACCACAGAAATACGATGTAAATTTTTTATTGTGCAGTTGCCTAAACTGAGTAAATTTCTCCTTGTTTTGTTTGCCATTCATCAAGAAGTTGGGACATTCTTCCACGGATGACACTATTAAAAACTATGATCACACACCCTGGTGCGATGTGTAAGAAGTTACTATTTAAAGAAGGTTTGTATTTCGAGGTTTTTGTAACTGAATGATGTTCATTTATTTTTGGGTTGAAAATGTTTCCTTTTTACTTCCGCCAGTTTTGAATCTAACCAATCCCAAATTTCTGTAATTAAATTTCAACCAATCACAGTTTTCCTGTTCGACTCTGAGTGTAACTTTGAAATTGACCAATTAAAGTGAGAGGGTGTGGCTGGTTTCATCTTGAATGATCTCGTAACTTCCCTGAAGGTTTCTAAACTGCGGCTTTTCACGTTTCTTGGACAATTAATCGACGTCTATCTGAGTGTGTGCGTTAAGCGAGAGGCGGGCAGCCTCTTTCGTCGGCAGCTATAACATCTACAAGGTAATGGCCACTTAACTTTATTGTTTCTTGCTACTTCCGCAGTTTAACCCGAGGGAAAGGTCCGAATCTTTAACTACCTAACCAGCTTTTCTAAAATGTAACTTTCTTCCGGCTAACTTCATAAAATCTTTAACTGTAAACCGGGGATAGAGAGTGAAGTACCCTCTCGAGCTCCCCTTCATCCTGGTTTGAGGTGACTACGTTTTCTGTTTTCCTACTGTAATTGGTTAATGTAATTTCTATACGAGTCGTCTCAGTAGTTTTGGAATAGCCCCTGTTTCACCGGCCAAGAGCCCCTTAGGTTTTTTGGTATTCATATCTAGGATTGCAAGTATACGCCTACATTCATTTTGTGTTTCGGGCTTGTTACTTAACCTGTTCTTTTGCGCAAAGGCCCTATAGGTTGGGTAAAAGATACCCCTGTTTCAAATTGTAAGTTGTGCCTAGAAAGGCCAGAGTTTGTGGGTTGATGTTGCCTTGAGAAACTGAGAGCCTGTTAGCTCTTTTCCAAAATTTTGTAATTGTAAAGAGGGCCTCTGGAAGGCTTGATATTCGATTTTGGGAGCAAGTGCTCCACGAATTGGGGGGGTTCTGCCCTTAACCAAGTAATTCGTCTTCCATTTGTAATATTGTAAAACTAGTGGCTTAAAGCCCGAAGTTTTAAGGTTTTTCGCAATGTGGTTTCTATTTTGACATTGTACCTGATTGTTATTTTCCCTTGTTGAAATTTGTTAAGTTTGTTTTTTATAATGAAAAATATAACCCTTGTTAAAGATTTAATTCAATTCTTGACATTGTAATTAGACCCATTCACCCCGGCACCTTCTTTCACCTCTGCGTTCCACGGAAACCCCGGAACAAAAATTTAATTTAAAGAATGTGCCGAACCACGCCTGCCTTGGTGGTGCACTTCCTTTATTCCTACTTCTCCTTGACTGTCGTTGTCGCCATTAGCGATAACATTACCCGAATGTGACGTGAAACTTATAGTTTCTCATTGAAGATGGCGCTCTAACCATTTGCGTTTATACACAGTCTCTACGACACAGTCTGTCTCTCACTCTCGGAGTGTTAACTTGGTCTGCTCATGACACCCACAATGGAGGGATCGAAAGTGATAAACAAACTGGGATTTAAAATGTGCTTATTGATCTACGAATTGCTATTATCGTGGGTTTACTTGTTTCAAAGCTCGGTTCTCTGCTGGGAGTTATTATTTTGATTGAGGTATACATTTCGTGACTCCTGATTGCGGTTCCCAGGTATTCATTCATTTTATTTCATTTTACATGCCAGTTACAAGAACGGTTCTGTGTCATTGTATTTCGGTTGTTTTTTATCATCTGTCTTTGCAGGCTCTTAATTAATTAATTTTGTGTGTGTTTTAAATTCTTCTTTCTTTGTGTGCACACGCGCGAGAACGGAGAGTGGTATTTACCTATCTGTTTGTTTGGGCCTATGTGTTTGTGGGTTTTGAGACCATGCTCTTCTGTTTACTCATCGTTTGGAATCATTGCTGAGCATTGGTGTATTGTGTGATTTGACGCTACGGGGTTTAATCCATGTTTGTCCACGTGAGGCAATTTGGATGTCTCGTGTAGCGGGTCGACGAGTGTTGTGATTGCTACGATTATATTTGGATCAGCCTTGCCTATATTTTGCGGCGGTCCAGCATTGTATCTGCGGTGTTCGAACCAATCTCGTGAGCCCATGATTCCCGTCGCTATCCTGCGTGTACGTATACGTCGCGTGCCTTTACACTCCGGCCTGATCTGAGTCGATTTTATATTGGGTCTCTCTTCTTGTTCGTACGTGTGTGTGTGTGCGCGTGCCTGTGTACGGTCTATAGTACTCTCCGTATCTCGTAATTTTAATTTTTCTTTCTTTTTATTTTATTTTTCGTTTTAGTTGGCCGGTTTGGGCCATGTGTAGTGGATTATTTGATATTTCTACGCCGTTATTTGCTCCATTGTCGGCGATTAGTTTTGTTTTTGTAACTGTGGGAACATTTTCTTTTTCTTTTGCTTCTGCTCCTCTGGGAGACTGTGCTTTGACATTGTTGTTGTGACGCGCTAGCATTGAGCGGACGCTCGCCTGGAGCACGGATGCATACTGTTGACATGTGCGCGGCCCGTATTAGCGCGACTGTATTATCCTTTTCGTGGCTCGATTTTCTGATTCCTTCGATGACGTGTTTCACGTCACATTATTTTTCAGAAACGAATTTGTCATTTTCTCTGGTCATACGGAAGTGAGTAGTGCGATCGTGTGTACTGTCGCCGTGTTTCACGAAACTTACTATGTCATTGAACGGGATACTACTTGTTCCAATTTTCTACAGTAATGTTCGTAACTTTTAACGCAGCCTTTCATTTTTGTTTACATTTTAATATGATGTGTGTTTACAATAAACCCCAGTTTCTTGATCCATTCTTTTATTCATGGGGGTTACGGGTTCTAGCCTTTCTGTCCTTTCGCTCCCCTTTTGTCTATGCACGGGTCCAGCTCTGAACTGTTTTAGTTCGTTCCAGTCCATCCACGGCAATTTATGAAGAGAGGTAAGTGAGGTAAGTATCTGCGTGTCTATGTCGTGTACTGTGTTGAGGTGTTAAGGTAGCAGGGAAGGGGGTGGTAGAAGAATTAAAAATTAATGTCTTCAAATTGCAATGATTCATGCTTCTGTACAGAGTAAACTGAGACTTCGCAATGTGTTAAACGATGAGGACCAGTATCAATGACGTAGATGTTAGGCCCCTTTAAACCATAAGCATCATCATCGAACTTGGCGACATACCAATATAACCGCGTGTTATGTTTCGTGTGATGAATGAAACACGCGAAATAAAACTATTTTCACAGTTGCAGTGGGAGCTGGGGAAGATGATGAAGAGGTAGCGAATTCGAGAGAGAAAATTAGACTTGTAACGGAGGACAGGAATGAGGAAAAGTCTCTCTCAATCATGTAATGGATTCGGTGGTTGGGCAGGGGAGAAGTTGTGGAAGACACGTGTGTTCATTTTTACGTTCAAGGAAAGCGAGGGCAAAGGATTTTCCTGAGGAAGTGCGCGCAGGAGAGGTATCAGTGAGGAATCAGTATGAGTCACTGAAGGTACATCAGCAAATGGAAGATGGACATAAGGAAGGTGTTAAAAAGGAGGGATGGGTTAGAACGAAAGGGACCGGTAATAAAGGGAAACGTAGAGTATTAGATAAGAAGAGAGATTTGGAACAGGATAGCGAGAGGGAGAAAAGGGAGGAGGAAGTGTGCTCTTCAGGCAACAGGGAATATAACGGAGACGAGGAGAAGCGGGATTCAGATGAGAAGGGTGGGGTTGAGGAACTGGTCATGAATGACTCAATTGTGAGGCATGTGGGGAGTGCCAGGACGATAGGGAGACATATTAGAGCGTTATCAGGAATCAGGTTAAGGCAGATGTTGAGAAAAATATAAGGGAGGGACGAGGGTAAGGAGAAGGTGGTAATCTTCCACGTTGGTACCAATAATGCAAGGCAAGCAGGAATGGGTTCTAACGTAGTTGGGGATATGTGGGATCTAGCTACTGCAGCACGGAAGGAGTTTAAGGAAGCAGATTCTTTTTATCAGTGGGATACTGTGTAGGAGGGATACTGACTGGAGGGTAATTGGGGATTTAAATGAGGCTACGGAATGGATATAATATGGGAAATTCCGAGCGATATTTGTGGATCCGAATGGCCCGATAGAAGACAGAGATCTACGCTCAGATGACCTTCACTTGCACCGTAATTTTACTTATAAATTAGAAAGGCTGTTTAGAAGTGTTGATGGCGATGATGCTTGTTGCTAACATCTAGGTCATCGTTCCCTAATGGTACTAAATGAGACGAAATGGAATGACAAATTAAAAGTCCAAAATCCTCCAATGACCAGAATTCAAAACGTGAGGACGAAGAATGAATGGAATGGATGGATATGAATTTAAAACAATCAGTAGATCCGACCAGCAATGCCTCACATTCACAGAAACTGACGTAAAACAATAATATTACTGAACAAGGGACTGCTTTTATAGCATAATACTGAATCGATGATGCTTGTAGTCTAACGGAGTCCGAAATCCAAGTCGTCGCCCCCCATAATGGTTCTTATCGCAAGGAAAGTAGAACCATGGCATTTATCATGTTGCGGTACTAATCAAAAGTAGCGGTATTCCTTGCATTATAGCACTTCTCACAGGTAATGAAATTTGCACATATAATGCAGATCTATGATGTTTCGCACATTGCGGCGCCATTTACAGGCAACGTAAACCTATGGTGTTCATCACATACATGCACTGACCACAGGGACTCACACTCTCTCGTGGTGTTCCTCAAGTAGTGGGTACTAATCATAGGCAAGCCAGAACCATGTTGACGCTCACCCATTGGGTCGCACCTAAAGTGGTATTAATCACAGGTACTGTAAAAGCCGACGACTCACCCTTTTGCTACTAATCACAAACATATTATGTATCTAACATAGTTTCCGTCCCCGCGGTGGAGGGGGAAACGCGTCCGCCTGTCACCCGGCGGCGCCGGGTTCCATTCCCGGCCGGGTCAGGGTATTTAGTTGTTTATGATTAATATCCCTGGCCTGGCGACTGGGTGTTTGTGTCGTCCTTAATCTTCCTTTCCTCACATACAGAACTCTACACTTCCGCTTACACGCAGGTTCCTCTCATATGGTGAAACTAGTGGAAAAAGATGTAGAGAGGTCGACGCCACGAACAAATATCATTTAAGAACACCTAAATAGTGGTACTACGCGCAAATAAAAGCGACCCATGGTGTTCTCCCCGAGGTGGTACTAGTCACGAGTAGTTTCATGGTTGTAATACAGTCATCCCTTTGTCGCCCCTTTTTGTAGCCTCTTACGACAGGCAGGAGATACCGTGGGTGTATTCTTCGTCTGCATCCCCCGCCCAAAGAGCGTTGTGCGTTTGGTCTACGAGAGGTATTTTATTTCCCTCAAGTCCGCCGGCAAGCCGGTTAGGACCCCCTATCCGCCACCTGGGACGCACCGCGTGGGAGTATCACCTCTCCCCCTGCTACGCCAGCGTGGTTTAGAAGTGTTAAAGGGAGTTTCATTCATGGAAACGTGGTGTACCAGGGAGCTGGACCTCAAGAAGGTATGACATTAAAATGTTAGTGTTGAACTGAAGAAGTATTTTGAAGAAAGGAATAGATTTGAGCAATCTAATAGAATGTACTTATGATGTATTGTAATAGGAGTTGAATCAAGGCTGAGAAATTATGTTAAGGATGCAGAAATTGTCTCATATTACTGAGATTCGTATCGTAGATAGGATAAAAATTATAGGAGGTGGAGTATTCATTCTGGTGGAAGAAGGATTTGTGAAATGACAAAGATTACAAAAATGAAATCCTAAGTGTAAGGCTTATCTCTAAAGGTAATAGGCAATTTGATATTTTGGAGTGTATAGACCTAGAAAGGGTGGCGTACACGCTGATCCGGAACTATTTGATAAGATAATCATCTAAGTGGGAAACGATATGGAAAAGAACGTGATTGTAGCGGGTAATCTCAATTTAAAAAGTATCAATTGGGAAGGTGATGCGAACGACAGGAAGCATGACCAACAAGTGGAAAATAGGATAATATGGGAAGGGCAGCAGATTTAGAATGTAAGGAGCCAACTAGAGCGAAGAATATGCTGGATGTGGTGCTGGGAAATCTGATGAGGTCTATAGAGAAACCGAAGTAAGAGATTGTATTAGTATGAAACGCCGTGTGGCCTCCCGAGAGGCCTGGTGCAGGTCTTTTGATTTGACTCCCGTAGGCGACCTGCGCGTCGTGATGGGGATGAAGTGGTGATGCACCCAGTCCCCGTGCCTCTTATGGTTAAAATCGAATCGAATCGAATCGAAATCAGGGTCCCTGTGACCGAAGTCCAGCAGGCTAACCATTTAACCCTCGAGCACGCGCCACGTTTAGAAAAACGGATAGACTTTGTTTTGCCAGCAATCCGCTAACCTGCTTTGTTAGATATTCGTACAGTACAGTTCTGTGTGAAAAGTTTTATTTATTTCTCCAACGGAAGCGAATTAAACCGCGTTTTAAACTTCACTGTGCAACAAATGGTGCACTCAGTACACGGCGCGCGTCATTAGGCCTATGTATATTTTTATATACGAATTATTTTATTTTTCACTAGAATTGTCTTCCATTAGTCTTTTGCACACTGTTTGTTGCCTTTCACGGGAAGTCTCCTATTATCGTTCCGTTTACTTAGGGTTGGAAGGAATCAGTCAAGTCCACAGCTGTGCTGGTTACAGAATTATGATCCAGATTTCGACATAGCAGATGACTGCGAAAATGGAAATGACAATCCTGAAATAATTTACAGTGCACATAAATCAGAAAGAATGCAACTGCCAGTGACGCAGAATAAATGGGACCAAACTGAACTGCGCTGAGGTCAGATTTTGTCTTAACAAGAATACTTAGTGAATTTCCATGAATTAATATTATATTCTAATTCAATATAGCAAGGTATAAAGAAGTTAATATTATGCAAAATATGTCAAGAATTAGTTGGTCAACGATATAACAAAGAATTTAAGCATTTAATTTTACTAACTTCGAAGAAACATTAAAATACGTAAAGGAGCACACAGTGCACCACGCGAGTCCTTGAGGGTTAACCTTGGAGCTGGACGGTGGTATTAGTGATCACGAAACTGTTTTTCTTGTTGTTAAAATTAAAAGTTATGGAAAGGACAATTAGGCTGATACGACAGGCATTATGGAGTTTTTATAAAGTAAGTATGATCAGAGGGAAAACGTAAAAAGGAATGTAAACAGTCTGTGGGATGGGTTTCCAGCAATTGTCGGGGTATCTGAAAACAGCTATACACTTTTAAAGGTGGTAAGGAATGGTAAAGACCCGCTATAATATAACCGAGAGTAAATAGACTAAGATGAAGGTGCTGGTTGGAAAGGAATGGGTCTAGACAAGGTTGTGGAGTATAGAGAAATTGAAGTAAATTATTAGCAAATTGCATCTAGCGCAGAAGTCAGCTAAAGATAACATGACGTCAAGCAAGATATTGACAGTCATACAAATTTCAGTGAAAAGTAGAATGGTATGTGTAGAAATTTTAAATAAGGGATACAGATCTCTGCACATTGTTATGAAGGTATTTAGGGGTTGTTATAAGGATATAAAGGAGAGCCTAGGTAAAGAACAGGTAGGGTATCTGCCACTTGGGCGACTGCCCTAAATGAATACAAGTAAAGGAATAAACGGAAATGTGTATATCCTTACAAAAACTGTGACGAAGATTCTGACGCTATGGTCACTGCAATAAAGAACACAATGTCAAGATTTGCTCAACAATTTGAACACAACTGCCTATAGAGCAGTAGCGCATCTGTTTTGCATTCACACTTCAGTTTTGCAGGAGTCCACTGCTGAAAACCATAATACACTGAAGAAAGTGGAATTTTTAACATCCAGAAGGAGTGGTGTTACATTGCTGCAATTGAACATGCAGGACGAGTGTTCGGTTGTGATTCGATAATTACAATTTTTGGTCCCTCTGACCGAAAGTTTGGACAACAATCAATACAGGATGTGCCCACCACGAGCTGCAATACATTGATGAATTCGTCGAGGCATGGAGTCAATAAGGCCCTGGATCGCTTCCTGAGGAATTGTGGCCCATGCTTGCTGCACTGCACGGGTCAGTTTTTCCAGAGTTGTAGGTGGCTGAGGACGATTGGCCAGTTGTCGACCCATCATGTCCCACACATGCTCAATAGGACTAAGGTCCGGGGATCTGGCAGGCCATTCTAAGGTTGTAATGTCGTGGAGAGCTTCTCTGGAGATGCGTGCAGTGTGAACCCGGCAATGGTCCTGCTGAAACATCCCATTAGCAATGTTCGCCATCATAGGGACAACCACTGGATTGAGTACCCTATCAACGTACTGTCGAGCAGTCATAGTGCCCTCAGCAAGCACTAATTGTGATATCACATTAAAGCCAATAGCTTCCCACACCATAATGCTTGGTGTTGGCTCTGTGTGTCTCTCGACAATAAGATCTAGGCGGCCCCTCTCCCCGGTACGTCGGCGCACACGATTCCGGCGATCATTGCGGGCAAGACAGAAGCGCGATTCATCATTAAAGACGACCCTATGCCATTTGTCGACCCACGTCGATTTTTCTCGACACCAGACCAGCCTTACACGTCGCTGTTGTGGGGTCAATAGAACACCTTCTGCAGGGATACGGGCTCGTAAGCCAGCTGCACGCAGGCGATTACCAACTGTTTGTTGTGTAACGCGGGGTGCCACAGCTGCTCCAATTTGCGCTGCTGTTGCATGAGGTTCCATCCGGGCCATCCGAATGATGCGGGGATCCTCTCTCACAGTTGTCTGTTGCGCTGAGCCGGTGCCAGGTCTACGAGTGTGGGTACCTTCATTTTGACCACTGCTGCCATACACGTTGTACCGTAGATGCCTGTCGGCCAACGCGTGCAGCGACAGTCCTTAGCGATAATCCAGCCCAATTATCCGAGGCCCTCGTAAATGGCGACAGTTGTTGATAGCGTGCTCTTCTCTGTCGTCGAGGCATGTTTGTAGGGGAACACTTCACTGCACATACTGCAATTAAACTACGCTACACCAGAGACCGTATAATGGAGTTGATTCCTCCGCGACCAATCACGTGGGGAGACCTGTAGCTACAAATCAATGGGTCTGACATTTTGATCGTTTACATACTTATATGGCATCATTCCATATCTTGAAAATCAACACAAACGACCAATTCCTTCATGGTGTTGCAATTTCCATTTTCTTAAGTGTATCTTAAAGTAAAATACAATGTTGTTAGAAATGAATGTGAAAATTGCCGTATGACAAAGAAGATATAATGCTGGATTATTGCTGAGTACTCAGTTTCAAAATGGTCACACTTGTGTCTATACTTACCAGGTACTTCCACATTGAAATTATTAAGTTTAATAAGGGTGAAGGAATGGGTAAAAACTAAATTTAAATTTAGAAATAAAAAAGAATATCAGTAAAAATTGTTTTAATAGCACAGTGTTAATCATAGTAAAAATTGTTATTTTTATTACTGATCTGATCATCTAATATAAGTTTAAAATCATTTTAATCATTGAACACCATACTTTTGGCTCTGATTGCTTTGTCAAGCTAACTGGAAAAACAAAAATAATGATTTATATTCAGTCAGTTTATTCCCTTATTAAAGAACAATAAGAGAGGCTGAAAGCCTAATGAACACCATAAATATCATCACAAAATAGTAGGACTTTGTAACATATTGTATTTAATTACAGATAAAACATGACAAGAAAGTTGCTGAAACATTCAACCCAGACTGAATCCTAGTAGAAAGTAGGCTTACACATGTTTATTTACCAACTGAAAGGAACATGGAAGCAGATGGCAAAGTCCTGCTTCCACTAAAACACAAGCAATCTAACGAAGCACTACATTACTACTTGTGGACGGAGTAATGGCATTAATTAACAACAATTAAGGACAATGGTAAGAACAGAGTCACATGTCTACACCAAATCCCATATTAAATGCATCAACGATTCACATGAATATCACAAATATCAGTATCGTCCATATTATTATTACTCTAAATTATTAGCCATTCACTGCAAAATGAATAATTCATTAATGTGATTAAATTTGTTGTTAGAGATCAGAAAGTTTATCGTCATATGTTACTTGTGGCTGATTATAATTAGTTATTCAATTTAGGCACAATATACAATATCATTATTATTGTTAGCATGATGGTGAGGAATCAGTTTATCTATGACTTATTATTAGCGCTGGTTAGTTATGAAGCCTAAAAATGATGACCTACTTGTGAACATGGTACCTCAGCATAACTCATCTCGAGAACTGTAGAGGTCTGAACTAACATTCCACAGGCTAGACAGAACATTACAAACAAAATCACTAATATTAACTGAAAATAAATCACATCGTGAGTGGTCTGGTGTGATTTCCACAAGAACATTCAACTGAATAAAATAATAGAAAGTTTAGGAACTGTGCATCTCACTGAACAGGCATAAGCTAATCGAAGAACTTCAACCACAGCACAAGATTTCCAGAGAAATATTACAAACTATATATGGGAATGTAGATTGTCAAAATTCTTCTTCAAAATAGTGTAGTATGTTTGACACTGAACTAATCAGGGTCTGGGGACATGCCAACAAGATTTCCACCCTAGCCACGGGCTAATTTCAATAACCTCTCAGTAATGACAGCTGATGTACATGGGGTAATAGTTATTCAACACATAAAACAAGCCCTGGGGTAAACGTTATTTCCATTAGGTGAAAGCGAATGGAATGCAACTGATATTCACATAAAACAACTTTAAAAGGTAAATACAAATACAATATATATGTTCGGTCCAATTTTGACACAAGCCAATTAAAGCTCATAAAAATTGTCATCTTCTGCTCGTAGACATGGAATCCTTGAGTCTTCATCGAAAGCATTACTATTTTTATGTATCATATTTTCCATCTCACTGTGAATGTTTGTAGAGTATTCACTATGAAGGTAGTTTGGATATTTAAAATGGTTTTCATTATTTGTGAATTTTTCAAATGCCTGAGTCTTACAAATTTCCGCAGTTTTTTATTTCATCACTTCCGCGGCCAGAAGTTTGGTTAAATTATTCTTATAGACAGCATGGTGCTGCGTTCGAACGGCTTGCAACAAAACATACAGCAGAGAGACCTCTCCCAGTTTGAATCTACATAGGCACTTTTAAGTAGCACGACTGAATATCTTATAGCATTACCCAGCATTCGTTTGACTTCTATCCCGCAATTGTCCGAATACGTTTCAACATCGTGCGGGTAAGTGAAAAGAACTTGACCACCGCTATGGCTTCGTCCCTGTATGCAACCGCAAGTGTTTCGTTAGGTAGGGTTTCTGGCTGAAGGCCTTGCCACAGATATTGCAACAGTACGGCTTCTCTCCTGTATGCCTTCGCATGTGTTTGTTTAGATCGCCTTTATGACCCAAAGCCATGCCACAAATTTTGCAAAGGTATGGCTTCTCGCCTGTGTGTGTCCTAGTGTGATTGGTTAGGTGATCGTTACGGCTAAACGCCTTGCCGCAGATGTTGCAGGGATAAGGCTTTTCGCCTGTATGCGTCCGCAGGTGTTTTGCTAGGTCAGCTTTCAGACTAAAAGCCTTTCCACAGATACTGCAAAAGAAGGGCTTGTCGCCCGTATGTGTCCTAATGTGTTTCGTAAGATTTGCTTTATCACTATAGGTCTTGCCGCAGATAACACAACAGTACCGCATCTCGCCTGTATGTGTTCGCAGATGTTTGACCAGATTGTCCTGACGGCTAAATGCTTTGCCGCAGGTATTGCAACCGTATGGCCTATCGCCAGTGTGCTTCCGCATGTGTTTCGTTAGGTCGCATTTATGTCCTACGGCCAGGCCACAAATTTTGCAAGAGTACGGCTTCTCGCCTGTATGTGTTCGCATGTGACTAGTTAAATGGTACGAACCTCCGAATATTTTCTGGCATACTGTGCACTGAAATCTCTTGTCACCTGAGTGCAAACGCATGTGCTCTCTCAGAATGTTCCATGTTTTAAAGGGTCTCTGGCATATTGCGCAAACATGGAACGCCTGGTCACTGTGAATCTTCACATGCTCAGATAGGCTGCTTGCGCTGATGAACGGCTTTCCGCAGTGATCGCTCCTGAAGGAACGAACCTCTTTGTATCTCTCGAGATGTCGTCCGACATCCGGAGGAGGATGATCTGCGTCGCTCACCTCTGGGCCGGATCTACATTGACAAATTGAAACGATGTGACCAATATTTCAACAACCATCAACTCCTCCACAAGCCTCACACAAGGAACTAATATTGAACGTCAAGGAATCTCCTTAGAAAATTTACTAAGTAAAACAGGTTTTTACCAAACATGTGCCTTCAACTATATTTACCCTCAGAAATGGATCCCCAACCTCGTCAGAAATAAACACAGCAAATGCACTGCTCGAAAACTCTTTCCGGATGATGTCTCGGATTTTGATAATGATGAACAACAGAACATCAGATTAAATAACTTGATCTTTAGGGCCCCTAACACACAAAGTGAACTCGAATTTGCAGACCATGAAGTAGAGGATATTATAACCAAACTTAAGGATAAAACGTGCCCAGGACCCGATGGAATTGAAGGGGCAATAGTTAAAAGTTTACACAATACCCAACCAAATTATTGGAAAACTATTTTCTTTAATTGTTTGCTTTTGGGATGCATCCCTAAAATATGGAAAAACGCCAACGTAATAGCAATTCCTAAAGCATACAGAAGAATACTGAATCAGTAGCAGGATAACGAAGGATCAGCTTACTTTCAATACTTTGTAAATGTCTTGAAGAACTACCTATTGAGAAGTTATACTACTTTCTTCAAGCCAACGGACAGGTAACATCATAACAATACGGACTCACAGCACGAAGATCCACTACAGATGCAATAAACGCAGTGTCAGATTTTGTTGACCGGTGTAAAAGATCTGGACTGATTTTGCAGTTGGTTCCGACAATGCATGGCACACCATGATTCTAGCTTGCTTACGGGAACAAAACTGCCCGTCAAATATTTTAGAACCATTAAGGTTTTCCTACAAGATTGCACAGCCACATCACCCTGGGAAATACTTCAACCTCAAAAGCCATCACCAAAGGATGTCCCCAAGGTTCGGTCGCTGGTCCCACCCTGTGGAAAGTCATCATTAGTGGCTTAATCGTACAGCTATCAAATGAGCCCGATATGGATATGGATATAGTTGTTTATGCTGATGGTGTTAAGCTCATGTTCAGACGTCCTTCTCATCCTCATATCCATTCCATGCTTCAGACAGCCCTTGAAATCGTGCGAGATTGGTGCGAAGAACACAAATTAAAATATCTAAGGAAAAGTAAGCACTAATGCCAATGCATATCAGGAAGAATATACCAGGTATCTTCACTTACAGCTTGGGATCTCAACGTTGTGTCAAAAATGAAGTGTTTGAGAGTAATGCTGGACAACAAAATGGACTGGTAACCCACGTGCAATACCTGGACATCAAAATAATGCAAACCCGGAACAACATAGTCAGATGTTCGAAAGTGACCTGGGGCATGTCATGTCTTCTCATCATTTGATGAGGACACATAATCTTGTTATTCCTTTTGCTATTTGTTTTACGTCGCACCGACACAGATAGGTCTTATGGCGACGGTGGGGCAGGAGAGGCCTAGGAATGAGAAAGAAGCAGCCATGACCATAATTAGGTACAGCCCCAGCATTTGCTTTGTATGAAAATGGGAAACTACGGAAAACCACCTTCAGGGCTGCCGACAATGGAGTTCGAACCCACAATCACACGAATACGAGATCACAGCTGCGCACTCCTAATCGCATGGCCATGTTACTCTACCCGTCATATTGTATGCCGCAGAAGTATGGAGCATCTCGATATCAAAAAGAGCCAAATTGAAATTGCAACAAATATAAAGATATTTTCTGACATTTGCAACGAAGGCATACAGAACAGTCTCCAACAATGCTTTGCAAGCTATAGCCTGCACAATGCCCATAGATGCAGCCATTCTTTTACATAACGACATCAAAGCCATCTCCAGAGGTCAACCCACAAACGCAGTAGTTCCTTCACTGAAAGAAACTGTAATCTAAACAAGATCAAGAAGAAACCATATTAGAGAGAATCATTTATACATAAATACTTCAGGAGCTGTAGATAAAGCAGACGTCCTTATCTTCACAGACGGATCGAAAACGCCAAACCATGTCTGAGCAGGAATGGTAGACGAGAAAAACTCGAAGGAAATCTTCACTGAAATAAAAAGGTTAGATATTAATTGCTCGCTATTCCAAGCCGAACTATTGGGCATCGCCTTGGCTGTGGAATGGATAGAACTACATGGAATTAAACTTTAACTTATGCTATTCATGTTCACTCAAAAGCTGCGATTTTGCCGTAGATAATAAGAAAACTACCCAACGTCTCGCCACTCAAACCAGAGACAAACTTATTAACATCAACAAAACGAACAAGATTACTCTTCACTGGATTAAAGGAGACACAGGACTTCGGGGGAACGAAAGATCTGACTGTCTTGTCAGGATTGCTGCCAGCTATAAATCTACAATAGACCACAAATCAACATCTCTAAATTATTCCAAACGAGTATTAACTGAATACTACTCAACCATTTGGAACTCAATATATACCAGATCCAAAGATTCCTTCCATACAAAATTATTAATTCCTAATATACCTATCTGGTCCAACTTCATAACCAGCCAGTCTATTAAAAATCATGGTCGCTGTAAATCCTACCTCCATAAAATGAACATAATGGATTCACCACTCTGCAGCTGCCCGGAAAAATCTCCACAGACTGCTCGACACCTGTTGACTGAATGCACCGCGTACTCAAGAGAACGACCAGCTGTGCTACGATCAACTCCCCTGCCAACGATTGTGAAATGCCACTGGAACACTGTCGAAGTAACAGAATTCCTCAAGAAAATCTTCCATTCACTTCAATAACTTATCCATATGTTGTTATCATAACTGTAAATATCCCGTGATATACCTGTAGGTGAAACACGGGTTGTAAATATATTAGCTAAATAAAAAACTAATACTGAACCGTTCAAGCACTGATATCCCATGCAGAGAGCTCGTTAGTAATGACCGTCACATTCCCCAGGGTGAACATAATCTCAAGTCAAATTCAGAGTGTAGTCGTGAATATCAAATATCAAATATCTTGCTTGTTACGAGGAAGTGTTGTGTCTTTTCTCTCGAATGTCTAACGTAGCAATATAACGCGCAATAATCTTCAGACAATTGAGTAATGTACGAACTCATGGAGTACCTCATTTACGGAATGAACAAGGAGAAGTGTTCTAGCCGAAAGGAGAAGTACAAGCTCTTATAGCCGGCAAACATTTATCTATTGAAATCCGTAAAAGACTACTCTCCTACATAGGGACGGTATATGTGTTGGAGTTTGATCTTGTTCAACCACACTGTAGATTATGGTAGGTGTGTAATTAATTCTTGTAAAATCCCTTGTTGTCACTTCAGAGAATTCCAGTGTTGTAAGTCTAAAGTTGAGAACAGTGTATGCTGAGAGTCAGCCATGGCAAATAATTAATGAATAATATTTAGTGTGATGCAAACATACTATATTACTACACGTCTCCCTGGACCGGGAGACAAGTGAAGATCATTACTCAAAAAAGTACGAAGAGCCAGAATGTGCCGTGGAAGTAAGAAGAATAATTTTTCGGTTGTTTTGAATCTAAGGCTGTTGCCAGGGTAAGGAAATTTAGGTGAATAAACGAAGATTTGGGAATTCTTGTAAGTTATTTCGAATAAAATTATTAGTATTAGCATGAATGTGTGTGTAGAGTTTTCTTTATCTTACACCAAGACAGACAGGTCTTATGGCAAAAATACGATAGGAATGCCTAGGAGTGGGAAGGAGTCGACCGTGGCCTTAAATAATGCACAGCCCATGCACTAGCCGCAGCGTGAAAATGGGAAACCAAGTAAAACCATCTTCAAGGCTGCCGACAGTGGGCCTCGAACCCATTAATTCCCGAATGTAAGCTCACAGCTGCGCGCCCCAACCGCACGGCCAACTCACCCGGTGTACAGTTTCATTGGTAAGTTGTAATGATATTTACTGTAAAAGATATTCCTACGGAAAGGAATTTGATGTACGTTACCGGCACCCATGAATGTAACAACCGGATCAGAAGTGGGATAGTCTTAGGACGATTCGTGACCGTTAGAAGATAGCATGATATAAGGAAGATAATACTGTAATGGTCATAGCGTCCGCCATGTCAACTGGCAGTGGGCCCGGCCCGGCACTTTACGCTTCAACTGCGCCAATCACGAACAGCACTTCAGTGCTAGGCCATGCCCCGCTCGCTTCCTCTCGCGGTCCCGTAGCACAGGAGTATGGAAATGACTCCACGATTAATCTGGAGTGTTCCATCTCGGGATGTTCCTGGATCCATCCAGCAGCATGACGATTCTAGAAGAGCCAACGCAGGTATATAAGAGAGGAACGACCTGCCTGGAGTTAGTGAGAGTTAGACTGAGTTAGAAGTTGGTGTGGTTCAGTCGTGAGCGACTGCCAGTGTAGTGAAGTATGTGAACTGCCCTGATTATCGGACTAGTGTGCTACAGTGCGGACTGTCGGCGAAGGAGAGAACGTGTAGCCGTGCGACGCGGGAGCTTGTGTGTGGGTGTAAAACTGTGTAGTGTGAGAACAAGTGAGAAACGAAGGGAGAGAGAGCGCGCCAAACGTTGTGTGTAGTCTTGTGTAGTTTAGTGCGTAGCTAATAAATCTTAGTATTGAAGCTACCAGTCTAGTGTTAATTGATCATACTATCCCGCCAACTCGTTACAATACAATGAATGATGGCTATGATGAAAGTGAGTTTGAATGATTTAAAAGGTACCGATATGAAATGCGAGTTGGAAAACGTGAACAGAATATTTCTGGAACCAAGGTCGTGTTACGGTTAGAAGCAGAAGGTAAGGATATAGATAGAGACATTTTGAAATAACGGGTATTGCTAACACATTCGCACAAATGCTGGAAGTTCTTAGAAAGACCTAAAAAGACAAGCCGAATATTTAAGTTTATTGGAGAAAAAGCTAGCGAAATATTCTCAGAAACAAGTTCAGAATTACACATTGGTAGAATCCATGATGATTGAAATTGATAAAGGACTAGAACGAATAGAAAGTGATGCAGAGCGTACAAAAACTGCTATAGAGTACCGATTTGCATTACTGAGAAACAAGTCATTAGGAATGAACAGGCCTGCTGATGAATTCAGAACAAAATCCGAGATTGTTGCAGGGACGGTGCGTCTGAAACCAATACTTTATATTTGTAACACTCCGTAGTCTACGTATCGAAGGCAATTTGAGGTCGCAGATGCCGCCAGTGGGTGAACTACACAATAAAAAGGCACTGCCTCGGTTATTGCGCAACGAGGTGATGCCTTAAATATACTCCAAGCGATTGCAGACAGTGAGGAATCTAATTTCAATTCTCTGGTGGCCCGATTAGAGATGAGGTACGATGATAAAGACCTTCAACAAATTTACCATAGTTAACTTCGTAGCAGGCTACAAACGATTACATAGAACAGCTATGTGTAGAGTTTCGTGTGATGGTTATATCCGACCCAGAATTCCAACGAGCCTTTCGCCTGGCGCAACCAAATAGGCTAGATGATGCGCTGGCTCGTGTATTATAATTCAAAGCTGCTACACAGGCCTCGAATCTACAGGCTCAGCTTCGACGGCTGTATGAAGAGGAGCCTCTAGACGGAAAGGTAAAAAGGGATTGCTTTGATAACCAAGTCCAATGAGGATTTACAACCTCGAAGACGGGAGGTTCCCTGTTGGAGTTATGGTGAGCTTGGACATGACAGTAGCCGCAGCAATAAAGACTAAAAGTTTCAGAGAAACTAAAAAGGGCCGGTGCTAAGGGGCGAGCACGGCGTGTCGGCCCTGCTGCCCCGACAAAAGTAGTACTTGTCATTTCACTCGAGCGTCAGTGAGACAGTATCTTTGTCGACGGATAAGTGAATGGTTTGGGTCATACTTCACTTCTGGACACTAGGGCCAAACCAACGATGTCAAGAAGGCACCTGAAACCTGCGAAAAGTATATTGAAAAAAGGATATTGAAAATCGCAACCGAAGACCCAGTGAACACGTACGGCGAGAAATAATTCAACATCGGCCTGAGGAGCAAGTTATTAGAACATCGAGTAGTATTGGATGATATCAAAAAAATATTCTTGGGATGGATGTAATGACTAAATTTGAGCTCAAATTGGTTCTGAAACCAGGATGCTTGAAATTCGCAAACCAAGATATCATTCATCACGGATGAAGCAGTCCAAACATTCAAATAGTTTTAAGTACAGACGAGGCACTTCATCCCAAAAGCGATAATGTGATCGTGGTTCAAATGGACAAAATAGACCGACAAGTGACGGCAACTGTCGAGCCCGTTGCCGAAGAGTACGTCTGCCCAGGAGTATTGGAGGGAAGAAGTGTGGTAAATGATAAGGGGCCTACTCCAATCAGAATCATTTTCAAGTATCATTGAAGAGAGGCATTCAGGTGGCCTGTTGTAATCCGGTATAATCCATTGTTCGTGGGGACACCACGAAGGGTACCCAAGTTGTCCATTACTTTTCAAAATTTACTGCGAACTCCGACATACTAAGATGACGCAGGATCCTATTTTGCTAGTTGCTTTACGTCACACCGACACAGTTAGTTCTTATGGCGACGATGGGAGCGGAGAGGCCTAGGAATGGTAGGAAGCGACCGTGGCCTTAATTATGATGCAACCCCAGCATTTGCCTGGCGTGAAAATGGGAAACCACGGAAAACCATCTTCAGGGCTGCCGACAGTGGAGTTCAACCCCACTATCTCCCGGATGCGAGCTCACAGCTGCGCGCTCCTAACCGCATGGCCAACCCGCCCGGTGACGCATGATCAAAAGGCCAAAATCGAAGAAATGTTGTACACATATCAGGATGTATTCGCAATCGAGAACTGGCCGTACGGAAGGACGAATGCCATGAGATGTAAAATAAACACCGGAAATATGCAACCGAATAGACAGCGCCAAAGACGCTCGCCACTATCAAGAAGTGAGGAGGCTGTGAGATTTGTTTGTGAAATGGATAAGCAGGGTGTCACTGAACCGTTGTGCCGCACCAAGTTTCCCTTGGTGGCGCACTCCTCTGTATGTAATACATTCTTTGACTGCAATCGACTTTTCGGTCGATTTATCCCTGGACGTGACGTATGACTCGTTTTCTCCTTGACAGAGTGCGCTTCCGGCCATCAGCCGAAGTGCCCTCTTAGTCAGTCTTGTGTCCGCTTTCTTTGAAACAAGTTCGCAGGACGGTTGTAGCCGACATGGCGGTCGAGACAACAATGTACTTTTTGAGATACGAGATCTTTGACCTGTGCCGTTTATATTTCCTGCAGTATATTTATCCACTTAAATGCCCGACTCTTTATCTCTGTCGCTATTTTGTGACTACCTAATGCTCTGAGCAACGCCCGACTATCAAGGTAACTTTTTTTGGCTTGCTATGGTTGCGTGGGCGTACTAGTTATGTACATTTAACCGTTAATGCTGCATTTTGTCTTATTGCTAGTTTTCTCTGATCTTGTGTGTTCTGTTTTTTGTGTGACTTAAACCCGCAAGGATGGAGGATGGTTTTAGTCAGTGGTGTGTTTGTTTGGCGTGTATGTGATCTGAAGTTCGAGACCCATTGCCATTTATTTTTATTCGTCGATTCTCTCATGGCCGAGCTCTTGATGCGTGACGTTGTGTTTGACGCTATGACTGGTATTCATGTTCGTCCGTGGTGAGGCGATATGAATACGTTGCAAGCGTGATGGTTACGATGAAGCTACTGTGAATTATGTGGGGATATGCCTTGCCTTGATGCGGCAATCCTTTGTTATTTTACGCGTTTTGTATTGAGCTCATGAGTCCATGAAAGCACTTGTCTTGCTATGCGGATCTCTCTGTGTCCGTTATGTGTCTGGACAAAACTGATTATTCTACCCGTATACATTTCTTTTGGGTCTCTATGGTGAGTGTGTACGTGTGGTTGTGCTGTATGCTTGCCTGATTAACAGCATTCTCCTTTTCTTACAGTGTTATTTTTTAAAGTATTATTTACATTTTCTTATTTTCATTCCTCAGGCTCTTTGCTGGCCTAATTATATATTTACGTTTGTTGCTTCATTTGAATGAGTCTTCCTTCATTGTTAGCATTGTTTACTCGCCTCGTAACTATGGCAGCCATATTTATTCTTTGATTTCTTTCTGGGATGCTGTGTTTTTCAAATCGGGGATTGTTGCGTGATGGATCTCTTCTCTGGGATGCTGGTCCATATACATGGAGATGTGTGAGACGTAACGTGTATGTTTTATTTTGATGTGCGTGTAAGTTCTTTTGATGTATGTCCACTGATATTAATTCACTGCGAGGACGAATGTGTCATACGTCGCGTGTATGAAATTATGTGGAGGAAGTAAATCGTATGTTACAAGTTTGTGATTGAAAGAAGCTTGTGTGGCCAAGTTTGATATGTTTTCAATCTGCCTCTTGATATGATTGGATGAATAACCTACACGATAAGTTTCTACGCATATCTCCGTGAGTAATATTTCAAGCTTGATTTTATTATTTTTTTGTTTGATCTCTTTCGCTTTATTTTTCATTAATAAACCCCCATGTATTTTGACCCCGTTCTTTCATTTATCGGGAAGGGTTCTGGGTTCTTTCCGTCTCCCGCTCCTCCCTTTAGTTTAATTTGGTTCGAGTCCAGCTCCAGACTGTTTTAGTCTGTTCCAGCCCGTCCACGGCCTCGTCTCGTGAGGTAAGTTGGTAAGTATTCACGGACCTGTTGGTGTGTGTATGCGTGCGTGTGTGCGTATGTGCGTGTGCGTGTCTACGGTAGCAGAGTGTGTGTAAGGCATGAGTGAGTGTGTGTATGAGTGTGTGGTCGAGTGCGCGGGGTGTGTGGGTGCACCGTCTAGTAGACCCTGAACGTCACAGGTGGTTTTAGTGAAGAAACAGAAGGGGTCGACCAGATTTTATAGAGTAATAAATAAGTTACAAGATTGTGAGCAACGGCAACGTGGTCTTGATAATGTTGTGAGAAGGGCAGCAGGCAATGGAATGGTGATAAACGGGGTTAAAAGTTAGGTTGTGAGTTTCACAAATAAGAAAGTCCTCTCAGTTTTATTTACAGCGTTGATGGTGCGAAAGTTCCTTTTGGGGATCACTGTAAGTATCCAGGTGTTAATATAAGGGAAGTTCTTCATTGGGGTAATCACATAAATGGGATTGTAAATAAAGGGTACAGATCTCTGCACATGGTTATGAGGGTGTTTAGGAGATGTAAGTAAGGATGTAAAGGAGAGGGCATATAAGTCTCTGGTAAGACCCCAACTAGAGTATAGTTCCAGTGTATGAGACCCTCAGCAGGATTACCTGATTCAAGGACCGGAAAAATCCAAAGAAAAGCAGCTCGATTTGTTCTGGGAGATTTCCGACAAAAAAGTAGCGTTACAAAATTGTTGCAAAGTTTGGGCTGAGAATAACTGGGAGAACACAGACGTGCTGCTCGGCTAAGTGGTATGTTCCGAACTGTCAGCGGAGAAATGGCGTGGAAGGACATTAGTAGACGAATAAGTTTGAGTGGCGTCTTTAAACGTAGGAAATATCACAATATGAAGATAAAGTTGGAATTCAAGAGGACAAATTGGGGCAAATATTCATTTATACAATGGGAGTTAGGGATTGGAATAACTTATCAAGGGAGGTGTTCAATAAATTTTAAATTTCTCTGAAATCATTTAAGAAAAGGCTAGGAAAACAGCAGGAAGGGAATCTGCCACCTGGGGGATTGCCCTAAATGCTGATCAGTATTGATTGATTGATTCCGACATTGATTAAGCAGGCTGCCGAGGATAAGAGGCCTTGTATTGCCTCATGGTGTATAGGTTGAGACAATCTGTAAGGCAGGAACGATGTCCTGTAGCAATCCAGAACGATTGATGATTATACAGGTTGTCAAATCCAAGTGATCGCGTTGTAACGCCTATTTTAAGTAGAAGTTTCTTTTCTGCCATGATTACTATTTTATGTAAGACCGTAAGTAACATCAATTAAGTCTGTGACGGTTCTATTTCATACCAACGAAGTGCATCTTGTGATAGCCGATCTCACGAACAAAATACATTCTGACACACAGTCAAGATAACACTCGAGTATTGTAAATAGAATGATATTCTGTATCTTTACGAGACGAAAACATCCCTGACTGGAAACAATGCGGGTGTGAAAAATAAATTTCTTACAATGAGAGTTTAGCTTGCGAATATCGATTGGAAGTTACTTCTCCGGACAGTTCACGGTGATACCAGTTTGGAGTGTTGATATTGCAGGTCAGTTGGAGCCTCACACTCGAGTAATGCCGTGAATATCGTGATGGTAGTGATTACTGTTTTCAGTGATATTACGTAATATCAAATGAGAGTTGAGCTTACTTTTATTTAGCCAACTTCACTGCATGTGTTGAGAGTGTGTTGAGGAATAGATTAAACTATTTGGACATGCTTTTTAATTTCGATTTCACGCTTTATTGTAGGAAATAGGCACAGAAATATTTCCAGGTTCGAGTTCATTTTTGTAGCGATTTTTAATTCTTGTGTTAGAGTTTCAACGAGGATCAGACGTTAATATAAGGATATTATGTTAAAAGTTTCGATTTCACCTGGCGGTATGAATGTGTAGATACAATAACGTTGGTTCAACGACAGGATTACGGCGTCGTCTGTACATACTCAAGTCATAGGTTAGTCATTTCTGCGAATCGACTTGAGCGATGTTAGTGTTTGCAGTAGTGGATACGAATATGAAGGATATTAGCAGGTACTATTCAGGCCATGTTTCGGCATTATTCTTATTAGCCAGGAGGTGCTCCCATGATAGCGTTGCATCAGTAGCGGCATGAATGAAAGGAGTCTCACGTGGAAACCTGGCTAATGCAGACTGATCCTTCCTGCTTGTCCACGTGTGTTCAAGCTCGATTAACTTTCGTTTTCTATTCGCTTGCCTTTATTTTAACATGTATTGTTCGGGTGTCCGCTATATTATGATAGTGTCGTGTGTTGACACTTAGTTCATTTATGTGGGATTTACACTACGAATGCGGTTTCGATTCGTCAGCTGTTAATATATTTTATTTTCACTTTCGTTATTCATATTTTGTAGGCCTATGTGAGACGTTGATCTACCGATCACTTGTGGTTTGGTTTAACGTGACAAATATAGGTTGTTGTTGTTTTAACGGGTCTAACATCGAAGGTCATCGCCCGACAAGTGTAGGTAGACAGATTTGTAATTGTAGTCGCAATTATAGAAAATTAGAAATATTTCCCTTTGATTGTTTTATATTGTGGACTTGTATTTAACGAATTTAACGACGTAACTGTTTGATAACCTGAAAGTTGGTTTAGTAAGTTTTCAAGTGATTTGTGACTTTTCTTTAACTACAGTGTTTGGTATTTCTTCCAAATGCATAATAAATACTGTTTTCCTGCATTTCACTGTTTTGTACCTTTAGAACGATGTAACGTAAGATCGCATCGGATCAAGTGTTGTTGGTTCCTCCTGAACATGTTTGGGGTAATGCATATTCAGCATCGGGATTCCTCTGTAACTTAACGGTGTAACGAGATGACAATACATGGTGGAATTTTATTTTTGATTGTGACAATTGTAATGAACAACAAACAACATGCTTTCAAGTAATAAATCGCAACCCATCCAAACCAACTGATAGTCGATTTGGTTCGATTAAGGATCCATACGGGGGGGGGGGGGTGTTCCAATATCCGATAGGATAGTCGGCTGGTGGATAATCTTAAATAAATGTAAATCTGGAATTCTACTTGTTGACGGTCAGATTTTCCACGGATCGCGTGGATTAACTGTCAGTTGTCGTTTGGATCAATTTTTGGGTTTTATTCTTGCTTTCTGCTCTTGGCTGCCCACAAATTTTACACTAAGTTTTCATTCCTTGAAAGACAATAATAAACAATTTCAATAAAACATTAACGCTCACGTTATGCATTGTGACTGCGTTAACACATATTGTGAACAATTTAAGTGACTTTTCTTGCACTTTTAATAAATTATTTATTGTGATTTACATTGAATAAATATTTTGGTAAACACATTTTGGCTCCTCATTTGAAGTAGTTATGCTCTCCTCTGAACCCTACCGTTTGAGCAATTAAGTGACAGAAAAAAAAACTCGCAGTCTAATATCTTGGAACCTGAAAATAGGTGCAATGAGTATGGTATGAAAATTAGCCTTTCAAAGACTAAATTAATAACAGTAGTTAAAAAATTCCACAGAATTGAATATCAGGCTTGCAGACTGCAGAATGAATGCTGAAAGGCACAACGGCCTATAATGATTTCTAAAATTATCTCAAGTTCGCAGTATGCAGGCTATTATTCATCACAAGCTGGAGAGAACAGATAGAGATGAATTGGTTTCTTTGCTTCCTTCAGACATTCTGGAGGAAAACTACTTCAGTAACATGGACCAGTGTTTCTGGTTTTCAGAACAGAAATAAAATCCAAAATTACAATTGACATTGAGTATCTACACTGATTTTGTTTCTTTATCAAGAGGTAGAACACACGTTCACACTCAGCATTGCTGTGCAGTAGTCAGAACAGAATGCATTAGCCTGGATATCCTATCATACTTAGGACCACCATCAGTTCCAGAGATTCTCATCCTCAACAGTAGAACACTCATCAATCTGAAGAATTACAAATTGTTTCTGAAGCACATTCATTGTATCTTCAAGAGACTCAGTGTCCTTCCTCAGCAGCAATGATGGAAATCTTTCTATAAAGAATTGTACAGAAGAAAACTGGGCAACTTCAATTTTTTACAACTGCACCCTTTGCATGTTTCAGTAATTCATCATTGAGAGGGAACTTGTTAAAAATATATTCAAATGCTGTGAAGAAGTGACCCCTGGTGGATGAAAAGAACGCTGATTTATCTCTATCATTACATTTCTTCACCAAGTCCATTGTCTCAACACCAATGATTAGCTCATCACGTCTTTCTGATCTTCATTAGAATGGTGTGGAACTTTTAATAAAAAGGGAATTTTTGACCACTTTTGGGTTAACAAATCTGGAAAGCAGCTGCTTTAACAGGTTTGTCATTAGTTGTAGTAGTTTATGAATGTGAGGGGAAGCACTCTACAGTGTAGAATTGAGATTCTCAAATAAAGGAATGACAGCATTCAGGAAGGCACAGTAACAGTAAGCCTTTTTTAGGCCTGGTGACAGAACCATAAACATTTTCTTTATGATTCTGGATAATGCTTTTATTCTTTAGCAAGGAGTGTCAGATTTTGGGACACATGCAATTTTTTGGGAGCGACCAATTCTGACGACTCAGTATTTTTCTTCTTTACATGGTCCCTGGAACTACCAGGCTTGGCTTTTGTGATCGTAAATGTTAATCTAGAAGTTCATGCACACTAAGTATTAACAAGCACCTCATCCTTAAAGAAACCAAGTAGTGGATCCCATTGCTGTAACAGCCTTTGCAGACACCTTCCTAATGATAGCCATCTTGTGCAAACATGTTTCAGTATCTTCTTTGTTTCCTTGCTGTGAAGCTCTTGGAATTTCTTAAGGTGTTCCTTCCACTTACAACGCTTTTCTAAAACTACTGTAGTAGAAGATGTCAACTAATAGTTCATCAACTTTAACAGGCAAACTGCTTGCACCTTTCTCAGAAGCCAAGTCAATCAAATGGCATGAGCAACCCAGTACAAAGACAAATGACTGCGCTTCCCTAAAAACTACATAATTTTGAATTTTTTTGTAACACACTAACTGTGAAGTTACCAAATTACAAATATTACATCCTGTTCAATCACCCACCAAAGGCTGAGACAGAAAACACTGAGCTAACTACCTTTTCCTGGTTTGCCACAGAACAGGTGATGACAAAAATGTAAAGTTTCGCATTACTACACTGCTGTTTGTAGAAAGTGAAACACCAAGACCGAGAGCTGTGATCACAGTGCAATTTATTCCACATATTAGGGACATGGCAAGACAAATGATTACAATTACAGAACTGTACATTCACGGTGACCGTGGAAATTCAGAACGGCGTAGCGACACCACGTGCTGCAATTAGAGCCACTAGACGTCGTGGCATGGTATCAAAGGGCACCTGAATATGCTTCTGGGGAATACTCTGCCATGCAGCTTGTAGGCAGGTCCATAAATCATCAACAGTGACTGCAGGAGGACCTGAACGAACAAGGTGCCAACGAACCACATTCCCGATATGTTCAATGGGTGACATATCTGGCAAACGGGCAGGCCAGGAAAGCAGTAGTATCTGCCGTTCTTCGAAGAAGGCTTGCACATTTCTCGCCACATGTGGCCGGGCATTGTCCTGCTGCAATATGGCGCCCGGAACGATCTGCAGGAGGCGCAGTGTCTTGGGCTGTAAAAACTGTTCAGATTGCCCTCAAGACGTAGGAGGCGAGATCACATGTTATAGGCAATTGTGCCCCAAGCCATCTCACTTGGCATTTGTCTGCTATGCCGCTCAACAACACAGTCTGCCGATAGCGTTCACCACGGCGGTGTTTAACGTGTATGCGGCCTTCACTGTAGGACAAGTTGAAGCGGCACTCGTCCGAAAACACTACATTTCGCCATTCAGCACGCCAGTGTCGGTGTTCACGTGCCCATTGCTGTCTACGGCGTTGGTGGTTGCTGGTCAATGGAAGCCGGCACAATGGCATGCGTGCCACCAGTCCGGCTCTCAGAAGACGGCGTCGAACCATCGATGCAGATATCCCCAAACCTGTTGCAGTGCTCCAACGTCGAGCCAATACCATGGACAAAGCTGTTCTGTCCGTAGGGCCAAGCGGACAAGATGGTGGTCATCTCGCGCTGTGGTCACATTGTGTCGTCCAGTACCCTGTCGGCGTTGTGTACGGCCTTCTTCTCTCCGCTGGTTCCAAATATGCCTCACTGATGAAGCAGTGTACCCTGTACGAGCCACAATGTCACGGAACGAGAGACCCATCTCCCGGAGCCCTATCATTCTGCCCCGTTCGAACGCACTCACATGCTGATATTCCCTCCTGTGATGTCGGCAAGGCATAGTGGCACTTAGGTACACGTTTCTACTTCGTATGACGGCTCGCTCTGACTGAGCATTGCGTAACACTGTCCTGGCCGGTCACATACAGAAGGACACTGCTGGGCCTATGTGCAAGCCATCTCTCTGCAATTTAAATCACTTATTATGGCTCCACTGTTCTACACGTCCTCTGATTTTGGTGTGTTTCACACCATTGCTTCTGAGTGTTTCATTTTCTACAAACAACAGTGTATTACTGTTCCAATCTTAAGCTCAAGGAAATGGATCGTGTTGCATATAACCACCGAGTTCACTTCTTGAATCCATAGACATTTCTTTCAAAACATGTGTGGTTTTCATATGACCACGGCCATACTGTTCGCAATTTCTTAACCTGGAAACATTTTCCCAAATAGAGCACCAGCATGTTTGGCAACATTGAAAATGAAGTGAACAAGCATTCCGCTCTTACTCTATCAAGGTCAGCTTCAGGAGAGGTAAAAAACTAATTAATTTACTGACTATCATCCTTAAATGTTGTATAGAGGCAGGCTTAACAGATTTAATGTGATTTACGAATCATGTTCTTCCTCCTTAAGAAACGTTTATATCACACAAGCAAATGGAACACAAAGCAAATGTTTCGCCTTACCATTATCATATAATCAAGCAAATTCAGCAGAATATGCCTCCCTAAGAGATTGATAATATCTTTTCTTAGTTGAACTAATGACGAACATCACTAAAAGTACTAAATTGCTTACAATTCGTCACACAATTCCACGAGTTTCAGAACTACCGCCAATGTCACACCAACACACAAACGAAGTTTTCAGCTGCTACGAGGCACGACGCACTTACTAAAGTTCTTATATATAAATTCATAGCCTGCGACCTCACTGATTTCTTTTCATCGAAATCACAGCCTGCTAATTGTCTGGGAACATCTTAGTGGATTAAGTAGCACTTGAGTTGAACAAGTGACAAAAGCGGGGTGATAATTGATAATGTGATTATTGATACATTTACCAGTCGTATTTGGAAGACTGCATCTCTTATACCAGCTACTATCGAAAGTCAAATAAACCGATTTGAATGCAGGAAGCGAAAACAAGAGCGGATATTCAAAATCCGTATATTTTACAGAAATCCCTGAATACTTGGAAGGTGTGTTAGTGGAATGGAACATCGTTACTGTAGCATTTAAATCTGAGACAGTGTCCCCACTGCAGAGTGGTATAGATATTCAGGAATGAAGAGACGGAAATACAAATTAGTTGGTTAAAGGTAGAATCTGTTTACAGCAAGCAGATGGGAAAAGTCAATCATGTAGGCCAAACTAAATCATTACATGAAGTTGCACTTCCCAATTGACTCTGTATGCCCAGCATTTATATGGCACTGCGGAATGCATGACTTCCACACAAGCAAAGTAGTGGGAGGCCCAATCTTGTGTTGTAGTTGTTGCACTCTTAGGAGCACATACGTGGACAATAAAAGGGGGATTTGATTTCAGATACAACAGGCTAGAAATCTTGATCATCACACAAGATATTGCCACCACAAGACAACACAGGGCGGTACATACGACAGTGGATTGCATGCCTTACGTTTTGCGGCATATCACATCAAGGAAAAGGTGCAATACTCTGTGGCAATTCTTCTTTACGTAATTCAGTTTTTTGGTGACAAGTGATTTATCAGGTTTTCAATTAGATTGTCAGTAAAACGGTGTTTATGTTGTATTGATGAATATTCATCATGAACCAGTTGTGCTGCTGTAACACGCTATTCGACTGGCAGGAAGCACGGGACACTTGCAGAACTACTTTGACAAACTTTCAATCTTGATATTTCCCCATCTACCAATCCCAACTGCCTCCGCTGTTGATGGTGCAAAGAAGGAAATTGCGTCACCGAAGTCCAGGCTGTGCAGATAGAGATGAAAACAGGGATAGCCATCGTTCCCGATGATCCTCTGGCAGAGTTTTGTTCTCTCAATTGTGGGATGCAGCAGTGTGGCTAAAACAGCTTTTCAACCAGTTCACAAAAGAAGGTCAAATACCAACAGATTGGCAATGGAGCATCCATTAAAAAATAAGGGAAACCCTGCCGATTTTTCTAATTACCATCCGATCAGAATTGTGAGCCACACAATGACTGTTTCTGAACAAGCCCTCAACAAAAAGATTAGTGACTTAGCCAAAATTACAATGCCCAAGCTGGATTTGTGATTGTGGCATAACAGCTGCAATTGAAACCGCACGGCTGTTAGGTGAGAAACGCCATGAAAGGAATAAGATGTTCATCTGGACCTTGAGAGGGCCTTCCCTTGGGTACCACATGACCTAATCTGGTCAGCGGTACGAGAACACGGCATTGCTCTACGTAAAGCGCAGGAGGATCCCATGACTTCTGCAGATACCCTGCCTTATTACTACTGTTGTTCATTCCTGCGATGGACACATTACGTCAGACCTGAACAACCCAATACTACGGACACTTCTCTATGCTAAAAGTGTCGTTTTGGCTGTGGAGAATAAGCTTCATCTCCAGTGCCAAACAGAAGATTCGAACAATCCACTGGAGAAATACGGCACACACACCTCAACAAAAGGAGACAGAATACATGACATTAAATCCTCGAGAAGTTGGAATCATCCACGTTGACGGTGAAAATACACCATGAGTTGAGAAATTCATGTATCTTGGCTCCACAATCTCTGACAATGACCGAATTACTGATGAAGTCAACTTAAGGATATACGCAGCCCGGCTAAAGTGGCGAATGACAACGCGCGCCCTTGCGACCATCGAATGAAGTACAGTCGTGTCATTTTCTATGGCACAGAATGTTGGCCAGATACAATGGCAGTAGAACGCCAACCAAGCATCACCGATAGGAAGATGCTTAGGTGGAAGGCTAGAATTACTAGACTGGATCACATTTCAAATTATGTTATTAGGAAACGTGTTGGCGTTGCACCGATCCAGAAGAAAATTCAGGAAAGCCATGTGCGCTTGCTTGGGCATATATTGTGTGCAGATGATATTTGTTAGAGTCAGTCTATATACAGGAAGTCAGAGGAAAGAGACGCAAGGGACAAACAAGACAGCGAAGATCCAATAAAGTGCACAATGACCCGAAAGCTGTAAGACTACATACAGACATGGCCCAAGAATGAACTAATGGGACAACACAATGAATCACAACACAGGACCGCACCAGCAGGCAGGACAAATGCTAAAGAGGGAGAATAACAAGAAGCAGATTGATGAATATTCTATTGTAAAAAAGGGAAACAATGGATATTTTACACATCCTAGCATTCAAATTAATATGTTCAAATTCTCTGCCTTAAAGCCTGTGTCCAGTACCTATAAATGAGTTATTTTCACAAAATAGTGTTTCAATGACAGAACACATTTGTTGAATTTGTGTTCAATTCACTCCATTATATGCATTATTGAGAATATATATAACTCACCAAAAGAAACAATTCAGGATTACCTAGCTTAATTAGCAGTGACAGTTTGAATATCGAGTGAAATTCTATGAATAGCCACAAGAGCATAGTCTCTCAGTGTGTTCTAGGCTGAATGGAATTTTGCAACTCACATTTCTGCCTACACCATCGTAGATAGCAGACGATCAGATTCATTAGTGTGCTATATTCACCCAATCAAGTCTATAAATATGAAGACCATGGAGGAGTGGAAAAAATTGGTCAGCTCAGGGGCATGTGACAAACTACAAGTGGTAGGTAACCGCAGCACTAAGTGGCCAGCTCAGAACCATATGTCTCTCAACAACTAAGCTACTTAGAGAATGGACTGTCCACTGCCTTCTATGATGATGCTTGTTTTTTAAAGGGGCCTAACATCTAACGTCATCAGCCCTCTACCTTCTATACCAAGAAAAATGATTATATGCAGAGTCTTGTAGCTTTCCTCATTAGAGTGCCTCTCTACAATATATTATAGGAAGAAGAAAGCAAAATTAAACCCCATCCGAAAATAGAAATATGCAACATGGAACAATGATTTTCATAAGCAACATTTTTATTGGTGGTTATATTACAAGATTGTTTTCTAAATTAGCCTATTGTGTCCTGTCACACAAGAATTACAAAGAAACAGGAGAATTCGAACCTCGAGGAGTTGATACACTATTTTAGAGCATTCTCCAGAGAATGAGAGAATATCAGCTGGTACTGGACAGTTCTGAGGACTGAGGTCTGTCTTTCCACTAGTTGTGAATGTACAGTAGGAACAAGCCAATGCGCTACACAACAGGCGAGAAGATGCAAAAAACAAATAAACCTTTCAGAATTCATCATTTCCATCACGAATGTGAATTATGTCAAACATAGGCCATGACTAGCCATTGCAGAACCTGCCAATACAAGGCCATGGCTGAGAGTACAAGTCTGAGCTTATACAATCACATCCCAGGGAACACAGGAGTGACAATCAAAGATCATTTTATGCAGTAACCAGCAAAGGTATGACAGCAAAAACGTAACTAGCAAATAGCCCAAATGCACACCCACTGTTAAGAGGACACTACTGTGTTAAAAGTTTGATAACAGGATATATAGTGGTGCTACTCTGTTACATCACTGTTATAATAACAATTCTGAAATAAAATTATATCATTACATTATAACGTATTTACTTGTGTATTAGACCCCCCTGGCTTTTCGAAACAAAGAAAATGAAAAATAAATCTCGCATACATGACCCCCCAATGTAATTTGTCAGAGAAGAACAATGATTCTGCTTCAAAGCGGGTACAAGTCTTATTGCAGCTCTGATGACATCACACAAATATGTGAATAGTATCGTCTGTTTGACCTACACAATGAAAACACGTCGAATCCATGTGGTACATCTGTGTTTCGTAGTTAAGAAATGTCCTCCTCTATAGCATAGGTCTACTGCAGCTCTGGTGACATTGTGTGAATAGGCAAAGCTTCGTGTCCGACCCGCGCATTGCAAGCATGCATCAGTCATGCTACATGTCTGTATTTTTTAGTTAATAATGTCCTCCAGGGTAATGGTTAGCACAATTAGTTGCTGTTCTTGGGAGTGTGACTTTGATTCCCGGTACCATACTACCTGACATTTACGAATGGCAGGAAGGCTGATATACGGTAAAAGCAGTACATGTAACTCCCCTCCCCTGGGGAGTGTGTGTCTAGAAAGAATTGTACCACCTCAGGATAAGGAAATGAGTTTACTTTAGTTGAGAAATATTCACAGTTGTTGCTATTTATACAGCAGGCGAGATCATTAACAAAGTGGTTGTTTATTATCTCGTAACTCGGGCCAATATAGGCATATATTTGGAGAGAAGTAAGCTTAAAACGTGATAATAGCTATCCAATTGAAACGATTGTTTTAATTGCCAACATACCTAACAAATAATAATAATATTAATAATAATTTTATGTCCCCACATACTTTAAATGATTTTCGGAGACGCCAAACAAAACATATTATGGTATGTGTTAATAAAAAAAATGAGACAACGAACATACGAAATTAAACATTATGATAATAAAACACATTACTGCCACACCTGTAGATATCCATAAATGCAGTACATTTTCCTGTTACTTATTTTTATTCTTTCCGTCGAGGAACTTTTGGCACCATCAGGGTGATAATATACCTAATGCAAACAATGTGGTCTGTCTTATCTCATGGACAGCTGTTTATAAAATCCTGCTGTGATAAATGTAGAGAACACGCATGAAATGTACTTAAAAATAAGGGTCTGTGTTTCAACAGCTGCAGTTATCAAAAGAATGTTTCCAGTTACTATGTATCACATTCGGAAGTACAACTCGTAACATATGCAAGTTATCAGCTGATGGTTTGGAATGCCTTCTACAGCATGGCTTTATTCAAAAGGAATAGCTTCTGTTACATATACACCAACTTGGAATATAAGAGACCATCTCCAGAAACCATTTGGAAACAGATTAACACTGTTTAGACTCTAAACTTGGGAACAAAATTATTTTTAAAGGTTCAAAAAGACGGGACCTCGCATGCTCTCAATTGAAATGCATGGCTCAAACTGAATACGAATGAAGCATGGCTGAAGTGACTGACAAGATGGCAGTGAAGATGACGTCCCTTGGAATTCTGACAGGCCGGTAGCATGGCAGGGAAGTTCGCAGCTCAAGACGATAATTCAAGTGAACGCAGTGATCAGGTTTACTGTGTGCTAGGCCTATTGCTGAACTGACAGAAACAAATCACTGGCCAGTAAGTTATTTTGTATCAATATTTAATTGTATGATAACACAGTACCCTTATCCCTTTTTTCTACGGGGTCAAGTATGAAGTGAGACAAATCTTCATAGCAAGCTTTTACAGCCGTATGCCCTTCCTAACATAAACCTCATCACAGAAATTAATGAGATGTAACAAATGACGTGATATGAGTAACTAAAACAGAGCTTTCTGTGTACCGTAGGTATAAAAGTCGTGTTCACCATTTATTATCTTTTTACGTTTAAAAATACTGCCTTCCGACGAAAATAGCCAGTATAACTTAAATACATTCTAAGTTTGTTAAATAATAGTATAGAATGTTTACACATACAATTCATAGCTCTTTATAGCCTAGAAGTCATGTGTTCGCTGCACAAAATTTTGAGGTTATCGCATTCTGGACACTCCTTTATTATTTTTGGCTGTAAAAGTGGGGAAAAAAGGAGTCTAATATGCGAGTAAATACGGTATTTACTTACATTTATGAGATAGTAAATTTAATTACGTGAAGAATTCTGGCAAATTTATAGGCCACCTTAACAAATTTAGAACTTTCCTTGTAGCTGCCCATTTGATTACTTTATACTACCCATATATTAATTATACTAATTGTGTAAATATGCTGGCAATCAACACAGTACCAGCACTTGACTGACAATGAGGACTTATATGAAAAGTAGGAAATGGCAGCAATCAACCAGTATGACCATAACACTGGAACAAACTTCAAATCATCACCCCAATATCTTGTTATGCTTACAACAATTTGGAAATTTTACTTCAAAACTATGATATCTAAGACGTAGATCTACTGAACTGAATGTTTCATATCTACAAACCTTCTGCTTTGGCGTCTACAAATGGAGGAATTTGACTCAACACACAATAGAACTGGACAGATCATAAGAAATGAAATCTAACCACATTAATAATAATTGAGTAAATGACAATATTCTTTGTGTTACTGTACTACTGAATGGAACCATCAATATACTAATTAACGGAGCTAAATTACATAACTTGAAATAATTATATTGTTTTCAATGTCCATAAAAATTCAACAATTTTGAATTTGTAGATTTTGTTTATAATCTATAAACATGGCTTCATCTGTGAGTCTCTGTTGGCACACACACACAAAATTTCTGAGAATATTAGGAGATAATAGTCGCAGATGACATTTCAGATCACAAAAATATGATGAACAAATGATGCAATGACAGTGAAAGAAAGAATACATTTTTCATCATTGCTTAAATACACTTCACATAATTTTTGCAGATATAGATTCAATAAAACCACATTCAGGAACATTAATATAATCTTAAACTTTCTGAATACTTTAGATAATTTTAACAAATCGTTTTTTAATATCCTTGTAAAGAAAGGATAACACTGATGAAAATGGCCAGTTTTTGGAGAAAGATTATCTGCAACTGAACACAACAGTGAATAGAAACTACATATTCCTTCTTGTATAGGGTTTGTGGTGTACATACCTTGTTTCTTCTTTGATGTACAGAACATGCTGATCAACAGTGTGTTGTTCTATGAATATTTCCTCCTTTGTGTCTTCAGAATGCTATAAGTAAGAAATAAGAAAAGTAGAAAAAAAAGTGAGGAAAAAGATATAAACAACGGACAGCTGAGAAAATAATTTTCATATTGGCACAATTACAGTCTAAGTGTAAGCACTAGACAAGGTAGTAATGGAATAGGAGAAAGATGAAAGGACAAAGACTGTCTCCAAAACTTTACCCTCCCCTTTCGCTTTCTTTTGTTTCCTATTTCCACACTGACTACCTATTTTCTTTATCCTCTTACATTCATATTCCCCTGCTCACATCTTTCTACACATGACTTGACTTGTCACTTCTTTGTTCCTTTCCATGTTCCTATATAAGTTCAATCCCAAAACATCAATCAATATCAAATAATCCCACATTATTCATACCACTTTCCCAAAAAGTAGACAATGCTGAAATCATAAGACATATCCATCATCCATCCCAGCACATCACATTAAGACGAACAAGAATGAATGAAAAATAAATAACTAAATAAATAATCAATAATCAATCAACAATAAAATCCTTCAATCAACAGTGATCAGCATTTAGAGCTATCACATAGGTGGCAGATTGTTTATCAAATTCTTACATATAAAACAAATTTGGAAATTTATGAAAATAATCTCTTGGTAAATTATTTCTCTCGCTAAATCCCATTCCTATAAATGGACATTTGCCACACTTTGTCCCCTTGAATTTCAAATTATTCCCATGTTGTGATCTCTCCTACTTTTAAACAACACTGGCTTATTCCAAGTGATCTCTCCAATGACAGCTCACAATATACCACTTAGTCGTGCAACTTGTTTCCCCTTCTCCAAGTCTTCCCAGCCCAAACTCTGCAAAATCTCTGTAACACAACTTTTGTGTCAGAAATCATCCATAAGAAATGGAACTGCTTTCTGTGCATTATTTCCTGTTCTCTAATCAAGTAATACTACTCTAATTGTGGCCTTGTGGCCTTTCCTCTCATTTACAACCCCTAAATAATCTCACATAATAATTACAGGATCAAATTAAGCTTTCACCTACTCTAATGCTCTTAATTCTATATTCTAGAAATATAGCCACCCCTTTAGTCACTATTCTATCCAACTGAATTGCACTTATTTTATGCAGTATTCTCCCATGATCGGCCCCATCAAAAGCCTTAGGTAGGTCAATCAATCATGATACAGTCCATTTAACCTCCTGAATCAAAAATATCTGCTATAGCTTACTTGTACTTGAAGTACAGTAGAATGACATCTCCTAAACCTGAACTACCTTCTTTCAATCCAGTTAGTAATTTTGTAAATGTATATAATATAATCATAAAGAATACTATCCAAGAGCATGCATGCAACAACAGTCAAGATGACTAGACTATAATTATTGGCATTATGTTTATCACCTTTTATTTATACAACTCTTCATGTGTTTAGTATACTTGCTTCATACAAACAGTAATCAATTAAGCACTACAGATATGTACTCTGACTTTAGTATATCCCCAGAAATCTTATCAATCACAGCAGCATTTCTAATTTTAAAATTTTGTATCATATTATCATGGCATTGCTGACGAGACCTAGTGTTTACAGTACATTATGTCTTCTGGTATGTGCTAGAAAATTGTTGTTACCTTGAACGATCTGTCACAGTCTTATCCTTCGCTTTGACAATAGGAAAGTGACCGATGTATGAGTGATGGTAGTAGTGCCATTACTAATACAGCTAATCCCTGCTATAAATGGTGCAAAAATGTTGCTCATAGGGTTGGTTGTTCTATGCATTTCAAAGGGTTGGCAAAGTGATATGCAATGGCAACTTCTGGCTTAGTGAGGAAAGCAACGAGAAACTAGTTCAGTCTTCATTTCCCCAGTTTTCCTCTTTTATGATGCCTAGGTCATCTATGACAACTAGCAGTGGTGCTGCTGTTGATCAAACAAGCCTTCAGACTGAGGACTGAACAGATATCATATTGTCCATGTCCTTTTAATCACAGGCCCATGTGAAAATGGGTGAAACTGTCATCTGTGTCAGGTAACGCACAAGGACACGACAACACATTTCCTGTGCCTTCTCACTGATGGGTGCGATACTCATTTACTCATGAAAGGTGTTATTTTTTTACATGATACAGGAGTGCAATGCCCATCAACTGAGTATACATAATAGATGCAGGCTTGAACACCAATGACGTTAAAACCATTCCTGTTGGATGTACTCAGGTAGATTATTTTATAGACATCTCTGACGTCATGAGATTTCTGGTCATCTTATCGTACGCTTTGAACACAGGAATGTGACCGAGTTATGGGTGATGCTAGTAGTGCCATTACTAATGCAGCCAATCCCTGCTATAAATGGTGCAAAAATGTTGCTCATAAATTTTCTTCAATTATAAAACTCACTTAAACATATCCTAACTACAACAAGTTATCTGAAACAATATAAATTTAGTGAGAGCAATATTCCTACAATATAAAGATTATGTAATAATAAAGCATGCATAATATTTACTAATCAAATAACTACAATAATTCTAAACCACATTTAGATGTATCCTAATTATAATAGTTTAACTGAAACAACAATTGCAGTTAAAACTATGAACCTATGAAACTTATGAACATATAAATTTTCATTAATTACGTACACAACATTTAGTTTGATGATATTTCCTTGGTTTATGGTAAAGTCAAAAAGGTGAAAAGTTTGGATGTAATTAACAGTCAAAGAATAATGGTCAGTTGAATTACTAAGGAAGATTAATTAAACATAACCTAGGGCAAATTAGGGTCATATTTGAATATTTTTGCAGTTTCTCTTTAACCAAATAATAGTTTTTTAACAATCTGCTTTACATCACACCAACACACACGAGTCTTATGACAATAATGACATATAAAAGGGCTAATATTGGTGTGGAAATGTGCAACCATAGAAATCCTGCACTTCAGATCTGTCAACAGTGGGTTTGAATCCACCATCTACCAAATGTATACCAATAGCTACATGGCCAGTTGTTCATTGCCACAAAAAACAATTGCCTGAATTCCTCCTAATCATAACCTTATTGTTGGGAGCAGGTATAAGAAATATCTTCGCTGGCTGAGTGGCTCAGACGGTTGAGGCGCTGACCTTCTGAACACAACAAGGCAGGTTAGATCCTGGTTCAGTACAGTGGTATCTGAAGGGGCTCAAATATGTAAGCCTCATGTCATTAGATTTGCTGGCACATGAAAGAATTACTGTGGGAAAAAATTCCGGCACCTCGGTGTCTCCGCAAACCGAAAAAGTGGTTAGTGGGACTGTCTTTCAGGTTAATCACATTAAATATTTTGAGGCTAATGTGAAGAAAATTGCAGTAAAACACTAGTAATTGGATGGTATATGCTGTAAAAGGGAATCAAGTCCTAATTAACACTGCCCTCGGGAAAAGAAAAAAAAGGTATGGTGAATTCCAGAGGGCTTTAAAAATTCACAACAATGGCTCACAGAGCAACTGCATTTCACAACGTGTTGTTCCATGGCTGCAACCAAGAAGACAAGAAATATCTTAAAACTACAGGTATTTGAATATCTCACTTCGCAAGCGAACACAATCATCAAAGCAGAAGTTTATTCCGATTAGAGCAACCACAATTTCAACATTGACTGCATTGTCCTTTCTAAAATAACTGATAATCTCCTGTCCTACTGGAACATTCCTGCAGACATAATACTTGCTGATCCCATTTTCCACACTCCTCAAACTCACCTATTACCAAAATCTCAAGTTTTCATGCACCATTTAATAATGGAGCACAAAAATCATGAGAACTACCATTTTCTCCAAAACACAAAATTGGGATGAACTGATAATTATCTACAAACAAGAAAGGAGGATGAAAAAACTACACCTAATCAATCTCTATTCCTACATAACCTACAAAACAATATTCAACTATTTTGGAACATACAAGAGGAGGATACCAATAACAAAAACACTTGTTGTTTGCAACACTCAGTCAAGACTAACAATGGAATAAGTGTCAATGACATCCTGCTTGTAGGGCCATCTATTGAAGAACATCTCTTCTCTCTAATCATCTGCTTGTGGCCTAGCACATTGCATTAACAGCAGAAATAGGAAAATGTACCATCATGTGAAATTCAACCATAACATTTACAACTTTCAATGTATACTCCGGCATGATAGGCCAAAATAGCCAATCAAAACATACAGTCTCCCGACCGTAACCTACAGAATAGCATTCCCTGCCATAAGATGCACAAAGAAATTCAACGATGAAGAAGGTACAGGCTTCCCTTCTGCAGGAAACACCATATATTCAAGACTTCAGTGTAGACAGCTGTATTTCCTACATGGGTGAATAACAGGAAGCAATCGAAATTTCGGAAGAACTACCAAACCTGCTCAATCGTTGAGGCTTCAACTTATGGAAGTGGAACTCTACTGGCCCAGTCTAACTGAATTAAATTCCAGCTCATCACAGAGAGATGCAACCAAATTAACTCAAAGATGATGATCATGATGTATTAAAAATATTATAAGTAATCTGGGCACCATTTCAGAATCAATTTAATGTCATATGTAATGTGAGAAAAGAACACAAATATTATACAACTGCTTTGTCTAAAACACTGTTCAGTCAAGAAATGTATCTATCTTCAATTCGTTAGGACTTGTTGGTCCAACTGACACACTACGGAAGCCTGTGGTAAAAGTGTATATGTCAGATCATTTAGCAATGAAGCTTGAGTGATGACAATGCTGCAGTGTGTAAAATGCAAGGTAGTAGTGGTTAAAAGATCTCCCTTCAATGTCACAGATTTGCAGAGCCCTACACAAGGAGATATTAAAGTTTCTGAGTACGAACCTGTGTCATTATTATTAAAGGATTAAATGGTTAAATGGTTAGCGTGCTGGCCATTTGTCACAGGAGTCCCTGGTTCGATTCCCAGCAGGGTCAGGAATTAACATTGGTTAATTTCACTGTCACGGGGGCTGGGTGTATGTGTTGTCTTCATTATCATTTCATCCTCATCACGACGCACAGGTCGCCTACGGGAGTCAAATCGAAAGACCTGCACCTGGCGAGCCAAACATGTCCTCGGACACTCCTGGCACTAAAAGCCATATGTCATTTAATTTCATTAAAGGATATTATCGTTATGTTCCTTAAACTTTGTTTTAATTTCATTCAAATTTGCAACATTATTGTTAACTGAAGTTCTTAATTGTGTTTGGATTTAAATTTTAATACAAATATAGCCAGTCTTTTTTCATTGGATATTTTATGGCACATCACTGGATATAAACACTGCAACTGGTTGAATCTGCATGATTCATCAACTGTCTGTGTACTGCTCTCTATCGCCACCGTTTTGAACCCTGGGAGTCAAGCTGTGAGTCTCTCAATGACAAGATGCCTGTTGATTTAGCTCCTTCTAAGATCGCATATATTGGATCCTAGTGTATCTTTGAACCATCCCAGTATGATTAAGCAGCGCTTCTCGATGGTATTTTAAAATTAAAACCTAGAGGTGGGTTGTAATTCTGGCTATTTTGACCAAATTGTTAATTTAATCTCCCAATGTGACCACTACGTTTTCTGTGCAAGCCTGTTGCTAAGGCTGTATTGGAATTTTTAACAGTAAGCCATGTGAAGGATTTTCCTTTTACATCATCGCCATCTCATTTGGTAAGTCAAATTATGAATAAACTGTTTATTCCTCTGTGGGCCTTCAAGTTCACAGCTATGAGGAACCTTCATTAAATGTGCTAAACAAAATGTCAGATAGGTGCATGATATTATTGCTGTAATTCACTTGGAACTGCCATTCGCCTCGAAACATTGTAATAGGATTGTGGCACTATATATCTAACAATTTAAGGTTATCTCCTTCAATTACTGATCGGTACATTTTGCCAATGAAGGACAGACCTCTGAAGGAATTATAAAACCTTAATGGAACATCCATTGGTTGAAACTAGCTTGTTCAGACTTTTAAAATGTAAAATTTCTAGGCACAAGGTGCCTTTGAATGCAACAGTTGTTCTTCTTCTTCGTTTTGCCTCATGACTGAGGTGTCGTGACTATCATAATATTCAGCCCTCTAGCCGATGAACCATACTCCGCCATTCTTCCCTATCTAAAGCTTTGAATGTGGTTACTCTGAGAGAACACTGTAGGGGGCCGTTCACCATGTCAATCCATCGCGTTGGTATTCGTCCTCGTTGTCTGGTTCCCTGGACTTTGCCCTCAACAATCAGCTTTTGTAGACTACCATCTCGGCGCATTATATGTCCAAAGTAGCGTACAATTCGTTGAGAGATCTTACACGATAGACGAACTTTTATCTGAAGTTGGTTCAAGATTGATGTGTTCGTGCGATGAGCTGTCCAAGGAATCCTTAACATCTTCCTCCAGCACCACATTTCAAAGCTTTCTATCCGTTCACGATCACGTTTGAGGATGGTCCACGTCTCTGCGCCATACAAGAAGACTGAGAAGACTAGAGATTCAACGAGCTTCTTTTTTGTCTTAATGGTGATGTTGTTATCTTTCCAGATCTTCCGCAGACGGATCATTGCTACCTTTGCTATTTCAATTCTGCGCTTTATTTCATCCTTGGAACCACCAGAATTGGATAGTAAGGAGCCTAGGTATACATACTGATGTACAACTTCACACCCTCCAATCTGTTTGATATGTGGACTGTTGTTGTTCTTACGATCAACAATCATGACTTTGGTTTTCTGTCGATTTAGGCGTAATCCAATTTCTAGGCTTGCTTCCTCTACTCTCTTGATCAGCTCTGTCAACTCCTCTTCAGATGATGCTATCAAGGTGGTGTCATCAGCAAATCTCAAATTGTTGATCTTGCATCCCCCAATGGAAAATCCTTTGTCCCAGCCTTCTAATGCAGTTCTCATTGCATATTCACCATAGATATTGAAAAGTAACGGTGACAGGATACATCCCTGGCGAACTCCAGCCCTTGTACGAAACTGCTGAGACTGTTTGTTTTGAATCTTCACAGTGGCTGTATTTTCCTTATACAAGGACTTGAGGAGATCAATCAAATGGAGTGGCAAACCCATGTCATCCAAAATTTTCCAAAGATGGTTCCATTTGACAGTATCAAAGGCCTTTTGGTAGTCAATAAAGCACAGATATACCGGAACATTGAATTCTCTAGCCTTTTCTATGATTTGTCTTAGGCTTAAGATCTGTTCTCGAGTACCTTTTCCTTTCATAAATCCAGTCTGGACTTCAGGAATTTGATACTCTAGAAATGCCCGGAGTCGCTTGTGCAGGATATGAAGCATAACTTTACTGGCATGTGAAATCAAAGCAATTAAGCGATAATTTTCACATTTTTTCCTCGATCCTTTCTTGTGGATTGGGACAAAGATTGACTGTACCCATTCCTCGGGCCATCTTCTGGAATTCCATATTGCTTGGCAGATTTTCAACAGCATTTCAATTCCAGCACCGTCTGTAGCTTTCAAGACTTCTGCACTTATTCCATCAGGTCCACACGCTTTTCCAGTTCTCAGCATTTTCAAAGCCATTTCTACTTCATCTCGGAGGATGTCAGGTTCAGGATCTGACTGCTTGTCTATCTTCACTTGGTCTTGTGCATTACATTGTTCACTGTATAGATCCTGGCAGTATAATCTCCATGTTTCCAGAACATTCTCTATATCCACAACATCATCCCCCTTTGAGTTCTGTATATTCCAGGAATATGGCTTGAATTCTCGAGTGATTATTCTAATTTTGTCAAAAAGATCCTTGCTGTGGTTTTGATTTGCATGGTCTTCAATCTCAAAACAAATGTTACTAAGGAAATTATTTTTATCTCTTCTACAAGAAGACTGAATCCTTCTATCAAGATCAGACATTTGCTCTCTTTTCTCTTTAGTGTTAATGCCAGATTTTTTAAGGCACCTTCTTTCTTCTACAAGCTGAAGGCTCAAGTCAGAGATCCACTGTTGCCTTCTAGTATTTGGTACTCGAGATTCATTCAAAGAGGACTCTATCCAGTTTTTTGTCACATTCCACAGCCCTTCTGCAGTTGTTATTGGATCCTGTAATATGGAGGCTCTTCGCGCCAATGATTCCTTAAAAGATGACATATTAACTACTTGTGGTATCCTGTATGATCTTTTAACTGGTGTTTGAAGTTTTATTCTTATTTCTGTTCTAAGAAGCTGATGATCACTGCCACATACTGCACCTGGACAAGTTTTGGTGTCCATTACAGAAGACCTCCATCTTGAACTGATCAAGATGTAGTCAATCTGATTTTTATATTGACCATCAGGCGATGTCCATGTGTACATGTGCCGTATGTGATGCTTGAAGACTGTATTAGTTATAGTGAACCTGTTTTGAATTGCAAACTCAAGAAGCCTGTTCCCCCGTTCATTTCTTTCTCCAATTCCGTATCTTCCTATCGATGTTCTGACATGCTCATCATGTTGTGTTGAACCAATTTTGGCATTGAAGTCTCCCATAACAATAGTTATTTCTCTGCTTGGAAAAGCTGAAACAGTAGCATCAAGATCTTGATAGAAGCGGTCGATTATTTCATCAGATGCATCCGCTGTTGGGGCATAAACCTGAATGATGTTGATGGAAAGTGGCTTGCATTTGAGAGTTAGTGTTATAATGCGATCATTAACAGGTTTATATCCTTTCACTAGGTCATTCAGTTTGTCACTGATCACAATTGCGACCCCGTTACTGCTTTTTTCTTCATTTCCAGAAAAATAGACCCAATGATTACCACTCCTAAAATGGCCATTGTTTTTCCAGTGAGTTTCACTTAGCCCAGCCACTCCTATATTATACCTTTCCAGCTCTTGTATTATCAGGAGAAGTTTTCCTGAAGCTAAAAGTCCTCTCACATTCCAAGTACCCACATTCTGCTTTGTTCTTCCAGTCGCAAATTTCGCATATGCAGCCTGGTTGCCTACATGCACATGCCCAGTAGCACATTTCACACTTTGCAGCCTGGAACCGCAAAAGCGCCGGTTGTCAGCCGGGTCGCATGACGAATTAGATCCATTTAAAGCAGCTATCATGATAGTGTTCATGGGAATAATAGTGTAGTGAGGTCCCTCTCTCTTCCACACCGCAGTACCACAACCGAAAAACCAGTCATTCTGGTGACGCTTGAGGCTCTCCGCTCTTGACCCATCTCGAGCATGAATTGCTCTGTGCATCAAGTCGATACTGATGGCGCTGCTGCCCGACATCAGGTTTTCAGTGGATTCCAGTGGCATTTCCTCCACTGAGGGACCACCGCCCTTCCTCCCTCAAGGAGCTCATCCGCCCGAAGCCGTTGGCTCCCTGAGGGTGTCAGGTTATTTCTCGCCGCCTAACACTCGGCGTGGAGTCGCTGGCTGTTCTGTCTACTCTATACCGTCAAAAATACGTCCATTGTAATGGTGTCAACAGGTGTAGACTCTAGTTCCTTGGCAACGTCGATAAGAGCATGCATAGTTCCCGTCTTTGTCATAGTTTCCATGGCATTGATGGCAGATGGAACAAAATGGCCGACACTTAGGGCAATGCAAATATAGTAAATAATTATATCGAGTGTCTCTCATAGTAATGTTGTCTATGGATTAAGGGCAAAACAAGATGACTATCACCTATGGCATAAAAACACAATAGACTTACGTTAAAAATCAATATCAAATGATCACTAATTCACTAGACAACACTCACACACAATAAATATATGCCACAGTGTCATAAATACTGCCAAGAAGCCGCTAACAAAGCACAGTTCCCTTTATATATAGATATTTTATGCTCTTACACCACACTAGTTCTTGCATTTGGCAGCCATTCGCAACAGTTGTATTCCTCCATATATCGAGCAGTCTGCATTATATGCATCAATCAGTGAGGTCTTATTTATCAAAAATGATTTTTATATATCTAATGTCAAAGTTTTAAATACTGAACAGAAATATTTATTATAAATCACCTTACCTTTAGACATTATACGGTTGTAATAACATGGACAAAGTACAAAGAAAACCTACAACCTATTTTCCAGTCAGTGACTGGGTCAGGGATGGAATGAATGAAGCCCCCATCTTGAGGCAAGGACGGGAATTGTGCTGGCTACCGAAGCCTGTTGCACTCCTCTGCGGCAAAGATTAATAACTGATGGACGAAATGAAATGATAGTGGAGAATATTGCTGGAATGAAAGATGGCAGGAAAAAACGGAGTACCTGGAGGTAAACCTGTCCTGCCTCCACTTTGTCCTGCAAAAATCGCACATAGAGTGACCAGGGTTTGAACCACAGAACCCAGCAGTGGGAGGACGACGTGCTGCCACCTGAGCCACGAGTAAAACAGAATGATTCTTAAATATAAATCACAAAAGTAGAGGAGACTATATTATTACATACTAAAATATCCTGAAAAAAAAAAATCAATTTCTTATCTCTATCTGTCCACAGAGAGTGGAACATGTATTCAATCGTCTTTGTTTCTTTTATATCTCTCCAATTCTTCCTGGTACTCCTTTGATGATATTGTGTATATTTTCCAAAAATAAACTGATGAGGTTTGAGGAACTTTGAGAAAATCTTTGGAAGAATCCATTGTATTATTCTATTACTTGAGGTGGGTGAACAAGCAAGCAAGCAAGTTCCAAAGCAATTTCATGATCATTCAATATTTTTGGCTTGTGAACTTTTACCCTGATCTTCAAAATGACAGCACCAGGAAGATCTTCCTTGAGAGAAGGTACCTCTGAATGTTTACCATTCCACGTAAAATCATCTTTGCCCTGATCACCATCATCTTGCTCTGATGAACTATCTGTCATTGTTTCATTTTTATTAGCCATATTATTTCATGTGTTGCATTGTACCAAGTTATACACTTTTCCAATAAGTGTACAAATCTGATTCACCATCATTCTGTTTTTCTCCATCATGTCATTGAAGTGATCAAGAAAACGAGGAGGCAAGAATTCTTCCAGTTCATACTTAACTTCCTACTGGAAGTGAAAGGGGATGAAGGGCTGCCTTCGTCACTCTTTGCTGTTGCCTTCCTAGTGGAGTTTTCAAATAATCTGCAACACATTTTGTGTAGTCCACAGAATCATGATCTAGTGGAGAGAGACCACACTTAAGAAAGGCGCTTTTTACAAAATCTGGGCTAACAGCATCATCTTAAACTTTCTTTAACATGGGTGCAAAATTTATCTTGGTTTCTGATGCACTGAGAGTTTGTATATTCTCGTCTTAGAAGGCATTTACTCACAATCTGTTTAGAGGTGTAAATACACCGATATCTGCTCGTTGTAGAAGATCGGTGGCATTAGGGAATAGAGAGCACAATATTATTCCATGGTCATGAAAATATTCACTGACTTGAAGGGATGAATAACTGCTGTGTCCGTCAAGAAATAGGATAGCACGAAGTGTAATTTTCTCTACCCCTAGCCATGACCTAAAGTTCTGAAGGTAGTACAGAAACATTGGGGCCTTCATCCAGTCACCTTCAGCTTTCTCGTAGATCTACGGCAGTCTGAATCTTCTGATGCCCAGATAGACTGACATTTAACGTTGTTAAAGGGATCTGGTATGTTTCGGATGCTTGCCTTTTGGACATCATACTGGACTTAACCTGCTGAACAGCTTCAGTCAAGGCAAAGAACGTATACTGACACCGTTTCATGTTTTCAACAAGTTTAAACTTTGGCTTTTTGGACATTTCCCCTGTCTGGCATCTTAATTTTGACCATTGCCAAAGGTCAGAAAACAGTTAAGGAAAATAAGCAAGAATTGCAAAAACGATCATTTTCTGTTTTCTGGTTTAAAATGGATAAAATGTAATAAAAATGTATATTTTCCAGAGAACTGGGGGCAACTGCCCCCACACATACCCTCTTGCTGACACCACTTCATTTGCCGATGATGAGAACCCTTGGAAAGATTGTTAAATAAAGCGATTAGAACAACGTGCCACATAGAACAGACACAAGGCATCATTATAGAAATCTAACTCTACCCGATGAGGGTTCAAAATCAGGCCCTCTCAAGTTACAGATAGACAGTTCAGCAGTTACGAGCACCAAAATGCAGACTTCAGTAACAAAGAAAACAGAACTACAAATGAAAATAATTTTCAGTGGTGTTCAATATTAAGGGTAGTTTTTGTATTGAATGAACCTCAGTTATCAAACGACCTTTCGATATTATAAAATGGAAGTTAAATATCAAACAGTATTTTACTTTAGAAATAAATATGGAGATGTGTGAAAACTCATAGCACAAAAAATTAATGAGCATTAATGTATGTTAATACAACCTGTCATTTAAAGGATACATTCTGAAGACACAATTTTACTGGCAAAAACAGATAATCACATTAGTAACACTACAACGATCTTACCAACACAGTAAGGAATTCGCTCTATTGATTGACATAAAGGTACGTTTAGAGGGGTGAATTTAGAAATTTCAGATATTACTCGATAGCTGTAGTCGCTTAATTGCGGCCAGTATCCAGTATTTGGGAGATGGTGGGTTCGAACCCCACTGTCGGCAGCCCTGAAGATGGTTTTCTGTGGTTTCCCATTTTCACACCAGGCAAATGCTGGGGCTGTACCTTAATTAAGGCCATGGCCGCTTCCTTCCCACTCCTAGCCCTTCCCTGTCCCATCGTCGCCGTAAGACCTATCTGTGTCGGTTGCGACGTAAAGCAAATAACAAAAAAAAAGATATTACGTAAACTTACTGGTATCTTTATTTTGCAATGAGATGTGTGAAGTGTTGAATATTTAAATGGCATTTGATATATAGTGTAATTACCTTACTTCAAGATGTGAATATTCTGTGCCGGAAGTAATTAACTAGTATTAAATCCAGCATGTCAACTGAAGGTATCTCCAACCTAATTATGTGAAATTTGTTATTAGGACCAAGAAATCAATGAATGACATGACGTACTGTCATAATAAGTGGCACATGAGAGTTCTTATGTGGCAGTATAATACTTATTTTGAAGAATTGGATATTCATTTAAAGTTCTCAGCAGTGTAATATTCAAAGCATAATATTTTTTTGAAACTGAGTGGTCTATTCATGAGGTTGACCACCTAGGGGTACATATGATATTCCTATTAGTTTTCTGCAAATATAATACTTGGAGCATTGTAATTCTGTTCCGAAGTGAATACCAAAATAATTTTATTTTTGTAGATTTATTTGGTAATTTGCCTTGCCATTTATTCTAAATTTAATTTAATTTTATTTCTCTTGTGTTATTTACGGTCCGGTTTCACCTCATTCTTTTCCTTGCCTGACACTACAATTTTCATTATTGTGAGATGTTGCCTTGTTGCCTTTCGATTAGATAATGCATGCCATACCATCGTATTGTTGTTGGTGGTGGTGATTATTGAACTTTTTGACCTGCAACATTGGTTATGATGTATGCTTGTGTTGTTGTATTTAAAGTATCAAAACTGGGTCATGCATGGTTATGATTTCACTTAATTTTGTTGAATTTTAGGTATTTAATTTTCTGCTTTCTGGTTAAAATTAATTTTGTTCCTGTTATTTTAAATTTCACTACATCATTTTCTATTTTCACCTTGTTTATCTTTATTTTATCTATTTGCATCGTACAATTTATTTTCTCGGTTCTCCCCTTGTGCGTATTTTATAATTTTGTTGGCTTGCAGATACCCTTATGTATTGACTCAAGTTCCTTTCTCGTTAAAACCAAGTATGTGATAAGATTTGGTCTACATAAATTCTTATCCAAGGCAATGTAAATTAATAGAGTAAAATATAGAGACACCCTAGGCCGGAAATTGTATACATGAGCGGTATAGTATATTGTGCACATGACACAAATATAACTCCTGTATATATGAAGACTACTCATAATTTTACAAATTACAATACCTAGTTTGGAAGATACAGAAATTTTAAACATGACATGTATTAATCGTCATTTCTATTGTTTACAACGCATCTAAATTTCTCTTACCATAACTGATAACTAAATAATGTCTGCGGCATGCCATTTTAAGAAGTCGGATAACCAAGGTGATATCGTATTAATTTGAAATCTTTCTAGATGCTGTTTATTTTAAATTCAAGAAATTTTAAATTTATTTTTATTTCTTATATTTATTCACCCACCGTTCTTATTATTGCTTGTTATTTCTGGTAATTGTTCTATTTCTTGTATTGTGTAAGATCAACTCCTCAGTTGCAGTCATTTGAACTTGGTACCTGCCCAGATATTCCATCGCTTCCAGTCCTGTCTTGTGCTTTTTGGCATCCCTCAGAAGTTGGTGTGATGTTTGCATTAGGATAACCAATGAACTTTCTTGTTCTTGTGCTCGCTATTGACACTGATGCTTGCTGTGTTGTGCTCTCACTTGTTTTGCTGTCATGGTGTTCAATTGTTGGTATGCCACAAAATGAGTGGTACTATAAATGCAGTCCGATGACAAACCCTCTGGCCTAGTGTCCAAACGACTACAAATGAACATAATCTTCAACGATTCACTTTGTTAGCATGGTCCCAAATGGCTGAAGTAAGATGCCTTGGGTTGGCCAAAATCAAAACGCGATGTTCAAATTTATCTCACAGAATAAAGAATGCCAACAATGCTTCTTACAGCCATGCACGATGATCTATTCACAACAAAAGTTTTGAGATTAAGCAAAGTACAAAGAGTAGTTGCTTATTGTTTGCAACTTGCCTCACATTGTTGTAAACAACACATGGAGTAAAATTAAAATTCACAGTTTGTATTGAATTTGAACACTGCAAAAGAATTCTGCATTAACCCTTACCCTTCGAATTAAAGTCCTCTGTGTTGTCTCTACTACTCATATTTTAAATGTACATTTTTATTATATGACCTGTATTCATCTTTCACGATTCTGGAGATAGCACTTGCTTATAAATTATGTAGTTAGGCTATACACGTTTACAGCAAGCAATACTGGAGAAAAATAAAAGCAATACGTGAAATTTAAGACAAATTATTTTGCATTTTTTATTATTATTATTATTATTATTATTATTATTATCATCATCATATACTGATCGGTTTCGTTAATACTTTCTGTGTACAAACTATCGCTAAAAATCAATTGAAAAAGTCTGTTCAACTCTGGTTCCATACCTCTTGGTAGTATGTAGGCTAAAACCACTGCAAAACGGCGATTTCATGAAATCCGGATCTCTTGATTTATAAGTGTGCACGCCGTCAGAATCTGGTACATGCTGGGTTACGGTACACAAACCAACCATCTTCAGTTCACTTTTAGGCATCATGAAATGCTATTATATTCAATAGGAGCAGAGGTGCAAAAATACTGTGGTTTCGTGTGTTGCCTGACATATACAACATATATACGACTAGAAGAGCACATGGCAACCATGTTTGTTAGCTATCAATTGAGCTTTCGTGTGCATGGGTGGACAGCTGACGGCTACACTGCCATCTAAATAATAGATTTTTGACTTACTGTCAAATAGCAACTGGATTCTACAAAGTTCCACACGGAACCAAAAGATGGCAGTACAGTACATCATCGTGTATTTTGTAGCCTAAGAGATGGCAGATGAGCGGTGGGTGATAAAATGTCATGTCGGGTCTCCCTCGACATGCAACCGGAATGGGAATATCGTAATGTCGGGCCTCACCCGACAAACAGGTGGTAAGGGTTAATGTTATGTAGGAAGCTATCAACTTATATTAAGACTATAAACCCGATCACACATCAAGAAGGCGATCCTCATGTCAGCAGAGGACTGAATAATGCCCAAGTTCTAGTAGAGTCAAAACACCACATATATCTGCATCCATACCATCATCTAACGAAGCTAATATAAGTTAATGCTCATGCAGAAAACCTTTCACAACTTCATCAAGACACTCCACCCTTAAACGCATCTCTAATTCAAAGAGAAAATTTTTGCATCCCATCAGCAAAGGCCAAACTCATGCACGCCACAGGTGTTGCAAGTTGAATGCTGATACTTCTGTACAATTAATGTGAAATACAACAAGGGTGCATGTAACTCCGGCTCACCCGTTTCTTAACACTGGAATAGACTATTCTGGACCAATGCTCATAAAAAATATAGTGAGGTCGAACAAGACCACAGTGCCTAGCTACCAAGGCTGTCTACGTAGACCTGATACTACATTTCTCACTGCTTTTCATCGACTTCATTCTCATGGAAGTCAACCCCTGAACATTTACAGCGATAACGGCAAGAACATCTTCAGAGCAGCTAAAGAAATCAAAGTAATTCTGTAAGAAAATCGTCAGAAAAAAACAATACTTCACTGCAACTGCAGACATTGGACTGACATGAGTCAAGAGTCTGATATATCACCTCATGTGTGATGGATACTTATTGCTTCACCTACAATGAACTGATCACTCTTGAAAAACATGTGCCCTCTCAACATAGTTAAATAATAACCCTTGTGACAATTCTTACCTTACTACCATATTTTCTCGCATAATTAACGCCCTTGCATAATTTACACATCCCAATATTTTTGCTCGACAGTAATAAAAGAATGTATCTTATAGCAAATTGGTGTTTGAAGATATTTACGTAGTCAAATGTATTAGTAGCTGTTATGACCATACACAAATGACATTTATAATTAAACACGAACAGCTTGCTTACACAAACACTGTATTGAAAAGTGTCTTGTGATACACTGGCATAAAGCAACCTCTACAAAGAATAACACAGTTTCTATATAAATGCTGTGGTCGACATGCGCGCATTCTACTGGGATATAACAGTCTCCCACGCTTAATTTTGAAGAAGAGAATTTGGTGATCATTTAAGTAACATAGTCCTTAAGGTACTGCGGCGGACGGCGTGTCCTATCTGATCGGCAGGTTAGGTTTGGGGGTGGAGGTCCGTTTTCTTCTGCTTCAAGTCTTCAATTTTGCATGTCTTCTTCTGCCTCGAGTCCTTGATTACTCCCAGGGATTGGCTCATTCATCCAGTCAGTGAAGATGAAAGGTTGTTTATATTCAGGATGTTGTTCTTGTTGACTTGGGCCTAATTGCTGATCAGTGATTATACCCGTCTTCTTCGGAACCTCCGTTCTAAGTATTTGGTCAATATGTCTCTTGAGGCTATAACCATTGTCTAGCTGAATCTGGTAATGTAAATGACAGAACTTTCCAATGACTACTCCATACTTCCATGACATTTTATTCCCTTCATAGAATTTCACTTGGACTCTGTCTCCCACGCATAGATTGCGATGTCCATGAGTCGCCTCTTGATTTCCTTCCTGTTTGATAGGGGTGAATAACGTCTAGTTTGATCCGTAATGGCCTGTTCGGGTACAGTTCAGCTGGTGATTTTCCACACTCTAGAGGGGTGGCACGATATTTCAGAGGGATCTCTTGCACTTTTCTGGATATAGACAAGGGCTCATTCGACATAGCTTTTAGTCGAGGTTTTGGCGTCTGGACGTTTCGTTCAGCCATTCCATTCGTTGCAGGATGTCCAGGAGCTGTGAATTTTTTAAATATACCGTGTTCCCTACAGAACGATTTGAATAGGTCACTTACAAATATTGTAGCGTTATCAGAGACTATCGCTATTGGGAATCCATGAAATGAAAATATTTTTCTTAATAGCTCAATTGTCTTCACAGATGTCGGAGTTTCTCGAATTACTTTGATTTCTGCCCACCTGGATTTTGCATCAATAATTAGAAGGAAGTAGAAACCTTGAAATGGACCCGCATAATCCATGTGGACGCGGCTCCAGTTGTCTGTAGGGACGTCTCAATGGTGAATCGGGGCTTTCACTGGAGAGGATCGAATGTCGGCGCAGGCCTGACAAGATTTTACCATTTTTTCAATATCCTTATCAATATTCTTCCAGTAGCAATAACGCCTTGCTAATTGTTTCATTTTTGTAATCCCTATGTGTGTGCTATGTAATTCCTTCAGGACTAATGGCTGGAGTTTTGACAGAATGACGACTCTTTGACCCTTGAATAAGATTCCATCATCTAGCGTGAATTCATTGTCTATGGATTCAGATGACATGAGCTCTGCTTTGATTTTTGATAACAATTCATCGTGTTCTGTTGAAATTCAAATACTGTCAGGATTTAATTCCGTGGTTGCTATTTCAGCGATGGTTGAATAACAGAGTTGATGAACTTCGTCATTGAAGACTATATCCTTTGAAATCTGTGACTGAGTGATCACTGCTCTTGACAAGCAGTCAACGTTGGTATGTTCTGAACCTTTTTTATATTCAACTTCATAGTCAAATCCCGAAAGAAATGAAGCATATCTTAATAATCTAGCAGAAGTCATAGCTGGTAATCTTGAATTCTGATGGAAGATTCTGGTAAGTGGGCTATTGTCTGTTATCAACTTAAACTTGCATCCAAATAGATACATATAAAAATAGTTGACAGCGAACATAATTGCTAGAGCCTCACGATCCAGCTGGTTGTAGTTACGTTCAGCTGAAGACAAGGACCTTGAAGCAAATGCGATAGGCTTTTCAACATCATCAACAATGTGTGACAGGACTCCAGCAATACCCGTTGGACTGGCGTCACGAGCTAGAACCAGTGGTAGATCTGCATTATAAGGTATCAACACTCGATCACTTGCAATCTCGTCCTTTAGTCTGGCAAATGCTGATTCACAAGAACTAGTCCAATGAGACTTCTTATTCATGAGGAGAAGCTGCCTCAAGGGGTAGGTCATAGTTGAAGTATTTGGAATGAATCTTGAATAATATGTTATCATTCCAAGAAATCTTCGAACATCGTCTGTATTGACCGGACGAGGCATTTCAAGTATTGCTTTAACTTTGGCTGGTGAATTCATGATTTTATTATAATCAATAACTTGGCCCAGATATTCGATGCTGGTTTCAAAGAAAGCACACTTCCTTTGATTTAGATGTAAGTCGAATTCTTTGAGCCTTTGAAGGCAGGCAAATAGGTTTTGTTGACATTCTGTTTTTGTAAAACCATGAATAATAATGTCATCAAAATATGAATGAGTTTTGGATAGTCCAGATAAAACTTCATCTACGATTCTATTAAATTCGGACGGAGCTGTTTTTATACCAAAGGAAAGACGATGCATGCGATATGTACCTCGATGTGTTGATATGGTTTGGATCTTGCTGCTCTCATCATCAACCTGGAGATGAAGATATCCTTTATATATGTCCAGGCGGCAAAAGTACCTCGAGTTCTTCAATGTATTTAGGAAGTCATCCACTTACCGAATTGGGTAGTTTGCTGCTACTAATTTGTCATTGACGCCTATCTTGTAATCAACGCAAAGTCGAACTCCGCCATCGGACTTTGGAATCACTACTAGTGGCGAACCCCAATCACTGTAATTGATTTTTGAGATTATCCCACCTGCTTCTAAATCGTCTAATTCTTTTTCTACTTTCTCCCGTAAGGCATATGGAACATCATGTTCTTTATGAAAGACTGGCTTGGCATCCTTTCGGAGCTGAAGAGACACTTTCAAATTTGGCACACACCCTACCTTTTCTTCGAAAATTTCTGGAAATCTCTTGATTATCTCAGTAATACTACCGACCGACTGTATATCGATATGACTAGTATTTGATTCCGTTTCACGGTCAATTTCTTGAAGATTAATACCAAGGTGACGGATCCAGACACGCCCCAGAAGCGGTTCGAAGTCGTCTGGTACTACATATAACTCTTCAGATGAAGTTCTATTCTGATAAGAAACAGTAACATTAACCCTGCCATCAGGTAAAAACACATTCTTAGTATAAGAAGGAAAGGCAACATCTGCTTTCTGGAGTTGTACACGTAAGTCAAGCGCTTTGAAACTAGAACGTGATAGCAAGGTAAAACCGGCTTCAGAATCTACTTCAAATCTCTGGAGTATTCCTTCTATAAGAACTGTAGCATAAAATTTCTTCGCATGTGGATATTCGTGATATTGAAAAATGTCTATTATACGGCTAACACCGAATGTTTGAGTAATATCTTCTTCCTGAAGAAAATGAGAGTCGATTTTGGAATTCCTTCTTGTTGCTAACAAAGTACGTATACACACTTTCTTAATGTGGCCGAATTTCCCACATGAACTGCATTTCAGATTGTTAAAATCAGACCTAAAGTCCTTCGCTAGATGATTGTCTCTACCACAATGTAAACACATATTTTGAATTCCCAATTCCTTGTAGTCAATTTTTGATCTGGCCTTGTATACCGGTGTTGCTTGGCTTTGATCATCATGAGATACATCCTGCCTTGATTTGTGATTGATTTTTTGAACAGAATCATTATAAGTACTCTTGTAAACAGCTGATGGTGATAGTTCCTTGCTGTCTAACTTACATGTTTCAAGAGCGATAGCTTTTGTTACAATTTTGTTAAATTCTTGAACATTTGCCTGCAGTAATTGTTCACGAATTGAACTGTCATAAATTCCCCGAATGAACTGTGCTCTTATAAATACATCTGCAATGCTTACCTTACATTCACATGTAGAATGGAAGTCACAGTCAATTGTAGCACGCCTTAATGTAGCAACATAGTCAGCAATAGGTTGATTTTCAAACTGGTAAGTGGATAAAAACCTATGTTGGGCTACCAGAACATTCTTCTTAGGACAAAGATGCTTTTCTAGGGTTTCAATTAAATTGTCATAATCAAAATCACTAGGTGCTTTTGGTGCCACTAATGCAGATAATGTGTTATAACTCGTGGATCCAATCGAATTAAGTAACATCTGAGTGGCGTATTTCTTGTTGGTGAACACATTTTTCAATTGTAGATAGTTTTCAAAACGTTGCCGGTAATTTCGAATGTTCTCTGCTTGTGGGTTGAAACATTCGGAGGGTGGAATTAGAAATGTATTGGAATTAATAATAGGCTGAGTAGATTGAACTGGTGCATGAGTTCTCAGTTGATCTAAGAGTGCCTGTTGATTGGCATGCATTACTGCCAAAAATTGCTTAAAATGGTCTGCATCCATGGCGAAATGTTTGAGTTACGTCTGCCACAAAAATACTTGAAGGTTAGGAATATGACATTTACGTAGTTGAGGTTATATACGTAACACGACAGTCGTATTCTCATTCAGTCACTAATCACAGAACATATTTGTATTCAGACACAATATTATCATTTTCTTCTGACGTTTTGAAAGTTTTCCTCATTGCCAATTGTTATGACCATACACGAATGACATTTTTAATTAATAATAATGTTATTTGTTTTACGTCTCACTAACTACTTTTTAAGGTCTTCGGAGACGCCGAGGTGCCGGAATTTAGTCCCGCAGGAGTTCTTTTTCGTGCCAGTAAATCTACCAACACGGGGCTGTCGTATTCGAGCACCTTCAAATACCACCGGACTGAGCCAGGATCGAACCTGTCAAGTTGGGGTTAGAAGGCCAGCGCCTTAACCGTCTGAGCCACTCAGCTCGGCAACACATTTATAATTAAACACGAACAGCTTGCTTAAACAAACACTGTATTGAAAAGTGTCTTGTGATACACTGACATAAAGCAACCTCTACAAAGAATAACACAGTTTCTATATAAATGCTGTGGTCGACATGCGCGCATTCTACTGCGATATAACAGTAGCAATAATTCCAGTTCCCAAATGATATGCATTAGAGGTCTTTGAGCCATCCCATCTGCTATGTCATACCTAATGCAAGATTTTGGAACAACTTGAACAAATTATGAAAATTAGGCAAGTAAACATTCAATCTTATTAAAAAAGGATATTTTCCATTGTACTATCAATCATACACATCAAATTGAAGGGTCAACCATTGATGTCTGTTGAGCCATGTTCTAACCATTTTCATTACATGACAATGGCTTATCAAATTATGTACATTACTTCAAATGAACAATCCTCCTTTTAACTCTGATTTGGCTTATTTTTTCAGAGTTATAATTTGTGTTACATGTTCAATATTTTCCTGTGGAAAAGAAGATATATTAAGTAAGCATGCAACACACTTGTACAAATACAGTCACCAACCAAAGAGCATGGTAATTTATTACCTGCAAGTTTTATAGTTAATTTTAATATTTCGCTAATGTTTGTGGAAGGTTTCTATTAGGAGACAATTCTTAAAACCAAAGTCTTTATTGAGATTGGTGTTACTATCTTTGCTCACATCTAATGTCATGGAAAGGACAAGAATGTTATCCAAATACAAACTGAGAAAAGTTTCATAGGCATACCAGAACATATATTGCATCCTACCAGAGATGGAGTTGGAGCCATTTTGAACAGAATTTTGGAAGTAAGCAGCCACAGACATAATCACTAAATCATATGAACTGTTTTTATAAGTCCAATCATATTAAAATAAAGTTAGAGGTTGCTTGAACCACTTAATAGGGTTAAAACTGTTCTAAATCTGTTGACATATAATGAGAGATATAAATCCTACATACTCAGCATAGAGTTTGTTTACAGTCACATTAAAATACCCTGAAAAACCTGACACACATTCTCTACTCTGGTTTTGCCGAGCTCAAAAGTGCCATTTCAATCAACATAATTCAATGCTGCCAAGTAAAAAAATGAAAAAACAAACATGAATAAGCAGCCTTATCAGTCATATTCCAGGGAAAGATGTGATGTGCGCCACACTCAAAGCAACTACAAATGAAATGTTTTATCATTACAAGGATGTTATGTAGTGTTCTATGAAGAACTGGAGGGATGAGAACAACATCAGTGCTGCGTCAGCAATGTTCGCAAGTACATCTGCTGTTTCAGAGCCCCTTTCATGATCTACTACGATGTGATGAAAGGAAGATGTTGTGAATATTTGGAGAGCTTTCATTTCTTATTATATGAAAGTCTTGAAAAGGTACAGGTCTTTTGACATTCAATGCATCATTTAGAACTCTCCACATTTGTGAAGAAAAAAGTTGTTTCCAATTTGGCACACATTTCTCTAACATAATTTTGATACTTTTTCCAAGAGGTGGCAGAATGATGCGCAGGAATTCAGTATAACTACAGACATGTGCAGGGATAATTCAGCTTCTTCAAATACCTCTAGACTGAACCCAAGTAACACTTGCCAACTGGAAATTAGCATGTCATCACTTTAACCTCTGAACTATCAGATGAAGGGGCACTGAACTGAAAGCCACACACTCAGAAAATTCACAATGGGCTGAGGTTAGAGTAGCAACAGACAGAACAAGGAAAGACGATGAAAATATATCACTTCTCATAAATCTTTGACTGCATTTCCACCTTCAATATAGTGTTTGCTTTAGACATGATACACTGAGACAGTATTTTACTATGTGCTCACCCAACATTAGTAACATTGTATAGAAGTATAAATGATAAACATCTTACCTTGAATGTCTTTCAGGCAAAAAATATGTTCACTATGATAGCCAGGTACCTCCCGGCCGTAACTTAATTAAATCTAGCACACACCATTCTCCATCAGATCAGCAGCCAGGAACATTGCACTGGCTGACATGAAATAAAATGATGTCAATCCCACAAAGATACCCTTAGCAAACCACGAAGAATAAAGACAACCACACAACCTTTTGAAAGCCATATCAATAACCAACAAGAGTAACAAAAACCAAAAGACAGTCAATCAATGCATACTTAGCACATGAAAGGCACTGAAGCCTCAATCTGGAGACACTGCCTACCATGACTTTATCACTAGCTGGACATAACGAAGGTTCCTTCACTATCAAGCACAAAACATTCATTCAGTTTTTTTTTTTTCACCAATCATTATATGCACTGCTGTGAAAATGAAAAACTATACCCTGTCTTGTCGTGAGGATATAAATTGTGCCCGCTGCCGAAGCTTGTCGCACCACTCTGGGGCAATGATTAATGACTGACAGATGGAAAGATATTGGAGTGTGTTGCTGGAATGAAAGATGACAGGAAAAACCGGAGTACCCGGACATTAACCTATCCTGCCTCCACTTTGTCCAGCACAAATCTCACATGGAGTGACCGGTATTTGAAACACGGAACTCAGCAGCGAGGGGCCGACGTACTGCGGCCTGAGCCACAGAGACATAGAATGCACTGCTCTCTTCCTAGTAAATGCTAGAGGCCAATTGGCCACTTTGTGGCCCTAATCTGGGGGCTTATGCCACCAGAACCCTTTTGCTTACCTATGAACAATGCTTTTGTCACTGACCAGACCCAAATATGAACATCTATACTGCTGTTTTTAGTTCCTAAGTGTTGGCAGCCTTGTGTAGCATGCTGTCACGCATTTCCCGATAAAGAAACGTAACAGAAACATACCACGCCTAAATGCTCATGCTGCAAGTGGTGACTGCTGGTGTTAATATTGGGTAAGCACATAGTAAATTGTCCTCCTGCCAAATTTATTCAGCTACTAAGGGTTAAATTGTGATTCCTGTAAAGTTATCTGGAATGAGACTTACAAGTGAAGCATTTCCTGTTCCTTCAAGCTGGGCTGGCTCCTCTTTGATCTTCATTTCCGGGTCCATTTCACACTGCAAGTGAACTACTTAGAAGGTACCGGGATTGTTGATTACTTCCAATGACCTTACACTGAAAAACAGGCCAGGAAAATATATTATCATTTTGCTGCAATTATTATCTAGGTTATTTGTCAACAGACTAAGCTACAAGCCTCTAATATTACATGATTGTCAATATCATGATTATAGCAAAAAGACTCAAATTTTACATTAATGTTGATATTGTCAACTATAGAGTCCACAAGTTCTCTACGACTGATACTACAATCAATGCCAGGGACCTCGAGTTTTAAATGACTGTCAAACTTTCCCTTCTTAGGATCAAATTCTCACAAACTGTTCTCCTCTCATGAAGCTGATTTACTATCCCTTGATCTGAGACATGTTCTATCCATCTGATCTTCAAGAACTTCCGATAACACTACATTTGAAAGGCTTCAACTCGTTTTTCTCAGCACCAGTTATTATCCATATTTCACTCCCACACAGTGCCATATTCTAAACTAAATGTTTTTTAATCTGACAGTGATCTAATTTTACATGACTGATGGTATCGTGGTCATAGCCATCAACACCCAGTTTTACATGACAGCTGATATTGCAATCGTATACTTCTAGATAGAAATGAAACCAGAGCAAGATGAGTTTTCAATTTAAAAATTAAAGGTAACTAACTGAAACTAACTGAACAATTCCCAGTGACTTGAGATTTGTTCTATCAAACTTTCCCTTCTTAGGATCAAATTCTCACAAACCGTTTTCCTCTCATGAAGCTGATTTACTATCCCTTGATCTGAGACATGTTCTATCCATCTGATCTTCAAGAACTTCCGATAACACTACATTTGAAAGGCTTCAACTCGTTTTTCTCAGCACCAGTTATTATCCATATTTCACTCCCACACAGTGCCATATTCTAAACTAAATGTTTTTTAATCTGCTGAATCTGGGGAAGGTAATGGAGAAAAGATTGTAGTTCAGGCAGGATTTAGTGACGATATTTATAGATATTGAGAAGACATATGACAGTGTACCATGGAAACTGGTCTTGGATGCATGGATAAAAATTAAAGACAGGCAGAGAAGAAAAAATTTATCAAAGCCATATACAAAAAGTGAGCAAATACTATGAAAACTACGATAGGAGAAACATACTGATTCAATTTAGAAACAGAACTTCAAAAAGGATGTGTATTATCCCCTCTACCTTTCAATAGAGTCATGGATAAATTCCACAAGAGTACACAACAAAAAATGGGAAGGAAGGAGACAAAGGCCTTACTATTTGCGTAACATTGTAATATGGGGAGAAGATGAAACGCAAGTAGAAGAACAAATTACTGTATTGAATAAGGAGGTAGAGGAATAGGGAATAAAATAAGTGCGGAGAAGTGTACGATAGTAGTGGTGACGAGAGGTAATAGAGAAGGAAGAGAGAATATTGAAGTAAATGGAAGACCATTAGAAGTTGTGTGTAGATTCAAGTATGTGGAGTATACTTGCAGAACATGAGAAAATTATATATAATCATAGATATTTGCTTTACAGCCCATGAACTACTTTTTTTTTAAGGATTTTGGAGACACCAAGGTGACAGAATTTTATCCTGCAGGAATTCTTATGTGCCAGTAAATCTACCTACATGAGGTTGACGTATATTTGCACCTTCAAATATGTACAGACTGAGCCACGTTCAAACTTGCCAAGTTGGAGTCAGAAGGCGAGTGCCTCAACCGTCTGATACACTCAGCCCATTGATGAGGGGAAAATAAACAGAGAAAGTGGAAAGAGAACTGAACAAGTTTTACCAACGTGTGAGATTTATAGTGTGCAAATGGACCATCCTACGGAAATGCAAGAAAATTCTGTACCCAATGTGTTGCTGTCCATTTTTGATATATGCGACAGCACATGGACAGGAAAGAAACAGAATGAAAGCAGAATCCAAGCAGCCACGGTGAAATTCCTTAGAAGAATAATTGGGAAGACATGAAGGGATAAAAGCAGAAACACAGAAATTAGGGAGAGAATTTGAATTCCTAAACTGCAGGACAAGGTAGAGAGAGTGTTTAGAAAGAAAATAATAGGAGAAAGGCGAGGTGGAATGCCCAGAAAAAAGTGGATGGATACAGTGAAGGAGAGTACAGAGAATATAGGAGTAAAAGTAGAAGAAATATTAGAGGAAGGGAGTGGTGGAGATATAGAAAACTGAGAAGGTCCTTTATTCACAACTCAACCCACAAGACTGGAAACAGAAAATGAACAAGAGAATCTTTTCAACGGATGACAAACACTGTCATCAGCTCACTTCCTTGAACAATGCTACCAACCTCTCTTTATTTGTATGTGCATGTCATGTCTAATGTCAGAATCGAGGGGTGCTTACCGCAGCACCTCTTGAAGGGAGTTCCGTGTCAGACAATTGCTTTAAATGTTAGCATTTTTTATGGTTCCCCTGGTGGTAAGAAAATTGCCTGTGTTGAATACCTCGAGTGGTGCCTCACCTAATTCATTTCATTCAATAGCAGTGTTTGTTAGTCAATGATATTTTACTGTAAAAGTACACAAACCACAATTTCTCACACATGTAATATGCGCTTTGTTCCTGTGGCCAACTGTGTTGATTCTTACTTATTGCCAGGGAACATATATCTATCTATCTATCTATCTATCTATATATCTATTCATGACCAAATGTATTTTGTATATTTTAACGTCAGGGACACTTCCTCAGTGTGCCATGTTTACTCATTCTGGCCATCAATGCTTATTCTGTTAATATATTATTGGTTATACTTGCTTAATAAGAAAATGGGAAACCACGAAAAACGACCTTGACGGCTGCGGGTGGTGGCATTCGAATCATGCAAACTCACAGCAACTTGCACCTAACTACGCAGCCAACTCACTCGGTCCTCAAGAAGTTCTTGAACACATCGCTATACATCAGGAAATATCTTACGAAAGAGAGGCAGGCTACTGTTAAGATAAAACATGAGGAATAAATACTAGATATCGCTGTTGTGGGGTAATGATGTGATACAGAATAATCTCCATAACAACACTGATATGCCAAGAATTCTACACACACAGATAATTTTACAGATATCCTAAATGGAACAACTCACAAGATTCCAACCCCTACTTTCATCTTCCGCAGCCTACAGTGTAAAAAAGAAGAAAAAAACAATCAATATTCACAGCGTCACTTATAGATCGCACACAGAGGTAAAATATACATCAACACAATAATTACAATTACACTCTAAACCTTATCATTTCTTTCTAAAATCACCATTTTTAAATTTCCAGGTGCGTAGCACTTCAGATAAATTATCCATACCATTAAATTCAGATATCCTAATAATAATAATAATAATAATAATAATAATAATAATAATAATAATAATAATAATAATAATAATAATAAACGTATGGCCTCAGCTACCGTGTGCAGACATTTCAATTTGACGCCATCTGGCTGTCTGCTCGTCAATTTCGACGTTTCGTATTACTTTAGGCTCACATGGCAGACCGAGTAAACCGAAACTCTCTTGGACATCTATGGCTGAGATTAATTTTGTCGGGTAAACACCAAACGTGTCACCAGAGATCTTTTACATGCCGACATCGTACGACATGGAGTGTCAAATGGACTTTTTCCAACCCTTCAAAGATCCGACTACCTCTGCCAGGTTTGAACCCGCTATCTAGGGAAATAAGAAAATTAAAAAAAAAATGTAGAATAGTAAACAGGAAAATCAAAGAAGGTAGGGAGAATAGAGAAACTAGAAAACAACTAATGAGGGAACTGAATAGAGTGAAAAAGGAAGCAAAAGAGAATTATATGAATGGCATTCTTCAAGAGGGTAATGACCACAAAGGGAAATGGAAAAAGCTGTATTCATATATTAGGAATCAAAAAGGAAAAGGAATCCAAATTCCTACAATGGTGGGAGAAGGGGGTGAACACTATTTAACAGATACTGAGAAAGCAAACCTCTTTAGTAGGGAATTCCGAGATTCAGTAGAAGATTGTCAGGACTTGGAAACCGTAACAGAAGATAGAGAGGGAGAGACACAGAGGGAAACAAGAAGCTTCTCATTCACAAATGAAGATATTTTCAGAGAAATCCAACTGCTTCAGCAAGGAAAAGCAGCAGGAAGTGATCAAATTACTGGGGAGGTATTAAAGACAATGGGGTGGTATATAGTGCCTTATTTAAAATTTCTCTTTGACTATGTCATAAATAATAGTGTGATACCAAAGGAATGGAAGGAATCTATAATAATACCAATTTATAAAGGAAAGGGTGATAAAAGGAAACCAGAGAACTACAGACCAATCAGCCTGACCAGTATAGTTTGTAAAATACTGGAGAGTTTAATAGCAAAGTACATCAGAGGGATATGTGATGATAAAAATTGGTTCATGAGGAGCCAGTATGGATTTAGAAAGAAATTTTCTTGCGAGGCACAACTGGTGGGATTTCAGCAGGACATATCAGATCAGTTAGATTCAGGAGGCCAGTTAGATTGCATAGCCATAGATCTTTCCAAAGCCTTAGATAGAGTGGAACATGGAATATTATTAAAGAAATTGGAGGGAATAGGATTGGACGTAAGGGTTATACGTTGGATAAGAACATTTCTAAATTCAAGGGTTCAGAAAGTCAAAGTAGGAAATAATATATCACAGGAAGAGAAAGTCTGGAAGGGAATTGCACAGGGTAGTATAATCGGTCCGTTACTTTTCTTAATATACGCAAATGACTTAGGGAACAATATAACATCGAAAATAAGATTGTATGCAGATGACATAATTGTTTATAGGGAAATAAATAACATTGAGGATTGTTCAGAATTACAAAGGGACCTTGACAGTATCCAGGAATGGGTTGAAGAAAATAATATGAAGATTAATGGAGCCAAATCAACTGTTACAACTTTTACAAACAGGAGCTTTAAAACTGAATTTGAATATACTTTGGATGAGGTAGTTATCCCAAAAGATGGCAAGTGCAAATACTTAGGTGTGAGATTTGAAAGTAATTTGCACTGGAAGGGTCATGTTGATGACGTTGTTGGGAAAGCATACAGATCGTTACATGTCATAATGAGGCTACTTAAAGGATGCAACAAAGAATTAAAAGAAAAATGTTACTTAAGTATGGTTCGTCCATTATTGGAATATGCAAACAGTGTTTGGGATCCTCACCAAGAATACCTAATAAAAGAACTAGATGGTGTGCAGAGGAAAGCAGCAAGGTTTGTAACAGGGGATTTCAGGAGAAAGAGTAGTGTATCAGAAATGTTAAAGGAACTTGGGTGGGAAACTTTAAGTAAGAGAAGGGAGAAAAGTAGACTTATAGGATTATATAGAGCCTATACAGGAGAAGAAGCATGGGGAGATATCCATGAGAGGCTTCGGTTGGAAAATAATTATATTGGTAGAACTGACCACAAGTACAAAATTAGAAGGAATTTTAGCAGAAGCGATTGGGGTAAATTTTCTTTCATTGGGAAGGGCGTGAAGGAGTGGAACAGTTTACCAGGGGTAGTGTTTGATCCTTTTCCAAAATCTGTACAGATATTCAAGAAGAGAATAAACAACAACAGAGATAATAAATTAAATGTTAGAGGGCATTCGACCAGTGCAGGATATTGTAAATAATAAATGTGTGTGATTAAATTAATTCCATCCCCTGGTCTAAGGAGTTTGGACAGCCCAAGTAGGGGACTGCCTGTAGGGGTGAAGTACAGTGGGGACTTCGAGGGCCCTGGGACCGCTACGGTAGCTGTGAAGGCCCTTCAGGAACTCTGAAAAGTAGTGGCAAAAGGGGCTCTGGTTAAGACGCAGCAGGTCGTTATGCTACTTAGGTTCCAAAATGGGTGAAATATAAATACGTAAATAAATTCAATGTTAATTTTAATCTTATACCAGTTGTATAGTATTATTAGAAGTAATTTCACATACCGTACTGTATATGAGTTGACTATGTTTGTAAGATATTATAAGTAGAATTTTGTAAACAATATAAATTTATTAAGGATGATGTGTGTTTTTAATAGAAAAAATTATTAGCGTAAATTGTATAATATTGTATTCTAGGAAAATTTTATTCGTCTCCTGTTAATTTAAAATTTAGTGCTTGACAATAATGTATTTTAGTGTACCATTTGCCACCGAGGTAGACACCTCATTTGCAAATAAAGAGATTTTGATACTGAGGCCGACACTACCACTGACCCACAGAGGTGAAACTGAGATACATACATTGTTACAGCAGACTTGCCAGGAATTGTAACGCACAGGCTAGGATTTTTCAAAAATAAGGCAAGTTATATAGATCATCATCATCATCGTCATCATCATCATCATCATCACTGCTGTTGTTGTACAGTTCCCCGGTACTGTTAATGAGCCTCTTCCACTTCTTCCTGTCCATATACAACTATAAGTATAAATTATTAATGCTTAAATAAAAATAGCATTTAAAAAAGTAAAAAAAAAAAATAGAGGTAGCTCGAAACATGTAGAAATCTGAAAGTGAGAAGGATAAGTATTTTACTTCTTAACAGTTCTCAACTGAGGTTCGGCAAAAGTAAATGACTGAGACTTGAACATTACCGACAATATATTAGAGCTTGTGGAAACAGCGTAAAATGATAGAAATCACAATTCCTCAATCAAGAAAATCTTAGAGAAGTAATACAAATAACGGAATAAGCTGTACGGTACTACTGGCTAATACGCATCTTATAAAACTACATACCTGTCACTTCGAAACCAAATCAGATATTGCGATGTACGGTAGCTTAATATTAGCACATTATAACCTTGTATCACTTGAAACAAATACTTGAAGGACAAATTTTATTTCTGTCAGCCAGTAGAACAGGCTGGGTCTAGAATGACAACTCCAGAGTATACGTACACTTCTTTTTCTTGATCGTTATTGGACTCCGCATAAATAGCGGCAGAAACAGGTTCAAAGGACATTCCAGGAATCATTAATGAACAAGGGGAGTGTGTATGCGAGGAACTTCAAAAGGCAGAAGTATTCAGTCATCAGTATGTAAATCAATCAATACTGATCTGCATTTAGGGCAGTCGCCCAGGTGGCAGATTCCCTATCTGTTGCTTTCCTAGCCTTTTCCGAAATGATTTCAAAGAAATTGGAAATTTATTGAACATCTCCCTTGGTAAGTTATTCCAATCCCTAACTCCCCTTCCTATAAATGAATATTTGCCCCAGTTTGTCCTCTTGAATTCCAACTTTATCTTCATATTGTGATCTTTCCTACTTTTATAGTCACAATTCAAACCTATTCGTCTACTAATGTCATTCCACGCCATCTCTCCGCTGACAGCTCGGAACATACCACTTAGTCGAGCAGCTCTTCTTCTTTCTCTCAATTCTTTCCAACCCAAACATTGCAACATTTTTGTAACGCTACTCTTTTGTCGGAAATCACCCAGGACAAATCGAGCTGCTTTTCTTTGGATTTTTTCCAGTTCTTGAATCAGGTAATCCTGGTGAGGGTCCCATGCACTGGAACCATACTCTAGTTGGGGTCTTACCAGAGACTTATATGCACTCTCCTTTACATCCTTACTACAACCCCTAAACACCCTCATAACCATGTGCAGAGATCGGTACCCTTTATTTACAATCCCATTTATGTGATTACCCCAGTGAAGATCTTTCCATATATTAACACCTAGATACTTACAATGATCCCCAAAAGGAACTTTCACCCCATCAACGCAGTAATTAAAACTGAGAGGACTTTTCCTATTTGTAAAACTCACAAACTGACTTTTAGCCCCGTTTATCAACATACCATTGCCTGCTGTCCATCTCACAATATTTTCGAGGTCACGTTGCAGTTGCTCACAATCTTGTAACTTATTTATCACTCTATAGAGAATAACATCATCCGCAAAAAGCCTTACCTCCGATTCCACTCCTTTACTCATATCATTTATATATATAAGAAAACATAAAGGTCCGATAACACTGCCCTCAGGAACTCCCCTCTCAACTATTACAGGGTCAGACAAAGCTTCACCTACTCTAACTCTCTGAGATCTATTTTCTAGAAATATAGCAACCCATTCAGTCACTTTTTTGTCTAGTCCAATTGCACTCATTTTTGCCAGTAGTCTCCCATGATCCACCCTATCAAATGCTTTAGACATGTCAATCGCGATACAGTCCATTTGACCTCCAGAATCCAAGATATCTGCTATATCTTGCTGGAATCCTACAAGTTTAGCTTCAGTGGAATAACCTTTCCTAAAACCGAATTGCCTTCTATCGAACCAGTTATTAATTTCACAAACATGTCTAATATAATCAGAAAGAATGCCTTCCCAAAGCTTACATACAATGCATGTCAAACTTACTGGCCTGTAATTTTCAGCTTTATGTCTATCACCCTTTCCTTTATACACAGGGGCTACTATAGCAACTCTCCATTCATCTGGTATAGCTCCTTCGGCCAAACAATAATCAAATAAGTACTTCAGATATGGTACTATATCCCAACCCATTGTCTTTAGTATATCCCCAGAAATCTGATCAATTCCAGCCGCTTTTCTAGTTTTCAACTTTTGTATCTTATTGTAAATGTCATTGTTATCATACGTAAATTTTATTACTTCTTTGGCCTTAGTCTCTTCCTCTATCTCGACATTATCCTTGTAACCAACAATCTTTACATACTGCTGACTGAATACTTCTGCCTTTTGAAGATCCTCACATACACACTCCCCTTGTTCATTAATTATTCCTGGAATGTCCTTCTTGGAACCTGTTTCTGCCTTAAAATACCTATACATACCCTTCCATTTTTCACTAAAATTTGTATGACTGCCAATTATGCTTGCCATCATGTTATCCTTAGCTGCCTTCTTTGCTAGATTCAATTTTCTAGTAAGTTCCTTCAATTTCTCCTTACTTCCACAGCCATTTCTAAATCTATTTCTTTCCAGTGTGCACCTCCTTCTTAGTCTCTTTATTTCTCTATTACAATAAGGTGGGTCTTTACCATTCCTTACCACCCTTAAAGGTACAAACCTGTTTTTGCATTCCTCAACAATTTCTTTAAACCCATCCCAGAGTCTGTTTACATTTTTATTTACCGTTTTCCACCGATCATAGTTACTTTTTAGAAACTGCCTCATACCTGCTTGATCAGCCATATGGTACTGCCTAACAGTCCTACTTTTAAGACCTTCCTTTCTATCACATTTATTTTTAACTACCACAAAAACAGCTTCATGATCACTAATACCATCTATTACTTCAGTTTCCCTATAGAGCTCATCTGGTTTTATCAGCACCACATCCAAAATATTTTTCCCTCTGGTTGGTTCCATCACTTTCTGAATCAGCTGTCCTTCCCATATTAACTTATTTGCCATTTGTTGGTCATGCTTCCTGTCGTTCGCATTTCCTTCCCAATTGACATCTGGCAAATTCAGATCTCCCGCTACAATCACATTTCTTTCCATGTCGTTTCCCACATAGCTGACTATCCTATCAAATAATTCTGAATCCGCATCAGTGCTACCCTTTCCCGATCTGTACACTCCAAATATATGGAGTTGCCTATTATCTTTAGAAATGAGCCTTACACCTAGAATTTCATGTGTCTCATCTTTAACTTTTTCGTAGCTTACAAATTCTTCTTTCACCAGAATGAAAACTCCCCCTCCCACCTTTCCTATCCTATCTCTATGATACACACTCCAGTGCCGTGAGAAAATTTCTGCATCCATTATATCATTTCTCAGCCATGATTCAACTCCTATTACAATATCTGGTAAATATATATCTATTAAATTACTTAATTCTATTCCTTTCTTTACAATACTTCTACAGTTCAACACTAACAATTTTATGTCATCCCTACTTGATTTCCAGTTCCCTGTTCCCTTATCACCGCTCCCTAGGCCATCCCGTTTCCCTGAATGTACCTCCCTATTACCCTTCCAAACAAATTTCCTAACTTATACGTACCACTGCGGTTTAAATGAAGGCCATCCGAGCGCAGATCCCTTTCTCCTACCCACCCATTAGGATCTAGAAATTTCACTCCCAGTTTCCCACATACCCACTCCATAGTCTCATTTAAATCCCCAATCACCCTCCAGTCAGTATCCCTCCTACAGAGTATTCCACTAATAACAATCTCCGCTTTCTTAAACTTCACCCGTGCTGCATTTACCAGATCCCACACATCTCCAACTATGTTGGTACTTATATCAGCTTGCCTTACGTTGTTGGTACCAACATGAAACACTACCACCTTCTCCTTCCCCTCCTCTCTCTCTCCTACTTTCCTCAACATCTGCATCAACCTAATTCCTGGATAACATTCTACCCTGGTTCCCTTTCCTCCACACACTTTCCCCACGTGTCTAACGATGGAATCCCCCATGACCAGAGCCTCAACCCTACCCACCTCATTTGATCCCCTCCCCTCCTGGTCAGCCCTATTTTTCCTGACAGCTGCAGAAGCTACTTCCTCCTCCCTTTTCTCCTTCCCATGACCCTGTTCCACCTGTCTTTTCCTATCCTCTACTCTACATTTCCCTTTCCTACCTTTTCCCTTCCTCCTACTTCCACGCATCTCAGCAACAGTTCCCTGTCCCTCATCTTCCCTCTGTTGTTCTACCTGGAGTGACTCGTACCGATTTCGCACAGACACCTGTCCTGAATTTTGATCCTGAATAGAGCCCTTGGCCTGCAATCTCGTTCCCCTTAGAACATTAGACCACCTGTCTTCTACAACTCCTCCCTTTCCTTCCCCTCCCTCTTGTACACCTACTGTAACCTGTACATTGTTTGAGGGAGTCCTATCTTCCTTCCCGTCTTCTGTGAGAATCCTAATTATCTCCCTCAAACTTTCCAACTCCTCCCTCATTCCCCTCAATGCCTCACCACACCCACAATAAGTATACTCGCGCTCCTCAGCCATTCTTTACGAGGGAAAAATTTTAAATTAAAAAAATAAAATAACTTATTTGCAAAAAAATAAATGAACGGAGGGATATATTGTCTGGGATAGTGCACAACAATAAGGTAATTAATATACGACTACCGGTACACTACAATACTACTTAGTCGTGCTCTATTATTTTTTTTATATTTTTTTATCCTACAACCCCTAACAGGATAAAAGCTGCTGTTAATTACTGAATATCGAAAGTAATACACAAGAACTACACAATTCCAAACTGCAATTAAGCCTATCCTAATTTCAACAATATTTTAGTAAGAGTTTCTACGGATACCTCTACCACACCAGTACTACACAAATATTTTACAATAATAAAATAAGCACACTAAATTCTAATAGGATATTACTCGTATACTACTGTACAGTACACTACAGTAATTTTTAAACTACCTTCAGACGTATCCTAATTACGATACCGGTACCGTACCGTATGTCACTACTAAGCACAACAGAAATGAAATTTGCAAGAACTACTGTACTCAAAGATTACCAACGAAGCTAAATGCTTAGACAAATTATTATTAGTATTACGGTCTAATAGATATACACGAAAGATAACACACGAATATAGCACGCAAGATACGGCACTATCTAAATGTACCGTCAACTGGGGATACTTTGTGCCATATATTTCACATCTTTTTTTTTGTCATAATTTTTGTACACCGAGATAAATGATAAGTTAACTTAATTTTATGTTAAAATATAGCTTAGATATTGTGCTTTCCATATCAAGTAATATCTGTCATCTAATTGTTAGAAATATCCCATTATGGTGGATTTTGATAGTGGCCTAATGTTACCCCGGATTCGGGTAACTTTAGGCCACCTATATAATTTCACTGTTTGAACAAAGTATACCAGAAAAGGGTTTAATTTGTGCCATTTTTATTTATGTAATAAATTTAAATGTGACTCCAGTTGTCAAATAAGATTTATTACAACATCTAAGGGAAACAAGGAGTAATAATAATAATAAATATAGACTTGCTAGCAATGTTCAGAAATGTGCTCCTTGAGACACTTTTGAAGTTCTTGCAATGACAATACATAATGGAACATAACAAAGGCCTATTCTCCCCACATGAACTCCAATTCCTTCACTCTGAAAATGCCCCTTTTGTTCACCATGACAGGATCATTAATTTTCATAACAATATCCTCTACAGGATATTCCTTAATTAAATCATCCACTCCTGGCCACTTCCAGTTTTTCTTACTCTTCTGCATGCACTTCACTTCTATTTCCTGTTGTGCTGTATTTACACTTAAAATCACTCCTGGAAACAATGCTCCTTCATAGTCTATTACAACATGGCACCCTACTGACAAATCCTCTGCTCGGAGATGGGATTTCCCAGCAGAGGCAGATCGTCTTTCATTTCCTTCATCACATTCTAATTGAGAAAGCCCATTGCATTCTTGCACCTTATCCGCTTTCCTCATGCTGCCAGAGAAATGGGCATCCTCTTCATTATCACCTTCAGTCAGCAAATCTTCTGGTGCCACACTTTTGCCTGGGGGAACATTGAGCCTCTTTTTTCTCTGTGCTTTTCCATGCTCTTCTGGATATCTCATCTTCTTAATGTGGTCTATAAACACCTGAGAAACTGAATTATTCATAACTTGCACATCATCACATGGCAATTTATCTAAAACATGTTTCTTGTCCATTGGAAAAATGCCTGTTGCTCTGAACCCTGACTTGAAGTTCTCAGTCAAATTACAAGAAATTTGTGTTATCAACTTCTTCAAAAGAGTTGGGAATTTAGATTTTGGAATGGATGATGAATGCCTACCCTCGCTTGTCATTTTCCATTCAGACAGAACCTTTCTCCATGCTTTTTTGAGTGGGCCAAAAACGGCTACATCCAGAGGTTGCAAGATATGGGTTGAATTGGGTGGCAGAAACACGAAATTGATGTTATTCTCCCGGCTCAGTACAAACACCTTCAACGAAACATGGCTGGTTAAATTATCTGCTATCAAAATTTTCTTCCCTTCCAACTTCCTCACTGCTGGAAGGAAAGTACTTTCGAACCAGTCCTCAAACATCCTGACATCAAACCAGCCAGATTTTGTAGCATTGTAGTGCACACCAGGTGGGCCACCAGCTGTCCATGTGTCAAATAGCCTTTCCGCCTTATACACCACATATGGTGGTAAACATTGGCCTGCAGCACTACCACAGAACATGACTGACACACTGCCCTTAGTCGAGTTCATGACTCTCTCGGGATATTTACATGTGCGTCTGACTATCACACTCTTTCTTCCAGGATCATCTGACAAATTGGTTTCATCAAGGTTCCATATATTAGTCGGAGGCACTTCTTCCACTTCTGCTTCCAAGTTGTCGAAATACTCACTTATGGTGACTTTTGACACCGCAGCACGGTTTCTCTTAATATTAGCGGCAAGTCGTTCTTTGAGGATTTCCGACTGCCTTGAAATGAACGATTTTGCTCAGTCTTCCCCTGGAAGATTATTCTTGAACCTGCTAACAGTTCTTCCCTCTCGATCAAGGTAACATTTGACAATACACCTCAAATCAAAGCGATCTAATGGATATCCCCACTCTGCCATGGTGATGCAGTAATCAGCAAATGCTTCTTCCTCAGCTTTGGTGAAAACTGGAGGACGACCTAAAAAGCAACATACCGTAATAGGTATTATTAATCACGTAAGTACTGGTACCTACAAATATGATTGTCAATAATACAAAAATACACCTTTTATAGGACAATATAGAGCAATATTTACCAGGTTCCAGGCCATGATTCATCTTAAGCTTGTTCATTATGGTATTTCGGTGAATTCCGAAAGCATTGGCAGCTTGCCGCTGTGTCATAGCACCCTCACGGACTAAATTGATGCATTTCTGTAATAATTCTGTTGAATAGTCTTTGTATTTTCTACTTCCAATCTTCCTTTTATGGATCCTTGCCATTTTAAACCAATATCTACGAAAAAACAAGATGGCACAAAGTTAGACCGACCTAACCTCTTTCATTTACAACAGAAAAATAAATTAAGGTACATACATTCAACCAAACTAACATCACCATGCGATTACAGACTAAATTATGATTAGGTTAACACTTACCTAAAGTTTACAGGTGATTACGGCTGTCTTCCCAGGCCTATAATATGTGATCAAAAATAAACACTTCTTGGCGCCTTTTTGAACCACAGAATTTCTCGCTCCAGAGAATGTACATCGTACATTTATATAAGTTCCTTGCTATCGTAAAAGAAATTTAGGAGTATAACGAGAATTTCGAGCATCCTACAATTCTCGGGAACTACTGCCTCGGTGAATACATTCGAAAAATGTACAAGTTGACACAGTGGCACAAAGTATACCTTGAAAGCACAAAGTATCCCCAGTTGACGGTACTGTATCTATACTACAATGTATCTACACTACACTACACTGCGTTTGGTTAAATGCTTAAGTATCAAAAGGATTTGCCGTACACGAAGAAAAACACGAATATAACTGGCAAGATACTATCTAATATATTATACCTTATCTTCACTACAATTCTACTGAAATGTGGTTATGTGATTATTACAGCTGGTGGATTACTATTATTTTCCCTACAAATATATGGTTACAAATTTAATGTCCAGACAGGGGATGTGAGTAATACTAAAGAAGTATTAAAATTTATATATGATAACAACGACATTTACAGTAAGATACAAAAGTTGAAAACTAGAAAATCAGCTGGAATTGCTAAGATTTCTGGGGATTTACTAAAGGCAATGGGTTGGGATATAGTACCGTTTCTGAAATACTTATTTGATTATTGTTTGGCTGAAGGAGCTATACCAAATGAATGGAGAGTTGCTATAGGGACCGTGCGTATAGCGAGTGCTGTCATCTGGTGGCTTAATCTGAAGTAACTGGTAGGAGCGGTAGGAGCATTTTTCACCATCGAGTTAGTGAATAGTGTCGTTTTATTTTACTAGCTGTAAGTCTTTGGCTGTTCACATTGCTTCCTGAGGTGGCCTACGTTTTGATTAGGTTCTTTCAGCATATTCTCTAAGCATGAACGAAACTCATAGTACCGTACCAATAAACGCAGTAAATGTCACGTGAACTGTTACGTGTACGGTTGTAATTACACCTACTAAAACAGCCTACCAGGAAAGAAATATTTTCCTTTTCCACCCGCAGCTGCCTATAAGATCAGAAGGGAAGCATTGATAGCATCTTTAAAACGTTCAGCACTTGATGGAAAACCGTGGGTTCCTGCCAGTAATTCCAAAATCTGCATGCGACACTTCATTGATGGAACACCTATCAGAGACCCTGATAGCCCTGGATATAAACCTACTTTGCATATATTACCAGGAAGAACTAATGAGGACGAAATACAGAAGAAACTGACAGTCAGGTACAAGAGGAGGAAAGGGAGACAAAGTGAAGTGCAAGAAAACATGAATTCTGTTCCTGAATCACAATCTCCCCAAACTGTTTGTAGTATAGGTATTCAGACTGATAATTAACCATTTTCATATGACCAGGGAGATGTAAATGTACTATTTTGTAATTTATATTTTGTCCAGTGATAATTCAAAATGTGATTCAGAAACTCTGACAATTTTACACACGAAAGTGTTAGACAGACAAAACACGTACGGAAGCGCTGCGACGTAGCAGAAAAAATAGTTGTAAGGTAGTAAAGTATGTATCCATATTATTATCTACAAGTTAAATATTTCGTACTTTTTCTTAATTTACCGCAAATTTTATACTTTATTTGAGTAAAATCAATATTATTAACTTCCATTTGGGACAAATAATACCGTGTCATTTCGTGGATCGGATTCGTTCACGTAACCATAGGATCTAAATTCAGATTTTTTTTAAATTCGTACCTTGATGTTAATATTATATGGGGTTTGACTAACATTTGTCTCTCTCAAACATACACCAATTACTTCTTTTGAAAGTTTTTCTTCCACCTGATATATGTGATGGCTATCGTTAAGCTCTCTTCCTTTCCACAAAGTAGAATTCCTAAAATACTGAGAATTCCACATGATTTCCTGAAAACCCACAAGAATAACAGCATTCGGCATAGCTGATTAATTCAAATTATACGTATTCACAACACGCTTCAATAAGTAAACAACGACAGCTGATGTTATTGTGGTTTTTCTCCTACCGATGAATAATCGTCTCTTCCGCTAGGGGCGCTGCGGTCGAAAATTTGTTGTTACGCACGGTCCCTATAGTAGCCCCTGTGTATAAAGGAAAGGGGGATAGACATAAAGCTGAAAATTACAGGCCAGTCAGTTTGACATTAGGGAAAGCATTCTTTCTGATTATATTACACATGTTTTCGAAATCAATAACTGGTTTGACAGAGGGCAGTTTGGGTTTAAGAAAGATTATTCAACTGAAGCTCAGCTTCTAGGATTTCAGCAAGATATGGTAGCAGATATCCTGGATTCAGGAGGCCAAATGGACTGTATTGCGATTGACCTGTCTAAGGCATTTGATACAAGCGTCTCGGTATAACACTGCGATAATACGACCTGGCCAATCACAACGCATTCTCAGAGTCTATGGCCCTGGCCGCTTTTTATTCCCATAATTCCTTGCTTTGGTGATGGCGACTTCGCGATTAGTTTGTTTACGATGATCAGCTGATCGTCAGTGATCGAATCCAGCCTATTTATGTCACTATATACGTTTGTCTGATAACCTAAAACAGAAGAATTAAATTTAACACACTAATAATTAAAACTCGAATACGAAAGGATACGATTCTTTTTTCGATTTACTATGAATGATTTCAGGTCGAGTTGCTCAGAAAACCGATGCAGTGTTTTTATAGACCTCGTTAATAATTATGGAATTATTTCAGGTTGTTACACAGAAATCCAAGTTTAGATTTACGTAACCGATAGTTTTGCATAAGGTATTCGACATTTCAAGCTATGTTAGCAGAAAAAAACGAGGTTAGGGGTGTTTCTTATACATGATAATATAACTGATGAATTATGAAGGGTTCTATTAAGCCCATGGTGAATGATCTGCATTTAGAGCTGTAGCGCGATTGGAAGATTCCCTATCATTTTACCTAGTATTTTCTTCAATGATTTCAAAGAACTCGGAAATCTATCAAACATTTCCCATGATAAATTGATCCAATCCGTAACTCGTCGTCTTATAAATTATTTGCCCTAATTTGTCCTCTTGAATTCCAACGTTATCCTCATATTATGATCTATCCTACCTTTAAAAGCTCCTCTCCAAGCTTATTTGTCTACTAATGCCATTACACTCCAGTAGCAGATCAACTTATGGGAGGGTGCTTAAAGTTGCAAAATTATGATAGAACATAATTAAGGTGCTTGGGCATGCTTGAGTGTCATCATAAAGACATTAATACAAATGAATTACGTTGATATTCAGATTGCAGTACACTACAGAATCTTACATTAAAATACAGAAAAAACAATACGATCAAGCTCAGCAGTTTTACAGCGAATGGCATGTTCAGTTTAAATCTAAAATCCAACTTTCGAGGCTTCTTAGAAGACATATTCAAGATATCTGTTGGTTTTACAATTATGTATCTATGATTGTTAAAAAGAGCCACCCCATTGAGTCGACTTTCATGTGTTTACAATCAGTTTCCGTTTATTTTCTTTTATAAAATTTCCATGGGGTTTCTAACCACCAGTAAACCCGTCCCATATGGCTACGCCCGTCACACGCCATCTCTCTGCTGACAGCTCAGAGCATGCCGCTTAGTCGAGCATCTCGTCTCCTTACTCCCAGGTCTTTTCTTTCCAACATATTCAAAAACTACTCCTTTGTCGGAAATCATCAGAAGAAATTATGCTGCTTTCCTTTGGATCTTCTCCAGTTTTTGTATCAAGTAATCCTGGTGGGAGTCTCACACAGTGAAACCATCCTCGGATTGGGGGTCTTACCAGAGACTTATTGTATATGCCCTCTGGTTTACCTCCTTACTATAACCCTTAAATACCCTCATGTGTAACCTTTATGTACTATCTCATTCATGAATGAAGATCTTTCCTTATATTAAGACCTAGACCGTGATCCCCATGAGGTACTGTCACCTGATCAACAGAGTAATTAAATCTGAGAGGACTTTTCCTCTTTGTGAAAATTACAACCAGACTTTTCATCCCATTTACCATCATACCCTTGTCTCCTGTCCATCTCACAACATTGTTGATCTCTTTTTGTAGTCGCTTACAAACCTGCAGCTTATTTAATACATACAGTGTAACGTCATTAGCAAAAAAAGCCTTATCTTTGATTCCAGATAACCATTTCAGGATCAGGTAATGCTTCAACTACTCTAATTCTGTGAGTTCTTTCTAGAAATTTAGCCACCCATTCAACCACTCTTTTGTCCATTAGCCATCATTTTCGTCAGTAATCTCTAATGATCTACCCTGTCAAAATCCTTGAATCAATACCTCCTGTGGGTGGGGGCAATAGAATGCACCCATGGCATCCCCTGTCAGCCATAAGTGGCAACTAAAAGGAGCCCAGGAATTCTAAACTTGCAAGCACGGGTTGACGACCGTGGTGACTTTGGCTGAGTCCTGGCATTGCTTCCCTTCACTTACACACCAAGTTCTTCACTTTCATTTATCCTATCTAATCTCCCTTGGTCATTTCTTGTTCTTTTCTGACCCAGTGGTATTAGGTTTTTGAGGTCTAGAGAGACTTTCACTTTACCAGTCTTCATGGCCCTCACCTTCCTTTGGCCGCTACCTTCTTTTTTCGAAGTGTCGAATCTCTTCCCTCTGATTCGTGTTAATAGAGGATGGTTGCCCAGTTCCTTTTAAAACAATAAACACCACGACCACGGATGGATACATATAGTCCATTCTACCTGAATCTAAATTATCTGCTATATCATGTTGGAATCCTACAAGTTGAGCCTCACTGGAATAACTTTTCCTAAACGTGTACAGCCTTCTATCAAACCAGAGCTTATATGCAACACATGTTAAGCAGGCCGGCCTGTAATTATCTGCCTTATGTTCATCACCCTTTTCTTTTATACAGTGGGGCCAGAGCTCCTTCTTACAAACAGTAAACAAATATTTCCGATCTGGCAGCATATTTCTAGTAATTACCCTGAATTCTTAATAAAGCCAGCTGCTTTTTTTTTTATAGCTTTTGTACCTTTTTGGAAAATGTCTTTATTATAATAGGTAAATTCCACTACTTTGCCTGTATTAGTCACCTCCTCAACCTGGAAATTAATCTTACATCCAACTATCTTTGCATATTGCTAATTGAATTCTTATGCTTTCTCCTAGTTCATTAATTTTCCCTGGAATGTCCATCCTGGAACTTGTGTCTGCCTTAAAGTACCTATACATACCCATCCATTACGGTACGGTACTCACTAAAATTCATATGGCTGTCAATTATGCTTGTCATCATATTAACCTTAGCTGACTTTTCTTGCTAAATTAAATTTCCTAGTAAGTTCTTTCAGTCTCTCCTTACTTCCTCATATATTCCTATTTCTTTCTAACCTGCACCTCTGTTATAATACAGTGTGTCTATACCATTACTTACCACTTTAGAAAAAAACCATACCTGTTTTCAAACTCCCCAACAATTAGTTAAACCCATCCCATAGTCCGTTTATATTTTCATTCACCATTTTTAACTAATCATAATTTTTTTTTTTAACTCCCCTCTGTCTCTCTTATCAACCTTATGATATTGCCTAATAGTCTTGCAGCATTCTATTCTCTCACATTTATTTTCAACTACAACAGAAATGATCTTCATGATCAGTTTTTCTATAGTGCTCATTTGGTTTTATTAGCACTATGTCTAGAATATTTTTCCCTCTATATGGTTTGTTACATCACTTTCTGATTCAGTTGTCCTTCTCAGATTAACTTATTCACCATTTGTCGGTCATGTTTTCTGTCATTCGCATCAGTCACCACTGATCTGCATTTAGGGCAGTTGCCCAGGTGGCAGATACTTTGTCTGTTGTTTACTCATCTTCTCTTCAAGAATTACAAAGAATTTTTAAATTTATTAAACATCTCCCATGGTAAATTATTCCAATCACTAACTCCTCTTCTTATAAAATAATATTTGTCCTAGTTTGTCCTCTTGAATTTCAACTTTATCTTCATATTTTGATCTCAAACTTATTCGATTACCAATGTCATTCCACACTATCTCTCCGCTGACAGCTCAGAAAGTACCACTTAGTCTCCTTACACCCAAGTCTTCCCATCCCAAATTCTGCAACATTTTTGTAATGCATCTCTTCTGTCAGAAATCACCCAGAAGAAACCGAGCTGCTTTTCTTTGGATTTCTTCCATTTCTCGAGTCGAGTAATCATGTTGAAGGTCCCATACACTGGAAACTTACTCTTAATTGGGGTAATACCAGACTTATATGCCCTCTCCTTTACATCCTTACTGCAACCCCTAAATACCCTCACAACCATGTGCAGAAATCCGTACCCTTTACTTACAATCACATTCATGTGATTACCCCAATGAAGATCTTTACTTATATCAACACGTACATACTTACAATGATCCCCATGAGGAACTTTCACCCCATCAATGCAGTAATGAAAACTGAGTGGACTTTTCCTATTAGTGAAACTCACAACCTGACTTCACACTGTTTATCATCATATCATTGCCTGCTGTCCATCTTGCAACATTTTCAGTCTTTTTGCACTAGCTTACAATCTTGTAACTTATTTATTACTCTATACAGTATGACATCATCTGCATCTCAGATTCCAGTTGTTTACTCATATTATTGAAGGTCCAATAATATTGCCTTGAGGAATTTCCCTTTTAATGATTGCAGGATCATTATCAGCATTGAAACACCAACTGCATTTTACAGTAATATGTAGGATTTATTTTTTCAATAAATGTCAACTCATTATTTTTATGTACATTCATTTATTAAAATATTAATACAATGGTACATGAGAAAACACATCAAAATGATACACTCCTCATCTTGCAGCCATTAAGAACTCATTGGTACTGTTTTACATTAAAGCTAAGCAGGGTATTTCGGAAGGCAAAGAAAGCTACAATGCTATTAAATAATTATGTAGAAGACACATTGAAAAATGAAAAACAATTGCCAACGACAAATTCATTAGTTCCAAAAATAAATGCATGGCAGCTTGTGCTGAAATAATGAAATAGCTAGGAAGGTAACAAAGGAGCCTGTAGCCATTGTGCCAAATATACTGAATGATTCATTTTAAAATACTGTAAAAAACATGTCTAAACTGGAAAATAATCTTGACTCACTCAAGGAGAATGAAGATACATTTACAGATATGTTGAGTAAACTATAAACTACCATGAAAAAGTGAAAAAAAATATACATGGCATGAAGTTGCACCTAGGGAAAATTTTCAAAATAATTAAAGAACTCAGGACAGATGAGTACAATAGGCTCTCCTCAAAACCAAATGAATATGTTTGCATATTGTAGCTGCAAAGAATAGTCACAGCATGTACATGGATACTGATGAATACATATTTTATATTCAGAGCAAATCAATGGACAGCAGAATGAATGACCTGTTACACATTCTTTCCTGACACTATAAAACTCATCTGTCCTCCTGCTTTCAACCTTACATGAAGTGGAACTTTCCACTGTCACATCATCAATACACATTTGTGGACTGTTTTTGTGTCTCTGCCTTATATGTTGCACAGCTTTGCTAAGTTTCCCTTTATTTACTTTCAGCAACCTATCAAACACTTTGTGTTTTACCACTGACATCACAGCATTTATGCTCTTATCCATCCTATTGACTCGAAGACCTTTCATTACCACTTGTTTCAGGACTTGGTGGAAGACTTCTAAATGCATACTGGTATTAATGTGCATTTCTAATTGGTAACAATAGGCCTACTAGTATATTCCTTTTCGAAGTACACACCAAACTCTCTACATGTGTCATTATTTTCACAAGCATCTAGGAAGTTGTTGAGCTCAGTGTGGAATTCAACTACGTTTTCACACTGCAACAACGTCCTTAGGTGTTTGTTACACAATTGCTTTGAATGCCTGTGTACCATGAATTTTAGAGGAAATTTTCTTTCTCTAAGCCCTATCCATATGCCACATGCATAGAAGTTTCTTCAAAGGGGCACCCGTGACTTCAACCCATGCATTAGAGAATGAAGCCTAATTATCAGTTATCAGTATCTGCACAGGAAAATCAATTGCAGATATTGATTATTTGACAACATACAAAAAAAAAAAAAAAATCCATTTCAGCACATTGCAGTCTGTTCGATTAGAGTAACAGAATGCAACAGAGAATCTCTCACTGTATTCATCTAACATCAATAATGTTGTAAGTGAGAAGTCACAAGCATTTGTCCCATGAGTACTGTCCATACAAATGATTTTTTTCCCAAACTCCACAAGCATTACTTTCTGCATATCAGTCATAATTATTAATACAAAATCATTCTCTGTCAATCCGTATTCTGGGTTGGAAATCCCTTGTAATTTACCAAACCGGACATACTCATTACCTTGTTCTTTTAACCTATCCATCCCAGTGCACACACTTTCTGACTCTGTTTATCACTATCTAATCTAAAATCACGAACAATATTACTCAGGTCATGTCTTTGCAGAAGGTGTAGCCTGGTAATCTGCTTAGTATCTAAATTGTCTGTGATATTTTTCAGAACAGTGTTAAAGGGAATATTCTGAGCCAACTGGCCAGCAATCTGCTCTTTCTCTCTCTTCTTTTGACAGCAGGATATGCCCAACTCCTCTGCAATGTCCAAAATGTACATTATTGTAAATAACATGCACACTCGATTTATTTATTTTACATGAACCCTGAAATTTCATATGCCGTATTCCCTTTCCTCTTCTTTTGACCAATCCACTGCGATGACAGAAATAAGTAGATCCTTCAAGGGCTGTAGTGTCGTGGGGTTTGGTTTGGTAGTTGTTGATGTCTCTTATGTCTTGGTGGACTAGTTAGAAAATATCTGGATATAGTGTCTTTTTTCCTTTGCTTTCCATACCTTAAAATCTTGAAAAGAATAGAAAAATTGAATTACTAGTTATTAACATTAAGATAATAATAAACTTATTGCACAGCTCAACTTGTATTATGGTAAGGGTCATTCCATAAAAACTCACAAACTAAGTTACAACAAATTAGACATTTACTTTTTTTTATTACTAAAGTTGTTTGTAGAGTACTCGTTCCCGCCTGGTGTCCATAATTGCTAAGGCGTTGAAGTCTGCATGGTCTAACACCGTGGTTAGCCGGTTCAAGTCCCCTTGATCGAAAACATTTTGGCCATCAGAATCTTTGGCCACCAGGGTAGAGGAAGTGGTGATATACAATTTCTAATCACTAGATTGCGTGCCAAAATCCTGGAATAAATTCCAAACCTCTCCGCAGTGCTCATATAGAGTGAGGGCATATGACGCTGTTGATGGTGATTCGTCCGTTGGTTGGAGATGTTAAGCCTTGAGCAGACCCCTTGGTGCTATTCGACAGGAATAGGCTATATGTTGGCACAGGGTTTCACCCTCTCCCTTTCTACTATCATATATCACGTCATTCATTTCATCTCATTAACTCCTCTGATGAGGCTGACGCCAGGAAGGGCATTCGGTCATAAAAACCCACCACGACTGATTCATCTCACCGTATTCCCGACCCCGTAGATAAAACGGAACAAGGTTTGGACATTGTTTGTAGAGTACTGTTTTGGTGATCTAATGTTTATTGTAGATAAAATGGAACAAGGTTTGGACATTGTTTGTAGAGTACTGTTTTGGTGATCTAATGTTTATTGTTGTTTGGCCAACCCTTGTCCCGTTTCTGTACAGGGTCGGGTATGAGGTGAGGTGAGATGAATCTGTCGTGGCGGGTGTTTATGACTGGATGGCCTTCCTGACGTCAACCTCATCAGAGGAGTTAACGAGATGAAATGAATGATGTGATATATGATACTAGGAAGGGAGAGGGTGAAACCCATGCCGGCACGTAGCCTACTCCTGTCGAATAGCACCAAGAGGTCTGCTCAATGCTTAACGTCTCCGTCTGACGGACAAATCACTATCAACAGCGTCATATGCCCTCACTCCATATGAGCATTGCAGAGAGGTTTGGAATTTAATCCAGGCTTTTGACAAGCAATCTAGTGGTTATAAATTGAATACCACCCCCTCCCCTACCCTGCCAGCCAACATTCTGATGCTGAATTTTTTTTTGACCAACAGGACTCGAACTGGCTAACCTCGGTGTCAGACAGTTTAGACTTCAACGCCTTAATGACCATGGCCACCAGGCAGGCTGATCTAATGTTCATTGTTGTATTTTAAAAATGACTATCTCAACATAAAAATGTGATTTCTGTGCATACTTCTATAAATAAACTTTGAACTTGAGAATTTTAAGTGAGCTTCAGATAATTTTGATAAATACCTCTGAGTATGGTCTGTCTGTTAAGTTGGATCCTCAAAAAGCACCATTAAATTCAAGTACCACTGGACTGGGCTAGCGGGCCGATGACCTTCGATGTTAGGCCCCTTTAAACAGCAAGCATCATCATCATCATGGACTGGGCTAGGACTGAACATACCAACTTGAGCTCAGAAAGCCAGTGCTCTACTGCCCTAGCTACCCAGCCCAGCCTGAACAGCTGATCAGTATATCCAAGCACTGAATTACTCAGAAAAAAAATACTGGAAATCACTCCCGAGTATGAATATCCACAGCCTGTTTCCAGTCATTCAACTGGGTCAGGAATGGAAGACATGAAGCCCCATCTAGTGGTGAGGATAGGACCTGTGCCAGCTGCCGAAGCCTGTTGCACTTCTCTGGGGCAATGATTAATAACTGACAGATGAAATGATACTGGAGAGTGTTGCTGGAATAAAAGATGACAGGGAAAACCGGAGTACCTGGAGAAAACCTCTCCTGCCTCCTTTTTTGTCCAACACAAATCTCTCATGGAGTGACTGGGATTTGAAACACGGAATCCAGCGGTGAGAGGCTGGCGCACTGCCGCCTGAGCCATGGAGGCTAGAAATCACTCTTCAAGTGCTACTATTGACTCCACTCACCAAGACTTGTGCAACTTGATCCAACAACAGGTTTATTTCTTTGGAAAAAAAAGTAGTGGTTATGTATTATTTTCTGGAAAACTATACTTCTATTCTTCAAAATGCAATTCTTTACATCTGGAACAAACCAGTCGCTATTTAATTTCCTTTTCCAGAGTTTCAAGTAAGCTTACTGTATGACAACATAGTAGACAAGATGCTGTATAGGCTTTTGGACTTATGCCGTGTCAAGAAAATAAGGTGAAATTCTTAACGTTTCGCAGAAAACTGTGCTCTGCATCCTCAGAAGAAATCTCGACTGATCACGAGAAAGACTTCTTAAACAATGACAATTTCTTTGCAGTTACCTCAAAAGATATTAAAGTATAAATTTTTTCAGAGAAAGTTCATGAATTACATGAGGATGTAACAAATATTATTTCATAAATTTAGGTAAATACCTCGCAGATTCTGGCAAAGAGATGAGCACTTTTCTTGCACTTCAGAAAGATAAAGATTTAATGGTATCGGTGGTGCTGTCAATGTTTTCTTTGAATCTTAAAGTTGATAAAACAGATCTTTAACTGTCACAGGAACCATATTTGTGGACAAAATAGATTATAGAAGATGTAGCCTAAACATCCAGTTTGTCAAGAACTGTGGAATGGAGAAAATAAGGACAGATTATAGACAAGATTAAGGAAAGTAGGTATTCAATCTTACTATGCAAACATTCCCATCTCTAAGTTATTCCTGAAAATTAAAAATAATTACTTTATCTAAGAATGAAAATAATGATGAAATATTACATAAAATGCAGGTTTCCGTTAGATCAATCGGTGTGACATCAACACACTGACTTCCTATGCTAATTCTAAAATGGAAATCAGAATTCACTCCGGCCACTTCAGCCTTGCAACAATTATATTTCACAGGGGAAAGTAATCATCATGCCTTTGCTGGCGAGATGTAGTGTTTACAGTGCACTATGTCTTCTGGTATGGGCTATATCAAAATTGTTACTTTCATTGACCTGTCTCAGTCTCATCCTTGGCTTTGACAATATGAAAGTGACTGAGGTATGGGTGATGCTAGTAATACCATTGTTCATGCAGCCAGTTCCTGTTATGAATGGTGTGAAAATATCACTCATAGGGTCGGTTGGTGCATGCATTTCAGTGGGCTTGGCAGACTGATATGTAATAGCAACGGCTGCCACGGTCAGGAAAGCAACGGGAAACTACCTCACTCCTCATTTCCCTAGTACGCCTTTTCAGTGACGCCTAGGCCATTTATGACAGCAGTTGGCAGAGCTGGAGAGGATCAAACCAGCCTTCGGGCTGAATACCCAACATACAAGTAATCATCCTGTATTCAAAACAGACATATAATTTAAAATGTAGGGTTGCATCATGGATTAATATGTTCGGAATTTTGTGCACATTCTTTCCATGGATATAATGCTGTAACTGCTAGAACTAGATAAGTCTTAACAAAATTTCTTAAAATAATACTTTAACGAATTCAGCAAGAACCATAGGTACCCTTCTTGAGATTTCAAAGAATGGTAAAATGTAGTTGTGCCAGTATAACAATTTTAACGAAATCTGAGATTTCACCCTCATGCAAATAACTTATTTCAAATAAATACTGAAAATATTAAGGAAAATCTTTCTGAAAGCATGAATTTTGGTTGCGAGTACATTTCGAGCATCATTAGGCCTAATGGAGCTATTACTAATTAGTAATAGGAACAGAAAATTATACTGATTTAAAGAATATTGGTACTGGTATTTAATGAACATGTGAGGAAAATACATTTTGTGAAGAGCTTGTAGCAGATTGTGATATTTCATGGAATAGGCCTACCCTTAATAAACTTTAATGAACATTTATGCATTCAACTATCTCCATACGGATTGCCTAACTAGATACAGTGAACAAAAATACGAATATGAAGATCCGTTGCATAACTGTTATGATACAATGGTTGAACATTCTTCCCACCTTTCATGTTACTGAAGACATTTCTGTGATAGAACATCCTTCAAGAATTAATTCACTGGGGTATGCAACACATGCTGACTCAACTCTTGGTGATTCGCAGTGATATACGGACAATTCACCACTGAAATGAAAAAAACAGGCTTTTGAGTAAGAACATACCAATCCATTACCTCTAACCTATTCAACTACTAATATGGAAATCGTCAGCACTTACCAGGACAGTCTATATGAATTTTGAATCTTCTCGCTGACTGTATGACGCTCATATGTCCCCGTAACTCTCGTTCGCTGGATGTATCCCATCTACAAAATTTACAAGTAAATCCAGTTCCATTAAGCCGCCCACGCTTTAGTGATTCAGATGACAACTTGTGTAGGCTACTTGTAATTTATGTCTCTTTAATTTTGCATCGTGTAGATAGCAGAAATTATCCGAATGAACGTATTAACCACATTAGAAATGATCCAAATGAACTTATTGACCATGTGTTGACGCAATTCAAACAAATATTAAAAATTATTCACCCGAACGTATTGACCACATGTTAAACACAATTCAAACAACAACTTTTCCCTCCACTGACGCAAAAAAAATTGCTAATCAATTTTCATATTTACTACGAATCATACCAGATGGCAGCACTTTCGTAAAAGGCTGAGGCCACCAGCGGCCATACTTTTCAAGAATGCATTCTGATTGGCCAGGTCGTATTATCGCAGTGTTATACCGAGACGCTTGTCATTTGATAGGGTTAGTGATGGGTAGTTCGCGAACGAACTAGTTCTCGGGAACTACTTCACTCCCACGAACTGTGAAGTGCTTACTCGTCTCTCGAGAACTACTTCGCGAACTGTAGAACTTCACGAGTGCGAAGGGAATGGGAAGGAACTTGTTCGCGGACGAACTACTTCAGCGGTTGTAGAGTGCTCTGGCGGGAAAGTTACATATTTTGAAGTAGTTCGTAAAGTAGTTCTTTCTTGGGAGTGAGAGTGATGGAGTCTGTTGATAAACTTAACCATGTTAGGTTAATATGGTTGTTTGATCCGTATTGACTAGTCTGAATGTATTACAGAACTATTTAAAGTAGTTTTACTTAAATCCGCCTTGACGTTTAGCGCCACCGGCGAGAAAAAGTTGACCAACGCTCAGATGTTATAAATTTATGTTTCAGTCAGGGGATGAAATCAACTCCAACTCTTGCGATAACAGGTCAGCGTTTAAAACATCTCATTTTCAAATCGACAATATTTAATAGAAATTTTGATTATCCTTGAAAAGAAATAGATATTTCCTACGTTTACATTCCTGAGGGGTTGGGGCAAATACAGTAGAGACAATACACGACACTTACGGATTTCGCCTTGCTAAAATGGGAGACAATTCGACGGTGGCGCTCCTAGTGACTTGACCTGAACAAATCGCGCTAAATTCAAATATCAATGGAAATGTATATACGGAAATGGATAAATAAATTACGTCTAGAAAGAAAGTGGTATTGAGATATTAACTTCGAACTTGCTAAAGCAATTCTGGATAAATGAATGAAGAATTATTTAAAAGGTTATTATTCAAAGACTGAAATTAGACATATAAACAAGGTGTGAAATGGACTGCTATGAAATGGCTTGATCTTTCATTTATGGATTACTTTTTTAGCTTTAGCATACCTGCCTGAAATCTTATGGTTGGATTTGTCTTTTTTCCTCATTTAAAAACAATGTATCATCACATTAAGACATTTGTCAATAAAAATATCGGCACATTCCTTACACATATGATGCAATGAATTAACATTTAATAGCTGGACAATTTTCCTCTTAACATGAAGCCTACTAACAGAAAGAAAATCTATAAAATCCCGGCTTTAACCTGAGAAGAGGGATAAAAGAAAGAAAAGTTTGAAAATGTTGTCGATAGTGATGCTTTGAGGAATATTTACGTACAATTAGAGTAAAAATGTAACATACCCTTGGCTGTATAGTCGAGGATTTTTAAAGTCGCTGGCCTGGAAATGATCTGAACAGATCTTATAATTCTTATACAAGCGTAACGTCCCTTCTTTCTTGTACACTTTATCCAAATTGCTTCTGTGACATTTCAAAACCCACAGATCACACCTACAACAACACATCGGTATTGAAGGTTAACTGCTGCACTATACAATAAAATATGCGTATTGTATTTTAAGCCCGTTAAAACATGGGTCGAGCAGGTCAGAAGATTATGAAGTACTATAAAAATCTATGTCACTGGAAGAATATATATGCAAACACAATATTACTTACATGTTCTTTTCACGAGGGAACCTGAAGAATGAGCGCGCATTTTTCTCTACTTCGTAATTACTGCAGCCAAACACAGCACATACCTTTCCCCTCATGTTGAGAGGAGATATCAAGGAATGACACACGCTACTATTTAATTATGTCAATTCACTGAAAACGCATAAATAACACCAAAAACTTCACACAAAAATACACGTGCTCTTATGACAGAATCAGTACCGTTCAGGTCTATCCGCTAGAGTGTGCTCCAATAGCTGTCCCTCGATATCTCGCTCAGTGTCGTGTATTGTCTCTACTGTATTTGGTTGGGGGCAGGAGAAGAGAGTGTGAACTGACATTACCGGTAATAGGAACGTTCATCTCTGTAGCATCTACGAATGTTATAGAGAAGTGCACCAGCGTGCTACCTGTTGTCCACTTTGTGTACTTCCTCGTTCTGGAAAGCTCGCGAAGCGATGAAGCCTTGTGTGAACGGAATGAGAAGGAACTTGTCCGCGGACGAACTACTTCAGCGATTGCAGAGTGCTCTGGCGGGAAAGTTACACATTTTGAAGTAGTTCTTTCTTGGGAGCGAGAGTGAATGAACTAGTTCCCACAGGTGAACTGCTTCTTCCCATTACTAGATAGGGTAGATCATGGAAGACTACTGGCAAAAATGAGTCCAATTGGACTAGGAAAAAAGAGTGACTGAATGGGTGGCTATATTCCTAGAAAATACAACTCAGAGAATTACAGTAGGCGAAGCTTTATCTGACCCTGTAATAATTAAGTGGGGAATTCTTCAAGGCAGTATTATTGGACCTTTATGTTTTCTTATATATATCAATGATATGTGTAAAGAAGTGGAATCAGAGATAGGCTGTTTGCAGATGATGTTATTCTGTACAGAGAAATAAATAAGTTACAAGATTGTGAGCGGCTGCAGGGTGACCTCGATAGTGTTGTGAGATGGACGGTGGACAATGGTATGATGATAAACGGGGTTAAAAGTCAGGTTGTGTGTTTCACAAATAGGAAAAGTCCTCTTATTTTTAATTACTGCATTGATGGGGTGAAAGTTCCCTTTGGGGATCATTGTAAGTACCTAGGTGTTAATATAAGAAAAGACCTTCATTGGGGTAATCACATAAATATGATTGTTAATAAAGGGTACAGATCTCTGCACATGGTTATGGGGGTATTTAGGGGTTGTAGTAAGGATGTACGGAGAGGGCATATAATTCGCTGGTAGGACCCCAACTAGAGTATAGTTCCAGTGTATGGGACCCTCACCAGGATTACCGTACTTGATTCAGGAACTGGAAAAAAATCCAAAGAAAAGCAGCTCGATTTGTTCTGGGTGATTTCCGACAAAAGAGTAGCGTTACAAAAATGTTGCAAAGTTTGGGCTGGGAAAATTTGGAAGAAAGGCGATGAGCTGCTCGATTAAGTGGTATGTTCCGAGCTGTCAGTGGGGAGATGGCGTGGGAGGACATCAGTAGACGAATAAGTCTGAGTGGTGCCTTTAAAAGTAGGAAAGATCACAATATGAAGATAAAGTTGGAATTCAAGAGGACAAATTGGGGCAAATATTCGTTTATAGGAAGGGGAGTTAGGGATTGGAATAACTTACCAAGGGAGATGTTCAATAATTTTCTAATTTCTTTGCGATCTTTTAAGAAAAGTCTAGGAAAACAACAGATAGGGAATCTGCCACCTGGGCGATTGCCCTAAATGCAGATCAGTAGTGATTGTTTGATAGCCTCAATCCAGCCACTGAAACGCTTTGTTGAATACAATGTTTAAATGAAAGGTCTTACACAATAAACTTTTCAACTAGGGAAACGAGACAACCGTTCAAAATCGGGTATAGATGACTGTCTAGATAGTAAAACATTAACGTAGGATCACAAGGCATTTCTGCATTTAACTACAAAACAGACAAGACGGAAACACATACAAAGGAGGTTGTTAGTCATATTAGTTAAATTATACTGTGAGTTTACTTTCCTGAAGGAAATGGGCTAGTGTCTCTGCTAGTTGAACTGTAGGGCTATATAATAGGCAAAAGACAGTCAGTCAATCAATCAATAATGATCTTCATTTAGGTCAGTCGCCCAGGTGGCTGATTCCCTATCTGTTGTTTTCCTAGCTTTTTCTCAAATGATTTCAGAGAAATTGGATATTTATTGAACGTCTCCCTTGATAATTTATTCCAATCCCTAACTCGCCTTCCTATAAGCGAATATTTGCCCCAGTTGGTCCTCTTGAATTCCAACTTTATCTTCATATTGTAACCTATCCTACTTTTAAAGACACAACCCAAACTCATTCGTGTACTAAAGCATTCCACGCCGTCTCTCCGTTGACAGCTCGGATCATACCACTTAGTCGAGCAGCTCGTCTTCTTTCTCCCAAGTCTTCCCAGCCCAAACTTGGCAACATTTTTATAACGCTACTCTTTTGTCAGAAATGACCCAGAACAAATCGAGCTGCTTTTCTTTGGATTTTTTCCAGTTCATGAATCAGCTTTTCTGACAATTTATAACACAGAACAAACAATATTAATTTGGAAGTAGATGAATACTTCGACTTGTCTACGAGATAAATATTTCTTTCGAGAAAGATTGTTTTTACTCACCTAATGGCGGAATACGAAGTCCATACGACGATCTTTCTTGCTGCAAAACTTGTCGATCACCTTCTGGTTAAAGTTCTTTATTTCCGATATAAGCGTTTTCTCGATTGATAGCATCGCTAATGCATTCAACCATTCCTGACACATAGTATTTCGAAGGAACGTTTTAATCCTTTTAAGACTCGAAAAGCATCTTTCCGGTTCTGAAGTAGTCATTGGATGCGTAATCAAAATTCTGAACAATTCTGTTATCTGGGCGAAGGTATCTTGAAGTTTGTTCTTCAGGCTTAGTTGAAGCAAAGGAACTGCACCGTCAATTTCTCTGAAATCAGTTCTTTCATACAGAACGCTGAGCTCAGTCATTAGTCTATTCTTGTCTGGGAGTCTGTATACGTCACACAGAGTGTTAACTCCTTTTACAGGGAATTGTTTTGAATATTCGCTAAAATTTATCGAATCTAATAAATTTGCAACCTCTAAATAAGTAACAGACTCAAATCTACGATCTAACTCTTCAGTGATTCGATCACAAACATCCTTAGCATCAGCCATCCTGTAGGATTCCGTTCTGCGTTGTTTGCTTTGTGGCATTTCTGAAGAAACTTCATTTGCTATTTTATCGACAGAATCCCTGACTGAAGCAACAGTCTTCTTAAAAATGCCAACAGCTTTACCTATTTGATTGCATCTGTCAATATTGCTTGTAGCTGGGAGTACAAAATATCCACATGCGGCATTATTCTGTGAAAGAAGGACAGACAAAATAATAACCCTTCGTCCTCCGAATTGTGTCCGAGCCCATATGATTCTTGAACTGTCCTTACAGATTTCGACTTTTCCAGGTCCTGAAAGCATTGCAACAAATCATCTTTGTTTTCATGCACGACATTGACGGTTCTAGACTTGAAGTTCCACCTTGTTGATGAACATCCTGGAATTCTTCGTGCTAAGGTACCACTTTCTGCAAAGCTGCCAGACGTTGAGGAGATCTGGAAAAGAATGCAGGAAATGCAGATAGGCTGTAGAAAAATACGCGCGCAGCTTGATTTTGAGAGGCCGCGTGTTCTAATACGAGGTTGAGCTGGTGGGCGTAGCAGTGAATGTAATTGGGTAGGGGATAGTGAGCTTTGGTTTTCCTTTGAACTGCACTTCTTTCCCCACTCATCACAGATGCTCCATCGTAAGTTTGGGCGATAATTTTATCTGGATTAAGCTGAAAAATGCTATTGACCTGCTGAAGTATGCACTCAAATATTGCATCTGCAGTTTGTCTATAGGGATTAAAGAATCCCCAAAATCTTTCAAGTGGTTGTTTATTTAATACATATCTGAACACAATTGCTAACTGTAGGGCGTCATATCCAGGTAGTACGGTGGATTCTCGAGAAGAGTTACGCGCTGTTAGTCAATAAATTGCGCACACGGATCGCAGAATGTGAGAGGGCGGACTCTTCAGAAACGTCAGTAGTTTCATCTGACATGATAGCAGTGTACCTACTTAGTGTTAGCACTTAGGTCCACTACATTATTGATGTGTTTTCTGTTCGACGAATGCTTCTTCATATACTCGTTTAAGTGCCCCACATCCTTCACACCTTTCGTACTCCAGATATTATTATTTCCAAATAAGACGCAGGGAAAACGAAACAAAACATTTCTTATATCACAGCCACATATCAAACTGTTGTTGTCATATACTTTGCAGTTGAAATGCCTGATATAATTGGAATTTTGCTCTGTCGAAGCCTTCTGAGTTAAATTTAAGACTGGAGTGGGACAACCTATAATTCTTATGTTCACGTTTTCTTGTAATGTTCTAGAAAATGGTTCTTTCATCGACCTGTCCACACTATTCATGCGTTTATTCACTTCCCAAATAGGATCATGGAAATATAGATCCTCATTAAGAACACTAGTTTAATTTCATTTGATATACACTGTAGTGGATAAATAACTGGTTAAATCTCCGTATGACCTTTAGCACTAACACAGTGATAGAAGAGCACGCACCAACAATATAACCGCGAGATCAAACACCGCACAAAGCCACTGAAATTGCTGCCAACTGAATCATTGAGACCTCTTCTTCTACCAGCATAAATTACATTCTAATGCGGGAGAACATTTAGGGTCAGTCCAAGATTCTTTGACTCACGTACGAATTCCTCATTTTTGAAACAAGAGGAAGATGGATATTTTAATAAGCATTGGTTGGTTACCTTTATAACAACGTTATGCTTGCGATAGATTGCTCCCAGTTAGCGCTTTACCTTTGAACCCGGACGATGCTACTCTCTGGTGGGAGAATCGCTTATCACGTTCAACAACAGGGTAGCAAGGGGCATCGAGCACTTCTACCCACTTGCGGGAGAAAAAGTAACTGTAGACGGGATCAGTGAAGGTTGATTCCGGTGATGGTATACTCCACCGGCTACGGGGAGTGTTGCAAGCTTGTCTGCGCCTGCGTATTGCATCCTTCAGGCTACACGCCAGAGCTCATATCATTTGAGCACAAGCCCGGTTCCCCGGGGGAACGGCGCTAGGTGTTCGACAGATCTCGTCCTGATTTTCACAAAAGAGAAATTCATACCGTACTCAGAACAAAGAAAAGGCACCAGGATAATTGAACTGAATATAATTAATTCCTTACAGTTCCAAGCTACGTGCTGGAGCCCGGTAGCACGTGATCCCATAGAGTTCATAAAGTTTCACCACATCAACACAGTAATTAAAACTGTGAGAACATTTCCTATTTGTGAAATTCATAACTTGACTTTTAACCCCGTTTATCATCATACCATTGCCTGCAGTCCTTCTCACAATATTCATGATATTTTGCAGTTGCTCACAATCATGTAACTTATTTATTATTCTATATAATATAACATCATATGCAGAAAGCATATAATACTGTCTTGAGGAATTCCCGCCTTAATTATTACAGGGTCAGATAAAGCTTTGCCTATTCTAATCCTCTGGGAACTATTATGTATAAATATAGCAACGCATTCAGTCACTCTTTTGTCTAGTCCAATTGCATCCTTTTTGCCATCAGTCTCCCATGTTCCACCCCATCAAATTCTTTAGACAGGTCAATCGCGATACGGTACATTTGACCTCCTGAATCCAAGATATCTGCTATATCTTGCTGGAATCCTACAAGTTGAGCTTCAGTGGAGTAACCTTTCCTAAACCCGAACTGCCTACTATCGAACCAGTCATTAATTTCGCAAACAAATCTAAAAAAATCAGAAGGAATGCGTTTCCAAAGCATACGTGCAATGTATTTCAAACTTACCGGCCTGTGATTTTCAGGTTTATGTCTATCATCCCTTCCCTTATACACAGGGGCTACTATAGCAACTCTCCATTCATTTGTTATAGCTCCTGCATGCAATCAATAATCAAATAAGTACTGTACTGTCCCAGTTAAAATTGGCGATATTACGAATATTTTAACAAGTGGAAAGTAAAATTTTTATTGTCTGCTTGGAACTGCAGCATATCATTTGGGGTGTAGTGGCGAGCTAAGAACGAGTTTTTTTTCGTCGTTCAGAGGGGTGACACACCGGCTAAGACTGTGCCAAGGTCAGAGCAAGCCACGTGATTGCCGATGCACGCGCGCAACTCAGGCTCTTTCTGGAATAGTCTGCGCCAATTAAATGAGACCATCAGCCAATTACCGTTCTCGTTGAAGATCACACCTCCCAGGCTGATAATATAAAAAGGCCTTGTTTCGAGTAAATCGCTCTCTTAATACTCTTACTCTGAAGCTCTGAATCTCTTATTCTGAATATCCTTCATCGTGTTGCTGTGCTGGGACACCACGTTATCGGACCACGTGGAGGAGTAATTTCAGTTCAAGTCGACGCCGTTCTGCTAGAGTTTAGAGAAACCATTAGTGAATTCCTATGGAATAAAAACTCTTTAAGAACCAAGTTAAGTGTGACTGTGTGGACGAGCTAACTATATTCGACGTGCGCTTGTGCAATATACTTAATTTTGTCATCTCAGTTACAGTTGTGACCGGCGTTCTACCGAAGTCGTCTTGGAAGTTGAACACCTCAAGATGGACAATTCCGCAACCACCGACTACACAATTTCATCGAGGGACACCTGCTACGGAGCCTCCATGGAGCTGTAAAAATGTGAGGCGTATCTGGTAATTGGAAGGAGCCTGACCGGAGGAAAATGCTGAAATAATTGACTGTCGACGGGAATCGAACTCCATCAAAACTTGAGTACCTTTTTAATTTAATTTATCTGTCTTACCTTTTGTACAACTAGAGGTCTTCCTTCTTTAAGTCGTAGATCTATTAGTTTGTTGTAGTTAGAAATATTTCATTTTTCCACTTCTTAAGGTGTCGTGGTAGACTAGGTGCGTGTGAATGAAATTTTGGAATCTATTAGAGTAGACATGTAGGTTGTCTTTGAATGACTTCCCATGCTTAGGAGCTTTATACTTAATAATCACTGACCACGCGATAAATCTACTTTCCTTGTAATGTTGAAAGTTACTGGACTGAAATTTACGTGTACATTTTGAGTGAATAGGGTCGAACCTAGTGTCTTTCAAGATCACTTGTCGTATTTATGATGAAGTCATCTAATTTTACGATATTCCACGAGGATCAGTAGATGTAATAATCACTTAAATAATAATAATATTGACTAAAGATCGGGTAAAGCAGAATTAAACGCTCGTGAGCCATAAAATTACTGTAGAGTCCTTATATGTGAGATTGAATGTGCTCTGTTCATGAAGGGTCTGGAATATGACCAATCCTGAGGAATACTTGTATAATTGTGCAATTGTTGATTTAATGGTGATATTTGACTTATTCTTGTGTATTGGGAACGCAAGACAGATTATAATTATTGGAGCACGTGTTGCGAGTGTATTTCACAAGTAGACGATGGTAGTGCTTATGGATTTTACTAGAATCTTCCATTATAATTTCATGAGTTAGATGAACTTACATTGATATGTGAAATGTGTTTCTACCAAGTGATACCCATGACTTCGATCACTAGCCACTATAAATGAAGGATAATTTCAGTACACAGATTATTTCTGCTAGATATTACGCGACCTGTCCAACTCTAAAAATCATGAATAAACTTGCCAAAACAGGATTCGATGTAAATAATGTACATAAAAGACGTGTTTCCTAGTGTGAATGTGTGTGTGCATGTAAATATGTATATTTCTCTTGTATCATGTTAACCCCATTTAATTTGATCTGGTCGTGCACCTGCGACGCAGATTACACTTCTCGTTGTGTGTTGCCTTAAGAAGTAATTTTCATGCCCTTAAGGGAAAGTTTGGTTAACTTAAGTCGAGGAAGACTAGGAAAGGATTTATTTTCTTCGTTATCGAGATTTAAAAGGAAAGATCATCTCGTTATTTTGCGAAGGCACTCGATTTGTAAATAAAATTTATTTAACTTGCTCACACGTTGGTAATGTAAATTTCTGACTCATTTATAGTTGAACTTTGAAATACTTTAAGATTAATTTGAATGGAAATGAAATACAAAGATCAGAAGTAGAAGTCGTTAGCCGCATGATTACTTGGAGTTATGATGAAAATAAGTCATTAAAAATTAATTGAAAGTAATTATTCTGAAATGCTAATGACGATCATTAGGTAAATGATGCAGTGGAAAATCAATGAGAACACGATCGTGTGACAATGGAACATAGGTGAATTAAATGATGAGAAAATAATAATAATAATAATCAGAATAATAATTAATTAATTTTGAGAATTTTGAAATCAATTTTCATTTTCTACTGAAGTTCATGTTGGTGTCATTGACTAATGTTAAATGCTGTAAATGATAAATTCAGTTGAGTACATCTTAAAACCACGTGTTGAGACTACTTTGAATTGGTAAAGCTTTGAACTCGTTATTGTAAAACCCTCGTTAGCAAGACAGCTGTTTATGAGTTTATGGACTTCTATGTTAACTTATTTAATTCTTTCAATCAAATATTTTGATTTGGAGAGGCAAGAGGCCTAATTTTTCTTTGGTTTTCATTACAGCACAGTAAGGCTGGAGATTAAGAGCACGTGTTACCATAAATGAAGAAATGCAATATTATGGAAGTTCTATTTTACAAAACATATCAGCAAGAGTATTTTATTTGGTGTTTGCTTATGTGAATAAATGTCAGAGTGTTGTTTTAATATTTCTTTTTATCCTGCTTGGTCATCAATCCTTAACATCCCTTAAATGCCTCTAGAAAGTGATAGACAACGATCGAACGGTCCACCTTGGGATCTCTCGCTCGATGGCTGGGCTTAGCTCGGGAAAAATGGGGGCAGTACTTCGGATATGGTACTATATTCCAATCCATTAACTTTATAATATCCCCCGAAATCTTATCAATTCCAGCTGCTTTTCTAGTTTTAAAGTTTTGTATCTTGCGGTACATGTCATTGTTATCATATGTAAATTTTAATACTTCTTTAGCATTAGTCACCTCCTCTCTCTGGACATTATCCTTGTAACCAACAATCTTTACATACTGCTAACTGAATACTTCTGCCTTCTGAAGATCCCCATATAAACACTCCCCTTGCTCACCAATGATTCCTGCAATGTCCTTTTTGGAACCCTCTTCTGCCTTAAAGAACCTATACAAACCCGTCCATTTTTCACTATAATTTGTGTGACTGCCAATTATGCTTGCCATCATGTTATCCTTAGCTACTTCATTGCCAGAATCAGTTTCCTAGTAAGTTTCTTCAATTTCTCTTTACCTCCACAGCCATTTCTAACTCTGTTTCTTTCCAGTCTGCACCACCGTCTTACTCTATTTCTCTATTATAATAAGGTGGTTCTTTACGATTCTTTACCACTTTTAAAGATACAAACCTGTTTTCACATCCCTCAACAATTGCTTGAAACACATCCCAGAGCCTTTTTACATTTTTATTTACTGTTTTCCACTGATCATGTTTACTTTTTTACACTCTCATGGCTGCTTTATCAGCCATACGGTACTGCCTAATAGTGCTATTTTTAAAACCTTCACTTCAATCACTTTTATTTTTAACTACCGTACGACAAAAAACAGCTTCATGATCGCTATTACCATATATTACTTCAGTTTCTGTATAGAGCTCATCTGGTTTTACCAGCACTTGGTCCAGGATATTCTTCCCTCTAGTTGGTCCCATCAGTTTCTGAATCAGGTGTCCTTCCCGTATTAACTTATTTGCCATTTGTTGGTCATTCTTCCTGTCGTTCGCATTACCCTCTAGTTGAAATTCGATAAATTCAGATCTCCCGCTACAATCACATTTCTTTACACCTTGTCAAATAATTCTGAATCAGCATCTGTGCTACCCTTTCCCGGTCCGTATACTCCAAAGACATCAAGTTGCTTATCATCTTTAGAAATGAGCCTTGCACATATAATTTCGTGTTTCTCATCTTTAACATTTTCGTAGCTTACAATTTCTTCTTTCACCAGAATAAATACTCCCCCTCCTACTATCCTATCTCTACGATATACACTCCAGTTTTGTGAGTAAATTTCCGCACCCATTGTATCATTTCTCAGCCATGATTCAACTCCTATCTGCTAAGTATATACCGTATCTATTAAATTAATTAATTCTCTTCCTTTATTTACACTACTCTTACAGTTCAACACTAACATTTTCATGTCATCCCTACTTGACTTCTAGATCCCTGTACCTTTACCACCGCTCCCTAGACTACCCGGTATCCCTGAGTGTACCTCCCTATAACCCAGTAACCCTTCCGAACAAATTTCCTAACTTATACGCACCACTGCGGTTTAAGTGAAGACCATCTGAGCGCAAATGCCTATCTCCTAACCAGGATCCAGAAATCACACTCCCAGTTTCCCACATACCCACTCTATAGTCTGATTTATATCCCCAATCACCCTACAATCAGTACCCCTCCTACATTGTATTCCACTGATAACAACCTCCGCTTCCTTAAACTCCACCCATGCTGCATTTACCAGATCCCACCCATCCCAACTATTTTGGCACTTATACCAGCTTGCCTTCGTGGTACCAATGTGAAATACTACAACCTTCGCCCTCCCCTCTTCCTTCTTCTTTCTGTAACATCTGCCTCAACTTATTTCCTGGATAACACTCTACCCTGGTTCCCTTTCCTGCACACACTTTCTCCACATGTCTAACTTGACAAGTAGTCCCGCCTGCTCTGAGGTCGTTTATGTTTTAAATGTTCGGTCGCCCCATACACACACTTTTGGGCTGATTGTAGGGAAAGGAGGGCAAACCGGCGTGTACACGCACAGAGGTGCTGCTGTCCCTTCCGTCAAACGCACTCTCAGTTGTGGTGTCGACTCGTCCAGATCCACCGAAGTGGAGCTCTTTTAGGGGACGCGTTCGAACGCTGTGCTCAGTTTTAGCAACAAAGCCTCAGCCAGGCGGGGTCCGAGGACGGAATGTGCGTTCGAAATGTTGACGTTCATGTAACCTGCAGTTCATATGTCGACGTTCTTCATCGACCCACGAAATTTGAACTGTAAGGCTCATATCTAAAATTAATAGGCAATTTGATATTTTTGGAGTGTATAGACCTAGAAAGGGTGACGTGGACGCTGATCCGGAACTATTTGATAAGGTATTCAGCTAAGTGAGAAACGATATGGAATGGAACGTGATTGTAGCAGGTGATCTCAATTTACCAAATGTCAACTTGGAAGGTGATGTGAATGACAGCAGGCATACCAACAAATGGCAAATAGGTTAATAGGGGAAGAGCAGCAGATTCAGGAAGTAATAGCGCCAACTACAGGGAAGAATATTCTAGATGTGTTGCTGGAAAACCTGTCGAGGTCTATGGAGAAACTGAAGTAATACATACCGGGTAGCATGACATACTTTCATGTCGAAGTGATAGAGTTTAACAAGGGCGAGGGAATGGATAAAAATAAATTCAAATCTATATATATATAAAAGTCATTGTATGTATGTGGGTGGGTTTGTACCACATCTCCTCCCAAACCATTGTAGCGATTTCAGGTATCAGGAGACAAACCGCGTGGGGGTAAGACATCCCAAACACCCCTGGGGGCGGGGGGGGGGGCGAGGGGGGTCATATATAAAAATAAATGAAAATAGTGTCGAATCCATACTTTACAGGGTCGCTGAGGTGAATAGTGACACTCTAATTTTTTTAAAGTCCAAGTTCAGCCCCCCTTTGGGGTGGGGGCGAGGGGGAATGATATATACAAATAATCGAAAATAATGTCGAATACATAGTTTTCGGGGTCGCCAAAGTGAATAGCGACACTCCGGATTTTTAGTATCAGGAGACAAACCACGTGGGGGTAAGACTCGCCAGGAACCCTTAGGGGCGGGGGGCGAGGGGGGTCACAAATAAAAATAAACGAAAATAGTGTCGAATCCACACTTTTAGGGGTCGCTGAGATGAATAGTGACACTCCGATATTTTTAAAAGTCCAAGTTCAGCCCCCTTTGGGGTGGGGGCGAAGGGTGAGTGATATATACAAACAATCGAAAATAGTGTCAAATACATAGTTTTCGGGGTCGCCAAAGTGAATAGCGACACTCCGGATTTTTGGTATCAGGAGACAAATCACGTGGGGGTAAGACACCCCAGTAACCCTTAGCGGCGGGGGGCGAGGGGGTTCATATATAAAAGTAAATGAAAATAGTGTCGAATCCATACTTTTCGGGGTCACTGAGATGAATAGTGACACTCCAATTTTTTTAAAGTCCAAGTTCAGCCCCCCTTGCCCCCTATTAGGTGGGGGCGAGGGTGGAGTGATATATACAAATAATCGAAAATAATGTCGAATACATAGTTTTCGGGTTCGCCAAAGTAAATAGCGACAATCCGGATTTTCAATATCAGGAGACAAACCACATGGGGGTAAGACACGCCAGGAACCCTTTGAGGCGGGGGGCGAGGGGGTCATAAATAAAAATAAACGAAAATAGTGTCGAATTCACACTTTTCGGGGTCGCTGAGGTGAATAGTGACACTCCGATTTTTTTAAAAGTCCAAGTTCAGCCCCCTTTTAGGATGGGGGCGAGGATATATACAAATAATCGAAAGTAGTGTCAAATACATTGTTTTCGGGGTCGCCAAAGTGAATAGCGACACTCCGGATTTTTGGTATCAGGAGATAAAATCACTTGGAGGTAAGACACCCCAGGAACCCTTAGCGGCGGGGGGCGAGGGGGTTCATATATAAAAGTAAATGAAAATAGTGTCGAATCCATACTTTTCGGGGTCACTGAGATGAATAGTGACACTCCAATTTTTTTAAAGTCCAAGTTCAGCCCCCTTGCCCCCTATTAGGTGGGGGCGAGGGTGGAGTGATATATACAAATAATCGAAAATAATGTCGAATACATAGTTTTCGGGTTCGCCAAAGTAAATAGCGACAATCCGGATTTTCAATATCAGGAGACAAACCACATGGGGGTAAGACACGCCAGGAACCCTTTGAGGCGGGGGGCGAGGGGGGTCACAAATAAAAATAAACGAAAATAGTGTCGAATCCACACTTTTAGGGGTCGCTGAGATGAATAGTGACACTCCGATTTTTTTAAAAGTCCAAGTTCAGCCCCCCTTTGGGGTGGGGGCGAGGGGGAATGATATATACAAATAATCGAAAATAATGTCGAATACATAGTTTTCGGGGTCGCCAGAGTGAATAGCGACACTCCGGATTTTTAGTATCAGGAGACAAACCACGTGGGGGTAAGACTCGCCAGGAACCCTTAGGGGCGGGGGGCGAGGGGGGTCACAAATAAAAATAAACGAAAATAGTGTCGAATCCACACTTTTAGGGGTCGCTGAGATGAATAGTGACACTCCGATATTTTTAAAAGTCCAAGTTCAGCCCCCTTTGGGGTGGGGGCGAGGGGTGAGTGATATATACAAACAATCGAAAATAGTGTCAAATACATAGTTTTCGGGGTCGCCAAAGTGAATAGCGACACTCCGGATTTTTGGTATCAGGAGACAAACCACATGGGGGTAAGACACGCCAGGAACCCTTAGGGGCGGTGGGCGACGGGGGTCATAAATAAAAATAAACTAAAATAGTGTCGAATCCACACTTTTTGGGGTCGCTGAGATGAATAGTGACCCTCAGATTTTTTTAAAAGTCCAAGTTAAGCCCCCCTTTTAGGATGGGGGCGAGGGGGGAGTGATATATACAAATAATCGAAAATAATGTCGAATACATAGTTTTCGGGTTCGCCAAAGTGAATAGCGACAATCCAGATTCAGTATCAGGTGACAAACCACGTGGGGGTAAGACACGCCAGGAACCCTTAGGGGCGGGGGGCGAGGGGGATAAAAATAAAAATAAACGAAAATAGTGTCGAATCCACACTTTTCGGGGAAGCTGAGAAGAATAGTGACACTCCGAATTTTTTAAAAATCCAAGTTTAGCCTCCTTTTAGGGTTGGGGCGAGGGGGAAGTGATATATACAAATAATCGAAAATAGTGTCAAATACATAGCTTTCGGGGTCGCCAAAGTGAATAGCGACACTCCGAATTTTTGGTATCAGGAGACAAACCACGTGGGGGTAAGACACCCCAGGAACCCTTAGGGGTGAGGGGCGAGGGGGGTCATATATAAAAGTAAACGAAAATAGTGTCGAATCCATACTTTTCGGGGTCGCTGAGATGAATAGTTACACTCCGAATTTTTTAAAAGTCCAAGTTCAGCCCCCCTTTGGGGTGGGGGCGAGGGGAGAGTGATATATACACATAATTGAAAATAGTGTCGAGTCCATACTTTTCGTGGTCGCTTAGGTGAATAGTGACATCCCGGGAATTTTTAAATTCCAAGTTCAACTCCCTTTAGGGTGGGGTACAAGGGGGGAGTGATGTATAAAAATAATAGAAAAGAATGTCGAGTACTCTTCGGGGTCGCTGAGATGAATACTGACACTCCGGATTTTTACTATCAGGAGACAAACCACTTGGGTTAGGGCACCCCAGGAACCCATAGGGGCGGGGGGCGATGGAGTGAGATATAATAATCATCGAAAGTAGTGTCGAATGCATACTTTTGGGGTCGGTTAGATGAATAGTGACACCCCGGGATTTTTTTAAAGTCCAAGTTCTTCCCCCTTTGGGGCGGGGAGCAAGGGGGGTGAGATATAAAAATAATAGTATTTAGTGTCAAATATACAGTTTTGGGGGTCGCCGAGGTGAATAGTAACACTCCGGAATTTTAATATCGGGAGACAAACCACGTGGGAATAAGACACCCCAGGAACCATTAGGGGTGGGGGGCGGAGAGCTTGAGATATGAAAATCATCAAAGTAGTATCGAATACATACTTTTTGGGGTTGCTGAGATGAATAGTGACACTCCAATTTTTTTAAAGTCCAAGTTCAGACCCTTTGGCGTGGGGGCGAGGGGGAAGTGATATATACATGTAATCGAAAATTGTGCCGAATACGTAGTTTTCGGGGTCGCCAAAGTGAATAGCGAAACTCCGGATTTTTAGTATCAGGAGACAAACCACGTGGGGATAAGACACCCCAGGAACAATCAGGGGCGGGGGGCAAGGGGGGTCATATTTAAAAATAAACGAAAATAATGTCGAATCCATACTTTTCGGGTTCGCTTAGATGAACAGTGACATCCCGGGAAATTTTTAATATCAAGTTCAGCCCCATTTAGGGTAGGGGGGCAAGGGGGAGTGATATATAAAAATAATCGTGATTAGTGTCGAATCCACACTTTTTAGGGTCGCTGAGGTGAATAGTGGCACTCTGGACATTTAAAGTCCAAATTAAGGCCCCTTTTGTGGTGAGTGGTTAGGAAGGGAGTTAGATATAAAATAATCGAAAATAATGTCACATCCATGGTTTTAGGTGTCGCTTAAATGAGGAGTGACAGTCCGGTTGTCGTTTAAGTCCAAGTTGATCCCCAATTGCCAGGCGGGTGAGGAGTCAAGAACAGAAAATATCCAAATGACCGAGGTTAGGGATGTTTTTTGTACGTTCCAGTATAACTGTCAGCAGAACTTAATACAAATATTACCTACTACCTGAAAAAAATACTAAGGGGGAAAGACACCCCTTGAAGCCTTAGATAAGGGTACGAAATGTAATTAAGACTGAAAATGACCGATATTAGTGTTGAATCCATACGTTTCGGGACTACGGGAACAATTTCAAACAAACTTGGTCACTTATGACTTATTATCAGGAGACAAAGTGCGTGGAGGTATGACAACCCTAGCACACCTACGACGCGATGAGATGTAGAAATAATCGAAAATAGTGTCGAATCCATTCTTTTCGGGGTCGCTGAGATGAATAGTAACGCTCCAATTTTTTTAGAAGTCAAATTTCTGCCTCCTTTCGCATGGCGGTGAGAAAAAGTGAAAAACAAAATTTCGAAAATGACCGAGAGAATGGACGCATGTGTGTATACTGGACCTACTGCCTGGAGAAATATACGCTAGGGGTAAGAGACTCCTAGCCTCTAAAGTAGGGGCGAAATGTAAATATTAACCGAAAATGACCGAAATTTGTGTCTAATCCATAGTTTTCGGGGTCGCTGAGATGAACTGTAACACTCTGGATGCCGTTTAAGATAAAGCTCAGTCCTACTCGGCAGGCGGATGAGAACTGGCAAAAAATTGAAAACGTCCAAAGGGACAGAGTTTAAGGATGTATGTATGTTTTAGCACATCTCTCAATCAAACTTGGTATACACATGACTTACTATATAGAAAACATTACTGTGGGGGTCAGATACACTTAGCCCCCGCTGGTGTTGGAGAATGAGAGGGGCTGACTTGCAAAAATAAGAAAAATAACCAATATTAATGTCGAAATCCATTGTTTATGTGTCGCTGATACGAACTGTGACGCTGTGGATAGCGTTTAAGTCCACGTTCAGCCTCCATCGAGGCAGGAGCTGAGAAGGGCTTAAAAGCAAATAGTATAAAATGACCGAGATTAGTGTCTACTCGAAAATTAAATAATCTAAAACTTGAAATCAGATACATCTAAATAACTATAAAACTACATGATAAGTCGTAAAATCAACATCTCAAAAAGAATTCTATAAGCATTCACTTCACACTCAACTAACTGGTAATACAAATATTAAAGGTAAACATTCAAAAACTATCCGGGCAACGCCGGGTACTACAGCTAGTTTAGAAATAAAAGAGAATATCAATCGAAATTGTTTTAACGGCACAAAGTTAATAATAGTAAAAATTTGTTACTGTTATCGCTGATCTGATCACCTAATATAAGTTTACAGTTATTTTAATCATTGAACACATCCCAATGCTTCATACTTCCGGCTCAGATTGCTTTGTCAAGTTAATTGGAAATGCAAAAATAATGATCTACTGTATATTCAATCAGTTTATTCGATTATTACAAGAACTATAACTTTTTTAAAGAGGGGCTGATAGCCTTATGAACACCATGAAATATCATCACACAATGGTAGCACTTTGTAACATATTACATTTAATTACAGACTAGCTGATGTACCCGTACTTCGCTATGGGATTCTCAGAAATATTGACTTTGTGGCTTTCCTAACTGAAGTCAACATAGGTCAATATGTCATTACAAAAACGTCAGTAATAAAGTAGAAATTAAAAGCAATGTTATCATATAAAATAAAAATACTCAATCAAACGAATAACCGCACATTTTCTCACTTTTAACGAACAGGACTACGGTGCCGATCTGACAAGCCGAAGTTCCAGAGCCGGAATGAGCAGGCCGCAGACAGCCGTGAACTTTCCTTTGCCATTAATCAGTTAAATATGCACACTGCTCATTCCAATCAACGCCTCAGAGTATGGACTGAATAGCTCGAATGCTATGATAAACCAGTGTATTACGTACCAGTAGTATCAGAAAATTTATGAACCAGAGGAATGGCATGCTAAAGAAAAAAGTTATCTAACACTCCAGCTACTTCCCACCCTTGTTCAGGCAGGCTAGTATACTCGGTAAGGCCGGGCGAGTTGGAGATAGTGGATTCGAAACCCACTGTCGGCAGCTCTGAAGATGGTATTCCGTGGTTTCCCATTTTCACACCAGGAAAACGCTGGGGCTGTACCTTAATTAAGGCCAAGGCCACTTCCTTCGTATTCCTAGCCCTTTCCTATCCCATCTTCGCCATAAGACCTATCTGTGTCAGTGCCACGTAAGGCAAATTGAAACAAATACTTGGTACGCAGCAGTAATCCTATCTATCCGAGTTGAGTGGCAGCACATCATAACAAACAATGGTCAATGTTTCTATATTGTAGGCCTTCATATTTAGTTTTCTTTCGATTCTGTGATATTAGGGCATCTTATAAAATTATTTATAGAGTAGACTGTAGTTCCTTCTTCTCCGACTTTACATACCGATTTTCATTAAATCCACTTTACCCATTTTCTCGTGAATCGGCGCTGATATGGACTTAGTAACATATCATGAATATCTCTGTGATCATAGCCGGTACGGTAACAATGTGTAAGACATAAATGATCGGAAATGTAATACCATATAACGTTAGTTATATAGTATTTATCGATAAGGCCACTAATAACATAATTATTTGGGAATTCAATGTTATGCCTTCCCCTAAAGTACCATTTCACTCAGCGTGAATAAAATTATGTATTGCCTAAATTATACCAACTTGTTCCCCGACTTTCCATACCGATTTTCATTAAGATAGGACCACTAATAACATAAATAATTGGGAATTCCATTTTCGGCCTTCCCCTAAACTATCTTTCTCTTAGCGCGAATACAATGATTATTTATTGCCTAGATTGTAGCGACTTACTCCCCGACATCACCTACAGTTTTCGTTAAGATACAACCATTAATAACATAAATGTTTGAGAATTAAATTTTAGACTTTCCCCTAAAATACCATTTCAGTCAGTGTGATTGAAATATGGCCTAGATTATAGCGACTTATTCACCGACTTTGCATACCGATTTTCATTAAATTATCTTCAGCCGTTTCCTCGTGATGCGTGTACATACATACAGACAGACAGACAGACAGACAGACAGACAGACAGACAGACAGACAGACAGACAGACAGACAGACAGACAGACAGACAGACAGACAGACAGACAGACAGACAGACATTACGGAAAGGTAAAAAGTGCATTTCCTTGTTACTGTGGACTCGACTGATACAGAAATACCATCCTTTTTAAATTCTGAGCAATATACAGACAAAACTCTTATTTTATATATATAGATAAAACATGGAAAGAAATGTGTTGAAACATCCAAGCCAGACTGAATCCTAGTAGAAAGTAGGCTTACACATGTTTATATACCAACTGAAAGGAACATGGAAGAATGGCAAAATCCTGCTTCCACTAAAACACGAGCTATCAAATGAAACACTCCGTTAATACCTGTGGACGTACTAATGGCATTAATTAAAACAACCACTATAGCACAGGACAATGGTAAGAACACAGTCACATGTCTGCACCAAATCACATATTAAATCAATCAACGAATCCCACGAATATCAAAATATCAGTATCATCCATGTTATTATTACTCTAAATTATTAGCCATTCACTGTCAAATTAATGACTCATTAGTGTGATTTTACTGTTACTGATCAGAATGTTTATCATCATATGTTACTTGTGGCTAATTTTAATTAATATTTAATTAATTTAGGCGCAATAATTCAATATCATTATTATTATTAGCATGACGGCGAGGAATCAGAATAATTATGACTTATTATTAGCGTTGGTTAGTTACGATCCTGTGATCAGCTGTCCTACCTACCTCAGCATAACTCAACTCAAGAATTGTGGAGGCTTGAACCGACATTCCACAGGCTAGAGAGAACACCACAAACAAGATCACTAACACTACTATTGAGCGAAAATAAGTCACAATACCCTGGTGAGTGGTCTGACGTAACTTTCCAAAAACATTCAACAGAAATGAAATAATAGATGGTTTGGAAACGGCATCTCACTGAACAGGCATAAGCTAATCCAAGAACTCCAACCACAGCAGGACAAGATTTCCAGAGAAGTACCACAAACTACATATGGGAAAGTTGATTGTCAAAGTTCTTCTTCAAAATAATGTAGTATGTTTGACACTGAACTAATCATGGTCTGGGGACATGCCAACAAGATTTCCACCCTAGCCACAGGCTAATTTTGATAACCTCTCAGTAATGACAGCTGATGTACTTGGGGTAATAGTTATTCAAGAACAAATAAAACCTGCCCTGGGGTGAAACAAGAAACACCTGGACGACGTGCTGGGACTTACATCTAACAAGGGCATACTGGTCATCATTACTGATGATGATGATGCTTGTTGTTTTAAGGGGCCTAACATCGAAGGTCATCGGCCTCTAATGGAACGAGATGGACGACAGGATATATGACAGTTAAAATTTTAAACCGTATCCACTGACCAGAGTTTTTAAAAAATGGTGATGGAAAATGAGTATGAGATTAAAACAATCAGTGGATCTGATTCGCAATGCTTTATTTTGTAATAAAATAAGAGAAGGTCATCATTACTGGTGCCCACGAACAATCTTATAAATCTCATTAGAGTAACTGCATCGCTTGCCCTCACACGTTCCATTATTCACTAATAACAATTACTAACCTCAATAGGATTCACTACATCATCGTAGATTCGAATTACTAGTCTCACATCAAGGACTCGCTAGCATCATCGCAGATTCACATTACTAGCCTCACATCAAGGACTCGCTAACATCATCGCAGATTCGCATTACTAGCCTCAAATCAAGGACTCACAAACATCATCGTAGATTCGAATTATTAGCTTCACAACAAGGACTCACCAACATCATCACAGATTCATATTACTAGGCTCACATCAAGGACTGACTAACATCATCGCAGAATCATATTACTAGCCTCACGTCAGGGACTCGCTAACTTCATCGTAGATTCCTATTACAAGCCTCAAATCAATAACTAACTAACATCTTCGCATGTTCATATTACTAGCTTCACATCAAGGACTCTCCAACATCAACACAGATTCATATTACTAGGCTCACATCAAGGACTGACTAACATCATCGCAGATTCATATTACTAGCCTCGCGTCAGTGTCTCACTCACATCATCGCAGATACGTATTACAAGCCTCACATCAAAAACTGACTTAGCATCACCGCAGATTCATATTACTAACCTCACATCAAGGATTCACTAACATCATCACAGATTCATATTACTGGCCGCACATCACGGACTTAGTAACATCATCGCAGATTCATATTACCGGTATTAGCCTCACATTCAGAACTCAATAACTCATCTCAGATTCATATTAATAGCCTCACATCAAGGACTCACTAAAATCATTATTTTATACAGTTACAGTTTACAATAAGTAGACATCGGATTAGTATTCAAGTGCCGATATGTATAGCTCCAAAACCGACAAAGAAGTGCGTTCAAAGGCAAAATTCGACCAATTACTGAGTTTAATAATGCATTTATACGTTTGTAAACAAAGCAACGTGCTTGTCCACGAGCTTTTTGACAGCTGTCATCTTGACGGAAACTAACTTCACTTTTGAGGACACCAGAGCATCGCTAAACTCATTGCTGCCATCTTGACGGGGCTAAACAACATTGCTACCACCTTATGCATGTAGTGGCACGGAATTTTAAATCCACGTGCTTTTTGACACCTGTCAAGATGAGAGCTGCCATCTTTAAACACCTGGGCGCGGATGTCAAAATCCACGTGCTTTTTGACAGCCGTCAAACGGACCCTAACGTCACTTTTAAGGAGAACACAACATCGCTAACCTCACTGCTGCCTTCTTAAGAGTGCGGAAACTTATTGATACCACCTTGTGCATGTAGGGGCGCGGAATATAAATCCACGTGCTTTTGACAGCTGTAACCTTCACAGACGCTAACCTTACATTTATGGACAACAGAGCATCGCAAACCTCAGTGTTGGCACCTTGACAGACCCTAAACTCACTGTTACTACCTTATGCATATAGGGGCGCGGAATTTGAAATCCACATGCTTTTTTGACAGCTGACAAGATAGCGTGAGTGCAGAATTTGGACAAGTGAACTTACTGCTACCATCTTAGCGGAGCCAAACCTCACTGCTACTCCCTTAACCATGTAGGGAGCTCGGAATTTAAATTTACCTGGACGGGACATAGCCAAGGCGCGGAATTTTTTGAATGGTCTTAAAGCCATGAGGCCTACTACGGGCAAGCTGCTTTCTCGATATGTTCTTTACTGATGTAGTTTTCATGCAAGCTCCCCTTCTCAATATGATCCTTCCCGTCATAGATTTAAAGCAAGCTGCCCTTCTCGACACTATTTTGGAAAGAGGATAAAGGAAGCTGCTTTTGAAGACATAGTTTCTTCCCGACAATCCGTATGGCAAGAGGGCTACTCCTCCTGGCAAAAGAGCTCATCCTTATTTGCCTGGCAAAAGGGCACCTCCTCCTCATCCATATGACAAAAGGCAAACAAGGCTCCTCCTCATTCGCCTGGCAAAAGGGTTCCTCCTCCTGGCAAAAGGGCTTTTCCTCATTTGATTGGGAAAAGGGCACCTCCTGCTCATCTGAATAAAAACGGCAAAAGGGCTCCTCCGCATAGGAAACAATCTTCAGGGATGTGATTTGAAAATTTGTAGTGTCCAAGCTGAACTTTCGAACCCACGAGCCCACACCAAAGCGGCCTCTTAGCCAATTAATATAACTAATCTCTTTAGGTTTAATCGTGTTCCTGAGGACATGGAATATACTGTTGTTATCTTTTAGTAAGGATTTTAGTCGACAGTTACATCAGGCGTTTAGGACACTGAATGTCTGATTGTATTATTTGAAATTTATAGAATTATTTGCCTACTGTAATGTTCACATCGAACTGTATGGATGCTCTTCCTCAATATTGCGTGTACGAAGAGAAGTGCAATCACCTAGTATCCGAGCTAAACGTAGAACCTGCAGCTGCTTCTATACTTATCCCTAGCATTTTGCCTGAGTGCCGATATACTTACGTTACTAAACTGGTGTAGCGTTGTCCCTTTGTTATCGTTTTTTAATTACCCTTTTTACGATTGAGAAGGGAGCGGCACGAGGAGGAGGATGCAGTAAGGAGACGGTGTTTCTTTTCTCGATTGTAATTAGCACACAAAAATATACAATTGAGTGTAGGATACGGAAATGCTGAATGTCAAAATCATGACGAGAGAAAACATGTTGACTATTAGTGCTCAGAACAGAAAACTTTTAACGCAAACACACAATAGTTACCGTGCTGTATGTCTATTCGACAAGAAAAACAGGTTGAATCTTGTTACAATTAGCACACAGGCAAAAATATCGAATTGACTCTAGAATAAGCTAATGCTGTATGTCTTCATCCGACAAGACGAAACATTTTGACAATTAGTGTTCAGAACAGAAAAACGTTTAACGCAAACACACAATAGTTACTGTGCTGTATATCTCCATTCGAGAAGTCAAGTTCAAACCTATTACAAGTAATACACAGTCGAATTGATTGTAAAGCCAGCTAATGCTGTATATCATCATTTGACAAGCCAAAACATGTTGACTATTAATGTTCAGAACGGAAGAATAACGCAAAACATTATGAGATTCGAACTCTGTTCCTCTTCTCTAATACGTGCATTATGAGATTAATCTCTCTGTTGATATAAACGCACTTCTATGAAATAAGCGCGCACACATGGAATTCATTGTAGAACATGAAAATGTTGTATGTCTCCATCCGACGTACAATTCTACTTCCTCTTAATCACTATCACAGTGCAGATAAAACGATTTTGCTACATAGAAGGGGAAACCATGAAACATCTTTGTCCTAAGGAGATGGATTTTGCGGGATTCGAACACATGTAACACTGAAAAATCTGTATAGTTTTTGATGTGTGATTTTTTACCGTAACAAAATAAACAGTCATAAACAGAAATCGCGGATTCAAACCCTAACACCATAGTTAGAATAAAAAATCATGGGATTCAAGTTTTGTTCACAAGGGGAGAAATAAAAGTGTGATTCCTCTTAAATCAATAATCACTATCACCATGCAGATAAAATGTGCTGTGAGGAGGATCCGAAATGTATATTGTTAACATACCTTGTTTATAGAGACGGCTACTAAGGTGACACCCTTTATAGTCGACACAGACAGCAGGTGTTTAGAACACTGATTTTTGGTTTGTAACATTTTAATGTTATAGGATTGAAAAATAAACATTTCATTGTCTACACTCATGTTGGCATTACCTGGTGAAAAATAGGAAACCACGCAAATCTATCTGATGAACCTCAAAATCTACCGACAACATAGGTCCACTCTTCGCTCCCTTACTTTCAACGCGTGCCCTAACCGTGTAGCCAATCGGCTTGGTGTTGCAATGGCAATGCTACCTTACTGTATGATAATTATTACTCTACAGCTACGCTAATGTACAGCCCCCTAACATTTGATTGGTGTAAAAATGTGAAACCATATTCAGGACTGCTGACAGTGGTGTTCGAACGCAGTATTTCCCGAATGCATGTTGATAGCTACGTCACTCAAACCACGCAGCCAGCGACAGTGATCTTTAAACGGTCCGAGCCGGTAGCACAAGGAAGATGGATATATCCGCCATCTTGCGCAATCGCCCCTCGGCCGTCAAGTTGATTAGCTAGCCTAATCTCAACGGTCTTAGCCCAGTAGCACACGGAAGATGGATATAGCTACTATTTTGCACAATCACCTCTAGGCCGTAAAAGTACGATTATGAATATGTTAGATTGAGTTGTAGTCAGATATTTCTTACAACATTCTTCTGTATTAGAGAGAGAGGCATGACGAAGAGACAGTCAGTGCATTCACACACACACACACATGCAGTGAGCAATGTTGCATCTGCAGGAATTGTTTCTTGTTGCGAGGCGTGCAGCTATCCTCGGCTCGGCACAAGCAAATAATCATGTTGAATGTACAGTGTTAAATGATGATCCCTTTCTCTTCTTATTTGCAAAATTTCCCCTCCATATTTTTCATCCCTAGGTAAGAGTATGCGTGCGTGTAACTTAAGTTCCTTACTTTGCGGTGTGATTGTAGTGGTAATTATTGATTTCAACGCGACACGCTGAGAGCACTTCCTGTACGTGCTACAGTATTCTCTGCCTGCTGTAAAAGGAATTCTCAGCATGGGTATCCAATGCCTGCTGTAAAAGGCGCCTAAAAGGACCGCTCTGTATGTATTGTTCATCCCCAGGTACGCGTATGCGCGCGTGTAATTTAAGTCTGTACAGTGCAGTGTGTTGTTTTTGGTGATTATTGATTTTACCGAACACCGCAACGCGTTCAAGCGCATCTATGTGTGTGTGTATCCCCTGCGTGTTGATGGAAGTACTTCCTGCTTATCGTAAGCAAACTATTATTTAGCTTTTCGTAAAACCATGGAGGACGTTCGCGAGTGTTGTAAAAGGCTTGCAGATTATGAGGTAATGTGTGGTGAGCATACATTACCTTAGAATGATGTAAAAGTGATTCTCAACTTGTGTATCCCCTGCCTGTCGTAAGTAACGTCTAGCTCTAAATTTGTGTATCCCTTGCTTGTTGATAGAAGTACTTTCTGCCTATTGTAAGTACAACAATGAACAGCCTATTACATCGTTCTTCGTAAAATCATGGAGAGTATGGCGAGTGCTGCCGAATGCCTGCAGATTTATCGCTGAATACATTAAGATCGGCATGTAAGCCACGCTAGGGGCTACAGCTCACTTGAATCATATCTTTTTATACTTACATGTAATCCCTAATACGTGAGTGATGGACTGCATTCAGAAAAAGAAAGGAGTATTTTTGCTACACTTCATAGTAAGTGCTTCGTATGCCAGCGACGTGCACGCAAAATCCTGCAGTGTAAATTGCTGACAGATATTGAACTTTGGGTAGAATTATGCTGACATCGATAAGTGGCTTACATCCGGTTATGGTTTCGACAAGCAAGCAGAATGTTCACATTATTTTACAGAATGCAGTCCATCACTCACGTATTAGAGATTATATTTAAGTATGCGGTATGTAAGTGTATAATTAATATTGTAGGGTTGCTATAAACCTTCGGTCAGGCTAAGCATTCGTCGCTGGTTGCCCGGTTAGGGTAACGTACCTATGAGCACGTATTCAGGAAATGGTGGGTTCGAACACCACTATCAGCAGTCCAGAGTATGATTTCACATTTTTACACCAGTCAAATGCTGAGGGGCTGTACCCTACCGTAGCTGTATAGTAATAATTATCATACTGTAAGGTAGCATTGCCTTTGCAACTCCAAGCGAATTAGCCACACGGTTATGGCATGCGTTGAAAGTAAGAGGGAGTGGGAAGAACCTACGTCGTCAGTAGATTTATGTGGTTCGTCAGATATGATTTACGTGGTTTCCTACATTCATCAGGTAATGTCGACATGAGAGTAGACGATGAAATGTCCCAAGTTTTCAATTTTATAACATTAAAATGTTACAATTAAAATTCAGTGTTCTAAACACCTGTTTAATATACTGAATAAAAAGGGTGAGACCAGAATAGCCGCCCCTAAAAAGGTAAGCTAAAAATATATATTTCGGATCCCTTTCACAGCACATTTTATCTGCATGGTGGTATTGATTATTGATTTAAGAGGAGCCACACTTCTATTCCCCGAACAAAGTTTGAATCGCATGATTTTTTTATTATTCTGAATATGGTGTCAGAAAAGGGTTTGAATTCATGATTTTTCTCCTTAACACTATTTGATGTAGCACAAAGATTTTTCATCAGTATCCGCTGCTAGGTAGTAAAATCATTTTATCTGCCCAGTGGTATACCTTTTTTTCTGTTACGGTAACTAAATGAGAGATAGAAATTTATACACATTTCTTCTCTGTTGTCTGTGTTCGAAACTCGAAAAATCCACCTCTTAGGACAAACATTTTCCATGGTATCCCCTGCTTTCAAGTAAAATAATTTTATCAACACAGTGGTAGGGATTAAGAGGAAGTACAACTGTACGTAGGATGGAGACGTACAACATTTGCATCTTCTACAATCAATTCCATGTGCGCGCGCTGACTGCATTGAAGTGCGTTTGTATGAACAGAGAGATTAATCCCAAATATACGTATTAGAGAAAGGGAACAGAGTTCGAATCTCACAACGCTTTGAGTTCTAAGTTCTTTTGTTTTGAACACTAATAATCAACATGTTTTGGCTTGTCAGATGATATAGAGCATTAGCTTGTTCTAAACCAAATCCAGTGTGTGCTGATTTTAACAGGATTTATCTTGTCTTGTCGAATGGAGACATACAGCACAGTAAGTATTGTGTTTGCGTTGTAAGTTTTCTGTTCTGAACACTAATAATCAACATGTTTTGTTTTGTCAGATGAAGATACACCGCATTAGCTTATTCTACAATCAATTCTACTGTGTTAATAGTAACAGGATTGAACTTGTCTTGTGGAATGGAGACATACCGCACAGTAACTATTGTGTTTACGTTAAAAGTTCTTCTGTTATGATCACTAATTGTCGGCATGTTTTGTTCGTCGCAGAAGACATACAGCATTAGCTTATAATACAATCAATTCGATATTGTTGCGTGTGTGCCAATTGTAACAGGATTGAACCTGTTTTGTCTTGTCGAATAGAGGCATACGGCACGGTAACTATTGTGTGTTTGCGTGAAAAGTTTTCTGTTCTGAACACTAATGATCACCATGCTTTTGTCTTGTCGGATTTTGACATAGCATTTCCTTATCCTAGATTCAATTCTATATTGTTGTGTGCTAACTGCAATCGAAAAAATATTACCTTCTCCCTACCGCACCCTCCTCCTCCTACCGCTCCCTTATCAATCGAAAACTTAAGTAAGAAACTAGAACAAGAGGACAACGCTACACCAGTTTATTGACGTAAGTATATCAGCAATCAGGCAAAATGCTAGGGACAAGAATAAAAGCAGTTTTGATCTGAGGGTAGCGGGTTCTACGTTTACCTCGGAGACAAGGTGACTGCACTTCTCTTCGTACACGCAATGTTAAGGAAGAGCATCCAGTAATTTAACGTTTACAGTTCGATGTAAACATTACAGTAGGCAATTCTATAAACTTCAAATAATACAATCAGACATTCAGTGTTCTAAACATCTGATGTAACGGTCGACTAAAATCATCACCAAAAGATAACAACAGTATATTTCACATCCTCTGTAAAACGATTAAACCTAAAGAGATTAGTTTTATTCTTTGGCTGAGAAGCTGATTTGGTGTGAGCTCGTGGGTTCGAAAGTTAAGCTCGAGGACTACATATTTTTAAAATCATATCCCTGAAGATTGTTTCCTATGAGGAGGACCCCTTTTGCCCTTTTGTTATACAGATGAGGAGGAGGTGCATTTTTCCAGGCAAATGAGGAGCACATTTAAGGTAAATAATGAGGAGCCCCTTTGCAAAACGGATGAGGTGGTGCCCTTTTGCCGTACGGATTGCCAGCAACAAACTATGTCGTCAAGGGCAGCCTGCTTAATCCTCTCTTCAAAACAGTGTCGGGAAGGAACATGTCGAGAAGGGCAGCTTGTGTAAAACTATGTCTGGGAAGTGTCTTGTCGAAGACAGCTTATTTTGCAACCATGTCGCGAAATGGCTTGCCGAGAAGGGCAGTTTGCATGAAAACTATGTTAGGAAAGAACATGTCGAGTGGGGCATCTTGCCTGTAGTTAGGCTTCATGTGTTTAGGATCGTTCAAACACTTCCGCGGCGTGGCTAGGTCCCGTCAAGGTAAATTTAAATTCCGTGCTCCCCGCATGGTTAAGATGGTAACAGTGAGGTTTGGCGCTGTTATGATGGCAGCGGTAAGTTCACATGTTTAAGTTACGCGCTCAGTCCATGTTATAAGCTGTCAAAAATGACGTGGATTTCAAATTCCGAGCCCCCATATGCATAATGTGGTAACAGTCAAGATAGGGTCTGTCTAGATGGCAGCACTAAGGTTACCTTGTTCACTTGTTTAAACTCCGCGACAAAACAAGAGCACGTGTTTAAGACCTGTCAGCAGTCAAAAATGCACGTGGATTTTAAATTCCGCGTGCCTAAATGGCAGCAGGGAGTTAGGGTCTCCTAGGATGGCAGCACTGAGGTTAGCAGCGTTTAATTTTTTAATCCATGCCCACGTAGTTAGGGCCTGACAGTTGTCAAAAGCACGTGGATTTTGAATTCCGCGCCCCTACGTGCACAAGGTTGCACCAATGAGGATTCGCCCTGTTTGGATGGCAGCATTGAGGTTAGCGATTCTCTGTTGTCCATAAAAGTAAGGTTAGGGTCCGTCAACATGACAGCTGTCAATAAAACACGTTGATTTTAAATTCCGTTCCACTACATGCGTAAGGTGGCAGCAATGAATTTCGGCCCCGTCTAGAAGGCAGCAGTGAAGTTAGCGATGCTCTGTTGCCCTAGAAAGTGAGGTTAGAATCCATCAAGATGACAGCGGTCGAAAAGCACGTGGCTTTGTTTATAAAACAAGAGCATGTTGTCGTGATGTTACAGTCACGTGGTCATGACGTCATGGTGTCAATGACCTCGGGTCCTGACTCGGCCGAAAAAATGCTGACGCTATGGTCCAGAACGGGCTTTGCTCCCCTACTAATGTGAAATGAGAGTGACATGCGCGGCGTTCAATTTGGATCAAATTAAATTTTCTACCTCTTAGCAAGTTAACCATCTGATGTTTATACTGTCGCATGATAAATATGTCTAGCGAAGGATTATACTCAGTACTTCATATATGTTATTGCTGTTATGTGAATTGGAATAGAATGGAAATTATATTCATCTAGAACAACTTTAAATGGTAGAGACATATTTCCAAATAAAATATATTTGTTTGGTTCAATCTTGATACATGTCACTTAAAGCACACAAAAAGCGCCTTCCTCAGCTCGTACACATGGAACATTCTCGCAGTCACATATGTGGTTAAGTTCCTGAGTCTTCAAGGATATGATGGCTATTTTTATGTATCCTATCTTACTGTGTACGAGTGTAGAGTGTTCATCACGAAGGCAGGTTGGATATTTAAAATTATTATTATTTGCTAATTATTCAAATTATTGAGTCCTAGAAAATTCCACAGTTGTTTATTTCATCAATTCCGTGACCATATGTTTGGTTAGATTATTATTACGGACAGCCCAGTGCTGCGTTCGTATGATTTGCCACAAAACATACAACAGTGAGATCTCTAGCCAGGTTGCGTCTAACGTACATACATAGGCGTGCAATACTGGGTGAGGGACATTTTCGCAGTATATCATCTAACCTGCATGCAACTGCAGATGTTTGTTTAGAAGGGATTTCCAGCCATAGGCCTTGCCACAGATATTACAACAGAATGGCTTCTCGCCTGTATGCCTCCGCAAGTGACGGGTTAAGTCGCCTTTCTGGCCAAAGGACACGCCACAAGCATTACAGGAGTATGGCTTCTCGCCTGTATGCAACCGCGAATGAATTGTTAAATGAGATTTGCGCCTAAAGGTCTTCTTGCAGATATTGCATTTGAACGTCTTGTCGTCTGTGTGTAAAGATATGTGTTTTTGTAGGTCGCCCTTCCGGGTAAAGGCCATACCGCACATATTGCAAGAATATGGCCTCAAGCCTGTGTGACTTATCATGTGTATCCTTAAGCCGGTTTTCCAAGCAAAAGCCTTCCAACAAATATGACAACGGAATATCCTCTCGCCTGTATGACACTGAAGGTGTCCCGATAAATGTTCTTTCCTTTTATAGCACTTACCACAGACATTGCACTCGTACGGCCTATCTCCTGTATGCAACTTCAGGTGTGTGATTATAGAGCTCCTCTGAGTAAAAGACTGCCTGCAGATGCTACAACAGTATGGCTTCTCGCCTGTATGCGTTCGCATGTGATTGGCCAATTCCCGAGGAGCTCGGAACACTTTCTGGCATTTTGAGCATTCGATAGCCGTGTGTAACCGCATATGCTCTCTCAGTGTGCTCTTCTGTACAAAGCATTTCTGGCAAATTTGGCAAACAAGTAGCGCCTGGGCAATGTGCACGTTGACGTGCCGAGACAGGCTGCACCCGCTACTGAACAGCTTTCCGCAGTGATTGCAGATAAAGGACCGATCTTTGTGTCTGATGAAATGTCGTCTGCCATACGGAGGTGGATGATCGTAGCTCACGTCCAGGCTCGATCTACAAAGACAAATTGGAACCATGTGACCAACAGTTCAACAATCAGCTCCTGTACAATTCTCGCACAGAGGAACTAGTACAACACAGTTTACTCAGTGATATCAAATACAGAGAGCTCGTTACTAATGACCGTCACATTCCTCATGTTGAACATTATATAAAGTCAAATCTCTCGAATGTCTAACGTTCTTCAAAAAATTTAGTATTGCAAGAGCTCATGGACTAACTCATTTAAAGAATGACCGAGGAGAAATGGTCTAGCCGAAAGGAGAAATACAAGATCTTATCGCCGGCAGAAATTTTTCTACTAAAATCCGTAAAAGACTACACCCTACACAAAGGACGGAATTTGGTCTGGAGTTTTGATCTTGTTTAACCAGACTGTAGTTCTTGGCAGGTGTGCAATCGACTTTCGTAAAAGCCCTAGATGCCGTTTTAGAGAATCGCAATCTTGCATGTACTAATAAAATTGAGAATACATTTTGCGTCAGCCATGGCAAATAGTCCGTAAATTTTTTTTAGTGTGACACAAACATACTGTACTATTACGAGTCTCACCTGTACCGGGAGACAACTCACGATCCCTACTAAAAAGTACAAAGAGGCAGAGTGTGCGACGGCGGAAGTGAGAATAATATTTTTTCTGTTGTTTTGAATCTAAGGCTGTATGCCAAGGCAAGGAACTTTATGTACATGTGAACGAAGATTTGGGAAATGTTGTATGTTATTTTGATTAAAATTATTAGTATTAGCATGAATGTGTGTGTGTAGAGATTTCTTTACATCGCACCAACAAAGGCAGGTCTTATGCCCAAAATACAAGAGGAAAGGCCTAGGATTGGGATGGAATCAGCCGTGACCTTAAAAAATGCAAAGCCCAAGCATTAGCCTCGGTGTGAAAATGGGAGACCAAGTAAAACTATCTTCAAGGCTGCCGACAGTGGGGCTCGAACCCACGAATTCCCGAATGCAACCTCACAGCTGCGCACCCCGTAAACGCACGTCCAAATCGCCCGGTTTACAGATTTATTGGTAAGATGTAATGAGATTTACGGTAAAAGACATTCCTACGGAGAGGAAATTTACATACGTTACCCGTAGCCAAGTATGCAACGACTGGCATCAGAAATGGGATAGTCTTTGGGCAATTCGTGACCGTTAAAAGATAGTATGATATAAGGAAGAAACTACAAGGAATGGTGGCTTTGATGAAAGTGAGTTTGAACGATTTAAAAGTTACCGATCTGAAGTGCGAGCTCGAAGAACGTGATGAAGATATTTCCAGAACCGAGTTCGTGTTACGGTTAGAAGCAGAAGCTAAGGATATATGTAGAGGCATTTTGGAAATAGCGGGTGCTGCTAACTTATTTGCACAAATGTTGGAAGTTCAGAGAAAGTTCTAAAAAGACAAGCAGAAAATTTTAGTTTATTGGAGAAAAAGCTAGAGATATATTCTCAGAAACAAGTTCAAATTTATGGATTCTTAGAATCAAAGATAACTGAAATTAATCAAGGACTAGAACAAATACGAATTGATGTAGAGCGTACAACAACTGCTATTGAGAACCGATTTGCAATAGTGGAAAATAAGTTCACAGAAATGAACAGGCCTACCGCTGAGTTCGGAACAAAATCCGAGAATGTTGCAGGGACGGTGCGTACGAAACCAGTACCTTATGTTTTAATACTGCGTGGTCTACGTATCGAAGGCAACTTGAGGCCGCAGATGCCACCAATGGGTGGACTATTGCCTCCGTTATTACGCAGCGAGCTGATGCTTTAAATATACTCCAAGCGATTGCAGTCAGCAATCTGATTTTAATCCTCTGGTGGCCCGATTAGGGACGAGGTACGATGATAAAGACATTCAACAAATTTATCAGAGACAAGTACGTAGCAGGCACAAAACACGTAGCGAGACACTACAAGAATTCGAGGCAGACATCGCGCGTCTTTCTTGTATGGCTTATCCTTCAGCTACAAAGGATGTAGCCTCGTGTAATGGGTATATCCGCCTCAGAATTACACCCAGCCCTTTGTCTGGCGCAACCAAATAGGTTAAGTGATGCGCTGGCTCGTGTATTTTAATTCAAAGCTGCTACACAGTCTTTGAACCTACAGGCGCAGCTTCGACGGGTGGATGAAGAGGAGCCTATAGACGGAAAGGTAAAAAGGATAGTTTTGATAAGCCCGTCCAATGAGGATTGACAACCTCGAAGTCGGTAGAATCGCTGTTGGAGTTGTGGTGAGCTTGGACAGGTCAGGAGCCGCTGCAATATAGACTCAAAGTTTCAGGAAATATAAAAAAGGGCCGATGCTAAGGAGCGAGCTCGGCGTGTCAGCCCTGCTGCTCCAAGAAAGGTGGCAAATGTCGTTTCACACCTGCGTCAATTAGACAGTATTTTTGTCGACGGATGTGTGAATTGTTTGGCTTGTACTTCGCTTCAGGACAATGGCGCGAAACCAACGTTGTCAACAAGGACATTTGAATCCTGCGACAGTTTACTGAAAACCCCAACCGAAGACCCAGTGAACACGTACGGGGAGAAATAATTCAAGATCGGCCTGAGGAGCAAGTTGACAGAACATCGAGTAGTAGTGGATGATATCAAAGAAAATGTTATTTTTGGATTGATGTAATGACCAAATTTGAGCTCGCTTTGGATCTGAATCTAGGATGCTTGTAATTCGCAAACGAAGAAGTCATTCATCACGGATAAACAGTCCAAATATTCAAATTGTTTTAAGTACAGATGAGGTTCTCCATCTCAAAAGCGGTAACGTGTTGGTGGTTCAAATGGATAACATAGACCGACAAGTGACGGGAATTGTCGAGCGCGTTGCCGAAAATGAAGTCTGCCCAGGAGCAGTGGAGGTAAGAGGTTTTGTAAATGCCAGTTGCTACTAGTGTTCCTTTACCTCCCATGAAGCCATACTGTTCCCAGAGATACAGTTGTCTAGCCTTGCATGAAGTCTTCCGCTCAGTACTCTCAGTAATACTTTGCCTGCATGTGTGATCAGACTGATGGTTCATAATCTTCACATCTCTTTGAATTCTTGTTCTTTTCAACCGGTACAATTATTACTGAAAAAAATCATCTGGCCATTCGCCGCTTTCATATATCTTATTACTCCTTTATTTCCAAGACTCTTAAAAAGCACCATCGGTAATCAATCAATCCCACTTGCTTTGCGATTCTTAATTTCTTTCAGAGCTATTCCCACCTCCCCTTCCAAAATGCAGAATCGTCTTCTATTACTCTTGTCTCAAATTATACTACTATATCACTTGTTTTTTGGTCATACTCATATAGGCACTGTACATACTATTTCCACCTTACTTCCACCTTACTTTTTCAGGTTTATACATAAATGTGCCATCTTTTCTTCCTATTTCCATACTGGTTCATCTTTCCCTCCCTGATGAAATCTTGGAGATGCTGTAAGATAACAAGCAGACGACAGCTTTCCCTAACCTTGACGTTTTCATTTCACCTCCAAATAATGCTGCTCAGGACATTACGTTGGCGACAAAAAATGGCTTAGGCTGCAGTGTTTCAATAAAATGTCCGGATATCCTGAAATATTTAAACCAAAATGCAAGATATTATATCCTTGAATATTCTTGCAAGTGTCCTTTTGACACTACAGCTAAACGGGGCATGAAAATCAAAACATAAATTACAATTCGAGACAACAGGACATTGAAATGCACTGTGCTCGATACTGCTGCAATGTAAAGCAAGGAAAGATGTTCCTTTTATTTAAAAAACTCCAAAGACCACATTATTATATTTTACAGCATATCTGCCAACTTTCAAAAAGAGAAATCGAGAAGATCCTAAAGTGGAAAATGTTTAACCCCTCAGCGTCGCAGCCATTTAAAGAGCTGCCTACCACGCGGCCAGATGAGATTTCACTACGCGCGACGGAAACACATTCATTCACTTAATGCGGCACTACAGGTATAAGAGTGGCCCAATATTAACGAAATTTGGAATTCCTCACGATAGAACTATGTACATGCAGATAATTACATAATTGTTTGACATTACCGTACCTTAACTTAGTTTCGTGTGATAGAGTTCGAAGCACTCTTCAAGACAGAGACCGTCGTCACACTCCTGGCAGCAGTATACCGACGTCTTCTTTTCGCCGTGTTTAAGGACACGATACAACGTCTCTGAGGTTTGGATTTTTCACTATTGGCTGCTAATTTCCTGATAAAATATCTTCCCTGCAACCTCCTGAAACCTTGGAAATGTATTATCTGATGCGCGCCGGCCTTGTATACTTCATTTCCCACCCGAGCGAGCGTATTTTGTATACAAACCTTCCACCAGCTGGACCCGATAAGATAACTGCTCAATGTTTGTCTCTCTGACTTGTCTGAATATTATTAGATAATTTAGGAACCCGAGTACACTGCTGGACCTGTAGGCCTATGTATAATTATCCATAGTCTGCAACACGAAATTTCCAAGTACTGGTTCCTCCTCACCGTCACTCTTATCATTCACCAGATCATATATTTCATTATCACTGCTGCTCATACGTCACTACTACTTCCGACTAAACTTTCATCTGAATTATACAATATTTCAAGCACGTTAGTGTCATCTGGCCATTGAACGCGGCGCGCACACGGACTGATGAAGCTGCAGCGAGACCGATAGCAGCAGGACGGAACTGAATGATGGGAATAACATTTACGACAAAAAAAAACATGACACATATTTCAGATAAACATCACGCGAAGAGACAAACTTCACAGATCATAATTTCCTTATTTTATTACGTGGGAAAAATGATTCAAACAGATTAGAAAAACCAGAGCTTAGTGCTCAGACTTACGAATATTTATCCTTGTAAAAAACTACGTTTTAACGACCTTCAACTCTTATTTTACAACACTGAAAATCCCAAAAATGTCTTCTTGGAAACAAAACAATTCGCACATGCATAAATCGAAAAATCTTCGCGCAATAGCCGTAAATGAGAAACCACGTACGTGTCTATACCACGTACAGATGTCAGCGCTGAGGGGTTAACAACACACGCAAGCGTCGCAAAGCATTGAGACATAGTGAAAAAGGACAGCAAGGGGAGATTACAAATAATACTAATACAATTCGAATACATGTTATGGTCACCCCTGAAATTAATCACTTACACAAAGTTACATTTGATGAGTGCTCATCTGTTTTCGCTTAACACTGGGGACAGAACGCAGTACACAAGCAGTGTTTTCTGCACTTTAAACTTGCGGGTTACAATACGAACATCACCGTCAAAATTAAATGACACATGCACGCTTATAAGGTTCGTGGTGTGGGTTACTGCAGTCACGTCCTAGTTCGTGAACCATGGGCAACGGCTGAGTGGCCTAGTAAGTGATCCTGAGAGTCGGAATACACAGTCGCTACGGAATGCGAGCGGGAATCTCGGACATACTCTGAGCCATGATCTTCCTTGTGCTCAGGCCGCTACGGCTGAACAATCCACCGATGGTCCCTAATGCGTTAGAGGAGAGATCCTCACTTAGACTAGGTTTAAGTAGGGTAGCATTCTGCTTCATGAATTTACCGAGCTCAGGACACTTTAACTCTTTCCGGCCCTTAGGGCCCGAAAGCGCCCGACTGTTCATTTAGCCTTCCGGTCCTTAGCGCCCGAAAGCGCCCGGCTGCATTATCTGCATTCGTCTGCGATCTGTGCGATGGTTTTTTATTTTTCTCATCAGTAAAGTGTTTATAAGGCATTTATGAACACGCAGTGCAATCTACAAGTCTTAGGGAATAAAGGAAGAGAGATAATCTGTCTTGACGTTGCCTAGGCAACGGTCTTGAACTTCCACGAGCGCGGGTCAACTATTTTGTTCTTAACATGGCGGGATTGAATATCGCGTATATTGAAACTGAGCTGAATATGGGCGAAAAAAGTGACACAGAATCCTTGAGTAGGGCTGCAGGTGAATTTTTAATGAGTGAATAATTTATCAACGAAGATAATTTTAGTGATAACAGTGATATGAAAACGAATATCGATAAATCGGACCTGATGGTGATGCCACGGCAATTCAGGTAACACAAATATTACGTTTCGTTACTCCGAATGATTAAATGGATGATGTTGAACCTGCGCATAATTCGGAGAGTATTAGGGGAAAGAGATTGTTTTTACGTATGTTAGGAGGAGAAAACTATTCAGTGACATAGCCTATTGCGCATATAACAATGCAGCCTTCAAACAGTCGCATTCCGGTAAGATAAAAACAGATTGGGAAGACCCTTGCTCAGATGAAATAAAATCTTATATACATGGGCATCATTCCACTTCCAAAATCACGTGATTATTGGTTTTGAGGGATTCAGACAACATGGGAATATGACAAATGCAGACTGTCTCTGTGTCGAGTATCACGAGGAGGGGGGGGGGTGAAAAACACATTATGACTCAATAAACAGAGAAACAGATGTGATGGTATATTTTCCGATGTTATTGAAAATTTGAATTCATTGTGATCAATAGTTTTTACTGTATTTAACTTTTTCTGAAACAATACGGTCTGTTTCAGTTTTTGCTAAATAATAGGTTGAAACCTGGGGATAAGCGGAGTGAAAATGCGGGCGGGAAAGGGATAAGTAAGCATCGGATCTGTGGGAGTAACGGAATCCCACTCCCATTTTACAGGCGAGGGCCTCCTTGGAAACAACTTGGCGAACGAAATGGAATTCGATGGGGAGCTATCAATATTAATGGGGTTTATGGAAGAAAGAAAGTAGAACTGGCTGAGTCAGCAAAGAGTAATATTCGGGTTGTACCGGGAGGTACACCTCAACTCCGCTCATTTAAATGAAGCGCCTTAAGGAACGCTATCTATCTAACAAAACCTGAAAACACCCACGGCATGAAGTTGGGACATTGACCTGAAGATGTCACCATTGAAGTATTGAGTAATTGTGCTATGGTGAAGTTGCCTAATCTGACTGGATTTATTAGCTTTGTGTTAATTTACTTCAAGAAGTTTAAACTTCCCTCCATAGATGTCCTTAAAAACACTGAGGTCACGCACTCTGGTGTAAGACGGAAGAATTAGTGATTTAAAGAAGTTTCTTGTTCTCTTGTTTCCCAACTAAATTAATGTTCATTTATTTTGTTATTTCAAGGTTTACAACACTTCTTTCTCAATCCGTCAGTTTTGAACCTGGCCAATCATGAATTTTCTCTAATTAATTTTCAACCAATCACGCATTCGTTGTTGGGGGACGAGCGTTGCTTCACGTCCGTAGGTGAAACCCCGGGTGGTGCTAAGAAAGCAACGGCGAAGAGATGCGACCGAACTGTCTGAAAAGACCTCTCGGTCATAATGCACAGAGTAATGAAGAAATCGGTCCTTATCAGGACCCGGAAGCCTATAGCCGAAAAATCGGACCTTCAATTCGAATATGCCATCTTAACATCAAAGGCATCAGCAGAGCAAAATGCGAGTGTCTAGCTAAAATTCTGAAAGGTCAACAGATTGATGTCATTGCGCTACAAAAAACTCATACAGCCAATGATATGCAACTAAGAACAAGAGGCAAGATCCCAGGCTTCAAATTAGTGGCTCACAATAATCACGAGATGTATGGCTTAGCTACCTATGTGAAAAACAATATTACTAACTACGCAATAGGCGACTGTAGCTCAAGTGATGACATTTTCACCGTCACAATTAAAATCAATAATCTAACAATAATGAACGTATATAAGCCACCAAACACAACGTGGCCCACTCCTCCTCTAAAATCCTTACAACACCCAATCATAATCATAGCAGACTTCAACAGTCATCACACAAGTTGGGGCTATCAACAAAATGATCTAAATGGGGAGGCAATTTTTGACTGGATGGACATGGAAAATCTTAAACTAATCTATGATGCTAGAGAAAAAGGAACCTTCTTCTCCGCCCGATGGGGTAAGGAATACACTCCAGATCTTTCCTTCATAACCCAATCCCCAAACTCTCCAAACCAGATACTTCGCTCAGTTCTCAACAGTTTCCCTCATAGTCAACATCGGCCTGTCATACTCCAAATTGGCATGTATATTCCTGTCATTCGATCTTATCCGAATCCTAGATGGAACTTTAAAAAGATAATTGGAAAAAATTTACAGAACAAACTGATGCAAATATAAGATGGATTAAGCCAACCTTTAATAACTATGACAAATTTGTTGGAGTTATAAAAAGTGCTGCTCGGCGCTGCATACCAAGAGGATGCCGTAAAGAATATATTCCTGGATGGACTGCAGAGAGTGACAGCCTTCTTAAGGAATTTGAGGAAAATGGCAACAATGAAACAGCCACAAAACTTATTCAATCACTGAATGACAATAGAAAACAAATTTGGAACGACACTGTGTCATCTCTTGATTTTACCCACTCAAGTAGAAACGCCAGGTCTCTCATTAGAAAGCTTGACTCATCAAAGCCAGCCGGTAGACAGAAGCTGAGTGTTAACATTAATGATCTAGCCAAACACATGATCTCTATCTCACAGATCAATAGAGATAAACATGTTGTAAGGGAAATCCGGTCGGCACTGAAATATAAAAAGCAATTAGCAAAACAACAATCATCCCAATTCTCTCGTCCTTTCACAAGAGAGCCTAGAAGGCATCAAGAACATAAAATCCGGGAAAGCAGCAGGTTTAGACGGCATCTATCCTGAATTCCTGCAACATCTTGGACCTGCAACAATCTATTGGCTCACCAAATTCTTCTCCAATATTTTGGAAACAGGTAACCTTCCTTCATTATTCAAGAAGACCAAAGTAATATCGATCTTGAAACCCAACAAGGACCCTCTGAGAGTGGAAAGCTACATACCCACTGCACTGCTAAGTGTTACTCTAAAGCTCCTGGAAAGATTAATATACAATAGGGTCTCAGAAACCATCAATAATCTCCTTCCCACAGAACAAGCTGGCTTCAGACCTGGAAGAAATTGCGCTGACCAAATTTTTGCATTGACCTCTCATTTTGTAAATGGATTTGAAAATCGGAAGATTAGTATGGCTGTCTTCTTAGACTTATCAGCAGCCCATGATACTGTTTGGCAAGAAGGGCTCCTGCTAAAACTTATCTCTGCCATCCCCTGTGTCAAACTTACAAATCTCGTTGGCAATATGATTAGCAACAGAAATTTTCAGATCTTCTCGGGTGATGCAGTAAGCAAAACCTACAAACTGAATGATGGACTTCCACAAGGATCTGTTCTGGCACCCTTACTTTTCAACCTCTATACTGCTGACTTACCAGCAACTAAGTTCAGGAAATTTATTTACGCAGATGATATACTACTGGTAACCCAAACACCAAGTTTTCCAGAAGCTGAACAAATTCTTACAGCAGATCTAAAAAAGCTAGATACATACTTCCAAAAGTGGTGTCTTCGTCTAAATCTCCAAAAGACTGTTGCATCTGTGTTTCATCTCAGAAATAAATTTGCCAACTACAAGCATACAATAACATTCAGAAATCAATCCTTACAACACTGTCCCTTCCCAAAATATTTAGGTGTCACATTAGACAGATCCCTAACAAAACATCATATTAACAACACAGCCGCCAAGATCAAAAGTCGGAATAATATTCTTCAAAAATTAGCCGGCACATCCTCGGGCGCAAACAACCAAGTGTTGAGATCTACTGCTCTAGCTCTTTGCTATTCAGTTGCCGAATACTGCGATTCAACTTGGCTGAACAGTGCTCATACTGCGAAGATTGATGCTCAACTAAATCAAGCAATGCGCATCGTAACTGGTTGTATTCGCTCTACAAACGTGGCCTGGCTGCCTACACTCAGTAATATTCCACCGCCTTGCTTAAGAAGGTCTGAAGCTCTTCTAAAACTGTGGAAGAAGACCAGCCTGGACTCCAACCTCCCCGTTCACCGGGATATTACACAACCTGCCCCTCAACGACTTCAGTCCAGATCTCCACCCTGGCGCACTGCACTTACACTGGAAGAATCTGGGTTCTCCATGACGAACGCCTGGTTACACCAATGGCAGCAGTCTTCCCAATACATCTTGTGACTCTACCTCATGTTCAACCTCCCGGATTCCATCTACCCAGACGTCAATGGAGGACTCTAAACAGGATAAGAGTCAATCAAGGAAGATGCGGCTATACTCTTTATAAATGGGGCTGGCAGAAGTCTTCTGGGTGTGATTGTGGAGCTACCTCACAGACCATCCACCACGTAATTGCCGAGTGTCCACAGAGAGCATTTCAAAGTTCTTTGGAGGACATTCATAATGCAACTGAGGAGGCCTTAAAATGGATCAATGGACTTGATTTGGAATTATAGGCTTCTGCTTGTATATATTGTATACTTATTTATATAATCTATCTGTGCACATCATACGATAAATAAATAAATAATTCCTTGTTCATCTTGAATATGCCAATAAAAATGAGATGGCGTGTCCAGACTTTGTCCTGAACCCTCTCGAACTGTCCCCTTGGGTATATAAGCTGAGGCTTTCAGGCTACTTTGTCTTTTGATCGCCGTATTTCTGATAGTGTGTGTGTGTGTGTGTGTGTGTTAAAACATGAGTCAGGGCGCCTCATTCTTCACCAGGCAGTCCATCAGCCAAGTAATGTCCACCAGTCTTATTTTTCTGTAGCTACCTCCGCAGACTTACACGAGGGGGAGGTTCAAATTTCTAATTATGTAACCTGTTTTCTAAAAATATAAACCTTCTTTCGGCTAATGTAAAATTTCATGAATTCGCAAAGTTGTAAATCGGGGATAGAGAGTGTGTTACCCTCTTGAGTTCCCCTTTAATTTAAGTTGAGGTGACTATGATTTTGTAACCTCTTCTCTTTTCTGTAAAGCGTTAGATTAACCTCCATTCTAGTCACCTCAGTAGTTTGGGATTAGCCCCTGCATCATCGGGCCGAGAGCCCAATTAGGAGCGCAAGTGTACGCCTCCAATCATTTTGTGTTCGGGACAGTTATTTAACACGTTTTTCTTTTCTACGACGGCCCAGTAGTTTGGGTACTAGTTACTCCTGTGTACTATAGTGTAAAGTATAATTTGGGCCTAGAGGGGGCAGAAATTTATTAGATTTTTGATGTAATGTTGCCTTGAGTGGGCTGTAAGAAACTGGGAGCGCAGTCTCCTTGGTTAATGTTGGAGAGCATGTAAGCTCTTTTCTAAGGTCAACTGTAATATTGAGGGGTGCCCCTGGATGGCTGTAAATGGTATCGGTTGGGGCAAAGCGCTCTTGTTTTGGGAGATTTCTCCTTGCCTATGTAAGCTCTTATTGGCGGTATTGTAAAGCTGGAAATACGGGGCTTGAACCAAAAACAGTTAAATTCCCTAATCTTAGGTTTCCCGATTCTTGTTTCAAGACTGTTATTTGCACCTATTTCCTTGTTATTTAACCAAGTGAAAAGTTTGTTAGGTTCGTGATTTAGAGAGAAATATAACATATGTTAAAGTTTTAATTTAATTTTTGATATTGTTGATAGACCCATTCCACCCAGCACGTTCCTTCACCTCTTTCTGCTCCACGGAAAAACGGTAACACAGGTAAAGGGAGATAAGAGGAAGAGATAAGAGATTATAAAGTGTACATGACGGGTGTTAAAAAGGGAAGGGCAGAGTTTGGGATAGGGCTGTTTATCAGGAATACTATTTCACGCGACATAGTTTCTGTTACGCACGTAAACGAGCGAATGATGTGGGTAGAATTGGCAGATGGGGGAATTTGGACTAGAATTGTCTCAGTGCACTCACCAACTGAGGGTGCAGTTGAATTTGACAAGTTTTATGAAGCATTGAGAGACATCGTAGTCAGCATCAACAGCAAGGACAGGATAGTGCTAATGGGGGATTTCAATGCGAGACATCGAAATAGAACTGAAGGATACGAAAGGGTAATTGGTAAATATGGAAGCTAATGGGAATGGAAAGCGTTTGCTGGACTTGTGCGCTAGTACGGGTTTAGCAGTTACGAATACATTCTTCAAGCATAAGGCCATTCACCGCTATACATGGGAAACTACGGGTACCATATCCATAATAAACTAAATCTCAACTGATTTCGAATTGAGGAAATCTGTTAGGAATATACGGGATTTCCGGTGATTTTTCGATAAAACAGTCCACTATCTGATCTGTAGTGAATTACTGCAAGTATTTCTAGGCCTAGGCTAGAGAAAGTGAAACTTGTCTGCAAACGAATAAGGGTAGAAAATCTCCAGGACGAGGAAATTAGACAGAAGTACATGGACATAATTAGTAGGAGGTTCCGAAAAACGGACGGTAAGCAGGTTCAGGATATGGAAAGAGAATGATTGGCATACAGGGATGCTGTAGTAGCAACAGTAAGGGAATGCCTAGGAACAACTGTGTGTAAAGATGGGAAAAAGTGAACATCTTGGTGGAATGATGAAGTGAGAACAGCTTGTAAACGTAAAATGAAGGCTTATCAGAAAAGGCTCCAAACCTGGGCCGATGCAGACAGGGAATTGTACATAAATGAAAGAAACAGAGCGAAACAAATAGTTGCTGAATCCAAAAAGAAATCGTGGGAGGATTTTGGTAATAACCTGGAAAGATTAGGTCAAGCAGCAGAGAAACCTTTCACGACAGTAATAAAGAATCTTAGGAAGGGAGGGGGAAAAAAATAAACAGTGTTTGGGTAATTCAGGTGAACTGAAAATAGAACCCAGGGAATCACGGGACAAGTGAATGGAATATTTTGAAAATATTCTCAACGTAATAGGAAATCTTCATGGTGGTGTCGCGAACTATGGAGTTCATTGGGAGGAGGAAAATGATGCTGGTAAAACTACGCTTGAGGAAGTGGAAAGGATGGTAAATTATGTCATAAAGCAGCAGGAATAGATTGAATTGGACCTGAAATGGTGATGTATTAGAATGCAGGGACGAAATAGCTTCACAGAATAATAAGATTAGCATGGAGTGATGGTAAAGTACTTTCAGATTGGACAAAAGCAGATTCAGGGAAAAGGAAGGACTGCAACAACTATCGAGGTATTGAGCCCATAACTTTACTTGGCTGAAATTTCAACAACTAGACGAAGTGCGTTCATTCTTTTGTTGCAAACTCATCTCGCGCTCTGTGGCGTAAAAACCTACAGCAGTTAGCGGCCTACCAAACATGGAACGAGGTCGTAACATTTCGGAAGACTTCGGGTAATTAATAATGAAATTTTGGATTTCGGCACTGTCATTAACAAAGAACTAAGTAATTAAGAATTTCGGGAGATATCTGATGAAGCTAAAGTCCACAGGGTGGAAATGTACAGTATTTAATATTAGGCCTGGAGAGAAGTTGGTAACTATACTGGCAGAGTAGTGTACACGTCTTAAGGACACGCCGTCAAAATGTGCGGGAATCCTCAAGCACGGAATTTATTAATTACACGCATTAAAGAAATAGGAAAAATTAGCAAACAACACCATAATTACTAGAAATACAGATGGAATCTCTGGGGTGAGTCTGGAAGAAGATAACGCCAAGCAGAGCATCCCTTCTACATGCACGAATAATCGCTCCTCAATCTAGTTCGTCAGTCATCATAGGTTTAAAGTGGGCGAAATAGACTTGTAGAGTCTCTAAAGCCAGTTAGCTAGAGGCAGGAATATATTACCAGGTGGTAAACGGTGAACAGCGACATTTTAGATATTGGTAACATAGTATCCACGATATCCCTCCCGCACGTGGAAGAAAATCATAACTTTAATAATTGTGGGATTCCTGAACTTCTCATAGGAAGACAGCAGATTCATAGACAGCTATTCTGAATTACTGGGGAAGATGTTATTTTTGGTTATCGGTAAAGGAGGACTGTAGTCTGTCGGTGATAAGTTTGTGTCTCACGGTAGGACTCCGCAAACTGTATTACTTGAGTTCTCGACACGAAGCGGGGCGGTTTAACTGTTGTACAAGTGTACATCATCAGATTTATTGTCAAGTGTCAGATATAAAATAAATTTAATGTGTGTTGCATCAAGCGAAGTGCAGAATCTGTGTATTTAATAAGGGAGTGTTTAAGCGAAAATGTGTCCTGTAATTATGAGAGGCTATGTCCGACGTACCTGGCATAAAATTAAGCCAACGTACACCATGCCAACGACGAAATTAGAGGTCTGCCTAATTTAAATACCATGTTTTGTAGTTAGATATGTAAATGCTTGTCCCTTTAAACTAATTAATCAATTAATGAACCATAACATCGCGTTGCACATGTGGCATGTGTAAACAGAAGAGTTGCGACGATGATGATGAGTGCCTTCATTATTGTAGTCTGGATTACAAAAGTCTATTATTTATGTCAGTGCGCGAACCTTTACAATGTGTCTAATTTCTCTTTAAGTCTAAAAGTGAAGTTAAATATTCCAATGTAAATCAATGAAATAATGTTTGGGTCGGTAAAAGTTACAATAATGATAACGATAAAATAACCGTTATGAGTGTGATAAATTCAAATATCAAATTATGCAATAATAATATTCTCGTCAGGTCCGACTCGCTGGCTGAACGGTCAGCGTACCGGCCTTCAGTTCAGAGGGTCCCGGGTTCGATTCCCGGCCGGGTCGGGGATTTTAACCTTAATTGGATAATTCCAATGGCACGGGGGCTGGGTGTATTGTTGTCTTCATCATCATTTCATCCTCATTACGACGCGCAGGTCGCCTACGGCGGTCAAATAGAAAGACCTGCACCTGGCGAGCCGAACCCGTTCTGGGATATCCCGGCACTAAAAGCCATACAACATTTCATTTCATTCTCGTCAGGATAAAATAGAGATGATAAATGTATGTGTTCAGCAGAAATGTCAAGTGATATTTGCGGTTTATATCGAAATTCAGTGAAGAAAAACACAGGTCGGCATTTTTGGGAAGTTAAATTTTGTGACACCGTGTATTCGTGATACAGAAAATCACGGTATGCTATGTTGCTCGTAAGGTCAACAAATTTCGAGAAGCTAATTGTGAGATCATTATAAAGTTGTCTGATCATGGATCGCTTGTATTTAAAGAAGTTTCAAGCAAGAAGGAAATGGATTGTAATGGAAACGAAATATTATGAGGTTAGTTAGGAAGATGTTAAAGGCGGAGTAAGCGTGTATTTTATGAGTGATGTAGAATAAGCAGGATGGCGAGGATAAGAGGCAGTGTATTGGGACGGAGAGAAATTTTTGTGACATGCTGTATAGGTTGAGATGCAATATTTATGAGACAAGCTGTAAAAGAGGAACGATGTCCTGTAGCAATCCAGAACGATTGATGAATATAAAGGTTGTCAAATCCAATCGAGCGCATTGTAACGCTTATTTTAAGTAGAAGTTTATGTTCTTCCATGGTTACTATTTTATATAAGACCGTAGGTAACGACAATTAAGTCTAAGTGACGTTCCTATTTCATACCAACGAAGTGCATTTTGCGACAGCCGACCTCAGGAACAAGGTACATTCTGACACACGGTCAAGATAATACTCGATTACTGTAAATTGAATTCTATTCTGTATTTTCACGAGACGAAAATATCACCGACTGGAAACATTGCGGGTGTGAGAAATAAATTTCTTACAATGAGGTTTAGCTTGCGTAGATCGATGGGACTGGACAGTTCACGGTGATACCAGTTTGGAGTGTTGACACTGCAGGTCAGTTAGAGCTTCACACTCGAGTTATGCCGTGAATCTCGTGATGGTTGTGATTACTGTTTTCAGTGATATTACGTAATATCAAACGAGAGGCGAGTTTTTCATTTACCGAACTTCACTGCATGTGTTGATAACGAGTTGAGGAATAGATTAAACTATTTGGACATGTTGTTCAATTACGATTTCACGCTATATTGTAAGAAATACACACGTATTATTTCCAGGTGCGAGTTCATTTTTGTAGCGATTTTTATTTCATGTGTTAGTGTGTCAACGAGGAACAGACGTAAATATCCGGACACTGTGTCAAAAGTTTCGACTTCGCCTGGCAGTTTGAATGACATGTAGATACCATAACGTGGGTTCAACGATATATTTAGGATGTCACGTGTATTATGTAATTTAAGGATGAATAGACACCGTAACGTTAGCTCAGCGACAGGGTTGCTTTGCTTGCGTTGCTATTTGCTTTACGTCGCACCGACACAGGTAGGTCTTCTGGCGACGATGGGACAGGAAAGGGCTAGGAATTAAGAAGCGGCCGTGACCTCAATTAAGGTACAGCTCCATCATTTGCCTGGTGTGAAAATGGGAATTCACGAAAAACCATTTTGAGGGCTGCCAAGAGTGGGGTACAAACTCACGATCTCCCGGATGCAAGCTCATAGCCGCCTGCCCCTAACCGCACGACCAACTCGCCCGGTAGCGACAGGATTAGGGCGTCGTCTGTACATAGTCGTCGTAGGTTAGGCATTTTTGCGAATCGACTTGAACGATGTTAGGGTTTGGAGTAGTGAATACGAATGTGAAAGATATTAGCAGGTACTATTCAGGCCATGTCCGACTCGTTGGCTGAACAGTCAGCGTACTGGCCTTCGGTTCAGAGGGTACCGGGTTCGAGTCCCGGCCGGGTCGGAGATTTTAACCTTCATTGGTTAATTCCAATGGCCCGGGGACTGGGTGTTTGTGCTGTCCCCAACATCCCTACAACTCACACACCACACATAACACTATCCTCCACCACAATAACACGCAGTTACCTACACATGGCAGATGCCGCCCACCCTCATCGGAGGGTCTGCCTTACAAGGGCTGCACTCGGCTAGAAATAGCCACAAGAAATTATTATTATTATTATTCAGGCCATGTTTCGGCATAATTCCTACTAGTTCGAAAGCGCTTCCATAATAGCGTTGCATCAGTAGCAGCTTGAATGTAAAGGTTGTCCCACGTGCGAAGCTGGCTAATGGAGACTGGTCCTTACTGCTTAGCCGCGTGTGTCAAATTTCGATTAACTTTCGTTTTCTATTTGCTTGTCTTAACATTAAGTTTAATGCCCGGGTGTCTGATATTATGATAGCGTCGTGTGTTGGCACGTAGTCCATTTATGTAGGATTTACACTGCGAATGCGGTTTCGATTCGTCAGCTGTTAATATATCTTATTTTCATTTCTCGTTATTCACATTATGTATGTGAGACTTTGATCTACCGATCACTTGTAGTTTGGTTTAACGGGACAAGTGTAGCTGGGCAGATTTGTAATTGTAGTCGCAGTTAAAGAAAATTGGAGGGATTTCCCTTTGTTTGTTTTATATTTTGGACCTGTATTTAACGAATATAACGACTTAATGAAAGTTGGTTTAGTAAGAATAATTTCATGTGATTTATCATTTTTCTTTAACTTCAGTGTTTGGCATGTCTTCTAAATGCGTAATGATGAATGTTTTCCAGCATTTCGCTCTTTTCTTCCTTCAGAACGATGTAACGTAAGATCGCATCGAGTCAAGTGTTGTCGGTTCACCTGAACATCTGTTTGGGATAATGTATATTCAGCATTGGGATTCCTTTGTAACTTAAGTGTATCACGAGATGACAATACATGGTGGAATTTCATTTTTGATTGTGACAATTGCTGTTAACTTGTAATGAACAACATGCTTTCAAGTAATATTTCGCAACCTATCCATAGCAACCAATCGTCGATTTGGTTCGATTAAGGATCCATTTCGGGGGGTTCCAATATCCAATATCCGACTGGTGGATATCCTTAACTAAATGTAAATCTGGAATTCTACGTTTTGAAGGTAGGATTTTCCACGGATCGCGTGGATTAACTCACAATTATCGTTTGGACCAACTGTGCCCAATTTTCAGGCCTTATTCTCGTTTTCTGAATATTGCTTTCCACGAATTTTACACTACGTTTTCATTCGTTCAAAGACAATAATAAATATTTTCAAAAATCTTTACCACTCAAGTTCTGCATTGTGATCGCGTTCAAACAAGTGTTGAAAATTTAAGTGACTTTTCTAGCCTTTTCAACAAATTATCGTGATTTACATTATATAAATATTTTAGTAAACACATTTTTGTTCCTCATATGAAGTAGTTATGCTCTCCGCTGAGCCCTATCGTTTGGTCAATGAAGTGATGGAAAAAACTCGCAATGACTCCAAGATCCAAGAGTACGATATTGCTCTACTGAAGCAGCCGAGGCTGGCGACCAAGGATGGAACGGTATGTTCAAGGGTTCAGTAAAATTCGGTATAAACGTGGGGTTTATGTCACTTGACGAAGAGATTTTGACAAGTTGTTCGCCAGTAAAATGGCGTGCTATGAGACCTATGCCACGATAGCGATGAGGGAACCTGTCACGATAACGATGAGGGAGTGTACGACACGAAAAAATAAATAACGATAGTACGAAAAAATGTTGAGGCCTAAGCCACATTATAAATAAAACAAGCCAGATGAACACTAGCGCTGAGCCACAGTTAAACAAAATATGCCCAATAAGAGTGCTAAAATGTATTACTTTTAACGAGGAGCACAACTACTTAGTTAATAGTAAAAACAGTCACAGTGCATTCAAGGAAGCCGATACTATGACGACAGATTTTCTTTCATTAAATACTCTGTGATAAAAGCCACAGACATTAAATTTAAATAAGGCAACTGTTTCAAAGTTGTGAGTTTCATTTCATTAAAACTTAATAGCATTTGTATGTGAGAACGCAGTAGTGAATTCTTCCAATGGTGGTTGGGGTATCATGGCTGAAATGAACAGCCAGTATACTCGTTTCTGTATTTGCTGTTGTTGTGATGGAAGGTCAGGTGACGATGGATCCGCTGAAGCAATTGGAAGATATGAAATTTCAGAAGATAGAGAGAGTGAGGGACGAATGAAAATTAACAGTGATGATTTAAAGAGTAGGATTAATGATACAGAGACTAGTTGTAAAGAGTCCAGGGGTGATTTAAAGTCCAGGATTCAAGATAATAGTGATAGTTTAAAATCTATAATTCATTATAATAGTGATGATTTAAAGTCTAGGATTCAAGATTCTAGTGATGATTTAAAGGTTAGATTAAAGGACAGGGTAAATCAACTAGTGAAAGTTAAAATTAAGATTCAAGAAACACAGGCTAATTGCCTTGAACTCAGAGAAAAATAAAGGTGAGATAGGAAAACTAAATCAGCGTTTCGATGATAGCCAGGTTGATATTAGAAACTAAATGTACAAACAATTTGCTGAAGTTCAGGTCAAACTCAACTGCGATTTTGTTAAACAGTTTGCCAAAATTCATGGTAGTTTAAAAACAGAATTGATAAAGTTTTGATGAAAGCTACGACATCTATGGTGAATTATTATGTGATAGCCAGGAGGGGATAAAGAAGAAACTTGACAAACATTTAGTTGATAGCCAGTTAGCACAGAAACAGCTGACCGATACCCACGTAGAACTTAAAGCCGACATTAATCAACAGATTATAGAGATGCGGAAGTCCATAGATCATGAGAAGGAGAAAACTTGAACGATCGTGGAGGAGCAGCGTGAAATTTTATCAGCTGATATTAAATTATTAGATTGTAAGATGGAGCGAATTAATGGAGAATTGGACAGTACGTTAACGCTGAAAACCCAAACAGTGGAGAAAAGAGTACTGTAACTTTACGAGGAAGCAACTGATAAACTTCGAGTGTCGAGTGAGGATTCCGAAACCACGATTAAATAAATTCAAGGGGAATTAGTGCAAATGAGAAATTATTTGCGTGACACTAGGCAGAACATGACCAGAGAGTCCGATGATAGGAACAGTAGTATTGAGCAGGATTTAAGAAAAATGGATAAGAAGGTCGATTCATTTAGGATGAAGTCAATAGTTGGATCAGTAGTGCTGTTCACATGAATCCAAGGTAGATAAAGTTTTAAATCAACCCAAGACAGTTCCTAATCAAGATTTAGGTTCCCAATTGCCAAATGGTAGTCGACATTACTGGTCAGAGTCAGAATGTTGAGACCAGACGATCTCAAGGCTCAGGAGTCAAGAATGCCATAAACCTGATTAGGCTACATGAAGGCCAGCCTAAGACATTTAACGGAGGACCACTCTTCATTCTGAAAGGATTCCGTAAGGATCTTTGGGAATATATTCGTGATGCTATGATTCCGGTTCATAGGCTTTCGTTACCATTTCGACACTTTTGACGAATTATAACGGGCATTTCTAAGCAAGATTTGGAGAGCAGAGGTCCAGCAGAGCCTGAGATTTGAAACGTACTCACGTAAGTACGAAGCTGTAGGCCCTACCAAGTATTCAGAATATTTTACAGCTCAGCTTGTTAAAATTCACGAACTTCAAGCACCACCGTCGGAGCCTCCGGAGGTTCAAAGGATGCTCGATGCATCAAAGTGGAGTCGCCCATACAAGCGGAGATGATCCTCCAACAGTTAGACCACACGCATAACAAAACACCACCAAAAGGAGGACGAGCCCACGAACACAACGTCAATATTATCAATCAGGTTCCCGAAGGAGGTCTGGAAGTATCAGACCAGGGAAAACCACATTCGACCAAATAAAGACGAGAGTTTGGAAACAACTAGGAACACTAACATCCTAGAAATGAGGACTGGAATTGACGCAGGGAGAACTAGAATTATCACCAGAACAGGAACCCTAACTGAAGTCGGTATTGTGAAAACGGAGGTTACAGCAGGCAGTTTAGGAATGATTAAAATAACCGAAGGGACTTGGGAAATAACACAGACCAGAATTCTCGACATAAGGACGAAGAGACGTATCGAGATCGGGTTCGATATACTGATGGATTGAGAAAAGCTCAGAAGAAAGCGAAGTGGAAGCGTGCCATTCAACACGAGGAAGTAAACACAGACTGTTTTGGGGCTGAAGGGTTAGAGTACCAGGAAGCAAATCACCAAGATCAGCGGGATTCCAACTTAAATCCCTTTGCGCCGAGTTTCTAACGTGATTCACAATCACCTGATAGAAAATCTCCAAAATCGCAATAGATGAAATTTCTGAGTCATCAACCCCGTTTTTAAATGCGAAGCGTCAGATGACTGGGTGGTTGCACGAACTGACCCTTGGATCATTACATCCGATGATCTAGTTGAAGACCACTTGAAACAGGACATTAGCATAGTAAAGAAAATACCCCTAATCAATGTCCGCATATGTAACTTTCAGGTCAAATCTTTGGTATGTACTGGTGCCAATATCAGAATCATCTCTCAAGCTTTTTGACGATATGAGACATCAAAATAAGTTGCCAATAATTCCAGTGTCGAGTTAAAAATACGACGGGTCATACCTGAAAAAATTGTAGTTTGTAAGCTACAAACGCTTTTAAATCTCCACACTGGAAATTTCACTTTCGCTCATCCATTTGTGATCATGTCCAAGATGCACTACATTTGATTTTAGGAGCCAACTTCATTCGGGAAACTAATGCTGTGATTGACTTACATAAAAATATTTTAATTCAGGAAATATTAGGGATATGAATTTGTTCAATTAAATGAGGAATCGGTAGAGGACAGAACAATTGAATACGGCGAAGAGGATGTCCAATGTTTAAATTCTCTAAATTAAGTAGGGGCAAATTCTGGTGAAAGTGAGGTTATAAAGGATGAAATAATTTATCGTAAGGAGCTACATGACGTTTTGGAAGTTGATGTTTACACCGGTTATGAAGCCGCAATAAGATTGAAGGTAGCTGAATTTCCAGGGAGCGTGGGGGAAAAGAAGCAACTTAGAAATCTTGAGATGGAGTACATATTAGTGTTCGATTGCAAACCAGGTTTAATCCCTAACTTCACTTATGCTTTAGCAGTTACGGATTGGACGCCTTTCATGAGGAAAAGCTGCCAAAGTTATAAAGCAAATGGAGGAGAATGGGTTAATTTCCAAGCACCCCACACCATATTTAAATCCGTTAGTGGGAGTTCAGAAACCTCACGGGTCACTGGGAGTGTGTCCGAACGCTCGTGCCGTCGATGGTCCCCGAACATGACAAGCTCCACCTGTTAAATATGTCATTAGACGTTGTGGAGGAAAATCACGTTTCATCAGCGTAGATCTTAGATCCTCATACCAGCAGATCGGGCTGGACCATAAGTCAAAACAGTTTACTAGCTTAATTTTTTTATTACGAAACGTATGTTTTCAATCGCTTGTCCTTCGTACTTAAAAACTCGGGTGCAGGTCTCGTACGCGACCTAGATCGATGTCTCACCGAAAAATTTACGGCTGTGACAACTCGTGATGTGGACGATATTTTGTTAGCTTCAGGAAGTTTCGAAGAGAACATTAAAGATTTCAGGAAACTATTGGAAACTATAAGGGCATCAAGCTTCAGTAAATTTAAAGAAGTCCTACTTTTGACAGAGGGAAGTTTTGTTTCTTGGTCATGTTATTGATGGCGAGTGGTTCGCCCGAATCCGGTGACAATCCAGGCCATACACAAGTTTCCGAGGCCATTCAAAATTAAAAAATCAGACAATTCCTTTGAATGTGCCAACTTTTCGCGGACAACTGCTGAAATTATACCGAAGTTGTGGCCCCAGTTCCGAGCTTGCTTCTTAACACAATAATTGGAGATGGAGTCCACAATGTGAGGAAGCATTCAAGAAGACCACTTAGCTACTGCCAAACAGCGTCAAGCTAGGTTATCCCGATTTTCAGAAATCCTTCATTTCCCACTGTGGGAATCGGGGCACTTTCATATAAGTAAAGTTCAAACCAGCCCACCGATAGGAATTATTTGTCCTTCAATACTCGGAAACTAAGATTGCATGAGATCAGGTACAGCGTGACGGAACTGCAAATGTTGGCTATAGTTCAGGCATTGCAGCAATGGAAAAGATAATTTATGGATATCATACCATCATTAAGGCAGACGAGGCACTTACCTTTATAATGAAGACCTCTGTTGCGAGTGAAAGAATGGCCAGGTGGGCTCCGTTTATCCAACAATTTGACTTTGAGATTGAGCACTTTCAGGGAAGTCAAATGTCCTGGCGGACTTATTAAGCACAAACCCTAACGTGGAAGAGAATATGGTAAACCATCTAGATCTAGTCCAGGAAGAACTAGATTTCCTGATAGATTTGGGACAAGTAGGAGACCTACAATCGAGAGACACTTTTCGCCGGAAAATGATCTCGCACCCTCGAGGGACACTTACAGCTGAGGATACACGATAATTTGCCATCCGAATCATCGCTGATAACTACTTGTTTTTGAATAATACACTCGTGAAATTTGTAGATAGTGATCATGTTAAATCCCGGATTTTGATAACGCAGCTACGAAAGGGATTAATACGGCACATGCACAGAGTTATCGATCATGGAGGGATCGATAAGGTTGTTTCAACCATTCAAGAGACCTTTACCTGGGTGGATTTGCAGGAGAGTGTAAGAATAATCATCATTACATGCGACACATGCCAGCGGGTTAAGGCAAACACTTACTTAATCCGAAAGGCACCTATCCGTCCCTTGCCTTCACAACCAAAGGAGCTATTCGCTATGGACATTCATGGGCCCCTCGTAAGAGAAATGCGTGGCAGCAAGTTTGTCTTAGTAACCATTGACGCCTTCTCCAAACTTACGACACTTTTCTACGCAGAAAGGGAACTCCAAGCTTGTTTCGGGATGTATACCTCGTAACATTATTCCAGATATGGGCGGACCTAAATTCCTTCTTACAGATCGTGGTCCCGAGTTTACTTCCGCACAGTTTAAGAACTCATCATATTCTCAGTAGTGTTAGACATCCCGAAGGAAATCCTAGCGAGAGGGTAATGCATGTAATTGCAAAATTCTGCAGGATTTACTGCGCCCAGGAACACTTTAAGTGGATTGAGGTGTTACCCCTGATAGTCAATTGTGTCAATAACACCGTACACGAATCTATAGGAAAATTCCATCCGTCGTTCATTTTAACCAATACCCGGTGAGACCCTGGCACGATGTGGATCAGTGTCCCAGTGATCCTCCACCATCATAGGAATTATGTACACAAAATACGGCTGATCACCTACATCGGCAGGCAGATCGCCGGTTGCGTATAGTGAGAAACCGAAGATTCCATCGTCCATTAGAGGAAAATGAATTGAATGGATGAAAACCATAACGGTATAAGTAACATGTTGGTCATTCAGAGAAAAAGGCATTTAAATATCTTCAACACTCATTCAAAGCATGCTATTTGTAGTTATACCACCCATCACTAGAGCGCAGAATATTACCGCTATCACTTTTTTTTTTTTGCTAGGGGCTTTACGTCGCGCCGACACAGATAGGTCTTATGGCGACGATGGGATAGGAAAGGTCTAGGAGTTGGAAGGAAGCGGTCGTGGCCTTAATTAAGGTACAGCCCCAGCATTTGCCTGGTGTGAAAATGGGAAACCACGGAAAACCATTTTCAGGGCTGCCGATAGTGGAATTCGAACCTACTATCTCCCGGATGCAAGCTCACAGCCGCGCGCCTCTACGCGCACGGCCAACTCGCCCGGTACCCCTATCACTTGCATCTCTTTGCTGGTAAAAGGATACATCCTCCCGGAGTTACATCCTGCACTTAACTTTTTTTTTTAAATGTCACTTATACCGTTATGGTTTTCATCCATTCAATTTGTGCTCGTGAGGAGACCCATGATGTCTAAACTACGGGAAAATATCTACGCAAAATCCTCTTATACGTTGGGCCAATAATTTTATTAAGAAATTCAGGAACAAGTACAATAAAATTTTGAAGTTTGGACGGCAGAATGGAAGCCAAATTTAATGCAGTGAATCGGAAGGGATGCCATGCCCGAGAAGAAAAATTCCACAACCCGATGACGTCGCGTACCAGCAGCGGAGATGACCGCCGGAGAAGGAAAGGTCCTACGGTCCGTCTATATTGCTACTTTAACAGGAGAAAAACCGGCCGAAGGGCCACTCCAAGGAACTATAAATATCAACAGAAGTTCGGAGAAAAACCAGGAACGTCCAGAGTGCAGGTCCTTAATATGAGATTTCGTCGATGACATATGCAACATTTTGTTGGTGAGAGAGGAAAACAGAAATATGAGCGAGAGGATTGAAGTCCCACGTAAAAAACAAGACTGACAAGAGAATCCGCTGGACTGAAGAATTATGGTTAATTTTCGATGTCAACATCCTTCCACAAATTTCAGATTTTGATGAAATATTTTAATATTCCCACGTTATATGTAAACATTCCGTCTTTGTAGGTGGATTTAGAGCCAAAAATTCTACCTTGCTGAAATTTCGACTAGAAGATGAAGAGGATCTATATTTTTATTGCAAGCTCATCTCGCGTTCTGTGGCGTGAAAACTCACAGCGGGATACGGCCCACCAAACATCGAACGAGGTCGGAACATTCCGGAAGACCTAGGGTAATTAACAATGACATACAGGATAATAACCATCATTGTCAGATATTTCAGCACTGTCATTAACAAAGAAATAAGTAATAAAGAATTTTGGGAAATATCTGATGAAGCTAAGGTCCACAGGATGGAAATGTACTTAATTAGGCCTGGAGAGAAGTTGGCATCCTTACTGGCGGAGTTATGTACACATGTCAAGGACATGCAGTCAAAATGCGCAGGAATTTTCGTGCACGAAATTAATTACGCCCGTTAAAGGAACAGGAAAAATTAGCAAAAAATACCATCATGACTTGAACAATGGATGGAATCTCCGGGGGTGAATCTCGAAGAAATCGGTTCAGTGGTCATCAAATGGAATGATTGAACAACAGTAGATAACGCCAAGCACAGCATCGCTTCTACATGTATAATTCCTCCCTCCTCAACCAAGAGCGTTAGTAATCATTCAGTTGCCCGATAGTGTGAATCTGCACCAGGCGACATTAAGAAGAAAGCTTAAAGTGGGCGAAATATACTTGTAGGATCCTTAAAGCCAGTTGGGTGGAGGGAGGAATATAAACAAAGTGGTAAATGGTGAACGGATAACATTGTATCCACGATATCCATCCCACGCGGGGAAGGAAATCATAAGTTAAATAATTGTAGGTTTCCTGAAATTCTCATAGGGAGACAGCAGATCCATAGATAGGTCTTGTGAATTACTGCGGACGATGTTACTTTTAGTAATCGGTAATGGAGGACTGTAGTCTGGCGAAGATAGGCTTGTGTCTCACGGTCAGTCACACCTCTGAAGCATCTGGATAAGAATTAGCTGGGAGGTTTCCACAAACTCTATTAGTTGAGTTCTCGACACGAAGCGGGGCGGCTTAACTGTTGTATAAGTGTACATAATAAAGTTTACTATCATGTTTATTGTCAAATGTTAGGTTTAAGAAAATATAATGTGTTTTGCTTCAAGCCAAGTGCAGAATATGTGCATTTATAAGGTAGTGCTTAAGCGAAGAATGTGTCCGGAAATTATGAGAGGCTAAGTCCGAGGTGGCTGGCATAAAATTAAGCCAAGATAACGCCATGCCAACGACGAAATTGGAGGCCTGTCTAATTTAAATATAATGTTTTGTTGTTTGAAATGTAAATACTTGTCTCCTTAAATTATTTAATTAATAAATCATACATAGTTGAGAATCGCGTTGTATATGTGGCGTGTGCAAATTTAAATGTTGCGAAGACGATGATGTGTTCTGTAGTTATTCTAGTGTGGAGACGAACTGCCTATTATTTATGTCAACGCGTGAGACTGTTAAATGTATTTAAATTTCTTTAGAGAATTAAGAGTGAAGTTAAATACCGTAAATGAAAATCAATGAAATAATGTTCCGGCCAGGAAAATTTACAATAATGATAACGATAAAATAACCGTTATGATAATAATAATCACGTCAAGGGTGATAAATAATGTGTTCAGCAGAAACGTCAAGCAATAATTGTAGTTAATATCGAAATCCAGTGATGAAAATCATAAGTAGGCATTTTTGGGAAACTTAAATTTGGTAACACCGTGTATTTGTGATACAGAAAACAACGGTATGCTATTTTGCTCCTGAGGTCAGGAAAAATTTCAAGAAGATAATTGTGAGATCATTATAAATTCGTTTCATCAGGGATCGCAAGTAAATAAAAACGTTTCAAGCAAGAAGAAAATGGATTGTAATGGAAATGAAATATTACGAGAATATTTAGGAAGATGTTAAAGAAAAAATAAGAACCTTGCAGGAGTATAAAAGGAGGACAATTCTATTTAAGGGGTATGAACCCATTAGCTTATATTTAGCTTACCTCTTTTTCTATGAGCTATTGGTATATCTAGGCGTATGAAGCACAGAGTAAGCCTCTTTATGAGTGATGTAGAAGAGGCATCGTCAATCGAGAGCGAAATGCCTTCGGAGCCAGTTTGCTCTCCGTTCGTGAGGAACGAGAGCAGCTTAGCGAACAAGTAGCGGAAATGCATGACGTAGTACGGACTAAAGATCAGTGGCGCAAAGTACAGCACATCCTTCTGGGCAGGTGAGATTGCGACACGATACGCTTGAACTCATGTGAGGTGACAGTAGTGTGTTTCCGCCTTTATTCTCACACTATACGACGTTCAATCCTAGCCGGTAAATGTTGCATTTACTATGGAAGACAGTTCAGCAAAGCCTAGGTCATCAACGCCTACGAGTTTCAAACCTTCTTGGGAAGAAGAATATTTGATACGTCACGAAAATAACACACAAAATGTTTAATATGTACTAAAATATTGAATCACATCAAATATTTATCCGCAGTGCCGTTGTTCCTTATGCCATTCCAACAAGTTGATAAAAATGAAGGCCGGGAAAGCACAGCGTTAGTAGAAAAACTTAAAAATAACACATCTGAGGGTTTACGTACATTTCATATTGCCCTACTCAACTCTATTTATTTTATAATGTTTGATAATTCCTCAGAGTTGATTATTTGATAATTCCTCAGAGATGATTAATTTATGTACAGGCATTTCATTGATGTTGTTCATATGGTAACATTTCCGAGCGCCAAGTACAGTACCGCCACGGTATGCAACCCGCATGTCCGATGCTCTCTTGTCACGTGACTGACAGCCGTCCGGAGCGGAGCAAGTAATACCGGCTCCTTAGAGAAAGTGCGTGATAACGTCTGATGTAGAATAAACACGGTGCCGACGATAAGAGGCCCTGTATTTCGACGGAGAAGAATTTTTGTGACATGTTGTATAGGTTGAGATGTAATATTTCTGAGACAGGCCGTATAATATGAACGATGTCCTGAAACAATCCAGAACGATTGATGAATATCAAGGTTGTCAAATCTAAGTGAACGCGTTGCAACGCCTACTTTAAGTAGAAGCTTATGTACAGCCATGATTACTATTTTATGTAAGACCGTAGGTAACGACAACTAAAAGTCTAAGTGACGGTTCTATTTGATACCAACGAAGTCCATTTTGTGATATCCGACCTCACGAACAAAATACATTCTGAAAGACGGTCAAGATAATACTTGATAATTGTAAATTGAAAATATCGCTCACCGGAAATATTGCGGGTGTGAAAAATAAATTTTATTAGAATGGTAGCTTAGCTTGCGTAGATCGATGGATAGTTACTTCACTGGGAAGTTCAGGGTGATATAAGTTTGGACATTGCAGGTCAGTTGGAGCCTCACACTCGAGTTATGCCGTGAATATCGTGATGGTAGTCATTACTGTTTTCAGTGATACTACGTAATATCAAGCGAGAGTCGAGTTTATTTTTATTTAGCAAACATTACTGCACATGTTGAGATATTGTTGAGGAACAGATTAAACTATTTGGACATGTGGTTTAATTTCGATTCTACGCTTTATTGTAGGAAATACACACAGTAATATTTCCAAGTTCGAGTCCATTTTTGTAGCGACTTTTACTTCATGTGTTAGAGTTTCAACGAGGATCAGACGTAAATATCCCGACATTGTGTTAAAAGTTTCGATTTCGGCTGGCAGTATGAATGATGTGTAGATACCATAACGTTGGCTCAACGATAGATTTAGGATACCGCGTGTATTACATAATTTAAGGATGAGTAGACACTGTAATGTTAGCTCAGCGACAGGATTGCGGCGTCGTCTGCACATAGTCATGTCATCAGATAGGCATTTTTGCGAATCGACTTGAACGATGTTATTGTTTGCAGTAGTGGATACGAATATGAAATATATTAGCAGGTACTATTCAGGCCATGTTTCAGCATTATTCTTATTACCCAGGTGGTGTTCCCATAATAGCGATGCATCAGTAGCGGCATGAACGTAAGGATTGTCCCACGTGGAAACCTGGCTAATGGAGACTGATCCTTACTGTTTAGCCGCGTGTGTTCAAGTTCGATTAACGTTCGTCTTCTATTCGCTTATCTTTACTTTAAGATTTATTGTTCGGGTATCCAGTATATTATGATAATGTCGTGTGCTGACACTTAGTTCATTTATATAGGATTAACAGTACGAATACGGTTCCAATTTGTCAGCTGTTAATAGATCTCATTTTCATGTTTCGTTATTCACATTATGTATGCGAGACGTTGATCTACCGATCACTTGTAGTTTGGTTTAATGGGACAAGTGTAGGTGGACAGATTTGAAATCGTAGCCGTAGTTATAGAAAATTTTGTAATAATATAAATTTATTAACAATGAGCTGTGTGTTTGATAGAAACATTGTTAATGTAAATTGTGTAATGATGTATTTCAGGAAAATGTCTTCTTTTTAATTGGAAATATTTCCCCTTGTTTGTTTTATATTGTGGACTTCTACTTAACGAATTTAACGACGTAACTGTTCCATAACTTGAAAGTTGGTTTAGTGCAAACATATTCAAGTGATTTATCACTTTTCTTTAACTTCAGTGTTTCTCATTTCTTCTAAATGCATAATGAATTTATGTTTTCCTGCATTTTGCTGCTTTGTTCCTTCAGAACGATGTAACATAAAATCGCATCGGATCAAGTGCTGTTGGTTCCCTCTGAACGTCTGTTTGGGGTGATGCATATTCAGCATCGGGATTCCTAAGTAAGTTAAGGGTGTCCCGAGATGACAATACATGGTGGAATTTTATTTTTCAGTCTGACAATTGCTGTTAACTCGTAATGAACAACATGCTTTCAAGTAATATTTCGCAACCTACCCAAAGTAACTGATAGTCGATTTGGTTCGATTAAGGATCCATTCGGGGGGTGTTCTAATATCCGATAGGATAGTCGACTGATGGATAACCTTAATTAAATGCAAATCTGGAATTCTACTTCTTGAAGGTCAGATTTTCCACGGATCGCGTGGATTAACTCTCAGGCAATGTTTCGATCAATGGTGCCCGATTTTCAGGTTTTATTGCCGCTTTCTGGTTTTTTCTGCCCATAAATTTTACACTACGTTTTCATTCCTTGAATGACAATAATAAACAATTTCAATAACATTTTACTACTCACGTTATGCATTGTGAGTGCGTTAAAACATGTTGTGAACATTTTAAGTGACTTTTCTTGTCGTTTTAATAAATAAATGATCGTGATTTACAATGAATAAATATTTAGTGAGCACATTTTTGCTTCTCATTTGAAGTAGTTATGTTCTCCTCTGAACGCTATTGTTTGGTCAATGAAGTGACAGAAAAAACTTGCAATGACCCCAGATCCAAGAATACGATAATGTTCTATTGAAGCAACCGATGCAGACGACCAACGATGGAATGGTAAGTTCAAGGGTTCTGTATCTCATTGATTATTATAACAGGCAGCGTATTCACTGGCATACTGGAAGGGAGGGTGCGATCGAAGGTTGAGAGGAAGTTGGATGAAAACCAAGGTGGTTTCAGACCACAGAGGGGCTGTCATGATCAGATTTTCAGTATGCACCAGGTAATTGAAAAATACTGCAAGAGGAACAGACAGTTGTGTTTTTCTTCTGTAGATCTAGGGAAAGCATACGACAGGGTACCAAGGGAATATGCATTCACCATACTGAGGGTCTATGGGATTAAGGGTAGATTATTAAACTCAATCAAAGGCTTTTATATTGACAACTGGGCTGCAGTGAGAATTTATAGTAAAACGAGTTCTAGGTTCAGGATACTTACAGGGGTTAGACAGAGCTGTAATCTTTCACCTTTCTTGTTTGTAGTTTACATGGATCATTTGCTGAAAGGTATAACGTGGCAGGGAGAGATTCTTTTTGCTAGGGGCTTTACGTCGCACCGACACAGATAGGTCTTATGGCGACGATGGGATAGGAAAGGCCTAGGAGTTGGAAGGAAGCGGCCGTGGCCTTAATTAAGGTACAGCCCCAGCATTTGCCTGGTGTGAAAATGGGAAACCACTGAAAACCATCTTCAGGGCTGCCGATAGTGGGATTCGAACCTACTATCTCCCGGATGCAAGCTCACAGCCGCGCGCCTCTACGCGCACGGCCAACTCGCCCGATGGGAGAGATTCAGTTAGGTAGAAATGTAATAAGCAGTCTGGCCCATGCTGACAACTTGGCTTTTATGGCAGATTGTGCCCAACGCCTGCAGTCTAATAACTCGGAACTTGAAACTAGGTTCAATGAGTATGGTATGAACATTAGCCTTCTGAAAACTTAACTGATGTCAGTAGGTAAAAAATTCAACAGCATTGAATGTCAGCACTGCAGACTGCAGACTGAATGCTGAAAGGCATAATGGCCTAATATGATTTTCAAAATTATCTCCAGTTCACAGTATGCAGGCTATCATTTATCACAAGTTGGAGAGGACAGATGGAAATGAGTTGCTTTCTTTGCTTTCATCAGAAATTCTTGAGTAAAACTCCTTGGGTAACGTGTACCATTATATCTAGTTTTAAACAGATATAAAATCCACAATTTCAATTGGCAGTGAGTACCTAAACTAAAATTGGTTCCTTTACAAGAGGCTGAACACACGTTCACATTCAGCATTGCTGTGCAGTAGTTAGAACAGAATGCATTAGCCTGGATATCCTATCATACTTGGGAACATCGTCAGTTCCACGAATGTTCATCAAGTGAGCCAATTTGGTGACATCTGTCAGATTCTCACCCTCAACAGGAGAACATTCATCAATCTGAAGAGCTACACATTGGTTCTGAAGCACATTTATTGCATCCTCAAGAGACTCACTGTCCTTTCCCGGCAGCAATGATGGAAATCTTTCTAAAAAGAACTGTACAGATGAAAACCGGGCCTCTTCAATTTTTGAAACATCTGCACACTTTGCATGTTTCAGTACTTCTTCATTTAGAGGGAACTTGTAAATAATATACCCACATGCTGTGCAGAAGCGACCCCCAGCAGATGAAAAGAATTTTGATTTATCTCTATCATTAAGTCTATTCACCAAGTCCATTCTCTCAATGCCAATGACTAGCTCACTGTTAATAAACTTAACCACTGATGAAGGGAATGGTTGAGATTTCCCGAAACATGTATGGTTTAATTAATAATGTTTCTTTCATTTAATGAGTGTATTGATCAAAGCGGATTTAAGTAAACTATTATAAATAGTTATATTATACAATGACTAGCTCTTCACTGTCTCTCTGATTTTCTAAAGAATGGTATGGAACTTTTAATAAAAGGGAATTTTTGATCACTTCTGGTTTAACAAATCTGGAAAGCAGCTGCTTTAATAGGTTAGTCTTAGCTCTAGTAGTTTATCAATATGAGGGAAAGTACTCTGAGGTGTAGAATTGAGATTCTCAAATAAAGGAATGAAAGCATACAGGAAGGCACAGAATGCCTTATTTAGACTTCATGACAGAACCATAAAAAAAATTCTTCGCAATTTTAAATAATGTTCTTATTCTTTAGCAAGGAGTGTCTAATTTTGATGCACATGCAAATTATTGGGAGTGACCAATTCTGATGACTCAATAGTTTTCTCCTTAACATCGTCTATTGAACTACCAGGCTTGGCTTTTGGGGTCGTTCATGCAGACTGAGTATTAACAAGCACCTCATCTTTAAAGAAATCAAGTAGTGGATCTCATAGCTGTGAAAGACACCTTCCTAATGATATCCATCTTGTGCAAACATGTTTCAGTATCTTTTTCTTTTCCTTGCAGCATAGCTCTTGGAATTTCTTAAGATGTTCCTTCCCCTTACAACTCTTTTCTAAATACTGTAATGGAAGATGTAGACTAATAATTCATCAATTTTAAGAGGCAAACTGCTTGCACATTTCACAACAGCCAAGTTAATTAAATGGCATTAGCAAACCAGTACAAAGACAGAAGACTGTGCTTCCCTTAAAACTACACAATTTTCAATTGGTGTTTTGAAACACTCTAACTGCAACATTACCAAATTACAAATATTACATTCCATTTAATCACCCCCAAAAATCTGGAACAGACAACACTGAGCTAACTATCTTTTCCTGTCTTGCCACAAAACAGGTGATGACAATAGGGTTAGGTTTAGAATTACTATTATTGTTCCCATCTTAAGATAAAGAAAATGGATCACGTTGCATGTAACCACCAAGTTCACTTCTTGAACCCATAGACATTTCTTTCAAAACGTGTGTTTTTTTACAACCACAGCTATATTTTTCCAATTTCTTAGCCTGGAAACATTTTTCCAAACAGAGCAGCAGCATGATCAGCAGCAGCTAACGGGATATTATGATCAATTGAAAATGAATTGAAGAAGCATTCCACTCTTACTCTTTCAAGAATATGTAAGAAACAAACTAATTTTCTGACTGTCATCCTTAAAATTTTTATGGAGACGTACTTAACAGATTTAACGTGATTTATGAATTCAGTTCCTCCTCCTTAAGAAACCTTTATACCACACAAGCACATGGAACAGAAAGCGAATGTTTCGCCTTTCGATTATCATACAAACAAGGAAATTCAGCAAAATATGCCTCCCTGAAAGATTAATAATATAATTTCTGAGTTGAACTCATTACGAACACCACTGAAAATACTAAATTGCTTACAATTCGTCACACAATTCAACGAGTTTCAGAGCTACCGCCAATGTTACACCAACACACAAACAAAGTTTTCAGCTGCTATGAAGCACGACGTAGTTACTGAAGTTCTTATATATAAATTCAGAGCCTGCTATCTTTCACTGAGTTCTTTTCATCAAAATCACAGCCTGCTAATTGATTGGGAACATCTCAGTATATTAAGTAGCAGCTGAAGTCGAACAAGTGACAAAAGCACGGTGATAATCGACAATGTGATTATCAATACATTTACCGGTCGAATTTCGAACACTGCATCTCGTATTACCAGCTACGTTCTAAAGTCAAATAAACGGATTTGACCACAGAAAGTGAAATCAAGCACGGATATTCAAAATCCATACAAAAAGGTTGTTCATCCATACAACCATAAAAAAACTCAGAATCCGTACATTTTACGGAAATGCCTGAATACTCGGCAGGTATGTTAGTGAAATGGTAGTATCGAAGTCTGTGCCTGTGTCCCCACTGCACAGTGGTCTAGATATTCTAGGAATGATGAGATAGAAATACAAATTACTTGGTTAAACATGGAATCCGTTTACACCAAGCAGATGTGAAAAGTCGATCACGCAGGCCAAAATAAATCGTAACACGAAGTGGTACGGCCGAACTGACTCTGTATGCCCAGCATTTATATGGCACTGCGGGTTGCATGACTCACAAGCAATGTAGTACGAGGCTCCACCTCGTGTTGTTGTTGTTGTTGCTGCACACTTAGGAGAAAATAATTGGACAAATAAAAGGGGGATTGGATTCCAGATACGACAGGCTAGACATCTTGGTCATCACACAAAATACTGCCATCGCAAGACAATGCGGGGCAGAAAGTACAAGTGGTTCGTACGCCGTACGTTTTGTGGCATATCACATCAAGGAAAAGGTGCAATACTCTGCTGCAATTCTTCTTTACGTAATTAGGTTCTTTAGTGACAAGTGATTTATCAGGTTTTCAGTTAGATTGTCAGTAAAATGGTGATTCATGTTGTGCTGATGAATATTCACCACGAACCATTTATGATGCTGAAAAACGCTACTCGATGGGCAGGAAGAGCGGGACTCTGGCGGAACTTGTTTGACAAAATTTCGATCTTGGAACTTCCCCATCTACCAATCCCAACCACCGGCACTGTTGATGGTCCAAAGAAGGAAATCGACTTCACCGAAGTCCGGGCTGTGCCGAAGGGGATGAAACCAGGGAAAGCCATCATTCCCGATGATCCTCCAGCAGAGTCTTGTTCTATCAATGGTGGGATGCAGCAGTATGGCTAAAATGGCGTTTCAACTAGTTCATCAAAGAAGGTCAAATACCAACAGACTGGCGACGGAGCATCCATTCAAAAATAAGGGAAGACCTGCCGATATTTCTAATTATAATCCGATCAGACTTCTGAGCCATGCATTGACAGTTTTTGAACAAGTCTTTGACAAAAGGAATAGCGACTTAGCCAAACCTTTATTGGCCAAGCTGAATTTATGGAAAATTGTGGCACAACAGCAGCAATCCACACTGCACCGCTGTTAGGTGAGAAACGCCATGAAAAGTATAAGATGTTTCATATCCACCTTCTAGACTTTTTTTTTTTGCTAGGGGCTTTACGTCGCACCGACACAGATAGGTCTTATGGCGACGATGGGATAGGAAGGGCCTAGGAGTTGGAAGGAAGCAGCCGTGGCCTTAATTAAGGTACAGCCCCAGCATTTGCCTGGTGTGAAAATGGGAAACCACGGAAAACCATTTTCAGGGCTGCTGATAGTGGGATTCAAACCTCCTATCTCCCGGATGCAAGCTCACAGCCGCGTGCCTCTGCACGCACGGCCAACTCGCCTGGTCCTTCTGGACTTTGAGAAAGAAGGCCTTCCTTTTGATACCACATGACCTAATTTGGTCAGCGCTACGAGAAAATGGCATTCCAGAGCACCTTGTGTACAACTGCTCTCCGAAAAACCAAAGAGTTATGTTCAAGATGCCGCAGGAGCATCTCATGATTTCCGCTGATACCATGCATTGTCACCACTACTGTTCACTCTTGTGATGGACATGTTATATCAGACCTGAACAAGCCAATAACATGGACACTTCTCTATGCTAAAGGCGTCATTGTGGCGGCAAAGAATAAGTTTCATCTCCAGTGCCAAACAGAAGATTGGAACAATCCACTAGAGCAATACGCCATGCACCTCCACAAAATGAAGACAGAATACATTATATTAAATCCTTGAGAAGTTGGAAACCGAGAAGTTGGAAACATCCATGTTGATGGTGAAGATACACCACGTGTATATACATTTATATATCTTGGCTCCACAATCTCTGAATATGAGCGAATTACTGATGAAGTCAAATTAAGGATATACGCAGCCTGGCTGAAGTGGCAAATGACAACGTGCGACCTTGCGAATGAAGTACTGTCTGAAATGTAAGAGCTACCTAACTGTTATCTATCCTGTCAGTTTCTATGGAACAGAATGTTGGCTAGCTACAAAGGCGACAGAATGCCAAATAAGCATCATGGGTATGAAGATGCTTAGGTGCAAGGCTGGCATAACTAGACTCGATTACATTTCAAATTATGTTATTAGGAAACATTGTGGCATTGCACCGATCCAGAAGAAAATTCAGGAAAGCCATGTGCACTAGTTTGGGCATATATACCGTACACAGTGCGTATACACAGGAAATCAGTGGAAAGAGGTGCAAGGGACAAACACTCAGCGAAGGGACAATAAAGTGCACAATGACCCGAAAGCTGTAAGACTACATACAGGCACGGCCTGAGAATGAACTAACGGGACACAATGAAACACAGAAGTGAACCTTGCCAGCAGGCAGGACAAACACTAAAGAAGCAGAATATCAAGAAGCAGATTGATGAACATTCTATTGTAAAAAAATTGGAAACAATGGATATTTTACACATCCTAGCATTCAAATTAATATGTTCAAATTCTCTCCTTTAAAGCCTGTGTCCAATACATATAAATGACTTATTTTCACAAAATAGCGTTTCAATGACAGAACGCTTGTTGAATATGTGTTTAATTCACTCCATTATATGCATTATTGAGAATATATATAAATCACAAAAAGAAACATTTCAGGATTATCTAGCTTAACTGGCAGTGACAGTCTGACATCAGGAGAAATTCTATGAGTAGCCACAAGAGAATAGTCTCTCAGTGTGTTCTGGGCTGAATGGAGTTTTACAATTCATATATCTGCCTACATCATCTCAGATGGCAGACGATCATATTCATTAGTTATTTCCACCCCGATTAGTGTATCCCTTTCAGACCGAGTACGCACAATTGTGCGGGTTCGTATTTTAGTTATCCCTGACCGTATTTGATGATTTTTCGGCGCTACACCGGACTGCAGTGATTGTGCAGGACACGTGGCGTGTATTTCAATTGATTTTAGTATGCGCTTGACCGCCAGGGCGAAGGAAGAAGAGTTTAAAAAGCACAGTTGATCGGCGAGATGGCAGGAAGCAGTAGTGCCGAAAGTAAGTATTTATTTACTGCGTTTATATTAATCTAGAAGCTTTACTGAATACCGGAATATATTCAATGAAGTGTGTACATTGGTTAGTGAACGTAAATTTTGAAGCTACACCATCGTACGTGATACAACAAGGTTTTGAATTTTGATACGCACAATTGTGTAGGTCCTGTTTTTCGGATGTTAGTTTTTATTTTGTAAAATAAACTATTAATATGTGTATTGAGGAGCATTTTAGTCAGTTCTTGACGTACAAACAAAAATTCACACCTCCAGTTTTCTTTCAGGTCTGAAAGGGATATACGTACATATGAAGACCATGGAGGAATGGAAAAAAGTGGTAAGCTCAGGGCTATATGTCTCTCAACAAGTGGAAGCTAACTTCGGCACTAAGTGGTCAGTTCAGTGCCATATGTCTCTCTCCACAACTGGAAGATAACCTGAGTTAAAAGTGGTTAGCTCAGTGCCATGTGTGTCTGCACAAGTAGAAGGTAACCTCAGCCTACTAAGTGGCTGGATCAGGGTCATGTCTCTCTCTGGAAATGGAAGGTAACCTGAGTAATAAGTGGTTAGCTCAGGGCCATGTATCTTTACACATGTCAGCAATTAAGAATTGTATTAATTTTCATAACATGCTCTTATGTAATTTGGTGCAAAACTGAAATGGAAAATCTTTTAGACATTTTGAAAGAAGTAATTTAAGTTGCTCCATGACCATGATACTTGTACACTGCTGAAATCAGAGTCAGAAAAATAGAGCACCAGAGGTGAGATGTATAAGAACAGTGGGAAGCTGTAGATACTATGAAAGCCTGTCGACTAGCTCGCTCAGAAGCATCTAGGTCCTATGATATTCAACGGACTAAGCTACTTAGACAATGGAATGTCCTCTGTCTTCTACACCAAGCAGAATGATTATATGCAAAAGTCTTGCTGCATTCCTGGTTTAAGAGTGCCTCTCCACATTACATTATAGGAAGATGAAAGCAAAATTAAACCCTATCCAGAAATAGAAATATGCATTGTGGAATAATGATTTTCATAAGCAACATTTTTATTGGTGGTCATGTTAAAATATTGTTTTCTAAATTAGCCTTCGGTGTCCTGTTACACAAGAATTACAAAGTAACAGGAGAATTTGAACCTCAAAGAGTTGATATATTAGAGTTTTCTCCAGCTGTGTGCATGGCTCTTCTATGACTAATGAGAAAATAGAAGATGATACTGGATGGTTCTGTGGACTGGAGAGAATATTTCTTGCCGCTGGCTATGAATATAGAGTAGGATGAAGACAATGCACCCCACAACAGATGAGAAGAAGCAAACTACAAATAAACCTTTCAGAATTTATCTTTTCCATCACGAATGTCGTTTGAAGTCAAACCTTAGGCCATGACTAGCCGTAGCAGAACCTGACAATACAAGGCCGCAGCTGAGAGTACAAGTCTGAACTTATACAATCACATCCCAGGGAGCACAGGAGTGACAAGCAAAGACCATTTTATGCAATAACCACCAAAGGTGTAACAGCAAGAATGTAACTAGCACATAGCCAAATGGCACACCCAAAGTCAAGAGGACACTCCTGCATTAAAAATTTGAAAACGGGATATGTAGTGGTGCTACTCCGTTACATCAATGTTACAATAACAATTCTGAAATAACATTTCATCATTATATTATTATTTACTTACATTTATGAGATAGTAAATTTACGTGAAAAATTCTGGGAATTTTCTGGGCCACCTTAACAAATTTAAAACTTCTATTGTACCTGCTCATTTGATTACTTTATACTAATTCTACTAATTGTGTAAATGTATTTGCAATCAACACAGCACAAGCACTTGACTGAAAATGAGCACTAAAACGAAAAGTATAAAAAGGCAACAATCAGCCAGTATGACCATAACACTGGAACAAACTTCAAATTAACACCACGATATCTTGTTATGCTTACAACAATGTGGAAATTTTAGTTCAAAACTATGATATCTAAGATGTAGATCTACCAAACTGAATGTTTCATTTCTACAACCCTTCTGCTTTGGCGTCCACAAATGGAGGAATTTGACTTTACACACAATAGAACTGGACAGATCATAAGAAATGAATTCTAACCAAATAAATAATTTAAAAATGACAATATTCTTTGTGTTTTTGTACTACTGAATGGAGCCATCAATATACTGATTAATGAAGCTAAGTTATGTAACTTGAAATAATTATATTGTATTCAATGTCCATAAGAATTTAACAATTTTGAATTTGTCTGTGTGTCACTGTTGACACACACACACACACACACACACACACACACACACACACACACACACACACACACACACACACACACACACACAAAATTGAGAATATCTGGAGGTAATAGTTGCAGATGACATTTCAGATGACAAAAGTACAATGAACCAATGATGCAGTGACAGTGAAAGAAAGAATACATTTTTCATTGTTGCTTAAATGTATTATAAAGAAATGCACTTCAGAAATATCTACAAATACCAGCTTATTCTTTTCAGATATACACTTAAGAAAATGGAAATTGCAACACCATGAAGGCATTGGTCGTTTGTGTTGATTTTCAAGATATGGAACAATGCAATGTAGGTATGTAAACGATCAACGTTTCAGACCCATTTGATTGTTGCTACAGGTCTCCCCTCGTGATTGGTCACGGAGGAATCAACTCCGGTATACGGACTCTGGTGTAGCGTAGTTGACTTGCAGTCTGTGCAGTGAAATGTTCCCCGTAAAAAAGGCCTCGACGAGAGAGAAGAGCACGCTATCAACCACTGTTGCCGTTTGAGAGGCCTCGGATCATTGGGCTGTATGAGGCTGGCTTATCGCTAAGGCCTGTCGCTGCACGTGTTGGCCAACAGGCATCTACGGTACAAGGTGTATGGCAGCAGTGGTCAAATGAAGGTACCCCACACTCGTAGACCTGGCACAGGCTCAGCGCGTGCAGCTCGCTTACGAGCCCGTGTCCCTGCAGAAGGTGTTCCATTGACCCCACAACAGCGATGTGTAAGGCTGGCCTGGTGTCGAGAAGGATCGACGTGGGTCGACAAATGGCATAGGGTCATCTTTAGTGAAGAATTGCGCTTCTGTCTTGCCCGCAGTGATTTCCGGAATCATGTGCACCATTGTACCGGGGAGAGGGGCAGCGCAGTTCCTATTGTCAAGAAGCACACAGGGCCAACACCAAGCATTATGGTCTGGGAAGCTATTGGCTTTAATGTGAAATCACAATTAGTGCATGTTGAGGGCAATATGACTGCTCGACAGTACGTTGATAGGGTACTCAATCCAATGGTTGTCCCTGTGATGGCGAACATTGGTAATGGGATGTTTCAGCAGGACAATGCCCGGGTTCACACTGGACGCATCTCCAGAGAAGCTCTCCATGACATCACAACCTTAGAATGGCCTGCCAGATCCCCAGACCTCCGTCCTATTGAGCATGTGTGGGACATGATGGGTCGACAACTGGCCAACCGTCCTCAGCCACCCACAACTCTGGAACAGCTGACCCGTGCAGTGCAGCAAGCATGGGCCACAATTCCTCAGGAAGTGATCTAGGGCCTTATTGACTCCATGCCTTGAGGAATTCATCAATGTATTGCAGCTCGTGGTGGGCACATCCTGTATTGATTGTTGTCCAAACTTGCGGTCAGAGGGACCTGAAGGTGTAATCATCGAAGCACAATGCAACACTCGTCCTGCATGTTCAATTGCAGCAATGTAGCACCACTCTTTCTGGGTGTGGAAATTTCCATTTTCTTCAGTGCATATTAAAAAAAAAGCACATTGAGGAACATTAATATGATCTTCAAAATTCTAAATATTTTAAATAATCTTAACAAACTGATTTGTAATATATAAGAGTATAAACATAATCTTCAAAGGAAAGGATAAAAGCTGATGAAAATGGCCAGTTTTTTAAATAAATTATCCACAAATGAACACAACAGTGAATGGGTACAACATATTACTTCTTTTTAATAGGATTTGTGGTGTACATACTTTGTTTCTTCTTTGATGTATGGAACAAGCTGATCAACAGTGTGTTGTTCTATGAATATATCCTCCTTTGTGTCTTCAGAAGGCTATAAGTAAGAAATAAGGAATATAGAATAAAGAAGTGAGAGAAAAAATGTAAACAAGAAAAAGCAGAGGAGGTGATTTTCATGTTGGCACAATAAGAGTATAAGTAATTTATATCCCAATGTAAAAATATAAGAAGGAACAGACAAGTGATAAGAGAGATAAGGACATGAAAAGAAACACATGATAGGATAGCACTAGAAGAGTTTCAATGGAATAGGAGAAACATTAAAGGACAAAGACTATCTCCAAATCCTCATCCAATACCAATACTTTCTCCTTTTTCTCTTTCCTTTGATTCCTATTTCCACACAGAATAGCTATTTTCTTAATCTTCCTACATTCACATTCCCCTGTTCCCATCTTTCTACACATGACTTGACTTGTTGCTTCTTTGTTCCTTTCCATTCCCAAAACACCTCACTGTAATACCAAATAATCCCACATTATTCCTACCACTATCTCAACAAGTGGACAATGCTTAAATCATAACCAAAGACATATCCATCATCCCTCTCTGTACATCACATTAAGATGCACAAGAATTAATTAATTAATTAATATGTAAATAAATAAATAAATAAATAAATAAATAAATAAATAAATAAATAAATAAATAAATAAATAAATAAATACAGTTCAGCATTAAAGCTGTCACACAGGTGGCACAAGGTTTATCAATTGTTTACATAGAAAACAAATTTGGAAATTTATGAAACAAATCTCTTGGTAAATGAATTCTATCGTAAGCTCCCCTTCCTATAAATGAACTTTTGCAAATATTTGCCCCTTGAATTACAAATTATTTTCATGTTGTGATCTTTTCTACTTTTAAAGAACACTGACTTAAATTTATTCATTTACTAATATCATTCCAAGCGATCTCTCCAATGACAACTCACAATATACCACTTAGTTGTGCAGCTTGTTTCCTTTCTCTACGTCTTCCTAGCCCAAACTCTGCAAAATCTCTGTAACAGAACTTTTTTTTGTCAGAAATCAACCACAAGAAATGGAGCTGCTTTCTGTGCATTATTTCCTGTTCTCTAATCAACTAATCCTACTATAATTGTGGCCTTGCTGGAGTTATAAATAGGGTGATGACACTCGATGTTAGGCCCCTTAAAACAACAAGCAAGGAGATATAAATGCCCTCTCCTTTACAACAGCTAAATAACCTCACATAATTATTAAAAGATCAAATAGGGCTTCACCTACCCTACAGATCTTAATTCTATTTTCTAGAAATATAACCAAACCTTCAGTCACTATATTATCCAGATGAATTGCACTTATTTTTATCAGTATTCTCCCATGATCTACCCCATCAAAAGCCTTAGGTAGGTCAATTGTGATACAGTCCATTTGACCTCCTGAATCTAAAATATCTGCTATATCTTGCTTGAATCCTATAAGTTGAAGTACAGTAGAATATCATTTCCTAAAGCTGAATTACCTTCTTGGAACCAGTTAGTAATTTTGTGAATGTGCATAATATAATCATAATCATGAAGAATGCTTTCCAAGAGCTTGCATGCAGCAACAGTCAAGATGACTAGACTGTAATTATTGGCATTATCCTTATCACCTCTTATTCATACAACAACTCTTCATTTGTTTAGTATACTTGCTTCATACAAACAGGTAAACAATTAAAGACTACAGATATGTATATAGACTTTAGTATATCCACAGAAATCTTATCAAACACAGCAGCATTTCTAATTTTAAAGTTTTGTATCTTATTGTCATGGCTTTGCTGGCAGGACCTAGTGTTTACAGTACATTATGTCTTCTGGTACGTGCTAGAAAAATGTTGTTACTTTCAGTCATCTGTCACAGCCTTACCCTTCGTTTTGACAATAGGAAAGTGTTGCATTTTTATACTTCAAAAACAATGTAGGTATTTATTGAACCACCTGTTCAATACTTTACATCCATTTATAAGTGGTTACATAAACATAATAACACTTATTCCGCACATGTTTTGCCCCTAATTTAGGGCATCTTCAGCCTTATATAAAATCTTCAAAAGTACACATAATATTAAAAGACAAGCTAAAATATTAGCCTTGTAGCCTAATCACTAAAACTTGGTACAAAAAATGTGAATAATACATTAATACATTAATAAAACATGTTAATGCAGCACTGTCAATGTTCATAATAAAAACTATGTAGCAAATTCAGTTTTTTGGTTTTCTCTGGGATCAGATTCATGGATAATCTTTTTTAATTTTATTGATCAGTCGATTGATCATTTCTACTTTGAAACCATTCAGTTTAGTAAGATTCCTAATATAATTTAACTCTGTCTTCAAATTCTTTGGAGATAGAGGAATTCTAAGTGCTCTGTATATTAGACTGTGGAAAGTGGCCTGTTTTTATGAATTCGGGTATAATCAGAAGTTGTTTATAGTTGTAGATGATTGTATCGGCTTTCTAAAGATTTGGAAATCAAGGTGTTATCTTTATGTGTGTGTGTGTGTGTGTGTGTGTTACATCTACAAAATTCAATATCTTATTGATCTCATCCTCTTTAGTGAATTTCAAATTGGGTTCGATTTCATTTAAGACTTCTTGACTGTTGGCAATGTTTGTGTTTATTGATAGAAAGGATAATCAATAAACACAAACATCGCCCTAAAACTACCCTCAAAAAGAAATAACTAATCCCCTAACATTTTCCACCTTCACGTTCAACAATGATATTTACAAGTTAACCAATATCTATAAGAAACAAGGCATTAAACTAGCTTTCAAAACCAACAATAAGAACACGAACATTTTACACAATACTCCACATATCAACAAGACCAGCAGTTTCTTAAAATCAGGAGTTTATAGCATCACATGCAATACCTGTGACAAATCCTACATTGGGCATACCGGAAGAAACTTCAATATAAGATACCATGAGCACACTAACGCAATAAAATACAATTTTTCAGCTATCGGCCAACACATGCAAGATTATAAGCATAATTTTTCCAATATCGAAAAATTTAAAGATAAAAATATCATGATGTTCCGTATTGAACTGTATCACAATTAAACTGAAATAACAAATAACATAGTTCAACCTATTCAATACAAATAAATAAGAAATGTAGAGTTACATTTCTATTTCATTATAAGTGGAAGCGGTACCCCAATCCAGGTCATCATCAGCCGAAAAAAATGCTAAAACAATGCATAGGTGAATAAGAAATTAAGGAATGAGTCTTTCACAAAAACAGCTGAAAAGGAAAAATAAGACAATAGGGATTGGCAATGTGCGATTTTAAATCGTAAAATCTAGAAGAAGTAGAAGGTCAGTCACTTATATGAAGTAAGGCGCGATCTTCTGAATAGTAGCACAACACACGCAAAGTTCGGCACTGTCTCCAAATGTACATGGACATTCTTGAATTAGCAAATGAGGGTCCTTTACTCAACATAATGGAAAATGACTACATCCACCTAGACCAATACTTTAACACCAATCACAATCTTAATGAAATCTCTGAGAAACCCAACATCCTTTTGATTTATTTATCACTTTTCTCAGAAACAATAATTCAGCCAACCACAATTCAATCCTAAGTTTAATTAAAGGTACTTTTTCAAAACAATTACCCTTTCTCCCACACCCATGTGCTCCACCTTAAATTCCCCCCTCCTCCCTCTTCCAACACCCTAACCACTCTCAAATCACCTCCAGTCTACCCAAGCCACATGCCTTCCTCCCCTCCAATATTTTTCCTTCTGCCACCATTCGCACACTATCAGCCAAGCTGCACACACCGCAGTGCGAGGTGAGTGTCCATTCGCTTTGTGGTAACCTTTTCCTCTTTCTGCGTACTTTGCATTTTACTGGCTGTTCTCAATTTTAATAGGTCCAATTTGTTTTCTGCTACAAACTGAGAGTACCATCAATTAATATCACCATGCGCAGTGTCTACTTTCTTCTCAAGAAGAATTCAAAAACTTCATATTCAGTCTGCATAATTCCAAATATCAGCCATGCAGCCCTATCAATTTACCTTGGTTACTTAACACATCAAGTACCAAATTCTCTGCTCAAGCGGATCCAGTGTATAGTCACCTCTTCTCAGATTCTTCTAGAGAGTAGCAACTACATATTTTGTTACTCAGACATTGCACATACTTGTATATTTTTATATATGTGTCAGTTTATATTGTGTTCATTCTTAGTACCATAGCACTCGGTCCACAACCATTATGTATTACTAGGACCTACTGAATTCCATGAGTCTAAAATCATACTGAAATGTTTGACCTACAACACAGAGGATCTCATTTGTACTTTTATTCCAGACTTTTTAGCATGTTCAGTTACTTGAATTATTTATTGCTCACCTATGTCACACGTAATATTTCACTTTCATTTGCAACATTTTGAGCGCCATAACACCTTGCCTAATTCAACCAAATTTCATATTGTAAATTATATATTCATAAGATTTTTACTGCTTAGAAACATGTTTTAGGATTTTATCAAGTATTGTGAATGATTAATAAGGCTGATGATGACCCCGAATAGGGTTGAAACTAGTCCCATGTCATGTAAATAACATTGTAAATACAACTAACTATTGAATCCTGTTCATGATTTATATGTTTCTTCATTGTTATCGCACTGTTCAACACTTTGAGAATGCAAGATGCGATTTAATTTTCATTCCTACCAGCAATAGTCTCATACCACATGGACAAGTAAGACTGAAGGTTATCTCCTACTGACACTCCCAAATTGTAACAAGATAACTGGGAGTGATAAAACACCTCAGAATGTGTCAATGTGGGCACAAACATAACCTGCTGCAAATCAATGGATATGATGCAAGAGTCACAGTCAGGGAATGGAGATGAACCGATGTCCTTCTTCAAAATGTTCTGTGCCATCTCTGCCTTCCTATGGTGAAGCTCTAAATGCACCTGTGACTGCGTTTAACCAGTATTTACTTCAGTGTTCATTAAGTCATAAGCCTTGCAGGTATTTTTCCTAGGTCTTTTGAAGGAAAGGGTGGGAAACTCTTTCAGAAAGATTTGGCAATAAAAACTCAAACAGATGGTACTTTTAGTAAACATCTTTTGAAAGTGGGAGTACAGTCCTGCAATATTTACATCAGGACTGAGGTTATTCCTTTATTAATCTTGCTCATCTATAATGGTTAACTTCCCACATAAAGCCATTTAAGTGCTGCTTTATAGTCATTTTGTCATCGTCACTATATTTTGAGTGACTGTCTTGTTCTGTGGTCAGTGAATGTTGTATCTCTGAGTTTTTTCATCTTAATAAGTAATTCCAGCCTTTTCTCCAACTGCAAAAGTATCCATGAAAGTGCTTTAACATACTGCAACAAGATCACCTTTGGCATTTGGAATAGAATACTGAACTGTTCCCTGCCGGCAACTTTCAGAGGGATTATCATAGGTTCCATGCCGACGACGCTGTACTGGTGTGACCCATCAGGAAGGTTCCTTGTGGTGGGTAGTCTTGCTTATAGAATTTATTAAACAAATCTATTTTCAATGCAGGCACCAGCTCCCTGCACCTTAATCTACAGTTGCATTGTACTTAAAAGAAAGAACAATAATATCAGCATGTTTACTGTAGAGTATACTGGAGATATGTATACATTCAACAGCTATCATATTATTCAGACTTCACTGCCAGTGTTAGGCTTAAAATAGTACCTGTGGTAAGGGAGCATTCTTAGCTGGCATAACATATTTTGCGAGTGTTTCGTAGGTTAAACCTTTTGTCTACACTATTTTCTGTTCTCTTCTTAATGTCCCACTACCACTCTTCCTTCGTCTCCTACCCACATGGCTTTCAGCTGCGATAACCTAACATGTGCACATCACATATGTATAAAATGGTTCCATATAAATATTTAATTAGTATGACAATGTTATATGATTGTATATGACATAATATTAAGCAATAGTTATACACATATCTTATAATTTGAAGAGCAATGAGTCACAAAACAGGAGATAATGACAGTATATGCATACACTTATCATGCAGTGCAAAAAGGACAAACAAAAACAACTGAATTGCACATTGCACCATTCTTATGAGATCATCAGAGAACTTAGCACAACTGCCATTTGGTGCTGGTATTTCTATCCACTTGGAGTTCTCAGTGGACTTAGCCCTTTTCACAGGCAATGCTCCTCAGTATACTACACCTTTCAAACCACTTATCACATTTTTCATGAACTTGGCACTTTGCACCAATCTACTGTTAAGTATCCAATTAGTATAATCAATAAGATTACAAAGGTGTTTCATTTGGAACTAGTAGAATATCCATTACTGCATCATTTGCTCAACAGTAATAAAAGAATGTATCTTACGGCAAATTGGTGCCAGATGATATTTATGTAGTCAAAAGTAATAGTATCAATAACACTACTTCCCAAATGATATGCAGTGGAGTTCTTTGGAGCCATCCCAACTTCTACATGATACCTAATACAACATCTTGGAACTACTTCAAGAAAATATGAAAACCAGGCAAGTAAAAAGCAATCGCATAATAAAGTATATTATGCATGGTACTATCAATGATACACATTGAAATAAAGGGTTAACCATTGATATCCACTGAGCCACTTTCTAACTATATTCATTATTTGACAATGGCTTATCAAATTATGTACATTACCTCAAACGAGTTTTCCTGTGTTGGCCCTGGCTCTGATAACTCTGATTTGGCTTTGTTTCTCATAGTTATCATTTCTGATACATGTTCAATATTTTCCTGTGGGAAAGAAGATATATTAGATATGCACATAACAAAGTTCTACAATTATAGTCACCAAAAGTGAGAATGGTAAGTCATTACCTGCCAGTTTTAGAGGTACTTTCAAAATTTCACTAATGTTTATGAAAGGTTTCTACCAGTAGATGATTATTAAAACCAAAGGCTGTATTGAGAATCCTGTTACTATCCTTGCTCACACCTAATGTCAAGGAAAGGATGAGAATGTTATTCAGATATAAACCGAGAAACTTTTTTAGGCATACCAGAAGATATATTGTATCATGCCAGAGATGGAATTGGAGTTATATCACACAGCATTTTGGAAGTAAGCAACCACAGACATAAGCACTAAATAGTATGAACTGATATTATATGTCCAATGCTATCAAAATAATGTTAGAGGTTGTTTGAACCACTTACAAGTGTTGAAACTGTTCTATATCTTCTGACATATAGTGAGAAATATAAATACTACATTCTGTTTACAGGCATGTTAAAATACCTTGAAATATCCGAAGCACATTCTCTACTCTGGTTTTGCCGAACTAAAAAGTGATGCACAATGTCTTGAGACAGTTCCATGGCAATGCTTCCAAGTACAAAATTTTTAAAAACATCAAAGAAGCAGGCTTATCAGTAATATTCCAGGAAAATACGTGATGTGAGCCGCACTCAAGGCAACTACAAATGAAATATTTTACGACTACAAAGATGTTACGCTGTTTTCTGTGAAGAACTGTAGGGACGAGAAAACCATCGGTGTTGAGCCAGCAGTGCTGGCAAGTACATTTGCTGTTTCAGAGCCTCCTTCATGATCTAGTATGAGACCTTTAAATTTCTCACTTGGACTCATAAAATCTGGTCAACACTAAAGGGACTGTGATCAAAAGCTTACATTGTAATATACTAGGCATGTTTTTTAATTAAGTACTGTTTTGAAATAAATGAAATAAAACAGATCTTTTTACAATTTTATTTTTATATGAAAGCCTGTACTTTACTCTACTTTTCAACATAATTCCCACTAATACTGAGGCACATGTCATATCATACAATGAGCTTTGCATACCACCCTCATAGATGTAGGCCGCCTGATGTGTCAGCCATTGCAACATGGCTATCTAGATACCATCACTGTCGTCATGGAATTTGCCGGCCATATGTTTCTTCAAATGCAGGAACAAGTGGTAATCACTGGGCACAAGATCGGGACTGTATGGGAGGGGGGTGATCGACTTGTTCCCAGTTAAATGATGTGATGAGGTTCTTGGGTTCAATGAGCCGCATGTGGGCGGGCATTGTCATGAAGCAAAAGGACCCCCTTACGGAGCATGCCATGCCTTTTGTTCTGAATCGAGCGGTGCAATTTGTTTAAGCTCTCACAATATGTTGCTGAACTGATTGTCTCACCACGGGGCAGAAAGTCCACCAGTAACACCCCTTTCTGTCCCAAAATGCGGTACACATGATTTTCCAGGCTGACATTATTTGCTTAAACTTCACATTCTTGGGTAAAGTTCAATGTCGCCATTCCATAGACTGCTGTTTTGATTCAAGTGTAACACAGACCACTCAGGTTTCATCCCCCGTTACAATTTGACTCAAAAAATCATCGCCTTCCTCATGGTAATGCTCCAGCCAAGTTAAGGCACTGCCCAAATGTTTGCTCTTGTCCTCATCCATCAACATTTTCGGTACCTGGCATGAGCACACCTTTCGGTAATTTAATCGCTTACTCACATTTTCATAAAGAACACTTCGAGAAACTTGAGGAAACACATCAGATGATGACATAATCATAAAGCATCTGTTATCTCTCACTGCTCGGTCAAATGCCTCCACCAAATTTTCACTAATGACTGAAGGACGCAGAAAGCGATGCAGAAAAAGGAGAGGAGAATTATGACAAAGAGCACAGACAGGAGAACTTTAATTTGCCTAAGTTGTCAAAGAACAAGAGCCCACTAAACAGAGCAGATTACAGATAATTTTCTCAGAAATCGCTCATGAGACTTCAGACATGGATATCCATACAACATAGACACTGACCTGTGTTGGAGGAATATAATGAGCTTATCAAAATTCTGCCCTCCCAAAGGAATTCAATGTCTGATAAAGATACTTGTTTTGGGAGAACTTACATTCACACTTTGAGCTATTTTATCTCTCGTTTGTCATAGGTGAACCTGCCCTTTCCTCAACACACAGTTCCTCTAGCAGACTGTGGACATCAAAGTAACCCAGAGTTATTGCACCTGCATTGAAGTTCTGTTTAACAGACTGTACTATCCAGTCTTAGAAACATTGTCCGAAGTTTTGTAATTTAATTTCTCCTACAGTAATTAAGGTAGAAGGAATTTTTTTTCAGATGTGGTAATAAAGGTGGTGTGGTAGTAGTGATGGCAATTATGGTTTTAAGAAACACCGGCTACAACCCTCTATTATAATGAAGGGGAAGGAAAAGAAATGTGCAACCTCTAAACCAAAGAACTGGCAAAGTAACATTGATATTGACAATAAAAATTACAGGCTAATCCAATCCAATCTTAACTCTCTCACTAACAGTAACTATTAGGCGTCACATCTGAAACATCTGAACATTTCAGGAGTACTAGTAATATCTGGACACACCATGGATAGAGCACTGCTCATTTACTACATTTAGACATATGTAATACCATCGGATACCATTTAATTGATGTGAAAATGGGAAACATGGGAAAACATCTTCAGGCCTTCTGAGAGTGAGTTTGAAATCCACTATCTTGTGAACGCAAACTCACAGGAATCCGTCCCAAACCGCATGGCCAACTAGCTCAGTTTTTCCATTTAACAGACGCAGAGAAACAGAGTTTAAAAAAAGCTGAGAAATTCAAGACAAAACAAGTACTGTGGGGAAAAGTAACAGTTCACCCCATGTTCATAAGTCAGCAACTACTCGCAATTTCCAGTAACAATGAATGACCTAAGGATTACATCACTGCTTCTCTGATGGCCATGAAGGAGCAAATCTAAATTGTGCTGATGTGATGTTATTTGACACTTTGAATGCACATTTTTCACACAGTTTGATGAGCTCGCATCCTGTCTTGATTTATTTGTTAGTATTTTCAAAGCTGTAAGCGGAGAGATGTTGTGCAATGACATCTGTAGACGAATAACTCTGAGTAGTGTTTTTAAATTTAAGAGAGAAGGTGAATTTGGAATTCAAGGAAAAACTGCATCAAATATGTGTTTATAGAAAGAGGATTTAGGGATTGGTATCATTTACCAAGCAAAAATGTTCAATCATTTCCAAATTATCTGAAATTGTTTAACCCTTAATTAGTCGCACACGGAGATTTCTTCTGGGCCGATTACATCTTGTACGGTACTGAACTTCCTAGTTGAACTGTGGGTCTCCCCATCGCTATACCTTTCTCCTTGTTCATTTGGGCTCGTCCTGTCAGCATTTCAGCGCGAACGTGCATCCTGTGTGCGAGTGTGGGAATATTGTTCTGACAAGTGACATTGCCTGGACCTTTCATCCGTGTGCGATTAAATAAAGTACCTCATATATTAGTGCATACTTTTTATTTTTGAGGTCGATGACCTTGTTTTGTTCTTCTAAACTTATTTAGGAAAAAATATTATTTCATATTTCATATGATGTGATCATCGTAGGTAAATGGCGAGTCTCACAAATTTAATATCATAAGATCATTCGATATAGTTAAGGTCTACAGTATTCTGCTTTTAGATCAAATAAACTGTGCAAAAATGACCTACAAGTATTAAAAAAGGGTTTCTTTTAATTATACCGAAGAATACTGCAAATGAACATGCCAAAACATCATCTCAAAGGACAAAAATGACGCGCATTTCTAAACCCGGAGTTTACCTCTGTGTGTGATTAGTAATGTAACAATTTTCGCGCGACTAGACAAGGGTTAAGAAAAGGCTCGTTAATCAACATATAGGAAATCTGCAACCTGAGTGATTGCCCTCAGTGCAGCTCGGTGGTCACTGATTGAATGATTGATTGATTGATAATAAGGACGTTGAGCAGAGAACAGAAGAGATGGACAGGGAAAATGGAACAACATCAATGTTCGGAAGACAGCAACTACTCAGAATTTCCATCAACAATGAATGACCTAAGGATTGCATCACTGCTTCTCTGATGGCCATCAACAGAGACATGCTACTAAATGCATTACCCTAAACAGATGTGTGCCATGAGATGAAAGGAAGACACAATTAATATTTGGAAAGCATTCATCTCTTATTTTATGAAAGACTTTAAAAGGTATAGGTCTTTTAAAATTCAATGTATCATTTAGAATATCTCTGCACATTTATGAAGAAAAAAAGGTGTTTCTTATATTGGCACACATTCCTCTAACATAATTTTGATATTTGTACAAGAGGTGACAGATAGATGTTCAGGAATTCAGTATAACTACAGACATATGCAGAGATAACTCACCTTCATCAAATACCTCTAGATTGAACCCGAGTCACACTTCTCAACATGAAATTAGCTTGTCATCACTTTACCCACTGACCCATCAGATGAAGGGGCAATAAACTGAAAGCCACACACTCAGAAGACCACAATGGACTGTGTTTAGAGTAGCAACAGACAGAGAAAGGAAAGATGATGAAAATATCTCCCTTCTTCTCCAATATCTTTGATTGCATCTCCGCATTTAATATAGTGATTACTTTAGATATGCTATACTGCGACAACATTAGTAATATTGCAAAGAAGTTTAAATGATGAAAATCTTAGCTGTAATTTCTTTTGGAGGAAGAATATGTTCACTATGATAGCCAGGGACCTACCATCCATAACCTAATTAAATCTAACATCCAACATTGTCCATCATTTCAGCAGCTAGTAGCATTGTAATTGGCTGACATGAAAGGAAATGATATCAATCCTACAAAGATACCATTGGCAATCCATGCAGAATACAAACATAACCACACAACCATCTGACAGCCATATCAATAACCAACACAGGTAATGAATAAACAATAGACTGTCAATCAAGGGTTACTTAGTGCATGAAAGGCACTGAAGCCTCAATCCTGAGACACAGTCTATCATGACTTCATAACTAGCTGGACCTAACAAAGGTTCCTTCACTATCAAGCACAAAATAATAATTCAGCTTTTTAACACTATGAAACATAGAATGCACTGCTGTTCCTGTAGTAAATGCTAGAGCCCAATTAGCCAGTTTGTGGCCCAAATCTGCAGGCTTATGCCACCAGAACCCTTTTGCTTGCCCCATAAACAATGACTTTTTCACTAGCCAGATCCAAATATGTACTTCAATAATGTTGTTTGTAATTCCTGAGTGTTGGCAGGCTTGTGTAGCATGCTGTCATGAATTTCCAGACAATTTCCAGATGGAGATACATAATAGATATATATCACGCCTAAATGCCCATGCTGCAAGTGGTGACTGCTGGTGTTAATATTGGGTAAGCACAGAGTAAATTTTGCCCCTGCCAAACTTATTCAGCTACTAAGGGTTGAATTTTGATCTCTATAAAGTTATCTGGAATAAGACTTACAACTGAAGCACTTCCTGTTCCTTCATGCCAGGCTGGTTCCTCTTTGATCTTTATTTCCAGCTCCATTTCACAATGCAAGTGAAGTAGTTAGAAGGTACTGTGTTTGTTGATTACTTCCAATGACCTCACACTGAAAAACAGGCCAGAAAAACACATTATCATTTTGCTGTCATTATTATCTAGGTTATTTGTAAACAGAGTAAACAACAAGCTTGTAATTTTATATGATTGCCAATATCACAGCAAAAAAACTCAAATTTCATATAACTGTTGATATCGTGACCATACCTATAGAGCCACAAGTTCTCTATGACCAATACTATGATCATATCCAAGGACCTCCAGTTTTACATGACTGTCAATACAGTGATCACTTCCATAGGATATCTAATTTAACATGGCTGATGATATCATGATTACAGCCAAGGACCCCCCAATTTTACATGACAGCTGATATTGCAATCGTAGCTATGTAATCTACAGTTTTACACAGAACTGAAACAATAGCTAGATGACTTTTCAATATAAAATTCAAGGCAAATTGAGTGTGATCAGACTAAAAATGTCTTAAAAATTCAGTGATTATTCCACTTGCTTCTCACTTTGATTAGGCGGGTATCTTCCTACCATTCTTATCCTCTGAGCTTCCCTTCAAAACTGACTGAAAAAATCCCAGTTCCTTGAGATTTGTTCTATCAAACTTTTCCTTCTTAGAATCAAATTCTCACCAATGGTTCTCCTCTCATCAAGCTGATTCACTATCTCTTTATCTGAGACATGTTCTATCCATCTGATATTCAACAACTTCCAATAACACCACATTTCAAAGGCTTCAACTCTGTTTTCCTCAGCACCAGTTATCATCCATGTTTCACTTCCATGGAGTGTGATACTCCACACTCAATGTAAATATAATTCTCAAGTTTTCAATCTCCTGAATGTAAAGAACACTACAGAGAAAATATTGGAGTTCAGGCAGGATTTAGTGACAGTATTTATAGATACTGAGAAAGCATATGAGAGTGTACAACGGCAACTGGTCTTGGATGAATTGATAAAAATTGAAGGCAGGCTGAGCAGAACAAATTACCAAAGCCATATACAAAAAATTGAGCCAGCAGTATGAAAACTATGATAGGATAAACAAACCGTTTGAATATAAAAACAGGACTGCAACGAGGATATGTATTATACCCTCTACTCTTCATTACAGTCATGAATGAAAATCCATGAGAGTATACAACAAGAAATGGGAAGCAAAGAGACACAGGCTTTAATCTGTGCAGATGATACTGTAATTTGGGGAGAAGATGAAATGGAAGTACAAGAACAAGTTACTGTATTGAATCAGGAGATAGAAGGATATGAAATAAAATATGTGTGGAGAAGTGTACAATAGTAGTGGTGATGAGAGGTAATAGAGAAGGAAGAGAGAATATTAACACACTGGAGACCGAGCCCGAGTATGTATCGGGTCGGGTAACAGCTCAGACTGACCGCACCCGAGGCTAACTCGGGCCTGTGTATTTGTTATATTGTCAACACAGCCGGGACGAGATTCGCTCGGAAAGCATACCACTTTAAAGTACTTTTATAACATCTGTACTGTGCGTTCGTGTCCTCTGTCATTGTTTTCTCAAACTTATAGCAGCTTATTTTTACTCGAGTTCGCTTCTACACTCCATGCTTCCAGCCTTGCTTCCAGCTGCTCAAAGCGCGCGCTTTCAGAGTTTTGTTTACATCCTGCGAAGTGTTTAGACTGCGTTTTGTTTCTGCTATAATTATTGGATCATTGAATGAAGGTGAAATTGTAGAGATTTTAGAAGAGATGTTTGATGACAGTGGTTCAGAAGAAGAGGTAGATGATTCAGATACAGAACCTGATTTCGAACTTCATGTTAGTGATGAAGGTATTTATGATCGATTCTATCATATTCTACCTAGATGTGATCTTGCACTTACAACTTTATTTAGCTAACGTTTCACGATCTTCATACGACTGGATTTTCATTTAGAACAAAGTGACGCAAGCGATGATAATTCAAAGGCAGGGACTGATTCACATTCGCCGGGTACTTTTGGTGATTTAGATGCACTTGCAATGCCCATGCAGATAAACGAAAAGCGGAAAATTGGAAAGTAATGAGGAAAGAGACATACTGGTGGTATCAAATGTGTTCTTTAGCACTTTGTGTCCCTGAATGCTTCAAACTATTCCTCACTCAAGTTCATCATTTGTAAAACTTCGTTGTCAGACTTTTTGTTGTTGTTGCAAAAGGCATACCGTTGGAAAATGTGTAGTGTGAAAAGTATTCAGTAGAACTTAATGCAACTTTTTAATCTGTAGAATAGACACTTTTAATTTTTTGATGATATATACGCGTTACAATTGCAAGCTACCTACTATTTTCTACAATTTTTTAAAAACCTTCAAAATATGGTGGTCTGCCTGCCCACATGCCACCTTAAGACATGGAAGACCACTGGAAGTTGTGGAAAGATTCAAGTAGCCTATTTGTGGTGTATACTTGCAGAAGTTGAGAAAATAATTAATAATAATGTTACTTGCTTTACATCCTAATAACCATGTTTTTACATTTTGGAGATGCCAGGTGTCAGAATTTAATCCCACTGGAGTTCTTGTGTGTGTCAATGAATCTACCTACATGAAGCACCATACTGAGCCATGCTCAAACTTGCAAGTCTGGTGTCAGAAGGCAACCAACCCCCCCCCCCCCCCCCCACAACCATCTGAACCACTCAGCCTGCTGATAATGGGAAAATAAACAGAGAAATTCGAAAGACTAATGAACACATTTTACTAATGTGTGAGAGGTATACTGTGGAAATGAAATGTCCCAAAGAAATGTAAGGAAATTCTGTACCAAATGTGTTACACTTCAATTCTGATATATGCGGCAGCACAATGACAACAAGGAAACATGATGAAAGCGGAATCTAAGCAGCCAAGATGAAATTCCTTAGAGGAATAATTGGGAAGACATAAAGGGATAAAAGCAGAAACATAGAAATCAGCAAGAGAATCGGAATACAAGGGAGAGACCAGTAAGCTGAAATGGTATGGACACATGATGAGAACGGAACAGGATAGAGTACCAAAGAGAGTATTTAGAGAGAAAATAATAGGAGAAAGACAATGGGAAATGCCCAGAAAGAGGTGCATGATACCGCGAAGGAGAGTACAGAGAAGAGAGGAGAAAAGGTTGAAGAAATATTGGAGAAAGGAAGGGAGTGGTGGAGAGATATAAAACTGATGAGGTTGTTGATTCACAACTCAACCCAGAAGATTGGAAACAGGAAATGAAGAAGAAGAAGAAGAATCTGCTGAACTGAAGATAAAAATTTATACAACACTCCTATCAGCTAATTTCATTTAAAAATGCTACCAACCTCCCTTTATTTTCATGTGCATGTCATGTCTAATGACAGAACCGAGGGGTGCTTACTAGAGCGCCCCTTGAAGGGAGTTCCATGTCAAACAATTGGTTTAAATATTTAGCAGTTTTTATTGTTCCCCTGGTGATACAAAACTTGTCTGTGCTGAATGCCTCACCTAATTCATTTCAGTCAATAGCAGTGTTGATATTTTACTGTAAAAGTATACAAACTGCACTGACAATGAATACTATAATTTCTCACACATGTAACGAGCTCCGTCCCTGTGGCCAATTGCGTTAATCCTTACCTATTGCTAGGGAACAGATTTCTGTGTACACATATATCTATTCAGGAAACTATGATCAAATGTGTTTTGTATATTTCAGCATAGGGAAGAACTCCTAAATGTGCCAAGTTTACTCATTCTGGCAGTCATTGGTTATTCTATTAATATATTGCTGGTTTTACTTGCCCACCATATGCCTAATGAGAAAATGGGGAACTACGTAAAACGATTTTCACGGCTGCCGGTGGTGGCATTCGAACCAAGCAAACTCCCAGCAACACGACCCTAACCACGCAGCCAATTCGCTCGGTGCTGAAGAAGTTCTTTAATACACCGATAAATATCAGGAAATATCTTACGAAAGTGAAGCGGGCTACTGTTAAGATAATACGTGAGGAATAAATAATGGATATAGCTCTTGTGGGGTGATGATATGATACAGAAGAATCTCCATAACAACACTGATATGCCAACAATTCTACACATTCGGATAATCTTTCAGATATCCTAAACGGAACAACTCGCAAGTATCCGGGTCCTACTACCAACTTTCGCAGCCTACAGAGTAAAAAAAAAAATAAACCACTTCAAAATTTACTGCGTCACTTTTATATCACACACTGAGGTATACAACACATCACCACAATGCTTACAATTATACACTAAATACTATAATTTTTTTTTTTTCTAGAACAACCATCCTTAATACTTCCGGTGCGTAGCACTTCACAAAAATTATCCATACCATTAAATTCAGATATCCGATCCAGTTAAACTGAGATTCATACCGGAACTCTGTTACAACACAAGAGGGAAAGACTTGCCGGCATTGTAACACAAAGGCTAGGATCCATCTAAAAGAAAGCTAGTTGTATTGTATTGTATTGTATTGTATTGTATTTTATTTCGTCCAACTGATCATACAGTGATATGGGACACGTCAATAATCATATTTACAGTAACAAAGGATAAAACAGTAACATACATGCCATGATAAATAAAGAGAAATATACAATGTGGTAAAGAGGCACAGATTAAAAAAAAATAAAAAATAAAGTGATACATAAGTTAATTTTCAAGAGCTAAGTATTCTTCAATAGAATAAAAACAATGGTTAGAAACAAATTTGAATAATTCTTTCTTAAATTTTGAACATGGTTTTATCTGCTTAATGCAGTCTGGTAATTTATTAAATAAATGTACTCCTGCATAACTCAAACTTGATTCATATAGCTTAGTTTTGTGTGTTTCTATGTGCAGACTGTGTTTATTTCTAGTATTATACCTATGTACATCAGAATTTATGGTGTAGCTGTTTACATTCTCCTTCATATATACAAGTGTATGGAAGATATAAAGGCTAGGCAATGGTAAAATAAAATAAAGTTTAAAGTATTTCTTGCAGCTTGTCCTCCTGCCGACACCGGCCATTCCTCTAATTATTTTCTTTTGTAACTTAAAGATGACTTTGCTATATCGTGAATTCCCCCAGTAAATGATTCCATAGGTTAGTATGGGATGGACATATGCAAAATACATAATTTGGCAAGCCTTTAAATTAAAACTATTTTTCAAAGACATTATCATGAAATAAATTCTACTAAGCTTTTTCCCTATAAACTCTGTATGTTTATCCCAGGTTAACGATTCATCCATCCACAAGCCAAGAAACTTTGTTGATGATGAGTACTCAATTATGGTCTCTCCAAATGATATTGGACTAACTTCCATATTTAAATTAATCTTATGGTGAAATCTAATCACAGAAGTTTTCTGTTTACTTAAAATTAATTTATTATCCTCAAGCCAGCTCAGGATATTACTCACTATATTGCCTGCCTTCAATTCTAACCCTTCAGAACTTTCATCAGCTACAAAGACAGTAATATCATCTGCAAACAAAGTTAATTGCACTCCTTGAATATCATCAACAATTTGGACGATATCATTAATAAATACTAAAAATAATAATGGTCCTAAAACTGACCCCTGTGGAACACCATGATCTATGTTTCTGGCACAGGAATACACATTCTTAATTACATTTTTGCTCAAATCAGTACCGGTATATGATATTTCAACAATCTGCCTTCTATCCCCTAAAAATGATTTGAACCAGTCATAGGCCATTCCCCGAACTCCATACATGTATAACTTTTCTAAAAGCAAGCTGTGGTCAATTATATCAAAAGCTTTTGTTAAGTCCAAGAAAATACCTAAACATGCACCCTTCCCATCTAGTGTGTCATATATCCGTTCAATAAAGTTAATGAATGCTGTGGTAGTTGATCTATTTTTACGAAAGCCATTCTGGCAACCAGCTAATATATTATGCTTCTCTAAGAATGATAACAGTCTATCGTACATAATTCTTTCCAGTATTTTGGAGAATACAGAGGGGAGGCAGACAGGCCTATAGTTACCAGCATCTTCTTCACTACCCTTTTTATGTATCGGAACAACTTTGGTTACCTTGAATTTGTCTGGAAATTTACCAGTGGTTAGTGACAAATTTATCAAGTAACAGAGAGGCTTGATTATGTATTGGTAACAGCATTGAATAAGGTAGTTTGAATAACCATCTAAACCAGAAGACTTCTTTTTACCCATCTGTTTTATTATCTTATCTATCTCTTGCTCAGTCACAGGAGTAAGAAACATGGATGATACATTCCTGTGAACTGTATTCAAGTTTGTTCTTGTCACTGATGTTTGAAAATTTTCCGTTAACCTCAAAACTGCTTCTATAAAATAGTTACTAAATATTTCTGCAACTTCTTCTGGATCACTGATTTCTTTCCCTGCATTTGTAAGAGTAATATTATTTTTTAATGGAACTAGAGTACCTTTCTCCCTTTTTATAATGTTCCACATACATTTAGACCTGTTTTTAGAATTTTTTAGCTCATTCTCATTATGCAATCTTTTGGCAGCCTTCAAAACTTCTTGATATATGTTCTTATACTTCTTATAATAATCCTTCAATTCAGATGAGGTGTTACTCCCTTTCACACATTTGCTTAAAAACCTTAATCGACTACTTGAATTTCTAATTCCTGTTGTAATCCACCCATTCCTATAATTCTTTACAATTATCCTTTTGACTGGTATTGCCACTTGATAATAATAATCGAACAAACCCAAAAACTCACTGAAGGCCTCATTAGTTGAGTTATTTCTATATACACTCTCCCAAGTTTCCTTGGCCAATAACTGGTTAAAATATGAAATATTTTCCTTGTTGCACATTCTAGTTTCCCTGTAAATTACATTGTTATTTTTTAAATTATGGTTTCCTATTACCCTAAAATTTAGATGCACAATTTGAGCAGAATGATCTGAAAAACCTGTATCATAAACTTCTATTTCATAGTTCCACATTTCCTCATTCAATACGACTTGATCTACTGCTGACTTTGTATCCCCAGATATTCTAGTTGGTTGATTTACAACTGCCTTTAGACCGTACAAGGAAAACAACATTTCTAGCCTTTGCTTATCTCGCCCACCATTATTCCCTAAAAAATCTACATTGAAGTCACCCATGATTATTACATTTTTGTTATGATTCTGTAGGTCATCTAAAATAATTTCAATATTATTATAAAAAGTTTCAACATTACTAGAAGGATTTCTATAAATGCATATAAGTATTAACTTATAATCCACTAGTTCAACAAAGCTAGCCTCGAAATGCTCCTCTACATTCAGATATTCAAATTTATCCAACTGCTTACATTTGATATTATTATTCACATATATACATGAACCTCCACACTTCATTTTCTTTCTACAAAACTTACTTGCAAGAGCATAACCTTCTAATACAAAATTTGAAATCTCATCCTCCATCAACCAATGTTCAGTTAAGCATAAAACATCATACCCTTGTAGGTTATCTGCCAACAGAACCTCCATACTTAGAATTTTATTTCTTAAAGATTGAACATTCTGGTGGAACAAATTTAGCTCTCCCTTTAGATTATAACTATTGCTACCTTTTACCATAAAAAATCCTGCTCTAGTAATACTGGTCGTTTCCTTGTCCTACTTGACGTTCTTATTTCTGGTTGTTTAGCTTGCCCTCCTTCAGTTCGTCCTGATGGTGCTCCAACATCCAACTTCTCCAGTAACTCCTCTCCTCGTTCATTCAACTGACTGCTACTGATGATCTCAATGGTTTCCTCACAAGTTTTCCCTGAGTACTCAGTGCTTTCTGGTATTGCTGTCTCTGATGATTGTGGTAGAATCACATTAATCCCTTTCAGCTGATGTTCTTCTCCTAGGCATCCTTCTTTAGTGGTAGCACTCACCTCAACTACTTCCTCAACTCTTCTTACTTTCATTACCTGCAAATGTTCTGCAACTTCCTCATCTTTATCGAACAGCAGTGGTATGGCATTGGTTGTGATAGTTGTTCCTGAAGTCTGTTGTATTTTCTTTCTTATCATATTACATAGCTGCTTTTTCCCTCTTCTGCTAAGATGCATGCCATGATTTGTGAAATATCCTCGATCCATATTGCTCATATCAATTATTTCTGTATTTCGAAAGCATTTGACAATTTTCTGTAGCCGCCTGTTTGTATCATCAACTAACTTATTTACACAAGACCATTCAATTAAATCATGTCGATGTGGAATATTACATAATATTACATTGGTGGTCTTTAATTTGCAAAGTGCTTTCTTCACCCCAGAAATCACATTTGATGCTTCATTTCTGGCAATATCATTCGTCCCTGCCATAATAACCACGTAGTCATTCTCATTAAGTGTTCCCATCTCTTCCATATCTGACTGAAGAACCTCTTTGAACAGAGCACCTGGCTTGACAAAACCTACAACTTCAGTCTCCGGTAGCATATCACCAAGTTCGACAGCAATACCCCGACCATGGCTATCCCCGTACACAACTACCTTACATTTTTTCTTCTTCAACCCCAGTGCAGGCTTCCTTGTAATGGCTGGAATGTTATTAATCTTTACACATTCTTCTTCACTAGCGGTAATTGATTCAAGGACCTGGAACTTATTCCTTAATTCAATACCTAGGCCTACGCCCCGATCATGATTAGTTTTAGGCCTACTGTTACAACACCTCGTACTTACTTCCGACCATGTCTCAGTTTGCACTTCAGTCACACCATTTAAACTAAGTCTATTACGTTTAATACTTTCAATGTCTTCCCTTAACATTCGAATAATTTCATCCCTTGAGGCCAATTCGGATAATAAAGTAACACAGTCAACACACTTTCCCGCTTCCGCATGCACGATGCGTGCGTCACATACACAAACACTTCGCGAATTATTTTTCCTTTGGCCTATGGCCTGATCCACACTTCCACTGGTATTTGACACCTTCTTCTTCCCGTCGTTAAATTCTATGCACTCACTACTTTCCATTAAACTATTACATTTCTGAAAATTCTCAACAGCTTGAGGAGCAACACGACCGGCAGGCGCCATTTTACTCGTCGACTGCTACTGATATAGGTATAAATTATTAATGCTTAAGTATAAATACCATTTAAAATAGTGGTAGCCCAAAACATGTAGAAATCTAAAACTAAGAGCGATTAGTATTTACTTCTTACAGTTCTCAACTGAGATCTATAAGTTTGGCAAAAGTAAATGACTGAGACTTGAACATTACCGACAATATGTTAGAGCTTGTGGACACAGCGTAAAATCATAGAAATCACAATTCCTCAATGAATAAAATCTTACAGAAGTAACACAATTAACGGAATAAGCTGGACGGTACTGCTGGCTAATACGTTTCTTGTAAAACAACATACCTGTCACTTCGAAACCAAACAAGATATTGCGATGTAGTTTAATAGTCAGGAGCGTATTGCATGCGTTATGATAGCGCAAAGGACTGTCTGGAGTATCATTTTAGGTTGTTTCAAAACAAGTGTTATTAATTTCATCTCTCAGAAGTTCAAAAGTTCCGCACAGCTGCACTAGTTCCATCGCTTGACTACGTGTGGCGCTGGTGCAGTTTCGCCATCTAATCTACTGAAAAAACTAGTGATGGGCTAGCGACGGAATCGAGTAATGTGCTCTTAGAATCGGTATACTCGACTCCAAACTCGAGTCCAAACTCGAGTCCAAGCTACAGTGACTGTATATATACAGTGTGGCTAACGAGTGCTTCATTTTCATTGGCTCCGCCATGTTTTAGCCAAATGTCCCGTCAGCTGATTTAAACGTATGTATTCAGCACAGGGTAAGATCACTCTTTATGCAATTTCAGCGAAGTACAGGCTATCTGTTTTAACCTTAATACACGGAAAATATGTTCTTACTAAACACGGAAGATTATTTAGTATTATTAGTTAAGAAATGTGTGTGAATTTACGTATTTCTGGGGTCTGAGTTTTGAAGAAAATTACGCCAGGCTGTTATGCTTATGGTTGCAGAAACAAATCAGGAAAGGTTTTTAAAATGAAATTAGACAATTGCTTGTTTTCAGCACGTTATAAGACGCTCCCAACAACGAGTAGGGTTGTTTCGTGCTTTATAATGGTAACAATAAAAACAAAATGGGTCAGTAATTTTTATAGAGGTCAAAACAGTAAATGTCAGATGTCTCCGTTAATATTCGCCGTATCGAAAACCTGTACATAAGGAAAGTTATTTAGAATATAATTTCCGACATTTTACGTTTTATGCAATGATACCGTGTAAGGAAATAATAGTGATTTTGACGATTATATTATTTTTCACAAATTTTCAAGTATCCCCGAAAATATCCGTTTTATCTGAAACAAAACTTCCAGGAAAGGTCACTCCCAATCATTCGCTGTACGTCTCATTCATTTTGACCGTATGAGGTATTATGATATATTCTTGAATTCAAACTTTAATGGCTATTCATCTATTAAAGGACCTGATTATAAGTGCCGCCTAGCTCAAGTTGAGTTTTCTCATACATTATAATAATAACAATAATAGTCTGACTCCATGATTGAATGGTCAGCGTACTGCCCTTCGGTTCAGAGTGTCCCGGATTCGATTCCCGGCCGGGTGGGGTATTTTAAAATCTCGGGCTTGGGGACTGGGTGTTTGCGTTTGTCCCAACATTCTCCTCTTCATACTCAGACAACATACCACACTACAAATCACCACAGAAACACGCAATAGTGATTACATCCCTCCATATAGGATTTGCGTCAGGAATAGCATCCGGCCGTTAAATAGGACGAAAGCCACATGTATGACGCAGTTCCGCCACACAACCCCACAGTTCTGGGAAGAGCGATAGAAAAATAATAAGGTAATGATACCAGTTATAACAATGTATTAGAAAAACCGATAGCAGCAAATAGAATGTTTAAAATACAGCGGATATCTACCAGTACTAATCGAACCGGGGCACAGAATTAGTCGCACATCACGGAAATCAAACAGCGGGTGGTCGATGAGTCCCGAATACAAGTACAATGGGACCAGGAAAATTGATTGTTTTCACCGAGCAACAAGTAGTATTTTCTTATACGATAGGCCTGTTGTGATGTGATACTAAATATTTAATTCCTAGTTGCGGGGATCAAACCGTAGCCATCATTAAAGGAGCACTATGCACAACCCGGGGGCCATGGCAGTTGCTTGTTTTCACCACTAAAGATTAGCAGGTTTTCGCTATTATTTATATTAGTACCACGAGTAAAATGGTACTGTATATTATGTTAACTTATATTACGTTAACATAAATATGGAGCTTGGTATAAAATTTTGTCTACCCATTAGTTAACAAGTCATAAGCCCGCCTGGTGGCCATGATCGTTAAGGCACTGAAGTCTAAAAACGGTCTAACACCGAGGTTAGCCGGTTCGAGTCCCCTTGGTCGAAAAATTTTTCACCATCAGAATGTTGGCCGGCAGGGTAGGGGAGGTGGTGGTATACAATTTCTAACCACTAGTGAACCGTACTGTTCATGGGCCAAGAGTATTGATCTTAGTATTGGATATTCGGATTATATAAGACCACCCACGAAGTCATTGTCTTATAGTGTTTTTCATAAATGAGTCCAGACGAAGCGTTCTTATGTGAAGTGAGCTAGAGCGTCTTTATGAGAAATCTCCAGAACCTCATTAAAGGGAGTTATGTCCCAAGCCAAGCCTCTTAATGAAGATTGGGGACGCTTCCTAGATCCCGGCAAAACCTACATTAGGAGGGAAGAAAGAATTAAATTAATATCTTTGGTTACGGAAGAGTTGCATTGGATTTGAGACAAGAATTGCAACCTGCATAATTTCTGCTTAATTTTGATAGACATTAGGGCTGCAATCATAAATGCATTCGTTAAATAGAGCACTGGAAGTACTTTGTGCGGGAAAACTTCGAGTCGCGGGCGCGCGTATCTTGCACGCGATAAAGCGGCGTGGTGACGCTAAACTGGATTATAAAAATAAGGCCGCCTGGCATATCAGTCTCATTCTTTGACCGGAAGGCGGCTAGAACGAGTCATCATACTGCGTGTTGGTACTGAGAACAACGCTTTGTCTTCGAGCTGCACATACTACTAGTACTACTGTAACTGCGAGGAAGTAAGTAATCAACTTGAATATTCAGCTGAACTCTTGATTTTACCTTTGAGGATATGCTATGGGGAGATGAGGTACTGCCTGTAAGAGACTGATGAACTAGTAGCTTCATATTTCTTTGAGGTCAAGGTATAACTGACGAAAGGCTAGAATTAATATTGGCTCAGGGTAATTCAAGAACTACCTGTTGTCCGAGTGAAGGGATGAAATAACAGTGACTAAGAGTAGTGAAGAAACTATTGTGTACCAGGTTTAATATTCTGAAAAAGACTTGGTCAATGTAACGTGTGAGACACGATAGTAGTGGAAACAGGCATCGAGTTTGGACAGTCTGTAATGAATGAATTTGTTTTCAGTTACCCCAGCATCAAGTCAGAACGAGTTTTGACATCATCATTGCGAGGAGGCCACAACCAGGAGCTGAAGCCAACACGACAACGGGCATCGATCCAGGAACGTTGGGAGCACCTGATTAGCGCGACGTCGAAGGGGACATCTTTCGACTATCGAAGGAGCTGTACGAAGTAGTCACGCAAGAAAGAATGTCTCCAAGTGGTCAACAGTATCTGATGCAAGCGCCGCAGTCTGTCATGATGTGGTAAATTTCAGTGGTCCACAGGGAGGGCCGCTCCGTCATGTCATCAATAACATAAGGTCAGAGCTTTCCAATTCTGTTTCAAGCATGTCATTTAAATTTAGATAGGAATCGGGGGCCGTCAGTCAACAGATTAATTAGGGTAGGAATATTTCTTGGTAATAAAGAGCTAGGCCTCAAGCTCGAACCCCGTACATTAGGGTAGATGATTGTTTGTAGATTCCTTGTTGGCGTGTTTATTTTTTTTTCCTTGAATAGTATTATATTAGCGTACAGGTTATCTTTAGGGGTCAGGTCGTACTCCTTTGGTCATAGTAGATTAGTCTAACAGGCAGGCACTTTTTATTGTGTCGCGTTCAGGCATTTGTCTCTGCAGACGTAGACGTGTATAGTTGTGACCAGGATGTAACCCGTAATTCACCTAGCTTCACTGATAGAGCGAGCAAGTCCGAATATGTGAGAGATATGAGCATTAAGCATATAGCCAACTGTATGTATTGATATGAGAAAGCCCCGCACAGTTAGAGAGTGTATTTGATGTATTGGAGATGCCGTATTATGGCCATGTGACTATCGATTAGTGATTTGTGTTTTTATAGCACCAAGGTTGAGCCCATGAGAGGCGGAAGTAAGATTTGTGATAGTGCGGGTGACATTGAGATGAGGGCGGACAGCCCAGGTATATTTAAAAGAGGGCTTTTAGCAGCAGATTACGTGGGGTGTTTTTGAAAGGCGAGATTTTTTTAGCCTGCAGCACAGCTGAGCTCGTAAATTATGTGGACTGTCGCGTGTGAAGTGGCCGGAGGGTGAGGGTGCTGTGCCTGACGTCACAGTCTTGAGAATTGGTCATATTGCCGTCTGCAGCTTGTCGAGTGTGTTTAGAGGAAGAGACGACCGTGATGTTTTGAAAGCAAGGAGATGATTTGTTTTAATGTTCTATTTGTTCTACGTTAATTTTTACACTGGCCCGTTTGATATTGACACCCTTGGATATGTTGGTTGTGTTCTTTTTATATTCTTTGTTTATGAATATGATACGCCTTACTCTTCATGGGACTAGGGTTCGTGACCGAGTCAGGACACTGTACATTATGTGTTGATTTTTGTTTGCACCGGGGTTCGATGATACGAGGCGTAGTAAATTTTATGGGAATTACTGTTAGATGTGTATTTCAGCAGATATCCGTTTTTCTAGATGTCGTTACTTACACAATTGTAACATGCTTGTTACAGCACAGCTGTTTTCGTGAAGGCAGTGAACTGGTTGTCATCGGCTCAACATTATCTTGACCCAAGCATTTTAAAAGCTCTTATTTTTGTAAATAAATTCAATTTTATGTAATAAATCCCTGTTTGTTAAACTTTGAATGCAGCGATGTTTTCTGTTAGCTATTTTTACTTTAATTTAGCGAATTCTTACCTGATTAGTCACATATCCTAGTTTTTTATCTTTTGTTGCCCACTTATCCCCATGTTATCCCTGAGAAGAGCGCTCTTATCCGGCTGAGCGAAGAAATGTGTTCATGTAAGACTATGTGCACCAGCTCACGTTTGTGAGAGTTCTTTCACTTCTCTACTCTGGGTTCGAGACCGGCTTTCGCCTGGCCGGAACTTCAGAGCCCTGAAGGGCACACTAGATTGCGTGCCAAAAGCCTGGATTAAATTCCAAACCTCTCCGCAGTGCTCATATGGAGTGAGGGCATATGACGCTGTTGATGGTGATTCGTCCGTCGGATGGGGACGTTAAGCCTTGAGCAGACCCCTTGGTGCTATTCGACAGGAGTAGGATATGTGCCGGCACCGGGTTTCACCCTCTCCCTACTATCATATATCACGTCATTCATTTCATCTCTCATTAACTCCTCTGATGAGGTTGACGTCAGGAAGGGCATCCGGTCATAAAAAACCGCCACGACAAATTCATCTCACCTCATACCCGACCCCGTAGGGAAACGGGACAAGGGTTGGACAAACACATTAGTTAACAAGTCATATTATTTTCTATCTTCTGCGTGTATATACTGTACATACCGATAAGTCATATATAAAAAGTACATTCCTATGTATAGTTTTATGATACTGCGTTGTATATTCTGATATGTAAAACCATGAAACTTGATATATGGTAATGTTATAATTTAAAATTTAAATGACCGGGCGAATTGGCCATGCGGTTAGGGCGGCGCAGATGTGAACTTGCATCCGGGAGATAGTGGGTTCGAACTGTCGGCAGCCCTGAAGATGGTTTTCCATTTTCACACCAGGAAAATGCTGGGGCTGTACCTTAATTAAGGCCACGGCCACTTCCTTCCCATTTCTAGGCCTTTTCTGTCCCATCGTCGCCATAAGGCCTATCTGTGTCGGTGCGACGTAAAGCAAATAGAAAAAAATATATGTAGGCTAATTTTACAGTCATCACGTACATTATTCAAGACAATGACTATACTATTTTATGCCACATGTATTATAACATAAATGTTATGATAGGCGTAGCTACCAACACAGAATTTCTGACCTCTTCAATAACAGTGACTTGTAGGCCTATACCACGTATAACTAAATTTTGAAGTCTTACGTCAGGTAGTCAGACTCTGGATATAACAAATACTGATAGGCCTATATACATACCTAGTCTATTCTTTATTGAAATACTAATAATATCACTCTCCTTCATCTATCAGCTGATTGAGTACTTGGCTAAAACATGGCGGCTGGACTAGCCTTGGCCACACTGTACATATAGAGTCACTGTAGTCCAAGCATACTATTTTCGCTATCTGTGGACATGTCTTAGAACTATAATCTATTGTACGGCACTGGATTGCACGGCATTCGGGGTCACCCACAGAATATTTTTGTGATGAGGAATGCAATATGTTTGCTGCTGATGATTGATTTTGTTGAGTCATCGGTCGTCTATAATTTGATTGTTACGATAATTAATATCATCATAGACAAAATATTTACCTATGACTTACTAACAAACCGTTAACTCGAAAGATAGGCACGTAAGACCGAACATGAGCGAGGAATGGGGACAATCTGAACTTTTCTAATGTTGATAACAACAGCGTTCTATTATTATTATTATTATTATTATTATTATTATTATTATTATTATTATTATTATTATTATTATTATTTCCGACTCGTTGTCTGAATAGTCAGCGTACTGGCCTTCGGTTCAGAGGGTCCCGGGTTCGATTCCCGCCCGGGTCGGGGATTTTAACCTTTATTGGTTAATTCCAATGGTCCGGGGGCTGAGTGTTTGTGCTGTCCCCAACATCCCTGCAACTCACACATCGCACATAACACAATCCTTCACCACAGTAACACGCAGTTACTTACCAACGGCAGATGCCGCCCACCCTCATCGGAGGGTCTGCCCTGCAAGGGCTAGAAATAGCCACACGAAATTATTATTATTATTATTATTATTATTATTATTATTATTATTATTATTACGGGGATACCCGTGGAGCAGAAAGAGGTTAAAGAAGGTACCGGGGTGAATGGGTCTATCTACAATACCAAAATTGAATTAAAACTTTGAAAGGTTATATTTCTTTTCCAGAAACAAACTTAACAATGTTTTTCACTGAGTGAACATTGTTATCAACAAAATAGCAATCTTGAAACAAGACTGAGAAAATCCTAGATTAGGGAATTTGAGAGATTCTGGGCTTCAAGCCCCTCGTTTTACAATTCCTGAGCTCCCAGCTCAAATGTACAATTCAAAATGAGAACTAATTTAGTCAAGGGCAGAAATCCCCCAATTCAAAGAGCACTTGCTTCCTAAATTGCAGTATCTAGCCTTCCAGAGGCACTCTTCATTATTACACCACTTGAAAAGAGCTAATAGGCTCTCAGTTTCTTCCAGCCTCTTCAAGGCAACATTACCTCAAAATATTACAATCTCAGGCCTCACAAGGCACGAATTACGAATTGGAATTGCTAATGCAGGGGTATCTAGTACCGAACCTAAAGGGCCTTTGCGAAAAAAAAAAGAACCGGTTAAATAAAACGGCCCGAACACAAACTGAATGGAGGCGGAAACTGCGCTCCAGATAATGAAATATATAATCCTACAGGGCTCTCGGCCGATGAAACAGGGGCTATTCCCAAACTAATGAGGTGGCTCGCGTGGAAATATCTTTAATCTATTACAGGAGAGAAAATAGTTACGAAAGCGAAGTCACCTCAAACCGGGATGCAGGGGAGCTCGAGAGGGTAACTCACTCTCTATCCCCGATTTAAAATTAAAGATTTTATGAAGTTTTTAAATTAGTCGAAAGGAAAGTTACATTTTAGAAAAGTGTGGTTACATAATTAAAGATTCGGAACTTCCTCTCAGATAAAGTTGCGGAGACAGCAAGAAAGATAGAGTTTTATGTGGCCATTACCTTGTAGATGGTCTGCTGGCTGAAGAAAGAGGCCTTAACGCACACACTTAGAAAGACGGTGAGCAATTGACAAGGAAACATGAAAAGCCGCAGTTTATATACCCTCAGGGAAGGTTCGAGAGGATTCAAGACTAATCAGGACATATCCTCTTAACTTTTATTGGTAGAATCAAAATGAGCAAGAAATGCGGTATTGGTTGAAAATTAAATACCAAAATTTATGTTTGGTCCGATTTAAAACTGGCGGAAAGAAAAGAGAGTGTTGCCAATCCAAAAATAAATGAACATAGATTCAGTTATAAAAACCTAGAAATACGAAACTTCTTTAAGTTGTAAGTTCTTTCACTTTGCACCAGAGTGCATGACCATAGTTTTGGTAGTGTCATCTGTGGAAAAATGTCCGAACTTCTTGATGAATGGCAAACAAAACAAGCAGAAATTCAGTCACTTTTGGGAAATTCACAATAACAAAATTACTTAATATTTCAGTGGTGACATCTTCTGATTAAGGTTCCAACTTGTTGTGTTATCAGTTTCACTATTTGATCGATAGAGGAGTTTATTAAGGCGCTGATTTTGAATGAGCGGAGTAGAGGTGTACCTCCCGGTACAATTATTATTATTATTATTATTATTATTATTATTATTATTATTATTATTAGTATTATTATTATTATTATTATTATTAGTGTGCAGCCTGGATGTAGTCACTAGGGATTTGTTGATAGCTATGAAATATTATTCCCGCGACGTCCTTGTAGGAAAATGTGTAATAATATTGTGCGAAATAATTACAATATTACTGCCAGAGAATTTATTGCAAAGATACATGTGTGGGGCGTTCAGAAACATAGTGTTGTAGTATCACTTATTGTTATTGTCCGACTTGTTGGCTGAATGGTCAGCGTACTGGCCTTCGGTTCAGAGGGTCCCTGGTTCGCTTCTGAATAATTCTACTGGCTCGGGGACTGGGTCTTTGTGTCCGTCCAAACACCCTCCTCTTCATACTCACACAACACACTACACTATCAATCATCACAGAAACACGCAATAGTGATTACATCCCTCCATAGAGGGTTGGCGTCAGGAAGGGCATCCGGCCATAAAACAGGGTCGAATCCTCATGTGCGACGCAGTTCGCACCCGCGACCCCATGGGTGTGGGAAAAGCGGTAGGAAAAGAAGAAGTATCACATATTGGTATTTTATTCACGCATTCTGCATGAATGACATGCACATCTCATCTGATTCCTATTTGATTAAAGCGCATTTAACATTCACTGGCCAGTGGCTAAATGAGGTGCTTTGATATGTGAGCGCTTCGATCACCCTTGGCCAGAAACGGAACTACAGTATATATTTTTGTTGTTGTAGAAAGAAAATTATTGATATTCCTCGACCTAGAGAAAAGCAGTACACAAAATATTTATTTCAAGTAATAGATTGTTTATTTAAGTAATACATTACAAAATCGATTTTTTGATATAAAACTACGTTTACATTGTTTACATAACTATTTTACAGTATTTACGTGGGTATGTACTATGATCCTTGTCAGTCCCACGATGGTGGCGTAATTGCCCTTCAGGTATTCTCACACTGATTTCTTGTGCTGCATTCAGGTATTTTAGCATGGCGTTTGTATTTCTGTTTAAATTAAAATTTTATTATTACATACTGTACGTCGCATACAGCTTTATTGGGAACAGTTTCAGAGACATCAAAATACTCCCGAACTCTTCCTACTTGACATTGTCAATGTTTACAGTACTGCTCATATCCCGCCGCTCAACTTCTAAAGACTACGCTCGGTTTTGTTCCTTTGCGCAGTCATGTGTTGCAATGATAAACGTCAAAACGGAGGGTGTATCTTGTTCATTGCGTTCCATCAGCTGTTTAGCTAGAACAGAATGACGTTCTGTCTGATGATTTTCTTCGTGTACAGACATCACATTCTGGACGCCTAATCATAATACCCTACATTATATCTGCCGAAAGTATGATGTAAATATAAACTGTTCACCTGTCGCCTAGGACGATTGTAGGCTTTGGCGCGGTTAGCAATAGGTTATGGTTACAACATACATACTGTGACAATGAAAGAAAATGAAATGGGGTATGGCTTTTAGTGCCGGGAGATCCCAAGACGGATTCGACACGCCGTAGGCGACCTGTGCATCGTGATGAGGATGAAATGATGATGAAGACAACACATAGGGCCTACACCCAGCCCCCGTGCCAGGGAAATTAACCAATGATGGTTAAAATTCCGGACCCTGTAGGGAATCGAACCCGGGACCCCTGTGACCAAAGGCCAACACGCTAACCATTTAGCCATGGAGCCGGACAACGTAACAGTGATTTTAAACAACAACAACAACAACAATAATAATAATAATGTCATGGGTTTTAAGTCCAAGTACGTACATTTATATGGTTTTCTGAGATGCCGAGGTGCCGGAATTTAGTCCCCGAGGAGTTCTTTTATGTGCCAGCAATTCTACCGACACGAGGCTGACATGTTGAGCACCTTCAAATACCACCGGACTAAACCAGAATCGAACCTGCCAAGTTGGGCTCAGAAGACCAGATAAGCTATGTTATCAATATTAGAATAGAGGGCACATTCAGTGGAGTGGGTGAGAGACGCCGTGAACGGATATTTTCATATGTTATTATGCGTATATAGTTGAGGTATTATCATTCGCAAGTCATCATCAAATTCAGATTATTTATTTTGCTCATTCATTAAAAATATTTATATCGTACCGGTCTATCGCAATCCCATAAAACCTCAGCGACCACTTGTACGCACGCTTCATCCATCCAAGAGCGGGCGAGAGAGCGAACGTTTGACGTCATGCTGTCATCGAGCCTTCGCATGCGAAACGAGTCCGAGCCTGGACTCGAAAGTGTCAAGTACTGCGATTCGAGGCATCGCTCGCGCGCATCACTAGTAGAAAGAAATAGACAGCCAATGGAGGAGTTAGGCCGTAAAGCATTCAATTAGGGATGGGTCCAGTTAGTTCATTCGCTTGAACTACTTCATTAGATACCGTTCAAAGCCTTGAGTTGTACAAATCAACGAGTTAGTTCATGAGGTGATGTCATGGAAACAGCCCTCGCGGCACTTCGTTCATATGAACGAGTTAGTTTATTATGAGCACGAACTGAAAACACCTACACAATGCCGCCGCCAGTCTGCCTAAGTGAAGAAATTGTATCTACGAGAGACGGAGAGACAGATACATTTTCTAATTTTGTATAACTCCTTCTGCCCAGTTCAGAAGTGTGAGATGTGCTGTCACGTGACCATTAACACGGCACGCCATTGACCATCCGTGTGCAAGCTTATTTGTCGTTCAAATTAACGAGGTAGTTCATTTGTGCTGTCTTCATGGAAGGAGCTCTCGTGGCACTTCGTTCAATGAACGAAGTCGTTCAAATGAACGAGGTAGTTCATTATGAGCATCTTAGCAACAGCATAGCGGTGCGAGCTCAGTTCCGCTTTAGCCTTAGCACGAGCAACACGTATCTCGAGCAAGTGTGGAGTCGTACAGTGAAGTGGGGAAAGCCCGTTTGGTTTAAGTGTTTTGCGCATTATACGCTTAGGTAACTAAAGACATTACGGAACGATGATAGTTGAAAGGAAAAATGCAATCGTCATCACATTCACGAGATATTCCAAGACCAGCCCCCTGTGAAATCCATGAGTGGAATTTTGAAAATTTGAAACTAGATGAAGCCGAAACATTACAGCTCAACGGTATTTCCCGACAAGTCTTCATTAAGTGCAGGAGGTAAGAGACAGTTGATCATCTTCTCAAGCACTATGCAGGTGAGCAATATTTTGTTCATAGCAATGGCTATCGTAGTAAAATAACTGTTGATTTGGTCGGCCTAGGGATTAAACTTGTGAGAGTTTTTAATCTCTCCACCGAAACATCTCATGGACACATTTCAGACGTCTTGCGTGGAGTTCCAATTTTCGATATAAGTTGCACAATGGTATACGTGCAGTACGCATCACGCTTAAAAACAAACCCTTCCTACGTAGACATAGCAGGATATAAGGCTTTAGTAAGTTACGATAACCAACCACCAACCTGTGCCAGCTGCAGTTAGATAGGCCATTACCATAGTGAGTGCTCAACGCGACGTTTAACAGTACAAACACCTGCTACACCCGACAAGCCAACCTGGGCGACCTTGACATCAGCCTCGGGGAAGTTACCGACGCAACGTATGCCTCTTACAACAACACAACTCACCCCAGATTTTCCAGAGGTGGGCACACGATCAGCTGATACACCAGACTCACACGTAAACACACCGTCCACACAACAGGTAGAAATTTCCACAGAAGAGGAAGAGACACAAATAGCCAAGCCAGCACACAACCACCTTGAGGAGACAACAGAACCTGTTTGCGATAGAAATTCCCCAGTCGAACAGTCGCTCAGCTCATCAACCCACCAGAATAATACCCAGTTAACAGATGTACCGGTACTATCAGAGTCACCCTCACAGCAACAGACACAACTTTGTGAACCTGTCAGCGAACAGTTCCCGACACCTACCAGTGACATGACTGGGTTGAAAAATGACACCACCCCACAGTACACAAACAAAATAGGCGGTGACGAAGGTAGTTTAATGGAAATGGAAACCACCCATTCAAAATCCCACCAAGCAGTTAGTCACAGGGATCCAAGATTAAAAACAGAGGTTAAGGGGAATGATAGGAATAAAGTAATAAAATTAAGTAAATGTCTTCCGCAAACCTAATCTGACGAATATTTACGTGCTGTTGCATAAAGCCAAGCGAGTATGGAAGCTGCTAATGTATTTTTCTTGGTAACCTTAGCTGTGACGTCAGTAGTTAGCTGTTACGGTACCTTGAATGTGAACTGCCTCCGAAGTCAGAGCAAGCAGGTCTTGCTAAAAGAATTTATTAAAGATTATGATTTAGACGTAGTTTTCTTGCAAGAGTTTAACGTCACGAATTTAGCTTTCCTCGGATCTCAATACAGTTATATAATCAATGCCGGAGAAAATTTAAGATGAACTGCCGTAGTCTATAGAGCAGGGATAACTATCAAACTCAGTGAATGTCACCCGAGTGGAAGAATTTCATCCATACTTAACGAAGATAATACACTGATGATTAATATATATCTACACTCAGGAACACACAGACGTCAAGAACGGGAAGATTTCATTCAGAAGGAATAGCCTTACTTTCTGCGTCACAATTATGATAACATTCTCGGAGGTGATTTCAACTGTGTGTTAAATGCAAAAGGTCAGACAGGTGAATTCCATCCCTCCCTGGCATTAGGAAGAGTATATCGCGAACTTAGGCTTTGCGATGTGTGCGAAGTTATTCATGGTAACAGAGTCGAATATAATTTCTTCCGAGGTACGGCTGCTTCACGTATCAACCGATTTTATGTAAATAAAGAATCAGAGAATAATATCCCAACAATATTTCTTCTAAAATTGCAGAGCATATAACAAATAAACAAATAAATATGATTTCTGATGACAAGGAAGTATGTGAGGGACTCATTGGAGATTGCAGTATTTTATATGTTTTACCCAAGCCTATTAGTCTCTCAATATGTACCCTTTTACTGGCTATTTTCCTGTCTCTTCTTAAAGTTTCACTTGGAAGCCTATTCATTTTCTTTAAAAATCTTGGGATGTTAACAGTGACACCATGAGGAACAAGCATATCTTGTATATCAAATCCCTTATCAGCCACAATGGAATCACCAAAGTGAAATTTTTCCAGAATGTCACTTCTTTCCACCATCTGTCTATCACTAGTTGCACCTCCATAGCATTGTGAAATATATGAAATCAATCCACCTGGTGTTGAACCAACTAAAACTTTTATTGTGTTTCTATTTTTGTAAGAGGAGAATGTTGCTTGTTGAGCTGTTGGAAGAGATGGTTTTTTGATGGGGCATTCAGTTGAGTCTATGATCAAGCGTGTGGTTGGATACTTAATTTTAAAATCAGTTGGCATATGAAACTTCACCAGCTGTTTTGAAGGCCATATATCTACCTCTTGCCACTGGAGATACATGAATCTTATCCAAGTGTTAAAAATGTTTGAGACTTGAGAGACAGAAGTAGAAAACATGAAACTCACCTCTTTGTAGGGTAGATTCCTTCTTAGAATGATCATAGTCAAAAAGAATAAATCTAGAACTTCTAAATGTGTAGGTGGTGGGTTATTTATATAGTTAAGATGATATGATGCAGATCCTAGGGAATCAAAAGCAAACATAAATTTCACATAATTTTCTAAACCAGTGTAATAGTGCAGCATGTTGTCATTTCCTTGAAAATTATTTATAGTGTATGGGACAAATTTGCTTTTAGTTTGGGTGAAGTGAGATTCTCTAGAAATTTCACTTTTTAACTGTAGGCCTATTTCTTCAGTCTGTGTTGCAGTACTTGTAGATTGTAGCCTTGCTGTATTTTGGTTATGGGGATGATCAGTAGTAGAAACCTCTAATTCTTCACCAAATAGAAAGGGGCAAATGTCATCAAAAACCTCAAAAGCATTCTGGCTACTCGCAGGAGGTACACAGACACTGTTATCTTTGCCTCCTGGGATTAACAGTAACTGTCTCTTGTCATGTCTCTCTTTTCGTTTCTTTGCTGTTTCACTGCCCTCCTTTACTTTTGTCCATGCAAATACAGAAGGCACAGCTGTCTTTTGCAAGGTCTTCTTAAGAGGTATATTGCCTCCTGAAAATGAACACATGGTGGTATGTTATGGAATTGCAGATCGAATTTTGGGATTAAGATTTAATGTTAAATAAAAGTAGCTATGACTTCTGCAGCTCTTTCTAATATATAGGACAACTGTAGGCCTACTACGCATGCCTGTTATATGTACGGGATTAAAGGTTAGAATTAAATAGGAAATTCCTGAGGCGATTAATTAAGTACCAATTAGGCATTTTAGGGACCTTTAATTTCTAAACTATGTTACTGATGATTGAATTACATCTCCTACCTCGCCAAGTGGAGCTTATATAATCCTTAGGTGCGAAATGTTCGAAACAAACAACACTGCTGTCAGTTGGATTCCATTTAATCCGCCGAATTTGTTTTATCCATTGTTTTCTCAAACTGGGATCCTTTGGAAACCTATGCCCTCCTCTGTTTCTACACAGCAGCACGTACTTGGCTTTATTCACGCTTGTAAATGTCATAAACTATAAAATTTACTTAACATTCGCCATTAGCCGCATTACGTATGGGACTTGTTTTGGTTATGCTGCACTCTGGTGACAACTTTTGACAGATACACGCCCATTGCATTCAGTGGTAGACATAGTTCTGAAACCCTCCGCATGATGTCACTGCACTCGACTCTTTGTCACTATAATTTACGTACTACGCGCTCACGTCTATGTTGTTTCGCACATTGTGGCGCCATTTACAGGCAACGCAAACCTATGGTGTTCATCACATACGTGCACTAACCACAGGGACTCACACTCGTCCGTGGTGTTCCTCACGTAGTGGGTACTAATCATAGGCAAGCCAGAACCATGTTGACGCTCACCCATTGTGTCGCACCTAAAGTGGTATTAATCACAGGTACTGTAAAAGCTGGCAACGAACTCTGTTGCTGCTAATCACAGACCTATTATGAAACTAACATAAATTCCGGCCCCGCGGTATAGGGGGCAACGTGTCCGTCATTCACCCAGCGGCCTCGGGTTCGATTCCCTGCCTGATCAGGGGTATTTATTTGTTTATGTTTAATATCCCTGGCCTGACGACTGGGTGTTTGTGCCGTACTTAAACTTCCTTTCCTCACATACAAAACTCTACACTTCCGCAATTCCACTTACACGCAGGTTCCTCTCATATCGTGAAATTAGTGGCAAAAGATCTACAGAGGTCAACGCCACGAACAAATATAATTTAAGAACACCTAAATAGTGGCACTACGCGCAAGTAAAAGCGACCCATGGTATTCCTCGCGTGGTGGTACAATCATCGATTGGTCGCCCCTTTTAGTCGCCTCTCACGACAGGCAGGGGATACGGTGGGTGTATTCTTCGTCTACGTCTCCCGCCCACAGGGGTTGTGTGCTTGTTCCGCGAGAGTTACTTTATTACCCTCAAGTCTGCCTGCAAGCCGGTTAGGACCCCCTATCCGCCACCTGGGACGCACCACGTGGGAATATCACCTCTCCCCCTGCTACGCCAGCGTGGTTTAGAAGTGTTAAAGGAGGTTCATTCATAGAAACCTGGTGTACCCGGGAGCTGGACGTCAAGTAGGGATGACAAAAATGTTAGTATTGAACTGAAGAAGTATTGTAAAGAAAAGAATAGATTTAAGCAATCTAATAGAATGTACTTATCATGTATTGTAATAAGAGTTGAATCATGGCTGAGAAATTATATTATGGATGCAGAAATTGTCTCATATTACTGAGATCCGTATCGTAGATAGGATAGGAATTAAAGGAGGTGGAGTATTCTTTCTGGTAAAAGAAGGATTTGTGAAATGACAAAGATGACAGACATGAAATCCTAAGTCTCATCTCTAAAGGTAACAGGAAATTTAATTTTTTTGGAGTGTACAGACCTAGAAAGGGTGGCGTAGACGCTGATCCGGAACTATTTGATAAGATAATCAACTAAGTGGGAAACGATATGGAAAGGAACGAGACTGTAGCAGGCGATCTCAATTTACCAAATGTCAATTGGGAAGGTGATGCGAGCGACT